>NC_141460.1:86297500-86922500 GCF_015680905.1 Coptis chinensis
TGTTCAAAGAACAAACTTATTAACAACCCACATATTGCATTTAATATCAAAAATCACTTCAAAAAATCGCAAGACATTTGCATCTAGACAACTCACGTTGTTTCCTTTTGTGTTCCATATTCAAATATTTCACCCTCTCTCTCACCTTGGCACGAGCACACACAAAATTTCTTTTAACCGGGATATCTTTATGAAATCGGTAAACACCCTTGCGTACACTAAACCCAACAACCTTGGCATACTTCGTTGTAGAACTCAAATGCCTCGTTCTTTGGTTTTAAAACGCATTGAAAACATGATTGCATTTTCATCTAGATCTTCCCCTCCCAACTTACCACTGAATATATCGAAATCATTCTCATTAGTTTGTTCACTTCTTGCATCTGCTTCATTTGACTGTCCTTCAAAATCTTCAATTTCACTAACACTATGGTCATCTGATTCATCTCCGTCTTCCAAACTCACATTGGTTGAACCTTCCACAATATTTATTTCGGTGTCTGAAGAATCACTTTCCTCATACGGACATGCGTCATTACACATATTTGTAGCCAAATCTCTGTCTTCATTAGAGATATCCACCATCACTTGATCACTATAATATGGTAATAATATAAATATGCATTCATTACTTCTTGCACTATAAGTGAAAAATAAAATAAACAACAAATAAAGAGTATACATTGAAGCAACATTAATTTGAAGTTAAAATTTCATTTTAAAAAAAAAAAAATAAAACAGACAATAGCATTTTAGGTTCACAAATAAATAATTAAAAGATTCACCTTTGTGTCATGAAGGGACAAAAGGTGAAGGTGAGTAATGCGTAACGATAATTTAAGCAACAGAAACAAGTAAAAAGAAACTAGCAGTAAAATTAAACTCTCCTTATTATGTGACATAAGAAGATAAGCAAGTTCAATATGTGATTAAACTCCCCCTATGGAGCTCAATATTTACATGTCTTGAATCCTAGAATTGAAAATATGATCAATTTCAATTTTCAAGGAGTAGAATACCTTCATAATTGGCAATCCGGCCAGGCCAAGAATCTACTTATAATTTATAAACTATCACTACTTCTCTCGTTATTACGTTGTATAGTACTATAGTTCTTTCAAGATGTCATTCCAGAACTATAAAAGAGATAATACTATTCCAACATCATTTTTTTTTTTACATTTATGCTAGAAAAAGTGACAATTTAGTTTCTCTGGTCTCAAGGATTGTTTATGCTCTTGCATGTGTCATGTGTGCCACTAAAATTATAGGATCGACTAACAATGCGGTGATATTATCGGGATGAAAGTAAATCGGTTTAATTGGTACACTTTGTTTAACCGGGTCCACCCTCCCCTCCTGGTATGCCTATGCCGAATCACATTTCTAACTAATAATTCTTTTTTTCAGCCGCTTGCTCATTTATTTCCTCGCATTTTTTGGCCATGAAGCATCGGGGTTCAGTATCTCTCAACTCTTTTCACTTGATCACATTATTCTTGTACACACTTTAGCACAATCACATAAATATTCTAGATTATAATCGGTACCTCTTGTAACTCAATTTTGCAATCCCGCCATTTGTCTCTGCACATCTCAAGAGTTTACAAACAAATTTAGTGCAATAAGATAACTACTACTACACTTAAATTTTTGAACAGGCCAAGTTCATCAATAAAACAAGTGTTTCTTATCTAACATGCTTTTGCTGGCCAACAGAACAGGGTTAGGGCATTGCCAAGACATCAGGTCTAGTAGCGATCACTGCTGTTAGCATTAGTAGATAGTACTATCGCCTAGCACATTTAATTGCGGATTCTGATGGCATTAGTGCATTTATATAGAGGAAGCCATGATATATGTGTGAAAGTCATAAACAAACAAGAAAAGCAAACCATTGAACCAAAATATACATGTAAAAAATTTGTGTTTGCCATTGAAGACCAAGCACCACCATATGTTAATAACAAATATTTTGAAACTAGATATTAATTCACTAATCAATCCATAGAAAAATTTCTTAAACTAAGCCTAAATTACTAAATACTCATATCCAAACCTGAAGGAGTACTGAAGGAGTATTTGAGAGATGCCCAATCCAGAGTTTGAAATGCAGAGGATTTCTCTTAAAAGATAGTGAAAAAGGGAAACAATGGAGATGAACTCAGTTTAGTGGAGATGAACCCGAAAAGAGTATGAGAGTTTGGCGCCAACTGTTTTTCTTTTTTATTCGAACCAGCCCGAAGTAAATAGCGATGTATTTATTTGACTTTCCAATTTCCACGATGGCAGTTTATCCGGTTAACAAGTCTGTACTGGATTATGGATTTCTCAACAAAAATCAGACATGGGCTGAGATTAGTGCATATTGGAATGCCTGGAAGCAAACCTCTTAATAATTTTTTTTTATTTTGGCAGAAGCCTTTTTCAGATTTAGTAAGTTTTTTCGAACAATTATTATTTCTCGAAAATATTGCCGTCCAAATACGAGAATTGCTAGCGTCGTGCCAGACCATTTTTCCCCACTAAGTGACAAACTAAATTGACCATATACCTATTCTTTATGTTTTTCTTATCATGCCAAAATTACCCCTGTAAAATTGGTTTTTTTTTTTTTTTACTCAAGATCCGAACATTTTTTTTCAACCCATTTTTTTCAACTTGAAAAAAGCAACCTCTTTTCAAGGAAATCATGGTATATTTTAGATTGGCTTCTTACATTAGATACCTCCCAAAAACTCAATTCAATGAATAATTGGTATTAACCTATAATTTGAATTGATGACTTTCTCCATCAATTTTGGTTTTCAAATAGCCTATGGATTTGTAATTTTCAAAGAGAAAATGGTGGTGTGGGCTTGTTCTTACACTTTGAACGTACAAAATGAAAATTTGAAGAAGAATAATTTGCCAAGAACTTAATGACTTGATAAAAATTTCTAAATTTTAAATCTTTTGAATTTGGCATTTTAAAAAATAAAGAGTTTTTTTTTTTCTGTCTTCACCTGGGTGAGAATGGTCCTACCCTTTAAAGGGCAGGACGTTAGCAATTCTCTCCAAATACATTTTCTTACATAGAAAGTTTTGAAACGGACACGCGCCTCTTCAATCCAACCGTCCATTTTCCATCGCACATTTTTATTTCCTTGTTTATAACTTTCCATGTTTCGTTCTCTATTTTTTTGAGAGTCCAAAGAGTGTACTCCAAGCCACTTTCCTGCCAACATCACTCAGATTACAGGTACTTTCCTTGATCCTTGTCTTTCGGGTTAAGTTTGTGAATAGTGTTCTTGCACTACCTATATATATACACCATACTGGCATAACTTTCTTTTCTATTTCCTTTGTGCCTCGTCTTTCTATTGCTTTCATATACAGGTTAACTTCTCAGTTTGGCTTGATGAATCATGAATATGAATATGAATATAGTTTGGTTCATCACACGTCAAAAAACAGCCTTGTCCAGTCTAAGCGTCTACACCAACACCAATAGGAAGAAAAAACATAATGGAGTTATGTTTGCCTAGATATGCATTAGGATAAGTTCATAAGACAAACGAGATAATTTTACTTCCATATTACTGTTGTCTGAATTTCTAGTTTGATAAGAGATTTTCAGGATTAGGATTCCATTTTTTGGAGTTGAACATGTTGAATTGTAGTATATATAAAATCATATGAAAACTGTAGTACTGGGACGTAGTTGTTAAAATATTTTAGTCCGTGGATTTTGATACTCACAGTTTTAGTGTTTAGGGTGTGTAGATATATCAAATTTTTATCATGTTAAATTTGTTCATCTATACTGACGAATATGAAAGTCACGAATGTGGCACCCCCACTATCACAAGAGCACTCTACATAGAATTTGGAGATGTTCACACTTTTTAATTTTTTCGCTCGAAGTAATAGTGATTATTACAAAAATATTATTAATCAAATTGTAATGGTTTTGTGCAGGTTTTCAATTTCAGAGGAATTACTTAAATTAACATAGGTCATAGGAAAGCAAAATGCATCATCTCTCCCAACTTGTCTATACATTTGTTGTAGTCTCTCTTTTACAACAAAATGTGGCCTACTCATGGGGATGGTTTTCTTCTTCAAGTCCTACAGGCGGAAATCCGTCATATAGACCAGAAATTTCTGGCGGAGATGTTGCTGAGTTCTCCTTGGAAACTGTTAGTAGTTTGAAGGGAACAAAGTATCTTGAGAAAGCTAAACAAAGAACAGCTACTCCGAATTCATGTTGGCGAAAAGCTTATGGAAACCTCTTCTCTGGATGCTCTGATATACTTATCGACAAAGAAAAACAAGCTAGATTTTCATGGGATCTTGGTGATTGTTATCAAAGGGATTCAGGAAGAACTCCTTTTCCTTACTGTGATACAAATGACGGTCCAATGAGCAACTGTGTTCCGAAACTTGACGTAGAACAACACAAAGTTTACCTGGATTTCTACATGGAGACTAACTCCATGTGCCATCAATTACAGTTAATTCAACCTCCTCTTTTATGCATTAAGATTAGATATGCATTTATACTTGTTGATTTATTTGCTCTTTTATTCCTAACACTATTGCATTTGATCTTGATTTTTCTATTACAGGGCTGACGCATTCAAGCATGAAACAGAGAGACTTGTGAATGATTTAAAGACGTCTGCCCAGTTCACAGAGGTCAAGTTAGAGCACATTGGAGAAAAATCTGACAAACTATTAGAGAACTCGGATAAAATTCACTACTCAATAAGTTCCCTTGACTCCAGAATAGACCAAGTAGCTCAGGCGTCAAAGGAGGTTGAAGACCAAATCGACGTGGTATTGAATTATTCGAAGGTCATTTTTGAACAGTCCAAGGAAATTGCGACTTCTCAAGCAGAACTTCAAGGAGGACAATTGGACATGAGACAGAAGTTAGAGGCAGGGATGACCATGCTTCAAGAATCCTACCAAAACTTAGGCGAAGACATAGAGAAACTTAGAAAGGAAGCTATTCAAATTGAGAGGGAGATAAATGAAGTCAGCAATGCAATGTCTTTGAAGATGCAAAATCTTCAAGACAAGGCTGATGATATTGGGAATGTTGCAGGTTTGTCCTTGGATAAACAAAAACAACTCCTGGATGGACAGTCCACAGCTCTTGAAGGCCTTGATTCCCTTACTAAATTTCAATCACTAGCACTTGAAGAAAGCAGGTAAAAAAAGAAGTTCAGTCCATTTTGCTAACTTTTAGAAGAAATATGCTTGTTGAATTTTTGTCTTGATTAGCAACATTTTGTGAATATACAGAAATAGTTTGCAAAAATTAGCCGAATTTGGACAAAAGCAACAAGAGGAACTCCTGCGGCGACAAGAACAACTTCAACGTGCTCATGATAATCTTGCTGAAAACTCTAGAACTATCTTGGAAGCTCAGGTTTGTAAATTCAAGCTATGACTGTTTTGAAGAAATCTCTTGTTTCTTTGTTGTAACAGTTATTCTGTTTTGCTGACAGGAAGCATTTGAAGCAAAGCAGGCAAATATGTTTATGGCTCTCGATAAGCTCTTCACATTGCATAACTCCATCCTGCGTGAATCACGGACACTTAAATCATTTTGCTTTTACTTTTTCACCATTATAATCCTCTACATGCTAACAAGTACAAAGCAAACTTACTGTGTGAGAGCGCGACTATATCTAGGTATGTTTGTTCGTATTTGTTCAAATCATGTTTCAAATACTGATTAGTGAAAGTATTAATTTGGCATTACTTTTGGTTTGCAGGGCTATGTGGCACATTCTTAGCTGAATTTGCAATTCTTCGACTATGTGACGATCTTGATCAACAGACTTTGATAGCGTCTAAAGTATTGTTGGCTAGGGTGTCCTTTCTAGCCCTTGCTTCTTTTCAGATTCTGTTCTCCATTTTCACTTACAGGTTAGTTCCTTACGAGCATTTAATGAAAAACAAAACTGCTGTATACAGCATCTTTGTTGCAAACTATGCTTCAAATTTCATATTATATATGAAAAGATCTTGGTTGTTTTGCAGGGATTATGAAGTGTTAAACCACAGGATGCTACAAGCTCTTATGGAGAAAGTCAACATAATTGAAAAGCAGAAGTTGTATGAAGAAGACACGGAGAGTGATATAAGTTTGTCTTCATGGATCGACACAGAGTTACCCGAAGACGAAGATAATGATCCTGATTATCTAATAAAAGAAGAAATTGCAGAAAACTCAACATCAACTACTTCAAGTATGAGAAAATATAATCTCCGCCCTCGCTTTCAAAGATGAATATTTGTATCTGTATTTATTTTCTAAACATATTTTTTCAATTCATTTTAGCGGTGTATACATGTTATAGTTGCTAATGAAAACAATGATAGTGCTAACGAAAACTGCTGCTCACCTTGTTGCTTTGAAGTTCTGAGATACTTCAGATAACAACAGTATAACAGTAAGTATAATTTTGTAAGGAGTGGATAGCTAATGGAGGGAAAGGAGTTTATACTTCGAGGTTGTATTGTAAGGTCTGAAAGGTACTAGATAGAGGATATTCATATATCTACAGGCGAACTTGCCTTTGTATGAGCATCTATAAAAACAGAATATTTTATAGCAATTTGGACATAGGTACCCCATGTAGTGAGGCAACTTCTGTTTGTTTAAGCTAACTGCGGACTATTAAATATCACAGCAAGAGAAAGGTGTATCCTGTATAAGATAATAAAACAGTAGAAATCGTCTGCCTCAAAACCTTAATTTGCACAGAAGCCAAAAAAAATTGTATTAAAGATACTACTGGCAGAAAGATCAATTGTTTGCTTGATCATAAAAATTAATCCAGCAAGAGAGTTTGTTTGTATTTTCAGTCACTATGGGCACTGGTTTGTTAGTTGAACACACTTTACAACTGTGAAGTAGGATCAAAACCATTGCTCTTCCCCTTTACTCCAATGCCGTTAATATTGTCGTCGTCATCATCCATGAACCTCTTCCATAACCAGTGTTGCTTCCATACGCGCTCAGTCATCTCCTCAATTGGGATGTTCTTTGTTTCCGGGACCAAAAAGAGTACAAAGATAGACATAATGAGCACCCAGCCGGAAAAGAATGCAAAGATACCATATTTGAAATGGCAGAGCATTGAGAGGAAGGCTTGTGCAATCACAAAGGTGAAAAGCAAATTGACACACACTGTTACACTTTGTCCAGCAGACCTTGTCTCCAGTGGGAATGTCTCGCTTGGGATTAGCCATCCCAATGGTCCCCATGACCATGCAAAGGCTGATACAAATGTGCAGACCATAATCACGACAAGGATTGCATATCCCTGGCTCAAGTCTGGTGAGTGATCTTTTAGTTTGACACCCAGTAGAATTGCAATTACTACTTGAGAGAAAAACATCTGAACACCTGCTTCCAGTAAGAGCACACGACGGCCAAGCTTGTCAACAGAATAGATGGAGACAATTGTTGACAACACATTCACAGCCCCTGTGATAACAGATGAATAGAGCGCTGCATCACTTCCAAATCCGAGAGTGTTGAATAGCACTGGTGCATAGAACATGATTGCATTGATGCCAGTGAGTTGCTGAAAGATCTGTTCCACCAACACCATCAAAAGAAAATTTAGTAAGAATTAACCATACTGTAAAATGCACCGCCAGTTAATCAAATGTAGCAATTGTAGTACTCACCTGCAGGAAGATTGCAATAGTCAGTTGTGGCCTATTCTTCCTCTTGATCAGGTTTCTGAATGGATGCTTGACTTCCTTAGCCACACGGCTCGCCTCAACAAGCTCCAAATATTCTGGCTCAATATTGTTAGTACCACGTATTTTCCTCAACACAGCTTTACCTTCCTCCAAACGACCTCGCTCAATGAGACTGTTAGGTGTGTCTACCACCAAAAGGGCCCCTACAGTTAGAAGTAGAGCAGGGATACCAGCGAGCCCCAGTGAAAGCCTCCAACCCCATCCTCCTTTAATCCTGCAATTGTCAGGCATACAGATATAACAACTATCAAAAGACAAAATCTCGGACAAACCCAGTGACAATCTGACACACCAAAAGACATAATAAAGTCCCAGTCACACCTTTCAGACTTGGACACAACCAAACCATCAAATAATCCAGACCATCTTATTAAGAAAACTACCAACAAGAGATCCAGGACAAGTTTTTAAGATAAGAGCAGTATGGGGCCATCGAATTAAGAAATATACCTACCCAACATGATTAAATGACACACAATAAATGAGTGGAGCAAACTATTAGAAAGTATAAAAGCAAATGATAATTCGAAGTTTTTTTACGATGGACAGGGTTGGAGTCACTGATTTGGCTTACTTTGCAGTTCCGTAATTGATAAGGTTGGCAAACAGAATTCCGATGGTAATATTCAGCTGAAACAATATGTTGAGTCCTCCACGTATTCTGGTTGGGGCAATCTCTGATAGAAACACTGGAACGGCCTGTTATTTTTCATCATAGATAGCCAATTAAGAAAGCAGAAAGTAATAAAATTGAAAATTCCTATATAAATGTCATATGTTAGAACATATATGAAGTTGCTACTGATGCCTCTAACCATATAGATCACATTAGTATTAAGATAAGAACAGAAGTGTTAAATAAGCAAACAATATGCTGGAAATAGTGAATGTTTAAGTACCCAAGTACCATTGGTCCACAGTTAATCTTTGATATCTACACCATATAGAGTCAGGTATAATTGTACAGTTTTATATGAACATGCATATTACATGAAGAACAGGCAAACAGCCAAAAGTTGTGATCCTTAAAAAATGGAGAAGGTTTTCTGCTTCCTCATAATTTATTCAATCAATTTGCATCAAACTTGACGCATAGGCAAATGCTGGATTCCGATGGCTGCTAGTCCTAATCCGCTTGAAACAGTTGTGATTTAAGTTTTAAGATCACTTTCTATTTTAAGTATTGGAATCATACATCCCACTATATAAAGAGGGGGAAATACGCATGGAGAAAACAGGTATACAATCCAAATTAGAGTCAGAAAGCTGAAACTTAAGTACCAGCATCTCTATGTCATATTAGAGAAAGTTATAAAAGTTTGATAATGTAAATAAAGTTACAAAAGAAAAAACAATCGCCTTCTTTGTTATAAAAGTTTGATAATGTAAAATAGTAGGAAATTACAAGAATACACCTGGTTATCTTTAATTCCGTTGTCGCACTTTTTTTAAACATAGGGTAATGGGGGACAGGATACTTCTTTAACACCACCTGGGCACGTTAGTTTGATTCTATAGTGAAACTTCCACTACTGGAAAAGGGAGAAAAGAATCCTCCAAAATAAACAAAAAGCTAAAACCTTCTTTCACGTTTACAAGTTTGACAGAAGACATAAAAAGAGTGGTAAAACTAGCTAGAAAAGGTTCACAGAAACAACAAAGAAATATCAACCAAGACTAGCTTTCGAAAAGCAAATCCATAGTACCAAAACGGATAAGACAATTTTGAATAGCCATAGGAAAAAGATGAATTCACACATTAGGCATTTGTAGGATAAGTAATGTGGACCAAGTCCAAGGTAAAAGGTCTTACTCAGTTATTTTAATAATGGGAGCCCACTCCTAATTTTCTCCTCATGTGATGTTGATTCTGTGGCTCACCACAGACCTTTTAACATAAATTATAACACTGAACACAGATATCTCTCGTAGTGGTCCCCTTTAATCATAAAAAGAATAATTCCACAAACATTGAAATTGATACGACCCACTTCTATGTCAGATGTGGTACTTCATTTAACACCTCTGATGAGCATATTATCATTAAAAATTTACAACTACCTTGACTTGTACTTAAAGGTACTTAACTATAACCTGTCTGATTAGAAAACATTTTGTATGTCTATTAGTAGTAATAATTTTTTTTTAAAAGTTTTTACCTGATTAGCAAAACCAACACCACAGCCAAGTAAGATCCTTCCAGCAATAAGCATAGCAAGGTCTTGAGCAGCAGCATTAAATATAACTCCAGCTATGAATAAAAGGCCAGCAATAAGCATAGTCAATCTCCTACCAAGCTTTCTGGTTGTATATGATGCAAAAAAAGTTGCAACCAACCCAGCAAGGTAGAGTGAAGATGTGAATAACTGCAGTCCTTGGTTATCATATTTGCAGTAATTGCTATTGAGTCCTGGTTCATTCTTTTTCTTGTATACAACTGGGAAGAATTTTTTTAAGAAATCATCCATCGACGTCACTCCCCCTTTATCAACACAACAACAACAACAACAACAACACATCAGCAGGGTCAATATGGTAATTGTCCGAACATGGAAAATAAAGACAAAGGGTAATATCGTCTTTTTAGAATAATTCTACCCCAATGTTTCGGGATTTCAGACTGCATGATCTCTTTATTTTATTCCAACACACCCACAATAATAAATAAATAAATAAAAAACATTTCGCGCCTAAACAATGTGTTTTCAATCTAAACAACAACTTAAACATGTGAATCAAACTTCATAACAACATGAAGAAATCAAGTTTGAACTTATAAAAAGGAGGAAAGAGAGCTGACCAGAAACACCAACATCATAACCGAACATTAAACCACCAGTAGCAGCCATTATACAAGAAATAATAACAATCGGTGTTATCTTCGCTTCAAACTCAGTTCCTCCTCCATGATTTGAAGAAAATCCACCACCCGCCATTACTTCACTTCAAGAATCTCTCTCTCTCTCCCTCTCTCAGAGAATGAAGAATGAGGAAATGAAAAACAAGTGTGTTGGGATTGCAGCTTTATATAGAAGTGGAAAGAGTGTATTCACTGGGGTCCACTGTCTGCCACGTGTACTTTTGTTACTTTTTTGTTAGTTAAAAAATAAATCCTGACGTCTAGAAAGTCAATAAACGCCTTCTATACGTTTACTGTTCAAAACTTTACTAAAACATGGTTGTTTTCTAGCCCAAGTTAGTAGCAAATAGGTCGGCCCATGTGATTGTATAAAATAGGAACAAGTTTAATGGACTTTCGGGTCTTACTTTGCGTAAATTCCAGTAAACACTTTGACTTGGACATTTATATATTTTTTTAAATAAGAAAAGAAAATGTGAACAACTTTGCCATCGTTTTCGTTTTGGTTTTGGTTATGGTAAAAAGGTTAATTTGTCTAAACCCTCTATATTTGTCACCAATTTATAATAAATAGAAAATTAGTTAAGGGACCGTCCAAAACAAGAGGCATAATATTTTTAGTTTTTACATTCAAATTTGATCAAAACTAGAATTGGACACATAACAATCCACTTTTGAAAGTAATGGACAAAAATACCTTTTTTATCTATTTGCAACTACTGAAAAATAATGAGATTCTCTATTCTATAATCTCTTAAAATTTTATAAATATTAAAATGCACTTGATTTAATACATTTTAACCCAATAATTAAGTTATTTGAACTCAACATTCAAAAATAAATAGTTGAGAATTCACTTATAATAACATACTTTACATTTTAAAATGCATATGGTGTAAAACCTTAAAAATTGCTACGCCTCCCATATTGTATAGGCATTTGACACTAGACCCTAAACATAAACCCTACACGTTTGGACACTAAACCCAAAATTCTTATAAACTAAACATTAAGCCTAAACTCTAAACCCTTACAAAATATGCCCTAAGCCTAAACCCTAAATTTTAAGACATTAACCCCTAACCCCATGTAAAGTAGGCCCTAAAGTCTAAAATATAAAACTAAACCAACTTTTCTAGAACACATAATGGGATACAAAACAAAAAAAACTATTTTAAAACCATAATTAAAATTGCTTCTTTAGCAAGTTTATAATATGGGTATATGTAAAAAAATGGGATACAAACAAAAAATTGAATTTCATACAAAAAATTCACTTATCACATTTAAAAATGTAGTTGAAAGTACACCCCTGCACACTAACTTTTTTCGGTAATGAAAAACTAAAAATATTATGCCTCCAATATTTTGTGGAGGCATTTGACACTAGTCGTTAAGTCTAAACTCCAAACCACTAGACACACTAAACCCAAAATCATTATAAACTAGACCCTAAGCCTAAATTCTAAACCTTAAGACACTAAACCCTAACCCCTATAAACTAGGACCTTAAGCCTAAAGCCTAAACCTTAAGACACTAAATATATCCTAAATTTATAAAAACCCTGTTTCATTTAATAGTTTTCAAAATAAATAATCAAACATTTTAAAAGTGTATGCATTTTGTGCATTTGCATTTTAAAAAATAAGTTTATAACATGGTGCATCTGCATTTTAAAATGTATAAGTTTATAATATTCGGGATGAAAACAGTAGTGTCAAATTTAACTTTTGGAGCAATACACGGGTATTTTTGCTAAATTCTATTCAAATATATCTAAAAGTAGTTATCTTATAAAATGTTATCTTTGTAGTTATTTGAAAATAATTTATATTAAAAAATGTGTTAGATTCTAAAGATTTTTATAAAAAACTTATTGCGGATAAAAACAATGTAGGGGTATTAAAACCCAAAAAAATTATGGATAGGGCTTTTGAGTTGTTTTTTTTTAAATGAGACTCTCTAACCCAATTTCTTGATTTTAAAATGTGTTTTGCATCTTCATTTTAAAATGTGTTAAGTTTATAATATAGGTGGTTTAATTTTTATGGTTTTTGTTTGTGATATACCATATTAAAATGCAAACCATGTGGTTATAAGTGAATTCCATTACTTTATTTTTAGTGAAAATATTTGGTAGTTATTTAAAGGTAAAAGAGATAATAAAACGGTTATAAAACTCAATAACTAGATTGCCCACTTCCACAAAACGTGGGTAGTTATAGTCAAAATTTGAAAATCATATATATTTTGTTTCTTGTATAAGTAGTTTTCACCACAAAAAATTTCGGTCAACCCACTTTGACTTTTTTGTGTGTATTTAAAGAATAATTCATCTAGGGGTAAAGTAGTTTTAAATATAGTACACAATATGCTTATATATGCGATATATAAATATCGCGATATAAATATATATCGAAATATCGATGATATTTGATGCTATTATCGATATTTTAGGATATATTGTGATATTTGACGATATTTTTGTGTAGATAACAATTTTATTTAATATTTATTATTATATTTCAAATAAATATAAATTATATATCATGATATATCAAAAAATATCCACAATATCTACAATATTTATTGATATTTTGGATATATCAACTATATTTGCATATGAAACAATGTCAAATATCCCAAAGAAAGGGGTATATCCACGATACATATCCATAAATTAGGAATTGATATTTTGTCATATCCTGATATTTTGTACTATGGTTTTCACTATCTAAAAAAAATAAATAGTAGTAAATCTATAAAATAATATTCTCCAATATTTTAAATGCAAACTTTTATAAAACAAACTTCCTAATCCAATTTATTGTTATAATAAATCTCCAACATTTGTAAACATCGTGATTTCTCCCTCGCGCCATCTGACTTCCATCTTAGTTCTATTAGTATTCCAAAATTACCCCTAAATTATTATATTTTGTCTTTTTCCTATTTACACTTGAAAAAGAACTATTGTTAAATACCTATTATACCCTTGGTTCAGGAGTAATTTTGGTATTAGATAAAATACCAACGAAACTACAATAGAAACCAGACAGTGCGGAAGGAAATCATGATGTTTACAAATATAGGAATTTATTATAAATTGGTGACAAATGCGGAGGGTTTAGACAAATTAACCCTTTTAGTTATTTCACTTCTTTAAAAATAAAATAATTTATCCTTGAGTTGTATATGTATCTTGTATGAGAGAATCGAAATAATGGCCACCAACAATTGAGTTATATAGTCACAGTGTAGATTTTCATTTGTGTTTTCGCAATGATTTGGGATAAAGTGAAAAAACAAAGTTATATAGTCACAGTGTAGATTTTCATTTGTGTTTTCGCAATGATTTGGGATAAAGTGAAAAAACAAATGTAAGTTGATTCTTTCTTTGAAAATTTGCATCAGTTCGTCATAGTAGAAAAAAAAAATATATATATCTTAACAGAATTTTAGCTTGGATAAGAATGAGAATTTATAATCAATTAAAATTGCATTCCAATGTGCGCACCACCATTTGGTTATACACATTATGAATTTGGGATGCCCTTAGTCGCTTGGTTGGTGACTAAAATTCTAGATAGATGGCCGACAAAAAATAGTTTCAAATCACAGGTTTGTTTATTATATTGTCATGATTTTATTGTTGTATAATTGTGTCATCAAATAAAAAACCAGTAAACTATTGGTTTTGCTTAATTTAACGGTCTGCACATGCAAGCTACTAAAGTCCTAATTAAGTCAAATATCATGTTGTTACTAAAGTCCTACTCGTTAGCATTTGGAAGATTATGAAAGACCATGTCAGCATTCATGTTGTTACTCAAATATCATCTCTGACTCTTACTTGGAATGAAAAAAAAAATGTCCGACTCTTACTCCCACTGCGCTTCTTACACGTACACGACTTTTAAGGACCCACACAGAGTAGCTAACGAGTTAAATATTGCCACGTTGCTAATAATCCAAAGAATCTTGACTTCAACTTGAGCCATGGGCACGGGAATGGGAAACTGTTCCCTCATCGTCTCGTTTCTTTAAAGAACACACGCGTTATTAACTTCCAGATGAATCTAGATTGAATGCACCTGGAAGTCGACTAAACCTTTGACTTCGGATCAAATCGCTTTCCACGTCAAGCTTTTTGAATATATAAAAGTCGAAAAATAAACAATGAACTCAGTGTCTCGGTGTGAGTGTGTTTTGGTCGATGAACATAGCCACATAGGTTGACATTTGATGCACGTTTATTATGGGCTTATGGCGCCTATGAAGCAATCGTTATCTATTGCAATTGTCACGTGTGTCAGGTGTATTTTGTGTGTCTAATCGTACACTTTAGCTTCAAATTTCATCCAAACTTAATAGTCTCATAGCTAATCCTTGATTATTTCATATACTTGTACTACTAAGGTTGAAGCTATAACTGATGGAGGCCGGCAAAACCAAAAGTACGCAAATCTGAGCTAAAGGAAATTACTTCAAGCCATTCCAACTCAAATGAAAGGTAATATCAAGAGAGATTTGACATAAAAGTTCTATCTTCACAAATTTCAACAGTATTCTGTATCACGTTTTAGGTCCATGTGATCGAATTTGAAGCCGTTTAAATTTTAAATGATTAACTATCAGAATTGGATTTCGAAGACTAGTTGCTTCCTTCATTATATACTTACTCTTTGACTACTTGTTTCTCAGTGGTTCGGTGTGTTTGCAGTTTGCACACCCTCTGGCTCCCAAGGCATGGGTAGTTTTTGCAAAACATGAAAAGCACAGCAATGTCACCCACTCTTCCCAGGTCCACTTATCATCCATCGTTGTGGTGCATCCCCTTACGGACATAATGTCAAGGAAATATGGTAATTCAATCATCATTATTAGGCACTCTGTTACATCAAGACGATACTGTAAAAGATAGATAATATTCTAGACTTCTAGTTAGTGTGCATGATTTATCTGTCTCTTCAGATTAGGAGTGAACTTTTTAAGTTCCCATTTTCACAAAACCCATAACGCAACAGATGACACTAGATAAGTTGGTCCCTCCACTATTTATGCCTAACGTATGAATGTATGATGATTTGCCCATCAAGAAAGTATAGTCTATCCTAATAAAAAAAGGGTTAACGACTATTACAACCACCACCCTCCCCCCACCAGATGAGCTAATTAGAATTTCTTTCCATTACATTAGATAGAAAATTAGGGTCTTTATCTTTCTTTTTCCCAATACACAAAAAAAAACACGATCAATCTAATTTGATTTTTTTTTTTGTATGTATTTTTTTGGGAAGAAAGAGACCCTAATTTCCCATCTAATGGGAGAAAATCCTAATTGGCTCATTTAGTCGGAGAGTAATATTAGTTAACAAAAAAAAAATTAACTAGTATAACTTTACCCCCAACATGAGGAAATTAGGAGTGTTCTCCAATACAAAAATATATATATATATTAAAATTGGAAATTGGGTTTCTTGTAAAAAAAAATCAAATTTGGATTAATTATGTGTTTTTTTCAATGTATTTGGGCCATAATTGACTCATCTAATGGGGAGAAATCCCAATTGGTCCATCTAGTAGGAGTAATACTAGTTAATCCAAAAAAAAAGAGAAGTATTCCCATCCCATCTAGTAGCAATGTTGAAGTGTACGAGCCACTGCACCATCATTGTCGGTTTGGAACTGATGTCTTTTGGGAACAACAAATTAAAACTGGGCAAAAAAGGTATAGTGCCGACTTGTTACTTGTGACAACTAAATGACTTGCATCCGTTTCTTAGAAAATGGTTTTAGACAAGGTCTTGTGTTGGGCACTCATAAAATTGATTGGGCAGCTTCCGAGCCAACCCAACAACTAAGTCCAACAGAAATTTCGATTACAAATTTTGTAACCGTTTGTACTGGTATCATCTCTCACACGAGTTCGAATTTGCCATCTAAGAAATTTGAGTTTGCATCCAAAGAAATTTCGAGTTTGGCTGCCCAATCTAACCACTGTTATTCTGATAATACAAAATTTAAGTTCGAGTTTGGATAGAAAATTGGGTTGATTAAACTTGATGACTTCAAACTCAATATAAACGTGTTTTTTTGTATGACTTCAACCCAAATATTACAAACACGATGATTTCAAACTCAATACAAACTTAATGAGTTCGAGTTTGGGTGGAAGATTAGGTTGATTAAACTTGATAACTTCAAATTTGATTTTTTTTTGGAGTTTGGGTAGAAAATTGGGTTGATTAAACTTGAGTTCGAGTTTGCCCAAGTTTGATGAAGTCATTTCGAGTTTGAGTTCAAGTTTGGGTTGATTAAGTGGAAGTTGATTTTTAAAATGAACCACGTGACAAACAAACCGAATTTTTTAAGTCCAAACGACCCAGCATGTCGCCCAGGAAAGTCCCCAAATAACCTGGCCATGTCGTCCTGGAGATTGCCTAAACAATCCCGCCATATCGACATATCATCTAACTAAAAACCCGAGAGCTTTGTCTCAAATAACACGCGAAGACCGCTTGAGTGTACACTCAAACGATATAGAGAAACCGTTTGAGTATATACTCAAACAACATGACGAGACCGTTTGAGTGTACACTCAAATGACTCCATGGTTTCATGACAAGACCAGTTGGACCGTTTGTTGGGTTTGGGCTGAAACCATTTTTTTTTAGAAAATAACAAATTTGTAATATTTATATTTTTTTTGGGGGGTTGCCCAATGCAATTTGATGAGTGCTCGATTAAATCACCTTTCAGACACTATACCATGCCGTAATCACTTAATTTTTAGAAGAAATTTAGGAGTTATACCTTTTAAATAGTAGCAATGGAGCTCATGCAGTTGTTGCTACCGTTTTAGACATCTAAAAGACGGTTGCTTTGATCGTTTTAGGAGTCAACAGAATTTCAGAAGACCATGTTTTTTTCTCTATACCCAAAATATGTCTCAAAGGATGGGCGTCTTTAGTGCTGCCCTTGTACTTAGCATTTTGTTGGGCTCTAGGCCCATGGATCTTGTTAGCACCGGTATTGTCCCCATTGTTTTCTACTCTAACCGCACTGAAAAATTTGTAAATCTGTTCGAGACATAATGTCGGAATATCAAATACGTCATTACTCATTAAAGACACTTTATTGATTATTTTTTTCTGTACATGGATGTTTCGTATGTGCTGCATGCTATTGGTCTAAATGTCTGTTAGGCCTAAAGGATGGTGCACCAAATTCATAGTCATGCCCATGTTCATTGACCCTCAATACGCTATACCAAATTCGTATCCAAAAAGCATGACATGCAGATGCAAAGAGTATATGAAAAAATGACTCTAAACAGTGACTAAAACCTTCCATTGTGGGCCGTAATTTACTCTGTTTAGATTGAAGAAGACATGTAGTCTCCATTGGCTGCTAAGTATCCATCATCATATACTTACGTCAAAGTCTTGTACTCTTGTTCAATTAGAATATACAATTTGTGTACCAATCAAGTCGAGTTGGATGTTTGGATGGTTAAGATCATCAAAATGAAGTTTCCTAACTTTACTTTAAATGCCTATCCACATCAAAGCAAAGGGTTTCTTGTGAACAACCCTTGAAGATATTTCAAATACGAAGAAAGATACCTGGTTTGTCGACAAACTTGATAGTGAAGTTTTGTAGATAAAATTTCTTTTCTGGGGTGAGAGGACATGAAACAGACAGTCACTACTGTTATTTTTAGTCCATCTCCAATTACTAACTGGGACATTCCCCCATTAATCTACCTACATACCCTAGGTGGTTAGGTCAACTTAATTGTAGCTTTGATTCAACACTATTTTTCGTTCTTTGACAGAAATCCTAGAATAGAGAAACCTTGAACCGAAACAGAGTGTTCCAAATAGGCAAATAGTAAGTTGTTATTCCTACTATTAAATAACTTTTTTAAGAATTGTTGCAAATAAATTTAGTTAAGAATTTGCTGTCATTTTAAAATTGTAAAACTTCAACGTGTATTGATGAATCTAAAACTTAAGCAATCAAGTTTGCAACAGCATACTATTGGAAATCTTACTTGGTCAAAGGAAGTGTACGAAACAGGAACAGAAAGTTATAAAGCCCAACCAAGTTTCAGTTCAAACTAGTTCACATCTCTCTTCAGTGGACGTCAAATACCATTTCCAGAACCAATGGCGCCTCCACACCTTGGGAATTTCTTTAATCGGAACATATTCCATCTCGGGTAAGAAATAGATGACGAAATCAACACCAGCCAAGCCAGAGAAAAAGTAGAAGATTTGAAATTGAAACTTGCAAAACGCGCCAAGGAAAAATTGAGCAATGATGGATGTGAAAAATATACTGACTCCAACCATAATAGAATGTCCTGTTGATCTGATCTCCAAAGGAAATATTTCACCAGGCACTAACCATACATAGCATGGCTAGTAAACTATTGGTGTAGAAATCTGAACTATTTGCCACACCCCAAATTTATACCCGTCCACAATCTGGCATATGAACATTAGTGCTCCACCTATTTTGAATAGAAGCTTCATCCTCATCGTTTTAGCAAGGGCAATGGCAAATTGGCAATGACGGTGCCAAGAAGAATAACACCTCCAGTTATGACCGCAAAAGTAAGAGATGCATTGGCTCCAAACCCAAGTGCTTTGGAAATCATTGGACCACAGAAGATGAGGACATCCCTGTAAATTGTTGGAATAACGGAATGGCCAATGCCATAATCAAGTGAGGCCTATATTTATTCTTCAAGGTTGTTTTCCATGTCTGGACGCTCTCCACAATCAATCTATTTACTTCCAACAAATCATTGAGCTCTTCGACAATGTTATCTTTGCCACGAACAAATTGGAGCTCTACTTTTGCTTCCTTAATTTCCCGACACGATCTTTAAACTAGGCTCAAGAGTAAGAAAACCCTTTAATTATCACAAAGGCAGGGACAACAAGAGAATAACTGTTCCAACTCCAGCTCCCCTTATCACTTATCTTGTTTTTTCCAATATTGACAAGGCTAGTGCATAGAATTCCATATGTGATCA
Source organism: Coptis chinensis (assembly GCF_015680905.1). Classification (NCBI taxonomy): domain Eukaryota; kingdom Viridiplantae; phylum Streptophyta; class Magnoliopsida; order Ranunculales; family Ranunculaceae; genus Coptis; species Coptis chinensis. The sequence continues at coordinate 86,317,184 of NC_141460.1, forward strand.
TCAACTGTAAACTGAACATAAAACCACTACGGTATCGAGAGGGAGCCAACTCAGATAGATAGAGCGGTATGACCTGAAGAAAGATCCCAATTCTTATTCCAAGGAGTATCCTTGCAATAAGCATTCCACCTATCCACCTATCCACCAAAGAGTGATCCGCACATATAACTCAAACTAGCAAAGTATAAAGAACCCGTAGACATAAGGTCACTTTTGTTATTGGTGGCAAAAAATTCAAACACCCAACAAGTGCGCCGAACTGTAAACACTGATCATGGAGTGTACAATAGAAATTTGTGGAAGCTACATCTTTTTTGATGAATTTTAAATAGTGGGGCATTGTTATTACTCCACCTGAAGCACCAATTCCATGCCCAATGAGCAAAGAAGCAAGTGTCAGAATGAAGCACGCGTACAATGCAAAGCCAGTGAGCTTCCCAGGGTATTGCTTGTTACCCACATGTGGTGGTGGACGACGCAATGGTGGTGGACGACGCAATGAATGCACCAGAAGACTGAAGCACCTAAAACTATAAGACATCCGTGGTTGTGGTTGTTGTGGCTGTTGTACTGCTTTTCTTTTAAGAGAAGAGTTGGAGTTATTTATGGAACCTTAAAGCTTAAACATGCCAAAGCCCAAAGTTCAACTATTCACAACTTTTAGAAAATTGATTGGGCCTAGAGAGTTAGTTGTTGACGGAGTCTTGAGAATGACGAGTATGAGTGATTCAGATAAGTTTATAACTGCGTGATGTATATCAAGATGTTGGATATATGATCTCTCAAACACAATCCGAAATCTGTAGACCCAACAACAAAAGCCTCGCAGACGCCACCAAACCATGTCAGTAAATAATGTTTAGTGAACAATAATGGGCCACCTTACTCCAGGCTCCAGCTCGACGACTATCTCCACATGGAAAAAGAATTTACTTGATAATGAAAGGGCCTAATGGCTCCTGGAGAAAAATCATTTTTCTTCCTACTTTGAAGTTTGAACCAAAAATTTCTTGAGCAGCAAGTATACAAGGGCCCATTTTGATGGCAACCTCAGCTTCCATGTGCACAAAATCTTGGCCTGCATTTTGACGATATATATGTAATAAACCAATTAATCATATGGTCAGTCGGTCATACCCCCTTCCACCCTTTCTTCATATAAGAATTGAGGAGCTTACTCTTTAATGATACTTTAGTTATTTGGGCAAGGTGTCATGCAGGAAATACTTATAATTGCTTAAATTGTTTCTTATGTATTAAACAAGAAAATCAATACTCATATTAAAGGAAAGGTTCTCTGATTAAAGAGTTTATTATTGTTATTATTATTATTTTTCGATAATCTTTAAAGAGTTTATTATTAATCTGTAGATATTAAATATGAACATTTGGTTGTTGAAATCAGAAGAATGAATTCAAAAGAAATGTTTTTGCAACAAGTTGGACAGTGACCAAGTTAAAACTTTATCTTAAAGTTGAGAGGAAATTATAAATGGACAAGAAAAATGTATAAAAATATACCACTTCAGTTGTTTAGATTTTTTTATTAATGACTAGGGATTAGGAAATTTGGAACATGAAGCTGGGCAGGAAAGATGGAGGGGAATATTTCCAGATTATTATACCTTTAATATGTATATCACAAATAAAACCAATGCTTTATTTCGAAGTAATAATACGAACCAATTTTTTCAAATTTGCTTGTTTGATAGTTAGGATAAATTTAATTAGTAAATTAATGTAGTGAACTGCACACACACACGATCGTGAAGGGGGGAAGGAAAAAGAAAAAAGAACGAGAACAAGGAAATTGAAATTCAGTAAATTGGATTATCCATATCTTGCCTTAATCAAATAAATAATGATATGGACATAAATATGACTCGACCGATATAAATTTTTCTGTCGTTTTTCTCGATGGTTCTAATTATTCAAAGTTTCAATCTAATTTATTTATTTATTTATTTTGCAATTACTTATAAAAAAGTTTATTTCAAAAATATTATGACTAATATTTAACTTATGGGCTGTGATGCAATCCACATTCAAACTCTGTATTATTAATTGGGTTTGACCCAGAACTCAGTTGGATAGCACTCTATATCAATATATTTGATCCATCTCAACCACCAAATGAGAAAAACTATAAAATGAAATCGTTCTACTTGTTTATACAACATCTAATCGATGTGCGTATCTTTTTCGTGGTCTTAAGATTTGGATGAACATTATAAAATAAATACAATAGAGAAGCTATGTAGTTCTACGTTAAAATGTTAAATTGTAGTTTAAAATTAGCATTTTATAGCTAAACCAGACTTAAACCATTGAGAAAAACGTCAATGTAACGGTAAAATTGCAGTTTTGTTTTTTGTGGGGTGGACTGGGTTGTTGGTACCATATATTAGAAGTGTTGGGAATAACGATACCAATCGATCTTCACTACACAAATAATTTGTAATATGCACCAATTTCTACTTTAGACAAATTCTAAATATTCACTACAACTAACCTAGCATGCCCAACTCTCTAAACAACTATTAACAACAAATAATAATACAAATAAATAAAAGCAAACCATAATACAAAGATATACCGTGATTCGGTCAATAATGTCTACTTCCACAAAACTAATCCTTTTATAACGTGGGAAGGAATATTACAATCACTCCTCTCAGTCTCTCCATCTTATTAGATCACTCCTATCTCTTTACATGTTTTTGTCTCTGCAAAAGTTATCTCTCTCAATCTTAATCTCTCTCAAAATTGGGTTTTTTTTTCGTGACTTTTTGCGTTGTCTGTATGTCTTAGGTTTTGCCAAAACCCCAAAACTTATACTGCACACTCACGGTTCTGCAGAAATAGAATTATGCCAAAAATAAACTTGAGCACGGGGGCGCCCTCAGTAAGGCTATTTATAGCGCGTGCGTTCTTCGATTTTCACAGAAAAGTCCAGTAGACTTGTTTCGGAAAAAGTTGAGTAAAAAAACTATCTTCTTTTTCTCCAAGGCACCTTGGGCAAGACCATTTTCGAGCGTTCACTCGCTTCAAACACCTTCATGCAAACATCACCGAATTCTCTCCCTCTTCCTCATGTGAGGGATAACTCCAATAAGAAGAAGTCCTTTCAATACTTACATTAAGTAGGTGTAAGTACCCTCCGTTCTGCGCTCATGTCACTACATCACACGTGTCCACACCAGGTCGTATCTCCACAAGCTCGTACCACTTAACCATCACATCATAACGATCCAAACTCAGGTCGTCCCAAATCTCAGTTACGACCATATATGGAAGCAAATCATCTAGTGCAATCCTGGAGTTTAGTCAACGCACCAATCAAGGAGACATTTACTTTGTAACATCAGGAGTAATGACGGCTTCATCAAGATAGCACACAATGTGGATCTACCTTTGACAACAACCTGAAACAAATAAGGAAGGTCAGCTCAAACATCTATAAGTAGAGAGAGATGAACTATGTAAGGCTTGATTCAAGTTTACCGAGAAACTTGATACGTAGGAAACTCTTATCCCAAGAAAGAGTGCAACCACTTCCTATCAATCATAACCTTAGGTCGTAGGTCCAGAAATACTAAACCTCTACATTGGCCAGTTTGACCGGTTCATTCCCTTGAGAAAGCACAAACAAACTATTTTCTCATGCCCACATAGCTGGTAAGAAAAACCATCATGAAAGCACAACTACAAGCTTTAGCAAATCAAAAGAAGACGCTCCAACATTCCTTTGTAACCCTTCAACAAGAAAACCAAACTATGCGCGGACCAAGCCACCTCCAACACCAACAACGGCACTCCAGACACAGTGGAGAACAACGCAGTCACAGCCCTCACCACCACCACCAATCATTAACTAGAAGACTTCACCCAGAGGTTGGAGAAGTTGAACGACAAAGCTAGCGTGATCCAGATCGCTCAAAAGATGCTCCAATTATACAAAGCATCACCCTTCACCACTGAAATCAGGGACAATCAGCCTCCATCAGAATTCATCCAACCAAAGTTCCCATTCTACGACGATAGCTCGTGTCCAGGCCAACACGTAGCTCGTTTCAGCCAGATCCTCGCACTCTACAATACTCCAGACTACGACTACCTGAAGTGCAAACTCTTTCCAGCAAGCTTGAAGGACGAAGCACTAGACTGGTTCTACACACTCACCCCCGATTCAATCAACAACTTTGACAAGCTGGCTGAGACGTTCGCAGCAGAGTTCATCCACAACAGAAAGAAACAAGTCGACCTGGACTCCTTGTTTCAACTTAAGCAAGCGCATGGCGAGATGATCCACACTTTCCTAGGATGTTTCAAGAAGGAACTCTTGTCAATGGAGCCAGGCCTCAAGGACATCTTTGCAACTTCCGCATACACCAACACCCTCCTATGGACGATTATGACCTAGCAGGGTCTCTAATGCGCAATAAGCCAGAACGTTTAGACAACCTGTACCACATAATTGATAAGTATATCAAGTACGAAGAATGGATGGCCGGTAAGAATGGCAAATAAGTCCTCGCAGATAGTTTGGCGAAGCGAAACCAAAAAAAGAAATCAATCACGGGCATCACAACAACAATAACAACAACAACAACAACAACAACAACAAGGGCTCCAACTCCCACAAGCCCTCATACACCAAAAAGAATTCTCCAACTTCTCCGGGGACCAATCTATATCCTAAAGAAGATATATACATAACCATACTTTAAACCTAACATCAACAAAGTCATAGCAATCCAAGGACGCCCATACTACCATTTCCACAAACTCCACTACTATGACACGGATAAGTGTTGGAGCCTCAAGCACTACCTCCAAGACTTAGTCGAAGAGGGAAAATTGAAAGAGTTCCTGCTAGAAATTGACTTCAAGCATAAGTTGAATGACAATCGCAATAGAAGCAGAAGTAGAAGCCAGGAACAACTTGCTCGCAGAAGGAGTAGAAGCAGAACAACCCAACGATCTGAATCTCCAAGTCGGTCGAGGCACAACAGGAGACAACACTCCTCCGACCACGACGAGAAAAAAATAATCAACATGATTACAGACACCTCCGGCAATAAGACTTCAGGTTGGGAAAAGCGCAGGCGGGTAGGAGCACTGCAAAAAATCTACCGCCTCTCCCATAAAGCTGAGGTGATCACTCCTACCAGCTCCCAAGCAACAACCGCAATCTCATTCACTGAGGAAGATCTATACAAGGTGTGCCTACCCCCATAATGATACCCTGGTAGTGCACGTCAAAATCAATGGCTGGACAGTCAAAAGGGTCCTTATCGATCCAGGCAGCTCCTGCGACATCCTCTTCTATCAAACATACAAGGATATGCACCTCCCAGACTCGGTGATGATATAATCAAATGCACCACTCTATGGATTCAACGGAGAGCGCACAGATGCTATTAGAGACGCCATCTTACCAGTCTCCATTGGAGAAAAAGAGGACATGGTCAAGACCTCAACACATTTCAGTGTTATTGATGTCAAGTCGTCTTACACTGCCATCTTATGACGTAGGTGGATTCACAGGATCCAAGCAGTTCCATCCACCTTACACCAAGTCCTATGGTTCCCCGGACCTCGAGGCATCATAGAGCTCAGGAGCAACCAACTAGAAGCTCATAGATGCAACCAAGTCAGCACAACAACCATGGCCAAAACTCAGGTCATCCAAAACAAAGACGTCCTAAAGCTGCAAGATCCTCTGGCGTCCAGCTCACAAGCACCAGTAACAGACAAGCTCAAGGAGAAACAAACACAAATCGAACCAGGAGATAAAATCAATTTGGGCACAAATGATGACCCAAAGTTTGTTTATGTAAGGGCTGATTTAGACCCCATGCCCAAGGAGCAACTTATCAAATTTTTATCTCTTAATAAAGATGTTTTTGCTTGGTCATATATCGATATGTCAGGAATCAATCCTCAGGTCGCTTGCCACAAATTAAATGTAGATCCAACTGTAAAGCCTATCAAACAATGACCAAGGAAGATTGCACTCAAATTTAAAAAAGCTATCAACAAAGAGATAGAAAAGCTCAAAAATATTGGATTCATCAGAGAAGTCGAGTATCCAACCTGGTTAGCTAACATAGTAGCATTTCCTAAGAAAAACAGCCAAGTATAACTCTACATAGACTTCACCAACATCAACAAGCATTGCCCAAAGGACAACTTCCCCTACTAAGGATTGACATTCTGGTAGATCAAACTTGTGGACATAAACTTATATCATTTATGGACGCAAACAGTGGGTACAATCAGATACCACTCACAGAAGAAGATCAAGAAAAGACGTCCTTCATAACCGAACAAGGAACGTTTTGCTACAACGTCTTACCATTCGGCTTGAAGAACGCCGGTGCGACCTATTAAAGATTGGTCACAAAATGTTCAAAGACTTATTAGGAAAAGACTTACTGGGAGACACAATGAAAGTTTACATAGACGACATGGTAATTAAAAGCGAAAAGGCTGGCGATCACATTTCTCACTTGCAAAAAGCTTTTGAAAGGTTGCGCCAAAACAAAATGAAGCTCAACCCAGCAAAGCGCGAATTTGGAGTAGCCTCAGGAAAATTCTTAGGATACCTCGTTTCACAAAGATGTATTGAAGCAAACCCAGAACCAATTACAAAGCAACAAATCCACAAGTTATCTGGCATGGTTTCAGCCCTCAACATATTTATCTCACGGGCATCTGACAAGTACAGAGCCATTCTTACAAATACTCAAGAAAGGCACAACATTCAAATGGACAGACATGGACGACGATGCCACAAAGCTTTCAACAACCTGAAAGCTTACTTATCAACTCCACCCGTCCTATCCAAACCAAATGAAGGAGAAACACTAGGGCTTTATCTTGCAACTACCGATTTTGCCATCAGCTCGGTCCTCTTTCGTGAAAGCGAGGGAATCGAAAAGACAGTCTACTTCACCAACAAGACATTGGAAGATGCAGAAAAACATTACTCTGCAATGGAGAAAACAATTTTGTCTCTGTTGTACTCCGCTCGAAAGTTCCAACCTTACTTTATGACTCACAACATCAATGTTATAATAGATGTACCTATCAAGCAGGTCTTGAGTTCTAACAATAAAACGGTCCGCATGGCCAAATAAGCTGAAGAACTTGGAGATCATCACATTGAATTTGTTCCCAGAACGTCTCGCAAAGGTCAGGTCATTGCTGATAAGAGCCCAAAACTGTAGTTTAAACCCTTTAATAGTATTTCTATTTATCCAATTATGTTATTAATAATATAGGTTTATCACTAATTACGTGCTTTTGAGTATTTCAGGCTTCGAAGTTGAATAAATGTCAATTCATTACTAATTAGGCGCTAAAAGGAGCTAAAGTGATTGCTAGAGAAGTTTCATTAAGAAAGCCCAAGTTTAATGGAGAAAAAGCCCTTAAAAAGCCCAAGTCAAAATTGTTAAGTGAAAGTCAAACCGGATTAGAGAGCTGAAGAAAAGTTAATAGAACTTCAAAAAGCCATATCTTTGGACTCATACCTCGGAATTGGGACCATTTTATATCAAAATGATCGGCTCAGAAAACTCTTTCCAATGGTCTAGGCCTTAACTCGATCAGAGCAATATAAGTTAGTGATAATGCATGCTACAATAACATAACTAGAATTAGAAGTCTTGGATTCAACCAATTGGGTTATGGACTTGATTTATGGGTCCATAATTACTTTGGAGTAAAACCCTCAGGCATCACCTTAAAAGCAATCATTATATAAGAGGAATAAAACCATAAACTATCTCTGGCTTTCGGAATGTTGCGGCTATCCATATCATAGTCCAACTATGGAAAGTTTCGTAATAGCATTTTCGGGAGGATGGGAAGCTAAACCCGATCAAAGGCTAAAATTTAAGTTATTCAATTTAATTATTGGCATCTTTACTATCGGGTCGATGAGCAATTATTTTAGATCTTCAGATTCTACAATGATATTGAACATCAACCGAAGAGTGATTATGAGTAAAATGGGAAGTGTCTTGGATCCCCCTTAATATAGGGGTAGTCAAGGTATGTATTTGGATGGTTTGGCAATCGAAAGTGAAATGGGGGGCGGGAGTAAATTTTTAGGAGCTATTGTAATGAAGTCGAGATACATTGGTACAAGGTCTAGGCTATAATAATGACTATGAAAGTTTTGATGTAAAGTTTTATCAAAAAACAGCGGTAAAAAAAGGATGGCGAAAATCTGGATAGAGAGTGACTCATGGCGGTTGTTTTAGCATTCCAAAAGGAGAAGTCCCATGGTGGTGAGATTTCGGGTGGCATAGAGCATCAAGGATTTTATGCGGAAAATCTCACATACTATAATCGAAGAAGCAAACTTTGGGGCATAATCGGCTCAAAACATGGTTCAACTTTGCAAAATGAGAGATCTATTGGAGTCCCAATAGACCCATTTTCATTAGGTCCCTAGAATGTCCTCACGGACTTACTTGATTTGATTTTTTTAGAGTAGATAGTTTTTAAATCCATTTTGGTTATGAGTTGTATTCTTTTTTTACCAATTAATAAAACATTCTACTTGCATGCAAAAAGAATTATGGGTCCATAACCTTACCTAAAAACCCATGCACGATTTTGTATCATTATATAAGAGAATAAAAACCATAAACTATCTCTCCTTTTCTATTAGTTAGAATAATTTAGCTCTCTCTCTCTCTCTCTCTCTCTCTCTCTCTCTCTAGTTTAGTATAGTTTAAGTAATTAGAGATTATAATTGTAGCCTCCATTAGGATCTTTTAATAAAAGTTTTAGTTTATTCAATTTAATTATTTCTTCTTTACATTATGTCTTTCTTTCATTATTTTAGTTTAATTAATCCAATGATATTAGGCTAATTCCCCCATCAGAAGGAGTGATTATGAAGCCTAATGAGAAATAGATTGCTTAGTATAATTATTTAATTGTGTATGTATTTCAATGAGTTTAGTTTATTATATGACTTCCAAAATAAGCATATAGTAAATTAAACTAAGGATTATTGTAATTAAGTCGAGATATTTTGTTGTAATAATCCTACATGTTAGTAATAATGACTATAGAGGTGTAGGTTGTTGCTAGGGATGATAAAATTTGAGGCTTTAGGTTGGATCATTGTGTAAAAACCTAAAGATGATCTCTTTTCAATAAATAATTCTATTTTTGTTTGAAACTAATCATTAGGTGGATTGATTACTTCCTTTATAACTTTCTTTTCCATCAAAACCCTATTTCTATTAGTTTAGTTAAGTTAGATTTATTTTAATCCGTAATATAATCGTAGAATAGAAATCTCTCAACATAATATTACTCTCACCATTGTTTCTTTGTGATTTAAATTAGTTGAGGAGTGGAACAAATCCATACTCTTTATATTACTTCATTATTATTTGAGAGTATGAATATTGATCTAAGCACTTGTTTAGTTGATTGATTATTTGTGTTTACGCATAGATAGTTAGTTTATATAAATTTGTGGTTATCAAATGGCGTCGCCGCTGCCATCTTAAACTCATTTAGGACAAGAATTAAATTGGTTGAATCTAAGGGGCAATCCCCCATTCTCTACCCACCAATCTTTTTAATTTTTCATTCTTGTTTATCATATTTTTGTATTGTTCAATCTTGATATTCACTGTGTTAAACTAAGAGCGCTCGCCCTCTCTTTTGCCTTGAACAGAGCGCATCGCTTAAGATTGCAGACTCATAGTGAAGAATATTGTGGTCAAGGTTTTACTAAATTTCCAAAAATTCTGAAATTTTTCAAGCATAATATTTAAGGTTCTGTTAATTTACTGCAATTATTTCAGATTTGTTCTAGTTGTTTTACCTAGTAAACCTTTACCATCTTTACACTGCTGTATTTCAGCTTCCACACCGTAAGTTTCTGAAGCAATAGACGAGTAGGGTTACTTAGGCAATTCCAAAACTTCTAAGATTTTTACAGGAGTATCTATTATAAGTCAGGAGTTTGCAGTAAAATTTTGAAGATTTTTTTATTTATTTTGACCATCTAACTAGTTGATTGTTTTCAGTGTGTTTCTGCAGTTTTGCAACACTTAATTTCTAGAACAACAGCCGATAAGGAGGGTTTATAGAACTCCAATTACTTTAACATTTTTACAAAAACTCGTATGATCTGTTAGAAGTCTCCAATAAAATTTTGGTGATTCTTGGCTCTGTTTTGATTGGTTAACCATTCGGTTGTTTGTGTTGTGTCCGAAAACTATTTTCACAAACTTTGCAAGGTAGTAGAAGGACTTTCATAACTCCGATTATTCTGAAAATTTACATACAACTTACTGGACTTCTTAGCAAACTACTATAAAAATTTCAAATTTTTTGGAGCGCGCCCATGCCATTTTAACCCTATCTTTTGTAGCGTCCAGGTTTTTCTTCGGAAATATCTTTGCGACAATATTTTGAGGTAACCTTGTTTTATGCTTAGTACCCATGACGAAGGAAGCCTGATTTTCACAGGTTAGTCATCATCTCTCGTATATATATATATATATATATATATATATATATATATATATATATATATATATATATATATATATATATATATATATATATATATTGATGTTTCCAACTTCTTAAATACACTTTGGGATTAGGTATACAAGGCGTTAGAAAAACAAAAGGGAGGCATTCGAACTCCTTCCACTCCTTGTTTCTATCTGTCAGAGGAGTTTTAATTCTAGTATAATCAAGCTTATTTTTTGTAGACGCAATACCACATGCCTATCTAGAATTTCACACACTACACCTGCATCAATTGGTAAAGAACCAGAAACTCCTCTCTCTGATTTTTATAAAGCACTAAACGATGGCCCTAAGTCGTGCATCGTTCTTGCAGACCTAGTGGGGGATTTTTGAATTCTCCCAAATATATTTAACTTGTTACCAATTTTCCATGGTTTAGACCACGAGAAGCCTTATCAACACGTGCGTAGGATCGAACAAGTTCTCACTACATTCCATCATCCTAGCATAAGTCCGAATCAAGTTAAACTTAGGGTGTTTCCATTCACCCTAGACAACAAGGCAACATCTTGGTTAACTGCCCAAAAGAATCATTTCTTCCACCAGAACCCTTATGAATCCTTTTTAGAGGCCTGGAACCGTTTCACTGATCTTCTCTTAGAATGTTTACATCATAACCTTGCGAAAGACACGCTTATTCGTGCCTTTTTCAAGGGGCTTTCGCATCATCATAAGGAGGTTCTAAATATCATGATTGGGGGTATTTTTCTTAGTAAAGGAGTCTTGGAGCCTTATAAATTCTTAGAAGATCAATTTAAGAGAAACAACAATTGGGGAGGTAACGACTCTTCCCGCTCCACTCCTTTTTATTTTGAGGTTAAACCTGATCCCGAGCTTAAAACTCTTATCGATAAAAAAAGATAGATGCCCTCTCTGTTCAATAACAACCCACTCTAGTCATGAATATTAACTCTACATTCGTTGTAATAAAAGTGACTTTTAGTCTTGAGCATCAAAATGAAATCTTCTATTGTCCTCTTGTCTATGCACAACCACCACCACAACCATCAAACTTCAACCAGTTAACTCAACCTCTAGGACAAGGAAACTTAGGTGACTAGAATAGAGGTTTAGTACCCATGACCCAGAACTATCAACATCAAGACATGAACGATCAACAAGCTTTAATTCCAGTTCAACCATCTACAGCCGAAGTAGTAGTGAACTTGTTAGAAAAACAAAATCAAATTATGCAACAAAACTCCAACTTGATGAAAGATCAACATGATAATAACTCTAAGATGATGAAACAAACGATGCAAATGATACAGTATTTGTGCCAAAAGGTTATTGACATGTCTCCTAACCAAAATAATAACCAAACAGGCGTGTTTCTAGGTCAAGCGGTACCTAATCCTAATTCAACAAACACCGCCTTCGAAATAAATAGTATTCACTGTAATGGTGATATAAACCAAGGGGACCTACTGACAGTCACTACCCTTCATTCAGGTAGAGTAGTTGATAACAAAGTGACTATGCTTACAGATCGCCCGCAAACGGAAGCTGAAAATGAAATCATACCGAATACTGTCATAAAAACTGAAGACCCTACAACTGTAGAAGTTTCAGTCCACCCACAACCAAAAGGTACAACCTTACTAAAAACCACCATAGAAATTGATGATCCTACACCTGTAAAAGTTCCAATATGGACACCTAGATGGAAAACGGCAAAAGATAAAGCAAAACTAATAATACTTTTGACCCTTATGCTAAATATAGAGACAAACCACCATATCCCCTGAGACTAGTTGTATCTAAAAAGGACAAGAATTTTGATGAGATTAGGGAAGTGTTTAAAAATCTGACTATAAACCTACCTTTTCTAGATGCTATAAAAAGTCTATCTAGACACGCTAAGTTTCTAAAAGAGTTGTGCACCAAGAAGAGGAAAACCAACATACCTAACGAAGCCTTCTTAACTGAACAATATCCCTCTTTATCTGAACATAATGGAATTGTTAAGTACAAGGACCATGGTCGTCCTACTATTCAATGCACCTTGGGAGATTACTTCATAACAACTGCTCTATTAGACCTGGGGGCGAATGTTAACTTACTCCATTTTTATTTATATAAACAACTAGGTCTAACAAAACTTCAACCAACCAAAATGACTTTTGCGGTTAGCCGATCGTTCTATTAAGTATCCCAAGGGTGTAGTTGAAAACATTCTCGTTAAAGTTCAGGATTTTTATTATCCAACCGACTTCGTTATTCTCGACACAGAGGTTGCTCATGATTCCATTCTCATCATCTTAGGGTGTCCTTTATTGGCAACCGCCAATGCCCAAATCAATTGTCGGGATGGCTCAATGACTCTTTCTTTTGGAAATCTTTCTGTGGTAGTTAACATGTTTAGACAAAAGTAGGGACAACTAGGTTTGCTTGTAGAAGGAGAAGTGAAGTCCATTGAGAGTTTTGTATATCACATTAGTGCTTCTAATGATCTCGTCCCCACACTAATAGATACCCCTCTTATGGAAGAAGACAAAGATCACAATTTTGACTCCTTGAACATAACTGAAATAAAGAAAGCATTTTCCACCCTACCTTCCGACCCTATGAGAGATAGAGTCAATCTTACAATAAATGAGATAGATGAATTCCTCAAAAAGGGAGATGAATACCATAATTATGTGGATGCGACCAAGCTAGATGAGGAATTCTATGAGTTTCTAAGAACCTGTGATGATCCACCCTCTCAAACACTACCTATAGCACCACCCGTATTTAAAATACATATTTATTTTATTTATTTATTTATTAATTGAATTATTTATTTAATATTTGATTGGATTGGATTTGGGATCTGCTGAGGGCACTGGTTTTGGGCCCCATTTTGGGCTTGGGTTTCGGACCAAGTATATAAACACATTGTTCTAGAGAATAGGGTTCTTGGAGAATAAAAAAATGATAAAAATGGAGGCAGAGATAGAAGTTGGTTTGCTAGAGAGTGGGAACCACGGTTCGGATTCTGAGAGATTAAGTATCATTATCTGGTGAGTAGATTAGTTTTCTATTTCACGTATAATTTTATTGTTCAAAGTTTTCGCTCATTCTTCGGTCATTATTGTTTGTCCTATTGTTGTTAAACACTGGTTAAAATTGTTGTTGTTAAATATTGGTTAAACTGTCGAAACTCTGTTGAGGCTAGAAAATCGACATTGAACTGTCCAAGTTTTATGGGCATTAATGGCAGATAAAGCCCAATAGCATGAAATCATCCTATACTTTTGGTTGAACTCTGTTGGGGTGGTCTGGAACCCTTACTGATGAGGGTAGAAGTGAATGATGTTGGGTTGTAGTGGAAGGTTGGAAGGTTGAAATTGGATGAGGCTGTCGAAGCTTTGTATCCGGCAGTAATGGCGTCGGCAAACCAAAACCGAGAAAACGTCCCGATTGTTTGGTTGGAACTCGTTGTTGGGATGGTTAGGATGTTGTGGCGTTGGGGGGATTTATGTTTGGTGTTGTGGGGAGCTTTTGAAGGGTGTTAATGGTGCTGTCGAAGCTCCCAAAATAGTTCGTCAATGGCAGCCGACAGAAAATCACTCAATTGTATTAAATTTTGTTGTTTGGGTTTGGATGGATTTGAAATGGGTTGAAAGGGGTGTGTTTGAGTGCGTGAGGGCTGTCGAGTGGTGCAGGTGAAGCTTTAATAGACGTTAATGGTGGTCGAGATCTAGATTTGGGGAGAGATCTCGACAGTTGGTAAAAGGTGTGGAGTATTAATTAAAGGTGTTTGGTTTTGATAAGGGCAAAACCGATATGATCAACTTGGGAGGAGGAGGAGAACCCGACTTGGTGGTGGCAGTGGTAGAGGATCTGTTGGAGGAAGAAGAAGGTGAGTGCGATCCGGTGCTCTCGGGCGATATTCTAGTTTCACTAGATCTGTTGGGTTGGGCTTGAGGCTTGGGCTAAAAACTTGATTAGTTCTTTGGGCCAAAATTTCTATTTTTAGTTCGGCCCGGTTGTGTTTAGTTTGGGCCAGTTTAATTTAAAGTTTTGGGCCGAACCACTTAACTGTTTTAGGCCAGTTTCTAATATTGTTTGGGGCTAGTCCAAAGGACTTAAAAATAGAGATCCAAATTGGGTCTTTCAACATTTAAACTTTTGGGGCCTAGGGTTAAGGTTTCTAAGGTTGGGTCCGAACCATTACCTTAGTCATGAGCCCATGAGCCATGCACCTTGACCTTAGCCATGAACCATGGCTATGAGTCTATGACCACGCACCTGTTGAACATATAAACAACAATTCGACTTCGACCATGATGCGTTGACTTTGACCGTTGACCATTGACTATTGACTTTGACCGTTGACTGTGGAATGTTGACTTTTTCCAGTTTTTCTCATATTTAAGAATATGGACAAATATAGTAATAAAATATTGTCGAAAATTATATAACATTGTTTGTCATTACCTAATTAAGATTTGACGTGAGTAGTGTGTAAAACATATATATATTAGGTTTTTGGTTGTGGACTGTGGACTGTTTAATTGTGCTACGTTTTATGTTACATTTGGGTGGACAAATCTAATGCTAAAATGCTGTGGAGGCTTGTATAAATTTGGTGGTCATTATCTAATTAAGATTTGACGTTGATATTGTGACATTATATAATATGTTGGGATATATATATTAAAGGCAATAGTTTTGGAGAAATAAATGTATAAACACTCCATTATTTTATATGTGAGATGCTACTATGAGATAGTATAGTATGTGTGGATATTTTCCCACGGGATTATGGCTTAGTGCAATAATATATTGTCACGTGAAAGAATGAAAGTGGTTATGAGATATAATTGAGATATTTCTAAATATTGTGGCTTAGTGCAATAATGTATTTGACATGCATTGATATAGTGAAATAATTATGAGTCATAAATGTATGACACTGAATAAAAGCGAAAATCCTAGAACCTAGCTACCACAACTCATGTGATTTGGCCCTTCCGGCGTTTGATTGAATCTGAATGGCCTTGGCGTAAGTAATTGATTGGCCCCCGGCATTTCGGTGAATCTGAATGGCCTTCGGGCGTAAGTAATGTGATTTGGATTTACGGCGTTTTATAAAGCTGAATGACCCTTCTAAGCGTAGCCGAATAGTGGCTTGATTATTCCGTTAGCAAATATTGGAGCCAGGTAGCGATATTTTATGCCGAATAGTGGCAGTACTTACATAATGGCTTCCGTGTGAGGGTTACCTGGTGTGCGGCATCCCGCTCAGGGTAGTTACGCATGGAGTGGTACATTATGTAAGGGGAGGCATGTGGATGTACATGTTTGGCGTTGGGTAGCGATTGTGGTAGCCAGGGAAACTAAGTAAGACATAGATACGACGTGATTTTAGGGACACACAAAGAAAGCCTTAATTAATATAATTATGGAAATATGTTGGTTAATGATATATCTTTAGATAGATGATTGTATATGTTTGGCTGGTTAGTAGTTTAGTTAGAACCTAAGGCGCCTCGTGGAGGAACTAAATGTCTTTTTATTATGCGTATGGTATGTTGTATTAGTTCTTTGGAAGTTAAAAAGCCTCGATTGGAGGAACTACCTGCCTTACCTATTGTAGTTAAGAATGTCAGTATTAGTTGTTGGGAGTTAAAAGCCAAATGGAGGAACTAACTGCTTTATAGATTGTGTAAATATATGTATAAGTATATGTTGTGTTTTAGAGCTACTCACACCGGCATTTTTATAATCTTGACCCGATTTGCATGTTGGCTTATCGGTGTGTTCATTAAATGAACATAGTTGATAAGTCTTGACAATTAGTGTTGAAGAAGATTGGTTCTTTGCTTGTGGTTTTGCGTTAGCGCCGCATTTCGAGGGTAAGCTTTGTTTTCCTTTGAGGTGATATAGATTTTCAGTTAAGATAAGGTTATTTGCATTTTCATTTGTTAATTTTTGTAATGAAGAGGACTTTGGTTTAAGTTTAAAATTTTTATTGGTTTTTAAATTATCCGCATATTTGAACTGTTTATGGGTTTTTGAAAGTTGAGAGTGCGTCACACCTCGGAGATCGAAGAGTCGGGAACAAATAATGTTTTTCCGAATTCTGTCAAAATTCGGGGTGTGACATAATCCCTCATAGAATCCAACCATTTTTTCCATTCCATCCTTCTAAAACTTATCCACATCCCACGTATTTTCCAAAATCATCTATTTTCTCATGCTCATTCACTTGGCCTCCCTTTTGTAGGAGGAAAAAGAATAAATTGTATGCTCGATTAGGTTCTAGATCCATCAGAATTCACTACCATTCCACTAAGCCACGTCATAGGAAATCTTGGTGGTTGATTCTGTTTGATGGTGCATTCCATGTTAACTATTTATGGAAAGATCCACAATTATTTAGATTATTGATATATGATAAACTGCATGTTAATACATATATATCACATTAAGTCTAGGGAATCTGACTTTAAAAAACCTAAGTTTTTGCACAATACCACCTTTCTGGAGTATAGGTCAAACAAAATTTTTCAAACTTAAAAAGAGTTTTCCAATTTTGTTTGGGGGTGGCGTATTTTGGTATTTCATTTCAAAACGTTTTGCCACACTTTGTCTGTCATGTTTACTCCAATTTAGTTAGTACGTAACAGTTTAATTATGTTTCATGTTATCATATCATCTTTACAATATTTCTGTTACAGGTACGTACTGTAATTTTTGTCTCGTTTCTATGATAAATTCTTTCATTATCTCTTTACATTTTGAGGACAAAGCGTTCGATTGTTTGGGGGTGGGATAGAAATATTTGTAAATATTAGACACTTTTAGGATGTAAATTACGCATTTTTTTTATAAAATATTAAAAATCATAAATATTGTTTATACTAGGCACTTAGTGATAATGATATTGTTCCCTTCTCTACGATAATATTAGTTTAGAAATCTCACGTAGTACTTGAATTAGAATTTAATTTTTGAAACTTAGATTAATATATAGATAATAGTCATTGCATCTTTTCATGAACATCTTGCATGAGCATCTTTGATTGTACTTGGCAGTATTTTTCTGAGACCTAGGTTAGAGTATTTAATACATATCATGTGAGCATCTAGCCTAAAAACCTCATAGGAGTGAAATATATGAGTAATGACACAAGGGAGAAGTAAATTCCGAGTAGAGAAATCACACATCCACTTGCTTGATCACCATACCATATTCTAAGCGAGAATTTAGGCTCTTTTTGGATTGATATAGCCAGAAATTCACACCTATATGAAATTTATTATCGGCTAGTCGCCCCACTGAGCCTTTCATTAGTCCTTTCACAAACCAAAAATCCTTTACCAAATAAAACAAAATAAAAAATAAAATCAGCCTACCTATTTGGATAAGTATGAGAAATAGGATGAGTGAAGAAAAGAGGAGAAAAATCTGTGTAAACAAAAATTAGTTAGTTGTTTCAGAAAAGAAAAAGAAAAGAAAGTTTCCATCCAAAGAAAAATAAAAATAAAAGAAAGCTTCCAAAATGAAAGAAAAATAAAAGTTATAACTCCAAAAATAGAATCAAAATGAGTCAAAAGCCAAAATAAGGGCTAAGTATGGAGCAAAAAGTGTAGAAGCAAAAGAACAAAGTTTTCTCTAAGTTACATAATATGAAGACCCTATTTTCTCAGACTTGTCTTTTTAAATATCCATTTTCTTCCTTCTTTAACCAACACCTATGCCCCGTATCACCTAATAAAGACCTCTAACTTAATTAGGAATATGTTGGTGTGATAGTAAGTGGTAGATGTGTTTTATCGACCTTGGCTTCCTTGGATTGTCATTAAGATTATGAGAAAATGTGTGCCCACTGCACACTGGAGTTAGCAAAGTTGAGTGGAAAAATCAGAGTGTTATGTGTTTTGACACATTCTTTGTGAGAACCTACTTGGGTGTGCTACCCAAAAGTTTCAGAAACGGACTTGCCATTGCATTTCATATCATAGTTCATTGTATAGTTGTTTATCTTAAGATGATTTGATTATTATGTATGTATTAGTTTAAATTTTAGAATGATCATCCTTGTTTAAATACTAGTGAGATGTATAGATTCTGATATAAATTAGAGAACAATTACTTTTATTTCTTAGTCGTTGTAGTATAAATGAAGTTTGTGAGTACCTTCTCTAGAAAACTCTCATGAGGCTATAACTCGTCAACTCGGGAATTCTTAGTGGTTTAAGGCTTTATTGCATATGGTCAATGCAGTCGCATTTAGTGAAACGAGACTAGTTAAAAATACATTTTTGGTCACTTATTTTAATTTCACATATTTGCTAGAGGACAAGAAAAATGCTATTTTGGGGTGGTTTGATAAG
The DNA here is from genome assembly GCF_015680905.1 of Coptis chinensis. Lineage (NCBI taxonomy): Eukaryota > Viridiplantae > Streptophyta > Magnoliopsida > Ranunculales > Ranunculaceae > Coptis > Coptis chinensis. The sequence goes on from NC_141460.1 coordinate 86,336,096, forward strand.
AGCCCAAAACTGTAGTTTAAACCCTTTAATAATATTTCTATTTAGCCAATTATGTTATTAATAATATAAATTTATCACTAATTACGTGTTTTTGAGTATTGTAGACTTAGGAGTTGAATAAATATCAATTCGTTACTAATTAGGCGCTAAAAGGAGCTAAAGTGATTGCTAGAGAAGTTTCATGAAGAAAGCCCAAGTTTAATGGAGAAAAAACCCTTAAAAAGCCAAAGTCAAAACTGTTAAGTGAAAGTCAAACCGGATTAGAGAGCTGAAAAAAAAGTTAATAGAACTTCAAAAGGCCATATCTTTGGACTCAGGCCTTAGAATTGGGCCCATTTTATATCAAAATGACCGGCTTAGAAAGCTCTTTCCAATAGTCTAGACCTTGACTCGATCAAAGTAGTATAAGTCAGTGATAACGTGTGCTACAGTAACACAACCAGAATTGAAAGTCTTAGATTCAACCAATTGGGTTATAGACTTGATTTATGGGTCCATAACCTAGCCTAAAAACCCATGCATGATTTTGTATAATTATATAAGAGAATAAAAACCCTAAACTATCTCTCCTCTTTCATTAGTTAAAATAATTTAGCTCTCTCTCTCTCTCTCTCTCTCTCTCTCTCTCTCTCTCTCTAGTTTAGTATAGTTTAAGTAATTAGGGTTTATAATTGTAGCCTCCATTAGAACATTTTAATTAAAGCTTTAGTTTATTCAATTTAATTACTTATTCTTTATATTATGTCTTCTTTTCATTATTTTAGTTTAATTAATCCAATGATATTAGGCTAATCCCCCTATTAAAGGGAGTGATTGTGAAGCCTAATGATGAATAGATTGCTCAGTAGAATTATTTAATTGTGTATGTATTTCAATGAGTTTAGTTTATTGTGTGACTTCCAAAATAAGCATATAGTAAATTAAACTAGGGATTGTTGTAATTAAGTCGAGAGATTTGGTTGTAATAATCCTACATGCTAGTAATAATGAGTATATAGGTGTAGGTTGTTGCTAAGGATTATAAAGTTTGAGGCTTTAGGTTGGATCATTGTGTGAAAACCTAAAGATGATATCTTTTCAATGAATAATTCTATTCTTGTTTGAAACTAATAATTAGGTGGATTGATTACTTGTTCTATAACTTTCTCTTCCATCAAAACATTATTTCTATTAGTTTAGTTAATTTAGATTTATTTGAATCCGTAGTATAATCATAGAATAGAAATCTCTTAACATAATATTACTCTCACCATTGTTTCTTTGTGATTTAAATTAGTTTAATTTCTTTTATGCCTTGGTAGTTTAGGAGTGGAACGAATCCGTACTCTTTATATTACTTCATTATTATTTGAGAGTATGAATATTATTGATCTAAACACTTGTTTAGTTGATTGATTATTTGTGTTTACGCATAAATAGTTAGTTTACATAAATTTGTGGTTATCAATTGCTGACTTCCCCGTCGAAGATGTCAATTGGGAACCTGAGCCCATCACTTCATTCCATCAACCAACCACCCCAGACACATGACACCTCTATGCAGATGGAGCGTGCAACAACAGCGATAGTGGACTGGGGGCTGTGTTAACTTCATCAGATGGAACACAGCTACAAAAGTCAATCATAATTGATTTCACAACATCCAACAACAAAGCGAAACATGAAGCATTAATCACAGGCCTCCGCATGGCACAACAACTACAAGTCGGAAAGCTCAATGCATATAGTGACTCGCAGCTAATCATCAAACAGATCACCAAAGAGTATGTGACAAACATAGCAAACTTAGCCAAGTACGCTCAGGTCGTCAATGACATCATCAGCTCATTCAAAACATTTTCCTTGGAACATATTCCCTGGGAGGATAACAGACATGCAGATAGTCTGACTTTCTTAGCCTCAGAAACCCAAGAGTCATATCCCAGCATAGTCTACATTGACATCCTGAAGAGGCCCGCCTACCAGCAAGAAAACGTCAACAGCCTCATAGACTTCCAGCCCTCATCTGAAGAAGAAATCACTTAATCTTGGATGGGCCCATTTCTGAAATTTATCCCATATGGTGAGATCCCAGCAGAAGCAAGGAATGCTCGTGCCATACAATTTCGAGCTCCCAGATACATTGTGATCAACGGAAGATTATTCTGTAAATCGTAGGAGGACCCCACTTACGGTGCATAACTTTATGTGAAAGCCAGCTCATCTTTGATGAAATTCATAAAGGCGAGTGTGGCAACCATGCAGGAGCATGATCTCTGGCTCACAAAGCAATCACCCAAGGGTATTATTGGCTAGGCATGCACATCGAGGCAAAGACGTATGTTCTCAAACGCCACCAATGTCAAACATGTCACGCCCCGAGACCCAACACACATCCCGAGGATGAGGAGTGAATCTCGAGGCCGACACCATCCCAATTCTAACGAAATTTCGGCAGAGTTTCCTTTGTTTTATCGGCGTTAGGTATACAAAAAAAACCTGTCATAACCTGGAAATCATATACTACAACCTTCCAACAACCATATCTATATAAAACCAACCTTATACACAACAGTACATACATCCACCAAATGTTTAAGTGTAACTACTACTCAAATACATCAAATATTACATCAAAATGAGCGAAGCTCTCTCTATACAACCAAAAGGAGCTAATTTCACCCTATACCACAAAATAACTTGACCCTGTCCCTCGTCAATCATAAGGAAATCCACCCAAATCCCCATAACCTTCCTCACTAGTGGTAGGGAAAGCCTCCTCCGCAACTGACTCGGCTGAAATGTTAATGTAGGATAAGCAAACAACTATGCTCAGTAGAAACATACATAACCAATAAATAGTCTACTTATAGAAAACATTTAAAACATGCAGGGTTTCCATAATAATATCAAAATATCGTGACTATATAATACATCACTAACTAGTAGAAATCCTTTCGAGATGCTTCGTTAATATTCAAAATATAGTTTTCACAATCATCATACAACTATTGTGGCCGCTGCATCCTATTAGAATGGTGAGAATGCGGTAATTTTCGGTGATCCCAGGCATATCTCGGTTCGATTACTTTCGGTGTGAACCATGCACCGTTGTTTTCCTGATCTTACTGGCAGGGAGCTGAAATGCCGTTGTTGTGTTCGTACACACAAAATCCCCAAAGCTTTTAGGGCTCGGGTGGGCCTGTGACCACGACCCCCATAGGGTTGTCACCTAACTTCACGGTGGTCAACCGTTCGACGACTAGTAGATCGCTTTCGGGATCGACACACATCGAGGGAGTGGACTAAACTCTCTCCTCTGGCGTCTAAATCTCATCGAGGTAACATGTAACCTCACACAAGCTAAGCACCATACTGATTGTGACCGCGTTACAAACATGGTTATCTATAAAAGTAGAAAAGGAATTCTGGACTACATCCGGTGATGCATCCTTTTAAAGGTGGCCCCACCACCTCGGCGGTGTACACCAGCGGTTGGAATCTTAGGCGTTTGCTGCGTCTCCGGATATCGACAACAATTCCTTCTTTATAGGAATTCACAATTCCTTTTCTAAATCCCCTCGTGATAAGCATAGTAATATATATATATACTCGTATTACCGGTCATTTCTAAATACTATAGATACATATTTAGTTTTTCTTTTAAAACTGTTGGTTCTATATGTGTGAGTTTCTAGATTTCCAACAATCGAGTAATGCAACCTATGACTCCCAAACGGGCCAGTCATAGTAAATGACAACCGATGATTCCCAAACGGCGAATCATCGTAAATAACAACGAACCATCCGTGGAACAATTCAGAACCTCACACATAGTTACAAACAATCGGGTAATCCTTACCCGTATTACAAAATCCATCTCTTTGTCTCCCTCTCGAAGGACAAGAGGCGAGAAACCCTTCCCAAAACCGGTTTTGCTCTTTTAACAAAGAAAATAAATCCCCGCTACCCAGATTTCTCGTAAAAACCATTTTCTAAAGCTATTCATATATTTATTTTATATCGGTAAATACAATGCAAAACATGAATATCACATATACATGCATGGTTGATACGCAAACTATCTTTCCCAATTTAAACGCAAACTATCTTTCCCAATTTAAAACAATCAAATCATGCATGAAAATAAGCATGCTATATATTGGTATGTAAGTTCCTACCTTAGCAAGCTCCGTTCTCCTCAAGCCCACTTAACCGAATCGAGCCCACTTAACCGAATCCACTTTTATTTAACTCCTATAAAAGGCATATACACATAGGTTATTAGAATTTATCGAATCTAACGAGCGAAATTCTTATCTAACGTAAGTCGAGAAGAATCTCGACGCTAAGAGTCGGTTTCGGTAATTGTTCCTCTAACTCTGGTTAACAAAGCTCTGAGGCCATTCCTAGCAGTGTACCTCGGCCAGGTCTCCAAAGGGGTTATTTCCAGCCACTACCGCAGCCCTCACGCGTCAGCGCCAATCATATCACTTCCGATTATCAAGTGAGATTTTCCCAACTCAACAACAACCAAGTCCACACCTTCAATTCACATTAATTTTAACAATCAAATCGGTGGGTGCTTTTTCTCCTCCACTCAATAATCAACATGAACTGCTCAAAATGGAGTGAATAACAAAAATTCTTACTCAGTCAGTAGGAATCGCTCATTTAGCTTGCTTCTTCACCAATATTGCTCAACTCTAGCTTCTCCAAAGCTGCATTTGCGCCGAAATTAAAACCCCTACCATTATTTTCAGTAATACATCACAAGCTATCGAAATAAGTTTAAAAATTTGTTTGAAATGAAATTAAACTCACCTTTCGCGGCGATATGACGAAATTCCAATCAATTTGAATCTTCACGCTTGGGTTTAGTGTTACTAAGGATCGGGTGTTTGAATTATTGGTCTTAATCGATGAAATTGGGGAGAATTGAGGATTCTCTCTCCTAGGTTTTTGAATAGTTGCGAAATTGGGGAAGAAGAATTGGGTGCGTTTTTTTGTGGTTGTGCGATTTGGTTGTTTTTGTCTTTACATGTTTAAGTTATCAAGGCCCAAGCCCAATATGACCAAATTGGGCTTAAAGTCCTAATTAACTTCTAACCACTAACTAATTTGACTTAGCGTCGTAATTATTTTTCTGGCCCAAGCAGCTTAATTTAATTTCTTACATTCTATCCTACCGCAGGCTATAGCGATAACCCACTCATGCGTGCGTGTAAACTGTTAACTCGTCGTGCTCGAACGTAGAAAAGCCCGGTAACCGACATTTTGTCAAATTTTCGTATATGAGTTGCTTACCTAACGTGGCTTATGAGTCGGAGTTAAGTTTCATTAATTTATGTACGTTTGAAATGTAAACCCGACCAACCAATTACATAAATGTCCCTAGGTTTGCTATGTAATTTACTAAAATACCCTTAACAAGAATTTGAGTCTTTACATCCTACCCTCCTTAAAAGAAAATTTCATCCTTGAAATTAAATCATACCTTAGTTCTCGAACAATTCTAGATATTGTTGCCGCATATCCGATTCCTTCTCCCATGTTGCTTCTTCTACATTGTGATTTCTCCACAAGACCTTTACCAACGGAATGACCTTTGACCGCAATCTCTTTTCTCTCGTATCTAGAATCTGAACTGGCCCTTCCGGATAGGTAATGTCTTCTTCTAATTCCAACGATTCCAAATCGACCACATGTAGGGGATCCGGCTCATACTTGTGTAGTATCGAAATATGGAACACGTTATGGACACGTGATAGCCTTTCCGGTAACTCAAGCCTATACGCCAACTCTGAGATCTTCTGAATAATCGGAAAAGGTCCCACATATCTAGGTGCAAGTTTCCTTTTCATCCCGAACCTTTGAATTCCCTTCTTCGGAGATACTTTCAAAAATACCCTGTCACCTTCATAAAATTCCAAGGGACGTCTACGCCTATCCGCATAGATTTTTCGGCGACTGCGGGTGTGAGCAACCGATTACGTATCACTCTAATCTTACCGGTGGTGTCACTAACCATCTCTCGGCCCCAACATAATACTATCTCCGGGTTTCAGTCCAGCAGAGGTGCTCAGTAAGGTCCGCCATACAACGCTTCAAAGCGGTGTCATATCAATACTAGATTGGTAACTGTTATTGTAAGCAAACTCAGCCAACGCCAAATGAGTCTTCCAACTACCCCCAAAATCAAGCACGAAGCATATCTTCTATGATTTGAATGACTCTTTCCGATCGCCCATCGGTCTGCGGATGAAATGTTGTATTGAATTTCAGTTTGGTTCCCAATTCCCTTTGAAGACTTCTCCAAAATGAACCAGTAAATTGAGTACCTCTATCTGAAATTATCGATAATGGTGCCCCATGCAACCTCAGTATCTCTGAGATGTAGATTCTACTTAGCTTTTCAGCAGAGTAAGTAGTCTTAACAAGTATGAAATGGGCAGACTTGGTCAGCCTATCAACAATGACCCATATAGAATCCATTCCCTCACTGGTCCTCGGTAACCCGGATACAAAATCCATGATTATATTCTCCCACTTCCATTCCGGAATCTCCAGAGGGTTTAAGAAGACCGGGTGGTCTATGGTGTTGACTTTCACTGTTGGCACGCGTGGCACACTTCTTAACATATTCCGCAATGTGTCGCTTCATGCCCGGCCACCAAAACTGACGACGTAGATCTCTATACATTTTGGTACCACCAGGATGAAATGTATACTTCGATTTATATGCTTCACTCAAGATATCATTCCTCAAAGAGTGATCAAAAGGTACCTAAATCCTTCCTCTGAATCTGATACTTTCGTCTCCGTATTTTTCCCAATCAACATCCTCGGCATTATCCACATATCCTTCGATGTATTCTGGGCATTCATAATCTCCTGGACTAAGGTGTTTTCTGCGGTCACTGTCATCTGTGCTAAATAACAAAGACGCCGAGGATCTCCACTTCCATTTCCGTGATTTCAAAACCATAAGAAACCGCCGACTCAACAATTGCCACTCCTTCATCATCATCCGAGCACAAACATGTTCTCGATTCCTACTCAATGCATCTAAGAACTACATTTGCTTTACCGGATGGTATTGCAATGAGAGCGATATAGTCCTCCATGTACTCAACCTACCTCCTCGTCTCATATTCAAATCCTTCTGCAAAAACAAGTACTTGAGACTCTTGTGATCGAGAATATCTCAAATCTTTCACCATACACATAATGTCTCCGGATCTTTTAAGGCATGAATAATCGCTGACTAACTCCAAGTCATGAGTAGGATAATTCTTCTCATGGGCATTCAATTGTCTTGACGATACGTTATCACTTGGCCTTCTTGCATTAAGACACATCCTAACCGGTGTTAGAGGCATCATTATAAATCACATAACTCTTTTCGGATCCGGAATAGTCAAATCAAATTTGTTATCAATCGCGTCTTTAGCTCTTGGAAAGCTTTTTCGCATGCCTCCGTCCATTCAAACTTCACCTCTTTTCGTGTCAATCTAGTTAAGGACGGACGCTATGCTAGAGAATCCTTCTACAAAGCGACGGTAATAACCTGCCAAATCCCCAAGAAATTTCCGATTGCAGATGATGTCGGTCTCGGCCAATTATTCACTGCCTCTATCTTGGAACGATCAACTTTTATTCCATTCTCCGATACAACATGCCCTAAAAACCTCATCTCATTCAACCAGAACTCACATTTACTAAATTTGGCATAAAGCTGATGATCAACTAAGGTTTGGAAAACAATCCTCAAGTGTTCCTTATGTTCAGCCCTAGTCTTGGAATAAATCAATATGTCATCTATGAATACGATAACAAATTGATCTAAGTATTTCCACATCACTTTCGATTCATGAGATCCATAAAATGCCATTTGGGCATTTGTCAAACCGAATGGTAACACCAAAAACTCAAAATGCCCTAACCGTGTTCGGAAAGCTGTCTTCTTTATATCTTCTTCTCGAATTCTCATCTGATGGTAGCCTGTTCTGAGATCTATTTTCGAGAAATACTTGGCACCCCTTAACTGATCGAATAAGTCATTGATCCTAGGCAACGGATATTTGTTCTTGATAGTCACATTATTCAGCTTTCGATAATCCACACATAGCTGAAAAGACCCATCTTTCTTCTTCACAAATAACACTGGTGCTCCCCAAGGTGACTGACTTTCCCTTATAAACCCCAATCTTTTCAATTCATCTAATTGGGACTTGAGTTCTCCCATTTCGAGAGGAGCCATTCGATAAGGAATCATCGAAATAAATAGGCGTTCGGTAGTAGATCTATTACAAAATCTATCTCACGCCAGGGAGGTAATCCCGGCAATGCATCTGGGAACACTGCCGCAAACTCACGAACCACGGGAACAAGCTCGGAAGATTCGAACTTCGGCCCTTGGAAACGAAGACCAGCTAACAATCCGTATCTATCATACTTGAAGTCAGACTTGGCCTCCACAACTCGAGATACCGTATTTCTAATCCTCTTAAACATAAACTCTTGCTGTCTCGGTACTCTAAACGTCACCGTTTTTGCAAAACAATCTACATGGGCATGATACTTTCCTAACAAATCCATCCCTACTATGATATCGAAATCATTTAGGTCCATCACCGTTAGATCGACTATCATCTCCCTATCACCTATCTTTATCACACAATGGTGACAAACTTCAAAGAACATAGTTTTCTTCCCCAACGGAGTGGATAAAATAAGCTTCCTCCCGATGTTAACTACATCCAACCCCAGTATTGCTACCATATTTTTAGCAATGAAAGAATGAGTAGCACCCGTATCAAACAAGACATGCACCTTATGTGTAAACAAACATATCATACCTTCAACCACTTGATCGGTAGTGCTGATATCTGCCCCCATTGCATTATATACCGTGGCTTCCTCTTGGACTGATGCAGGATCCACAACTTCTTCCTCTGGCACTAGATAATACACCTTGCCATGTGGTCTCTGTTCCACCCCTGAATTGGACTTGGGACAAAACCGCCTGATATGCCCAGCTTCACCGCAACTATAACAAACCACACTCTCTCTCCCTGACTGTGTACTCTGTGGTATTACCGATTGCAATCTAGCTCTCTGACCCTGAGGCCTCAAATTCTGCACTGGTGATTTGGTCTGAGAAGGAGCAGGTACTCTCGGTGCCATCTGTGATCCACCCGTCGGTCTCATAACTGGTAGCCTCTGTGCTGGCCTAACCACATTCAAACCCCGTTGTACAGCTAGTGCCCTCCACTGTTGTGCCTGCTGGATGACCGGCCTATACATCTGTTGCAACCCGGAACCACTGCCTTGATAAACCTGCCTCTTTCCCATATCCTGCCTGCCCTGAAATGTCGACTGTCTTACCCTTCCAACCTCTTGCCTCGGCAATAATAAGCGATCATCAACTCTTTCAATGCCTTTGAGCCCTTCTCACGCCTCAAGATAAGAATCGATCCGGAAGGACCGACATCTTGCTCTGCATATACGGTTTCAGCCCGTCAATGAATTTTCTAGCCTTAGCTTTTTACGTGGAAATCAACTCCTTCCCGTGATCGTGAAAGAAGAGCGGTGAATTTCTCTTTACGTCTTGTCCACGGTCGGGTTTCCTTGTTCCAATTTGAGGAATTCCATTAAACGCTAGCTTAGCTCGCCTCGGTAACATACCTCAAAAGGAAGAGTTCCTCAAATTTAGCCCAAGTCATCGAAGCGTCTCCACATCCTTAACACGATCCACCCGGTGTTTGGCTTCACCTCTAAGCATGAAGGCAGCCAAAGTAACCGTTCCACATCGGTACACATCATGGAGTCCAAAGATACTAGACATGTCTAACAACCAGCCTTCTTGGCTACTTTAACCTCGAAGACCCCACAAATTCAGGTGGACGTAACCTGATGAAATTTGCAAGCAGAAAACTTGATTGACTTTGCACTGGTGGCCTGAACTCCTCAACTCTCACTAGGGTTGGGGATGCTACCTTTGGTGTTACGCCAGGTGGAATAACAACGGATGTTGGGAGAGGTTGGGGCTCGCTCCGACTAGCCCTTAAACTTTCGATCTCCGTTCTCATCTCATTTTGTGCTTGAGCCATTTGATTCATCATAGCGAGGAGCCTATCCATTCGGTCCTCCCGACCACGATCCTTAGTATCATCACCACTAGTACTTTTCGGATCCATGGTAACTATTCTACACATATACAAAGAGCTAACTTAGTGTTTGATAAATTAGAGAGAGAGTTTTCAAAATTATGCAAGAGGCGCAGGTCGCACTCAGGTAAGGCTTGGGCGAGCGCAGGTCGTTCCTTGTGGAACTTGCAACCACAGAATGATCGCAGGTAGCAGCGCGAGGTGCGCTATAATTCCAGGAGATGAGCACAGGTAGCGCTCCAACATGCCTTCGGCAGAGCGTAGGTCGCGCCCTCCACTAAGACGTGAAAAAAAACACTCCTATTATATAGTGTCCGATTCGCAAAAAAATTTCGACGAGTAACCGCGTTCTCCGCTGTGACAAGGAGAATGTCCGTGTGATGTTTCGATATTGTCAAGCTATTATGAAAGCTTAACGTAATAACTAATGGGTAGTGTATCCCTACCTAGGTTTTTATCGGGTTCCAACTAAGACTCCCCGAAACATGTCGCGACTGAGTCCCCCACTACAGCTCCCAGACGTATCTAATAGTAGACGCTCTGATACCACGTTCTGTCACGCCCCGAGACCCAACACACATCCCGAGGACGAGGGATGAATCTCGAGGCCGACACCATCCTAATTCTAACGAAATTTCGACAAAGTTTCCTTTGTTTTATCGACGTTCGTATACAAAAAAAACTTGTCATAACCTGGAAATCATATATTACAACCTTCCAACAACCATATCTATATAAAACCAAGCTTATACACAACAGTATATACATCCACCAAATGTTTAAGTGTAACTGCTACTCAAATACATCAAGTATTACATCAAAATGACCGAAGCTCTCTCTATACAACCAAAAGGAGCTAATTTCACCGTATACCACAAAATAACTTGACCCTGTCCCTCGTCAAGCATAAGGAAATCCACCCAAATCCCCATAACCTTCCTCACTAGTGGTAGGAAAAGCCTCCTCCGCAACTGACTCGGCTGAAATGTTAATGTAGGATGAGCAAACAACTATGCCCAGTAGAAACGCACATAACCAATAAATAGTTTACTTATAGAAAACATTTAAAACATGCAGGGTTTCCATAATAATATCAAAATATCGTGACTATATAATACATCACTAACTAGTAGAAATCCTTTCGACATGCTTCGTTAATATTCAAAATATAGTTTTCACAATCATCATACAACTATTATGGCCGCTGCATTCTATTAGAATGGTGAGGGTACGACTGGTACTCATCCTCAGTCACAGACATATCTCGGTTCAGTACTTTCCAGTGTGAACCATGCACCGTTGTTTTCTTGATTTTACCGGTAGGGAGCTAAAATGTCGTTGTTGTGTTCGTACACACAAAATCCCCAAAGCTTTTAGGGCTCAGGTGGGCCTTGTGACCACGACCCCATCTGCCGTCACCTAACTTACGGTGGTCAACCGTTCGACGATTGCAGGACTTTCGGGGATCGACACACATCCGAGTGGACTAAACTCTCACTTCGCGTCTAAACCTCATCGAGGTAACATGTAACCTCACACAAACTAAGCACCATACATCGTGACACGTACAAACATGGTTATCTAGAAAAGTAAAAACGGAATTCCCGGACTACATCCAGTGATGCATCCTTTTAAAGGTAGCCCACCACCTCGACAGGTGTACACCACAGTTGGAATCTAAAAGTTTAACGCCTCCGGAAATGCGACAACAGTTCCTTCTTTATAGGAATTCACAATTCCTTTTCTAAATCCCCTCGTGATAAGCAATATATATATATATATATATATACTCGTATTACCGGTCATTTCCAAATATTATAGATACATATTTAGTTTTTCTTTTAAAACTGTTGATTCTGTATGTGTGAGTTCCTGGATTTCCAACAATCGAGTAATGCAACCTATGACTCCCAAACGGGCTAGTCATAGTAAATGACAACCGATGATTCCCAAACGGCGAATCATCGTAAATAACAACAAACCATCCGTGGAACAATCCAGAACCTCACACATAGTTACAAACAACCGGGTAATCCTTACCCGTATTACAAAATCCATCTCTCTATCTCCCTTACTGAGACAAGAGACGAGAACCCTTCCCAAAACCAGTTTTGCTCTTTTAACAAAGAAAATAAATCCCCGCTACCCAGATTTCGCAAAAACCATTTCACACGAAAGCTATTCATATATTTAGTTTATATCGAGTAAATACAATGCAAAACATGAATAACACATATACATGCATGGTTGATACGCAAACTATCTTTCCCAATTTAAAACAATCAAATCATGCATGAAAATAAGAATGCTATATATGGTATGTAAGTTCCTACCTTAGCAAGCTCCGTTCTCCTCAAAGCCCACTTAACCGAATCGAGCCCGCTTAACCGAATCCACTCTTATTTAACTCCTATAACAGCATATACACATAGGTTATTAGAATTTATCGAACGAACGCGAAATTCTTATCTAACGTAAGTCGAGAAGAATCTCGACGCTAAGAATTCGGTTTCAGGTAATTGTTTCTCTAACTACAGTTAACAAAGCTACAGGCCATTCCTAGCACTGTACCTCTGACCATAGTACAAAATATCGCGATATATCGCGATATATATCGAGATTTCAGAGAAGGGTAAATAAATATCGTGATACCAATTTGGATAAAAACTAGTGCAAATATCAACGATTTTTGTTGATATTTCGCAATATTTCCACGATATGTGTGATTTATACGATATTTTTGGAGAGAATTGGGTGATTGCAAACTGACGAGGAAGAAGAAGAAAAGGGCTGGTGATTGCAAACCGACAAAGAAAAAAAAAAAGGCTACTACTACCCTCTCCCACGCGAGCTACTCTATCTCCCACGCGAAATTTTGATGGCTATAAGCTCATTCTTCTCCACTCTCGGTATCTTGCAGTGCTTGTGAAAATTCAATTGTAGAGCTCAATAAGGTAAGCTTTCTTGTCCCCTCCCATCCATGATTATTTGCTTCATGTATAACTTTCCAACTCTAAATACTGTTATTTGTTTTAGCACTCATTTAAAAGTTTGTTTTATTAATAGATTAGTAACTTAACTTCTCGATTCTTCTCTGTGAACTTTAAGCGTGTCTAGCATGATATTGCAAACTAGGGTCAAGTGAGGCTCTGAGAACTCTTTTCACTAGTAATAGTTTTCAAGTTTTCAAGGTTATCTTATTTTGGTAATTGGTCTCGACTAGAAATGTTCGCTCAAGTGAAATGTTTAGTTAGTGATTCGGTCCAAACAAACTTTAAACTTGACTTCATACTTGAAACCACGAAAGTACAAAGAAAAATAAAAATAATAAAAATAAAAGTACTACTAACACGTAAATAGAAATGGGCATACCATTTTCAAAGCGGGATCTTGGTTCGATTGATCGAACTACAACAAACTGGAACCTCGAACTTCGGGGTTGTGATTGATATATGGCTCAAAAGTTATCTCAGAGAGAGCATTGTAACCATAATTGCTAGGAACCATTGCGTAGCCATTTTCAACCTTTGGTTCTTTGAAGGACAACCCCATAGATACTTCTTTGAAAATTTCTCTGTTCACCTTCTTACCATTTTGATGAATGATAGGTTCCTTTCCTTTGAGTTTTTGGCGTGCTTGTGGTGAAACTGAGCTGGAGTTTGGTCTATTGGCCCTAGGACAAGAACTAGATGCCCTACGACATCACGCCTCATACTACTTTTGAGATGACGAGACATTGTCTTTTCCTTGCTCTCTGAAGTGGCTCCGATTCTTGAAACAGGCTTGAGTTCATTTACATCGATCTGGTATGAGTCCGAGGTGATTTAGGTTCATTTGTTTTGTCTCTAGACCACAATCTAGATGAAGTAAGCTTTGGTTCATTGTTGTTTCCTCGTTCTCACGAAGTGGCTCATTTGTGAAACCGGACTTGCATTCTTTGTTATGAGTTTGAGATATATTATATCCATTTTGTGTGTCCCTAGTAACCAATCCAGTGAAGAAGGCACAGGTCTCCGTAATCTTCCCTAGGAAAAGGCTGGGAAGATGCTATTTCCCTTTCCTCGACTCGGGACTACCGTGGAGTTACACCGACGATTGGAGAGGGTAACCACCGAGAATGTGAAGCTCGACTTTCTTGTTGTGTCGAATTTAATTTCTTCGGTTGGCGTTCATAATCACTAGAACTCGGGATTCCTTCCTTTTCCTTGCTTCCTCCACTGATAACATCATGACCAAATAAGATTACTTACATTTCACTAAAGGCTGTAAAACAAGCCCAACAATTCACCACAAAAATGATATAAAAACAATAACCCCGATTTTTCCCATCTTCAAATATCACATCGGCAAGAACTCTATAGTTTTCCTCTTCAATAGGTTCCCAGTTTTTATACACTTTCAATAAATTCTTCAATAATTGTTTTGATAGTCTTGTCATCAACCCTAGAGAGCTCTCATTTCAATAAATGTCTTTTTATGTCTTGGAACTTCTGCCATCCCTGAACCAAATCATTCAACAACCATAAAACCACCATTACTCACAAATGTAGTACTAATTGATTTCTTGAAAGTCGATGTATTAATAGCTAGGGTCGGATAACAATTGAGGCTTCGTGATTGTGGCATATATTATGACATATATATGTTAATTGCTTGTTTGAAAGCTTATGCATGGTTCCTAAGCGTTGTTAAAGTGATGAAAGAGCAAAGAAGCAGCTACACATAGCATGTTCGGGATACGCTTTTTGGTGCGTTAGATGAAATCATCATTTAGTTTGTAGCCTATACTATTTCTCATATTTGTACCCTATAATGGTTTTCAATGACTTAGAACTATATATGAAGGTCTTTTAGGTACAAAACTGATTTACTTGTACTGAATGGATGAGTTAGTAAATGGTGATATTTCGTAGTGCCAATGACCAAAATGTTGCATGCTGGTTCGGTTGTTGTAGCACTCCTTTAATGCCCAAGTAGTATGCTAGTTTGTCAAATGGTATTAGGCGGCATGTTTGTATCTACGTTAATTGTTGTTGTATATTTGTCTAGGGGTCCCTATAAATAGAGATGCATGATCTTTTTTTATTTTTTGTCTTTCTCATTTGTATATGAAGCTGGAGAAAGAACTGCCTCGCTGAAGAAGCTCTTGTTGGCCAGATTCAAGCAAAAATACAGGTTCCTAGAAGTGAGTCTACTTCAATATGATTAGATTTATGTTTTCGTATTGTTTTAAACCATGTTATTGTTGTTCAACCATATAGCATTTCATTGAAGTGAGAATGTTATGTATGTCTTTTTTGGTAGACACCATTTGATGTGATAAATCCTTGAGAAAAATAGTTTTTGAACTCTTAAGAACATGCGCTTGTAGATCAGTGGATAGAGTGTTTGTTTGCTAAAAACAATTAACAAAAATGCATACATTCACTCTAACAATATATGCATATTGGTGATGTTACTGGATATGGAGTATGTATGCGCTTCAGCATTATCTATTTTACATCTATTTCAACTTTCAACATGTTTTATATATCTTCTACCATTTCGCCGATTTCTTGAATATTCCTTAGATTTTATCCCTAAGTGCTTAATGCCAAACCTTCTCATATGCCACTAGCCACCATAGCAGTCCAGTTTCTGGTTTTGCAAGACCTGGTAGTAATCTCTGTGACTTGCGACGATAATATATATAGACTAGCGGATCCGTCAGCAATTCATGTATGCTGAGATGCTTAGGAGTACACTTCGCACCTAAGCAATTGGGCATAAAAGTTTGTTCTTATAATATATATAGACTAGCGGATCCATCGGCAATTCACTATAGTTTTCGTAGGGGCATTTATGATGGAATATAGGTATGACACTGACGATGTTTGTAAGAGAGGAGTTTTGATGGTAGCAAGGGAATGTACTGGAACTAGACTATTTCAATATATGTTGTCGGCAAGTGTAATCTAGTAATTTGACAAGGGTAAGAAATAAGGTTCAAATATTCTCTATTCAATTCCAAGTGGAAATTAAATTGAGTTCTGGTTTCGAGTCTGTCCAGTGAACTTCTTTTAAGGACCAATACCTAGTACGTACCAGTTTAGCGCATTTGAAGATTTCATCATTCCTAATATGTTTTGTCAAATACAGTGATGGAATATTAGAAATAGACGTAGTGGTGGAAGAAATTTTGTCTTTATATAATATTTCTCCATTTTTTGTGTTTGGTCAAGACTGTAACATAAAAAAATGCAAGTTGTATAGAGTTAAACTGAAAGGGATAATTTGCATTTGAAGACATTACGATTAGGGTCTCTTTCATTCTTTTAAATTGCAAGTTGTCTTTTCATTTAAATACTTACAATCCTCTACTAAAAAGCTTCTCAAGTAAGTCAAGTCGCTACTCATACCCGGGACGAGTCATAGCCGACTTGCACCGGCGACCACGGATATCAAACTCCACCATATATAAAGTTTTTTATGTCGAAATGCAGCAGAGGGATCATCTACTTTTTGTTTGTTTTTTTTTTCTACCAATCAATATATATTTGAGTAGTTGGGTACTTGGGTTTATGAGGTATGAGGTTTTAATATATGTTATGGAAGTATATTATTTGATTTTCAAGTTATGACAGGTTTTAAATTTATGAAATGTTGAAAATACAAAGGAAACTCTCTGCTTTTTTTTTAGAATGTGATGTTAAGTGGTGGTTTTATATTTGAGTTATGTATATCATAAGATATTTTGTATTCTTGAAGTCATCTAGAAGAGGATTGTACCCGTCTTTGCTCCTTGTCTTTGAGGGTAGAGCAAACTCTTCCATGAACTCTTCCTTGTCTTTTGTACAAGTATGTTCTCAGTGGTTGCTTGTTTTTCTATTTTGCAGCATAAACACAGCTGAAAACTTAGTTGTTGCGCTCTAGGTACGTCGTGTTGTCTCAGTGGTTTGTTCTTCTCCCACTTTTGGTTGTTGCGCACTAGGTATGTCGTGTTTTTTTTTTCCAGCAAATATCAATTTTTCTAGTATTTTGAGTAAGAAAGGGAATAATTCAAATAACCTGTTCATTGTTGGTGCAGTAGTGGAGTTTGATTTGCAGTAGTGGAGTTTGATTTGTAGTAGTGGAGTTGGCTTCTGATTCTCTTGAGGTAAAACTTCTACCCATTTCGTATACTAGTTTTATTTGTTACTTGTTGTTTTTTGCAACAATTGAAATTGTGGGTGTTTGTATACATATAAGGGATATGTTTTGTTTGTGTGCCATAAAGTCATTTGGTTTGTATATTAGGTAGTGTTAAGATTTATTCTTGGTTTAGTTATCAAGTGTGCAGGTTATATGTTTTTTATATTTTATTTGCGCATGACTTTAAATTAATTTGAATGGCTAATGTAATTTAACTTGGTATTCAGATTCTATGGATAAACTGATAGTTATAGAATTTATGTTTGTCTTTTTGTTGTCTTTTTTTTTTTTTTGTCCTTTTATTATTATTATTATTATTATTTTTTACTATATAAGTATTTTAGGCATAATACAGGTGGTCAAAAATTTGAATAAACAAAAGAAACTCTGTCAAAATATTTTTAGCTCTTTTGTTTTATAAACAAGCAAGTTAGTGTTAAAATATAATGCAATGGTAAAATTGTCTAAATAATTTATACCGTTATTTCTAAGTACAGGGAAGATATGATTAGCATTGGTAGAGGCATGAATATTAGAATTAGATGTAGGAAAAGCGCCCGACACAGTTAAGGCAACATTGGAATATCAATAAAAGTACACAGTTAGCATTGGAATATTCTTGATATCACTCAAAGTACAGTTTGGTTCCAGAACACGGTGCACCTACGGGTGATCTGAGAGTTCTTACTTGTTTAAAGATTGGTTAATTCCGATCACAAGCCCGGATGCCGGTTTCAAACTTGACTGTAATTGTTTGATATTGTTAATATTTGGATGTTTGACTACTAGAATTAAATGTAGAAAAAGTGTCAGATACAGTTAAGGCAACATTGAATTTGAGTTATAGGACCAATGACTTGATCCATGTATCTTTAAATAGGAATCATCAAATTTAATTATGTTTTGGTTTGATGTATATATTAAATTATTCTCGTTTGTGATAAATGAGGATAGAAATGCCAAAGGGATTTGATATTGGGTGGGACCACGCTATCCGTATCCCTGGAAATAAAAACGGGACACAGTGCAAATACTGTGACAAGATTTTAGCTGGAGGTGGCATTACAATGCTGAAAGTACATCTTGGTGGAGGGAACAAAAATGTTGAGAAATGTTTGAAGTGTGGAAAGGAAATTCGAGACATGTTCTGACAAATAATTGAGTCCGGAATTGAGAAGAGAAATGGAAAAAAGATAGCTGAAGAACATTATAGAGCTGTCATGTATGCACACCCTCCTGGAGAAGACTCAGACGAGGATGATAACAAGTTCAAGATGGCACGACAACAATCTAGGAATGAGTACCAGAGGTTCTGCGAGATGGGCTCGTGGGATAAGAGGGCTTCAACCAGAGAGAACACCAATGTTGCAAGCACAAGCTCTCGCAAAGGCAAAGGTCTTATGTCTCTCTTCTCCCGTTCGAAGAGCACTAGGCATCCCGAGCTTATTGATGTCGATTCGCCGAGAAAGCCTGATGTTAATCAACCATCTGTCCACCAGATGACTCCAGCTGGTAAGTCAAAAGCTGGGGTGTTTAGAACAGCTGTGGCTAGATTTGTACTTTGGGGAAACTTGTCTCCAAATGCAGTGGCCAACAACCCGTATTACAAGCCGATGTTCGATGAGGCATGTCGCGCCGGTCTTGGAGTGACCCCTCCTTCAGCCTATCAACTACTAAATTCAGAGTTGCAGAGGCTTAAGGCAGAGTGCAAATTGTATATTGACCATATGAAAATAAAATGGTCTACATATGGTGTCACCGTTATGTGTGATAACGGATCTGTCCAACGCAATGATTCTTGATGAACTTCATGGTGTATTGTGATGGGCTCATGACTTTTGATTCGATCCATTGATCTATCGAAACACAAGAAAGATCACCGCCACTTCATCAAAACACATGAGACGCGTGTTGTTGACAAGGTTGGCAAGGAGAATGTTGTTGATTGTAACGGACAACGGGCTTAATTTTAAGAAAGTTGGAGAGATGCTTGCAAGAGAAAATGGTATACTTAAAAATAAGTTTTATTCTCCAATTTTAGATTCCTTTTGCAAATAGGTTTTTGTATGAACCGCCTACTAAACTACTTCATGTACAATAGGGTATAACCTTTTCGACCCCATGCCGCTCATTCTATAGACCTTATCTTGAAAGAATTTTTCGAGCCCCATTGACGAAAAGCAATCCTTGATCGGTGAAGGATATCACGCCTTTCATTTATAACCACTCTCGAAGTTGTTTCCCTTATGAGGGAAGTGTGTGGTGGAGACTTAGTCCGAAATGGGTCCAACTAGATTTGCTAGTAATTACATGGCATTGAAAAGTTTGTTTCAAGAAAAAGAACAAGCTCCGGTCAATGTTTACTTCGAAGGATATCTTGAAATCAAGAATGATAATCCTACGGTCCGGATGATGATGGTCGAGGATATTATAAACGAACCGGAGAATTTTGGCAGAATGTGAAGCGGGATTGTAGTCGTATTATAACCCATTGTGGTTTTATTGCGGAAGGTGGATAGGGATGATAAACCGACCATGCCATTTTTACACGTGATGGGTAGAAATAACAATTGAGCAAGTTGGGAGGAAGATTCGTCACTTTGAATGGATTGTTGGAATCATTAAGAGGAGGTGGAACAACCAATTGGGGCACCCATTACACAAAGTTTGGTAATATTTTTGTTAACTCGAGGTTTATTTAATTGTACCATAAGCGTTGTAAGCTAATATGCTACAAATTTGCTTGTAGCACACTACTTTAATCCCCGCCGTAATTTACGGCCCCGATAGTGAAAATGTTGCATACAATGGGGAGTTCCTCTCGAATGCAGATAGTCATTAACCAATTGATCCCAAACCTATCGATCAATTGGCTTGCTTAAATGAATGTAAAGCTTATCGAGAGGCTTCGGGGTATTCTCTGCCAATTCTTGTATATGGAAGAACCAAAGTCATGCCGGGTTAGTTTCATTGTTAACCCACTACTTAACTTGTAATCCACCTATTTTAGTTTTAGTCCATACAAAATTATATAATATGGTCTACATTGTTTGTCATCGACGCAAACTGATTGGTGGATGAATGTTGAAGACGGTTATGTCGACCACTTGAAAAACGTTAGCTATACACGGATCCTCTCACAAACTACCTCATCATCCGGATGTGAGAGGAATTGGAGCATGTTTGGATTCATACACTCGACAAAACGTTGTAACTTCGAGAACCGAAGTCTGGAGGGAGGATCGAAGTCTTTGTCCACTACAACCTTCGACCGAAAAGCAAGCATGTCCAACTAAAGAACCAATTCAAGAAGAGAAGAAGATCTTGGACCTCACATCATTGTACCGGTCGATAATGACTCGGACCATCCTATTTTATTGGATCGATGACAGAGAGAGAACCCCTGAGGCATTATTAGATGAAAGCGGTCGTCCTAATTCATACATTGCAGAGCAATCTGGTGTGCCAATAGATGGAAATTGGGAACCTGTTCCGAATCCCAATCCTGAGGATAACTTTGAAGCAGCTCAATCTCCTAATGACACTCAACTTGATGGTGAAACATATTATGATCCTGATGCATGGAGAATGCCTAGTGATGGGGAGCACGATAATGCTTACAATCTTGTTGATGACGATAACGATAGCGATGATGATGATCATCATCATGCTCAAGTTCGTGCCAGTGGTCCTAGTCGAGGAGGTGGTGGTGGTCGTGGAGATGGTAGTGGTCCGAAGTCGAAAGGTGGTGGTGGTCCCCCCGGTTTTGATGATGATCATGCTCAAGTTTGTGCTAGTGGTCAAAGTCGAGGAGGTGGTGGTGGTCGTGGAGATGGCTGTGGTCCGAGTCGAGTAGGTGGTGGTGGTCCTCCAGGTTTTGATGGTAATGATGGGGTTCAGTCACAACAACCTAGAGTTTCCATTGGTGGTGGTGTTGGGTCACAACGGGTGATAGCACCAAGGTCACAAAGAGAGGGTGGGTGGGTCAATCAATGCAGATCAAAGGGATGGATCCTCACAACAATCAAGGGGCTGGTCCTCACAGCGCCCACCAAGTGGTAGGGTGGATGCACTATTGTTGGGTCTCAACAAGCAACGGGGTGGTTCCTCAGCAAAGTCTTGAAGTGATAATAGAGGAGTATACTTTACTGAAGAGGATGGGTTTGACCATGCAACTCAAGACTCTGACCATGGGGCTTCCGCCCAACGAGGATCTCGTCAAAGAAAAGGTCGACAAAGGAGAGCAGATCCTACACAGGGCACGGACTCTAGCAATTGTTTTTATGGGCAAGGGTCGTCTACTGGGGTCGAGATGTCTGTGGACTCGTTGGCGGGCCAATTTGGAGGATTGTTTTCTTACGATAAGCCTTATGGATATTCTTCTACTGGTTCAAATATGGTTGAATATTCTACAGACTCTTCATATCGCTTAATCCTCCGAAGAATATTCACATTCTCAATATTATGGGAATTGGAATGATCCTCAAGCATACTCTCATCGCTTCCACCTATGCTACTTCTTTCTGAACAATATCGTCCCTCAAATTTTATGGAGATTGGAATGCTCCATCTCGAAAGTATTCCCATGAATCTACATTTGTGCTACCTTCGGAACAATATGCACCTCCTCGCCATTCTTATGGAGGACGGAATGAAAGGACCAAAGTATGGAAGATGTTCAGCCATTCTCGGACCATAGTGTGGACATGCCTCCACCTGCATGGGGAACTGTATGGGAACCTCCGAGTCGACCCGTTGTTGAGGAAACTGGGTATCCGATTATTGGTTACCTTCAATTGTGTGGCAAGAACTTGGATCAGTCAGCGTATGACTTGTACGTGGAAAACTTTAAGAATTGGTTCGGCCAAACCCTCACTTAGAACCAGTATTGTAATGATTTTCTTTTTGAATCGGCATTACATGGTGTCAAAGGCATACAAGAAGGTCGCAAATCATTCTGGCAGTAGTATTCTTTGTAATGGTTTGGAGTGTCATCCTCTGTTGGTTTGGAATAAAGTCAAAGTGTTTTTGTATTGGCTGTCAGTTTTTTATCATGTTTAATGGTTTGGAGTGTCAGCCTCTCTGTTGGTTTTGAATAAAGTTTGAGTCATAGTACAAAATATCGCTCTGTTTTGTGAGTTCTTTATGTCTATGGATTAGTTGTAATTGTTATGTTTTTGGTGAGCCACTTAGATCTTGAAGAAAAATGTAGAGCTCCATGCAGCTTCAGAATGCCGTAGTAATTGTTCTGGTAAGAAAACAATAATCTTCCTATGGGGTTTTATTTGTTTTAATTAAGCCGAGTGTCTAGTAACAAAAGGAAGCTATATTGATAAGCTTTGTCTTTGATGGACACTTGTACTTAGGATTGGCAGCAGAGAAGCTAGAATGGGGAGATGACAATCATATAAAACAAATTTCAGATCAGTATCCAGGGGGATTTGATCTGGTTCTTGGAGCTGATATTTATATCCTTCAATTTCATATGTTTTCTTCTTAATGTAGTGTTGGGCTTGCTTATTTCTTAGTTACAATTGCATCTTTTTGAATTTCTTGACGCATTGTACGCTTTCAACAGCATAGCATCTCTCCACTTTTTGATAGTGTGAACCAACTTTTCCGCCTCAGAGAAGTAAACTGCTGCAAGTTCAAGCTTATGTTTCTCGAGCTAAGAGGTGAGTGAAGATGCTTACTCGTTGTGTAATTATGACTCTGTTCACAACCTGTAACCAAAGGTCTTATAATTTGTAGTTATCCTGATTTTACTCTTGCCGCGCGTGTCTTGTTGCTCTTGATTGATGCCCCCACATTACTTGCTTATCCCTTAAGGATTCTATTAGCTTATCAACCTTATTTTAACTTCTAAGAGTAGCTATCTTGAAATCTATAGGTTTGTTTCTTAAAATCTATAGCTTGTCTTGAAAGAATTACCTTTCCAGCTCACATATGTTATTCACTTATTTGACTTGCTTTCTTCAATTCTTAATCTAGCTAGTTTATCATTTCATATGCGTTTGGAATTGTGGAAATCAGCATAAGTAGAAAGTCGTAACAATTTTGAAATTTTATTCCTCTACTTTGAGCCCTGAGGTGAGTTGAACCAAGCTGTTCCTTCCTCTAGTTAGCTTGAATTTGTTGATATTTGATTCGAGGGTTGGTTACTTGACTTAACTGGCACTAGTCGAGATGGTTAAGTAGCCGGTTATCTTAATCGATTATATCTTTAGTAGTTAGGTGTAGTTTTATTGGATTTCCAAGTTATGACAGGATTTAAGTTTATGAAATGTCGAAAATCTGAGAGGAAACTCGCCAAAATTTTTGTAGGATTTTTCCGTCTCTGTGTAGTTTGGGTTTTGCTTAGTTGGTCTGTATCACATCCTGAGTTTTGTAATAATTGTAGATGCCACGTGTCTTTGGTATTCAGTGACTGTTTTATTGTTTGATTGTTTTATTGTTATCTTCGTTCTCTTATCTCTTATCTCTCTGGAAATGCTAGGGCTAGTTGTTCTTGTGTGTGCGCATCTGTACTGAAGATTCATACATGAATGAATCATCATAAGAAAAGATGATGAAATCAGTCTAAGCAGAAAAGATGATGAAATCGGTCTCAGCAGAAAACGTCTCTGAAATCAATGGGAGTTATATTGATAAAAGCATGGGAATAATGATGGTCAATGGTCCGAACGAGACGATGGGTAAGGTTCTAGAGTCCTTGCAAGAGGCAAAGGATCATGATCATAGAAAAGGAGAGGATCTTCTTGATTCAGTGTTGTTTGTTGGGAAGTACTTGGCGGAATCACCTTTTGCCTGCATGCTAAAGGCTCTAGATCTTCTCGAGTACCTTCTTTCCATCAAGGGTGAGGATGAACCAAGACCATTCTATTCTGTTTTATTTATGCTTCCCCTATTGTCTCAAATAACAACCTCTATTGAAGGATGTAAAATCCTGGCTTCAACCAAAGGGCTGCAATATGTTGTAGATTGCCTGATCAAGATGATGGATGCGGTTTATGGCAGTGATGGGGAGGATACTAGTGGGAGCATGGTTTTGGCAAGTGATGTAATTGAACACATCCTATTGACAACTGATGAAGTGGATTGGAGTTGTGTTGGTCGTCTCCTGAAGACGTTAGAGTGTTGGATAGACTCTATAGGCGAGGCATCTATGGACATCAGGGTTGCAGGCCTTCACGCCTCATCATGGATTCAATCACAACAGAAGATCTAATAGATGCGATATGAGATTGAACATTTCGGTGCAAAGTACAACAAGTATTGTAATATGTAGAAAAAATTCAAGATTCATTGTTAAAGAATGAAAAGTCAATGTAATATGTAGGAATTCCGAGGTGTATTTTTTGAGTATTAGAGAGTAATTTATATTAAAAGTATGATCGTGAGGGAATAATATATTTATATATATTATGCGTGTCCAACACGAATCAGGAAAACTCATGGAAGATCGTTATAACATAACACCTTGTCTAGAATGAGGTGATAATCTCCAGGACTCATGATAGATCGTTACAACATAACACCTCGTCCAGAACGAGGTGACAACCTGGCACATGCACGCAACGGGCAGTAACGCTCAACATAGCTGTGTTAGTTAAAGTCGTAGCATCTGTCGCGCTTATAAATACACTGTCTAAAAGCTCATTTATTCTCATCAAGACAGGGACTTGAGCTGACAGAGGAAAGGGGGGAACAATGTCTGACTTGATTCAAGTTCATCACAAAATCTTGATATGTAGGCAGCTCGTCCCAAAGCGAGCTCAATCAAAACTCGACCCATCACAATCTTCTCCATTATTCACACTTGTAAGGACTGATCAAATTCAACCTTTATAATTACCACATTCAAAGAAAATATAGATATTTATCGATATTTGTTGATATTTGTCGATATTTGTCGATATATCACGATATATCCACGATATTTGCAGTCATAAATACCCACACATAGTCTGTGGATATTTATCGATATTTATTGATATATCTCGATATATCCACGATATTTACAGATGCCCAAATGTAATATATCCCCATACAGGGGGATATATCCACGATACATATCCATAAATCAGAGGTCGATATTTTGCCATATCCCGATATTTTGTACTATGCCTCTGACAAGTCTCCGCAGGCTATTTCCAGCCACTGCAGGCCCTCACGTCAACGCCAATCATATTACTTCCACTAACAAGTGAGATTTTTCCCAACTCCAACAACAACCAAGTCCACACCTTCAATTCACAATAATTTTAACAATAAAATCGGTGGGTGCTTCTTCTCCTCCACTCAATAATCAACATGAACTGCTCAAAATGGAGTGAATAACAAAAATTTTACTCACCAAGAGGGAATCGGCTCCTTTAGCTTGCTTCTTCACCAATATTGCTCAACTCTAGCTTCTCCAAACATATCATCGAAATTAAAACCCCTACCATTATTTTCAGTAGAATACATCACAAGCTATGAAATAAGTTTAAAAATTTGTTTGAAATGAAATTAAACTCACCTTTCGCTTGGCGATAATGACCTAAATTCCAATCAATTTGAATCTTCACGCTTGGGTTTAGTGTTACTAAGGATCGGGTGTTTGAATTCTTGGTCTTAATCAATGAAATTGGGGAGAATTGAGGATTCTCTCTCCTAGGTTTTTGAATAGTTGCAAAATTGGGGAAGAAGAATTGGGTGCGTTTTTTTGTGGTTGTGCGATTTGGTTGTTTTTGTCTTTACATGTTTAAGTTATCAAGGCCCAAGCCCAATATGACCAAATTAGGTTTAAAGTCCTAATTAACTTCTAACCACTAACTAATTTGACTTAGCGTCATAATTATTTTTCCGGCCCAACCAGCTTAATTTAATTTCCTACATTCTTTCCCACCGCAGGCTATAACAATAACCCACTCATGCGTGTAAACTGTTAACTCGTGCCAGCTTCAAACGCAGAAAAGCCGCTAACCGACATTGTTGTCAAATTTTCGTATATGAGTTGCTTACCTAATGTGGCTTATGAGTCGGAGTTAAGTTTCATTAATTTATGTACGTTTGAAATGTAATCCCGACCGACTAATTACATAAATGTCCCTAGGTTTGTGTTTCGACCCCCACCTACGTGGCAAACGTCCATTGGTAGGAGTCTCCACTTTATTCGTTTAATCGACAGGGCTAAAGCCCAATTCGCGAATATCATGGATCAAAGTACAGACCATTAACTCATGTGTCTAAAGGTGAACCTTAGCCACATGGCTTTTGCCACTAATGTACATTGATTTATGTCCAGATTCATTTCTTATCAAAGAGATAATTATCAGTTGAAAGTTATAGTCTATCACAATTGCTCAAGCTACAAGATTACTTGAGCTGCAAGGACTCTCTACTCTACCTATATAAATACAAAACTATTTTTCATTCAGAACTACGTTCTTGAGACTTGATCCCATCGATAATTTGGGTACGTAGGCAACCGCAAGGTACAGTCTCATCATTCCCCCGATCACCATCATTTTTCTAATTACTTTTCTACGTTCTTCGTCTTTTCATCAACACTTGGTGTTTTGATCATATTTGGTCGAAACATAATTGGCGCCGTCTGCGGTTCTTATACTACACCCTCGATCACGCTCGCGAAAAGTTATGACGATACCGAAGAGCTCAAGGTCCCGATGTGATTATCGACGATCATCACTTAACATGATGGTCAAGGACAACTTGGCGCCGACAAAGATAATACCTTCTAATACCGTTCGTTCCACCAACGCGCCAAATTATTCAGCTGAGGTTATTGCTTCCGACGATTCTCTCCAAGATCGACGCGGATAATGTAAGTCATATGTCTCGAGAAGCACTTCTTCAAAAGTTAAAGATCCGTCATAAAAACAGAATAATTACTATAAAAGCGCCATCTTAAACGACGCACTCCACTCGTAGATGATGTTGTATCTGTCACACCACAACGTCACACACGCCAACGACATAATAGTGTGTGGGATCGTTTAAGTGGTGAGGATGAGATTCGCGATATTCGCAACAGCCATCAACGAGTTAAGAGTAATGGGCTTAATTTTAATTCCCGACCTCCGCCGAGAAATCTCCACCCACTTGGTCACGTTCTCGGTAGGCAAGGTACTGCTAATAATCGTCCGACTGCACCCCACGATCATACAAATTTTCGGCAAGTCCCGAGGAATTCAAATGGCGAACAGAATAATGATCGCACTCATGATCGTGAACCATCAAGATGGTGAAACACTTCAAAGAACGCCGTTCTTATCATTCAACATTATCGCATCGAAAAGCCCAACGCATTCATCCACAATCATCTCGACACGGAAACGATGAATCTTCGCCGCTTTTCTTTCGCTCGTTTCGCTTCCCATAGCGCCATCGCGGACTATGATCACGATCCAACAGATATGGATCCGATGACTCCTCAACGTGTCGAGAAATGATTAAAAAGCTCTTCCGACAAGCCGATCCTTTGAATCGACACTAGAAAATCTGGCAGTTGAAGATGGTATTTTGGACAATTTTTTCGCCCCAAAGGGCTACTCATATAACAAAGACTTCAAACAACCAGAGTTTGATCAATATGATGATGTCGAGGGTTGCCCTATGCTTCATGTGATTAATTTCACAAACAAACCGGTTTTATCGGGAGGTGATGATGCTTTAAAATGCAAACTTTTCCCTTCTACATTAAAAGGGGAAGCGTTGGTATGGTTTAGCTTAATTACCTCCGCAAGGCTTCTATTCGTCGATTCAAGGACTTAACCGAAAAGTTTTCAAGACGTTTTCATCATAATCTCAAACGCCCAAATGGAGTCCGAAGTTCTTTTCAACATCAAGCAACAACGCGAGGAAACTCTCCGTAGTTTTATCGCTCGTTTCCGCCAAGCTGAAGCTGAGATTTCTGAACAATCCGATCTAATGGTGGTTTACGCTTTTAAAGAAGCTATCTTGTTTGATAAAGATGGGTTATACAACTCTCTTGTTCGATATTCCATCTTCCGACGCGGCGTTATACCAAGCCGAAGTTCAACAATTTA
Organism: Coptis chinensis; assembly: GCF_015680905.1. Lineage (NCBI taxonomy): Eukaryota > Viridiplantae > Streptophyta > Magnoliopsida > Ranunculales > Ranunculaceae > Coptis > Coptis chinensis. The sequence goes on from NC_141460.1 coordinate 86,364,471, forward strand.
TCAATGTTGAAGACGACACTACGCTGCCGAACTTCTCGTGACAAAGATAATAAAGGAAAGGATTTCAATGATCAAATAAATAAACGTAAGAACCGACTTTTGATCAACAAAGAACCCAAATGTAAGCCTCCAGATAAGAAAGAAGACTCCACGAAAGCAGGACCGAAAGCCTTTTATCGATTTTGAATTAACTCCGCTTTAATACCAAATATGCGTAGTTTACTTACAAAATCAAGGATAAGAGTCCGCACACCGGCCGTTTTGCGCCGACGACACTAAATCAACTCGCGATAAATCGTTATGGTGCAAATTTCATAATGATTATGGTCATGAGACGGAGAATTGTCGGTCTTTTATGGGAAGAATTGAAAAGCTTGTGCGTAATGGGAAACTTGATCAATATGTGCGTAAGAAAGTAACAACTCAAGCTTTAACTATCATCGATCACAACGTCATTAAGGTTGGACATGCCATCATTGATTCATTGTCCAATACTCACCGAAAACCGCTTCGCCGCTCTAAAGTCAAATATCCGCCTAATTTGTAACGGTTAACGGATCAATTTCGTGGAAGGTTTTCGCGACGGAGACTATTGAAGATGAACCATTATGTTTCAATCGACCAAGATCTAAATGGGTGCATGTTCCTCATTATGATGTCCGCCGTGATAATCGCAGATATCGCTTGTATGCGTGTACAACGATAATGATCGACATCGGTAGTTCAGCTAAGCGCCATGTTTTCTCGGTGTTATCGCAAAGATTCCTTTTATTGATAACTTGGTCACCCCCGAAAATGCCTATCGTTGGTTTTGATGGTACCGCTTACTCATTGCGTTGGAAAGGTGTCTCTCCGGTCACTCTTATGCGTAAGGAAGTCAATATTGATTTCTTATTGATGGATTGTAAATCCCTTTACAATGTCATCCTTGGTCGAGATTGATTCATTATATGGAAGCCGTCGCCTCAACATATCATCGCCTTCATCAAGTTCCCATTCAATAAAAAGTCCTCAGAAGGTGCGCAATGATCAACCGGCATCTCTAATTTGCCACGCATAATGTTCTCGATGATTATAAGAAGTCTGAAGTTGTTGGATGAACTATTCTCGAAGTTCCAACGCCACAAATAGCAATTACAAAGATCCGGGACCTTCGTTTTACTCGCCAATAGAAATGTTGAAGACCCCCCCCGACAAATGATCCACTTTTAGAAGTTCAAATTGGCCAACTCCCGAAGAGACTACTTTTATTTCAAAGCCGAACTTCCGTAAAGAGGAGAGACAAGAGCTTATTTTGTTATCGGAAGAATAATCATGTGTTTGTTTTGGCTTAATAGAGCAAATGCCTGGTATAGATCCTTCGGTGGTTTGTCATAAACTCGACATTGATCCTAATGCAAAACCAGTTCGACAAAAGCCCCCGGGATGGCCCCGATAGAAAGATGAAAGTGAAAGACTAAATCGACCGCCTCTTTGTCCGTTAACTTTATAAGGCCCGCGGACTTATCCAACATGGATGTCAAATGTTGTCGCATTGCCTAAAAAAGAACGGCAAATTACGGTTTGTATCGATTTCACAAATCTCAATAAGGCTTGTCCGGTTCATCCATATCCATTGCCTCAGATATCCGAAATGGTCGATGCAACATCCGGGTTTCAGCGCTTTGTCTTTTGGATGCTTATTCCGTTATCATCGATTCCGTTATTCATCGAGGACCAAGAGTTCATCGCAGATTCATTACGCACCAAGGCATTTATCGTTACTGTAATGCCTTTCGTCCAAAAAAATGCCGGAGCCACATATCAAAAGCTAGTCAACACTATTTTTCTCGACCTACTTGGAAAGACAAATAAGCATACATCGACGACATGGTTGTTAAATCTACAAAAGCACTCGATCATCTTATCGATTTGCAAGTTGTTTTTGGTTGACTCTCCAATGTCAAATACGCGTTTGAATCCGCTAAGTGTTCTTCGGTTTATCATCCGTAAATTCTTAGGATACATGATGACTAGACGCTGAATTGAAGCAAACCGGATCGATTCGAAAGCCGTCCTTGAAATGCCTTCTCCGACGCCAAAGAAAGAAATTCAACGACTTACAGGACGCTTTGGCGCCCTAAATCGCTTTATCTCTCGATATTCGATCGATGCCGCCCTTTTTCCAAACATTGAAAGACGATCAATTTGGACGGAGGACGCGGAACTTGCATTTCGCCATTTGAAAGCATACTTAGTCCAACCTCCAGTTCTTGCCACCCAAAGAACGGGCAGCCTATAGGTTCAGATTTAGCCGCCATCGATCATGCCGTAAGTGCCGCCTTATTTGTCAACGGTGGCGATGGTCGCCCTATATTCTTTGTTAGCAAGACTCTTACAACCGCTGAAACAAGATATTCTCGAAAGTGGAGAAAATTGCATTGGCCTTTGGTTCATGCCGCCCGACGCCTTAAACCTTATTTCTAGTGGACGAAGTCGCCAAAGTTTATACCGAATATCCATCATAAAGCTTTTTTTTCGTGAATGCTCGTGAATCAAGTCGCCAGCAGAATGGGAAAGTTACCTTAGCTTATAGCATTGTGTTTGAAACTCGCATACCGGAGAAAGGACAAGCTTTGGCTTCGCTTAATGGCTGATTTTCCAATTGATGATATTCTTATGTCCGACGATTACTAGACGTAAGAAAATGTCATCGACAACACGCCATTACCTGGGGATGATGATTTGCCAAACTTATCGATGTATCCACGATTGTTGGATTGTTTACACCGATGGTTCGTGATAATAAGTATGGCTCCGTATTGGGTGTGTAATCTTGCAACCGAATGGAGAAAAATTGAGAAGTCGGGCCAAGGTTTGGGTTTTGACGCTTCAAATAATGAGGCCGAAAGTACGGTTGTCATTTGCGGCTTCATGCGACCGCTTCTTCTTTGGGGCAACTAAACTACAATTATTCACAGATTCTAAGTTAGTCGCTAGCCAGTTTGGTGGATCGTGATGCACTCGCGGACGATAGAATGGCGGCTTATGTGGACTTAGTTCATCGGATTGCTCGAAATTTTGATTCTATCAAGATTGCGGCGTCCAGCGTCATGACGCGGCGATACGCGGATTCTCTTGCTTATTTATCCATGCAGTTAAGTCGATAAGCCTCGCCAGATTACCATTGAATTTCAAAAGGAACCGAAGTATCGATCCGTCCATCGAGGATGTGCGCGATATGTACATCACTCGAGTTGTTTTTTCATCAAGACATTTTTCGAGGAATCACGCCATGCCAATTTGATATCTCCCGGTGTGTTGACTAGAAAGTTTAAGCGTTTGATCTTGATAATCAAGCTATCATTGCAGAGAAAACGCTTTGATCCACAACTTATGCTATCGATGACCACAATGATTAATGATATTGTCTCGGTCCATACCGACGACGCATCATGAAGTCGACAATGCTCTAGAGGTTCCCCGATATAGAGCTAAGTTTTCCACTTACACCTTGTGACGAAGATGATTGGCGTCTTCCTTATATCACATATTTACATGATCACATCTTGCCTCCCGATCATAAAGTGAGTGATCGTGGTCAAACGCGATGCTTGGAAATATTGTCTCATATCGACTTCGAACGGTCCATTTGTAACTTTATCGCGAAAGGCACAAGTCTTAACCCTATTGCGTTGTCAAAGCAAAGCTGAAGGTTTGCTCGCCCCGGGCGGAAATTCATTCAGCCTATGTGGGAACCACTCCCTGGCTTAAGTCTCGCCATAGAGCAATGACACAAGGATACCGGTGGCCGTGACATGCAAAAGGATGCTAAGCGCTTTGTCCGAAAAGTGTGTTCCTTTGTCGTAAATATGCTAATATGGGAAATCTTCCAAAGAACGGAACTTCATCCAATCTTGAGCCCTTGGCCGCTTTTGCAAAGTGGGGTCTTGACATCGCCGTCCTCTTCCGAAAAGCTCCCGGCAAGTTGTTCGTTTTTTACTCATCGCGAATCGATTATTTTACCAAGTGGGTGAAGCTATGCCCTTAGCCCGTGATCCATGCTTCGATGTTAAAAATTTTATGGCGAGACATTGTTTGTCGCTTTCGGTATTCCAACATCATTGACTTCCGGACAATGGCAAACAATTTGATGTCAAGAAATTCGACAATTTTGTTCTCGACTTGAAGATTAATCACAATTTCAAGCACCATACCATCCTCGTTAATGGACAAGCCGGGCTACTAACAAATCCATTCTTGCAATGCTCAAGCCGCGACTTCAACAGCCAAAGGAAATTGGGTTAAGGAACTTCCTCGCGGTTATGTGGGCTTATCGAACCACACCTAAGCATTCAACCGGATTTTCTCCGTTTAATCTTGCTTACGGACGGAAGCGGTCTTGTTTTACAGAGTTGATGACACCAACCACATTTAACTTCTAACGTGGAATTGAGTCGAATGATCAAGCACTTGCTCAAGCCAAAGCCTTGATAGATGAGACAAGAGATGTTGGTCTTCAACAGCTTAATTCGTTATCGCCGATATGAAACGAAAATATGATAAGAAAGTTCGAATTTAAAGTATTTGAGAAAGATGATCGGGTACTTGGCCGAAAAGACGAGGTTGATAGATTCCGTAAATTTGAGAAAACCGACAGTCCATACATCATAGATCGCCTCGCCACCAAAGGATCTTATTTTCTCCGAGATTTAGATGGGAATGTTCTCGATAAGCCGCGGAACGCGTTTCATCCGCGCAAGTTCTATAAGTAGATTTTAGTTGTGTTTTTCCGCTATCCCCGAGAAATAAAATAATACAATATTTAGTTTGTTTCCAGTTCAGGCATGTATTTTCCGTTGTTATCTTTGCATTTTTAAGACTTCGGTAATCAATAAAGAAGCAGCTTATTTCACCGGGCCCAATGGTATGATTTTGGTTTTATTAACCTTATAATCACTACAACAAAATCGCAAAATTGTCACGTTTAATTTTCATCGCCTAAGTTGAACGCTTTTACGCCGCTTTTAGTCGTTATTATCGCTACAACAAAATCCGGGCGGTTACCACGCTTAATTTCGCTTTCGCCTAAGTTGAACGCTTTTTTACGCCGCTTAGTCGTTAATATCACTACAATATAATCCGGGCGAAATTACCACGTTTTAATTTCGCCAACCTAAGTTGAACGCTTTTACGCCGCTTTAGTCGTTACTATCGCTATAACATAACCGCTTTAAATTACGTTTAATTTAATTTCGCCTAAGTTGAACGCTTTTACGCCGCTTTAGTCGTTACTATCGCTATAACATAATCCGCGAAATTACCGTTTAATTTTGGAGTCCTAAGTTGAACGCTTTTACGCCGCTTAGTCGTTATTATCGCTATAACATAATCCGGGCGAAATTACCACGCTTAATTTATTATCGCCTAAGTTGAACGCTTTTTACGCCGCTTTTTAGTCGTTACTATCGCTATAACATAATCCGGCGAAATTACCACGTTTAATTTCGTGGGCCTAAGTTGAACGCTTTTACGCCGCTTAGTCGTTATTATCCCATTACAACAAAATCGGAATTTTAAATTACCACGTTTAATTTCGCCGGCCTAAGTTGAACGCTTTTACGCCGCTTAGTCGTATTATCGCTATTAACAAACTCGGCGAAATTACCACGTTTAATTTCGGCCATCCTAAGTTGAACGCTTTTACGCCGGTTTAGTCGTTAATATCGCTCGACGACAAAATATGACGGTTACCACGTTTAATTTCACCAATCTAACTTGAACAATTTTACGCTTAAGTCGGTTACTGCCTGCTATGTCAACATCCGATGAAGTGCCCCGTTTCGTTTCGCTTTGCTCAGATCGAGCATTTTTTCGCTCAATCTAATTTTGCAAGCTTAAAGTTAGCATTGGGGGAGTTTCATTCTATTTCGTGTCATCTATATAATTCAACAACATTGTCAGTTTTCCACATGTATGTTATCTAACATCACAATGATATTCAATAGCCAACACATACTTTGTTTTATTAAAAAAGAATTTTTAGCTCTATGGTATTACATTCACGCAATCACATAATCATTGGTTTGAGAAAATCTAATGGTTCCTTATCGTTTTCACTTATACAACTCGCATAATTTTCTTTACGGTCGCTATTGATTCAATCTTCGTTTTCTTCGAATCTGCATTCCCTTTTCTTAGCACTTTCGGTTAAATTTTTCCGATTTTTTTCATTATTTTTCGAAGGCATTGAGTGATCTTTTTCGACAAAACTTCACAATGAGCCGATCTTTTTCCACTAAACTTCTTTCAGCAACTTCTTTAATTCTTCAACGGCATTAATTGACACCTTGTTACGCAAAAACTTTTCTACGTTGACTATTTGTAAATATATTTGACTTGTAAAACCACCGTTTTTACGCGGTGGCTTAAACTTCAGATTACGCCAAATGTCAAATTTTCTCGAGCTTAAAATTTTCTCCACCTTTATTTTTTTTTTTATAAGGCATTGAGATCTTTCCGCTCGAAAAATTTTTTCTTTGTCGACTTTTTCCTCGATATTTTTTGCCCGTAATGTCATTATTTCTACCTGCGACGACAAGAATAAACTTTTCGTCGCTTTTTAGACTCAACCAAAATTTTACGATAACCGATAAAAAATACTAACATATCAAGGCTTTCACATAATTTTTGTCATATTCTCCGCACTTTTCTCCATTTCTTCATCTTCTTCGACAGGCCAAATTTAAGTTTTATCGAAACTCAATAATTTAAGTTTAATATCCTAGCCGATCCAATTTGAAGCTGCTCGATCCTGAGCTAGATTATGCCGCGCCCTCGTGTATTCGTTATACCGTCACCTTCTTTCCACCTTTACCAACTCTACGATCGTCAACGATTTTCTTCTTTCTCGATTATATTTTGCCCGTGATAGTACGGTCGTTTCTACCTGCAAAAAAAAAAAAAAACGGGTCGAAAAGCTCAAAACCGGGTTCATCGGGCCATATCGGTGTCACACAGGTACGGTGCCCTTCTTTCGCTGGTGTTGCACCGTATTATATTTTATTATATTTGTTATTTCAATTCCGGATGCACCAAACCAGTTTATAAACAGCGGTTATGATGCCCCTCCTTTACTGGAAGTGCACGGTATCATGTTTTTGTTGAAACAAGTTTTTGAATAAGTGGCGCCATCAGTTTTGCAATATCAGCGTCTTCCACACCAGTTTTTGATAAAGTTCACTCCTTTTTTGTTTTGTCGCGTCAAAGAGATGTGTCCCAGTTTTTATTGAGGAAGAGACTAAGGTCACACCGCAACCAATGAGTGAGGACGTTCAACCACCAATTCAAAATCCGGATTTCCAAAACTCAAACATGCTACCACCGCATGAAAAATCCGGATATCCATTATAGGGACATGGGTAAACTACCAACTCGGGGAACTTGCAACCGAGATTAAAGAAGTTGTTGAGGAATCCCATCTTTTGAGTTCGGATAGAGGATGGCCACTACAACTACCGTGACTAACAACCCATGTAAATTCCAAAGGCACAACGACGGGAAAAGACCGAGTCTACAGGTTCATCCCATGGCCGCCAAACTCCAAAGGATAAGGCATACATGCGTGACTTGGATCTATCTCGCCAGAGTGCCTCTTTTTAGAAACGCAACGATTTCATGCCGGAAGTCAAGAACGACTTTGCATGGTCATGCCAAGACCAAACTTCATAACTCTATGGCAAAGGCTAAAGGCGTCATTGAAAGTTTGGACTACTATATGACTATGGGACGGTCGTCGGCCTTCTCGGATGAGGTCCTCTTCTTCTCGGGCCGGTGTTTCTATCATGGGCCTTGTTGCTTTGTCGGCCAGACCCGCTTTCCGGAAACCGATACAACTTTTATATATGAGAAGAGCTTGATGGTAAGGAAACGCACCTACTAGTCTAAGGTTATGACGCACATTACAACGCTCGAGCGGCAAGAATCACGGAAGAGGATGAGTATTTTGTGACTTCAAACCTTTTTCTTAACCACGCATTTGTTTTGATAAGTCGCCAAGACTTATATAAGGTCGAAGCTGCTTTTTCAGCCCGATAGGATTCTTTACTAATCCAACTCCATCTCTAATCTCAATTCTTATCTCCTCCACATTCTTATCTCATCCGCACACTTTGAGTCCAATTAGTATTTAACTTCCTTTTATTACTATTATTACTAAACTGCCCCTCCATTTAATTTTTAACGATATAATCCGCGATCGATATATTCGGCACGCATCGTCAGATTCAAATTTCAGTATTTTTACGTAACGCGTTCTGCATGCCGGCAATCAATTTCTTTTGAAATTATGTCCGTGCATATTTTATTTTTTATTTTTATTTTTTCTATGCATTTTCGCCATCTTTTATTTAATTACATTTGCGTTCGTGATCCGTTAGTTTGACATTTTTTCGTTCCCGATAATTCACGATTTTTTTTTCGACAGTCAATTTTCCTATCATTTCCTTTCGCACGACACTTCGTTATAATTCCGTTCATTTTTCTATCTTCTTTGCCATATGAACTTTGTTCGCATGCCAAAGAGGGGGCGGTGTTTCGACCCCCACCTACGTGGCAAACGCCCATTGGTAGAGTCTCCACTTTATTCGCGACCGACGGGGCTAAAGCCCATTCAGCAATATCATGGATCAAAGTACGGACCATTAACTCATGTGTCTAAGGTGAACCTTAGCCACATGGCTTGCCACTAATGTACATTGATTTATGTCCGCATTCATTTCTTATCAAAGAGATAATTATCGGTTGAAAGTTATAGTCTATCACAATTGCTCAAGCTACAAGATTACTTGAGCCGCAAGGACTCTCTACTCTACCTATATAAATACAAAACTATTTTTTTCATTCAGAACTACGTTTTGAGACTTGATCCCATCGATAATTTGGGTAATGAGGGCAACCGCAAGGTACGCCTCATCATTCCCCGATCACCATCATTTTTCTAATTACTTTTCTACGTTCTTCGCCTTTTTCATCAACACTTGGTGTTTTGATCATATTTGGTCGAAACAGTTTGCTATGTAATTTACTAAAATACCCTTAACAAGAATTTGAGTCTTTACAAAACATTTGGCCACAACCATCTAAGTGCAGCACGAGAGTTGATCAGCACAGCCAGCCCATGGACTTTTTCACATGTGGGGCCAAGACATCATGGGACCATTCATCCCATAAAAGAAAACATGACTTAAATACGTCCTTGGAGCGACATATTACTTCACCAAATAGGTGGAAGCCATCCCACTGGTTCAAGTCAAGGAAGTCTACGTCATCAACTTCATATGGACCAATATCATCACAAGATTTGGTCTACCCCACACACTTGTCATGAATAACGGAACCCAATTTGCTGGAACACAAGTTAAGGCATTTCTACAAAAATGACGCATCACTCAAGCATTTTCTACACCTAGATATGCACAAAGCAATGGCCACGCAGATGCCACAAACAAATCCATCAAAGAAAATCTTCAAAAGAAGTTGGAGAGCAAGAAAATTCAATGGCTAAAGCAACTCGAGAACATTTTATGGGCATATAGAACAATAGCCAGAGCCAGTACCAACGAGTCTCTTTTCACACTTTGCTTCGGAACAGAAGCAATCATACTATCAAAACTCACAATCACAACCCAGCTCGGTGATATGCTTCCCCGACCTTGGAATACAGCTCTACTCAAGCATTTTTACCAATAATATGTCTCTAGTTGTATCAATCAATTGAATGAAATTTCATCAGCATTTCGCGTATGAATGTTATCTTTGCATTACATGAATACCGCACATCTTGCACTCGCTAGCCAATCTGGGGTATCACAATATCTGACATGGTACTAACGCTAGAATTGAGCACAACTTAACTATAATTGCCACATAGTGGTTAATTATCAGTCAAATTCAATCTACGGTCCCCTAAAAGGACCGCAATCAACTTAACACCAACGACAGGGTTTAGTATGATTCAACTATAATTGCCACACATAGGCCAATTATAGACAAATACAATCCAGGAGACCCCCAAAAGGACCCTCAAGTCAACTTAAGGCCTTGAAATGGGTTAAAGTTAGACTCAACTATAAAGGCCATTCAAATTTTATTTATTTGTCAAAGATCAATAAGGAGTTCCCCCAAAAGGAACAACTCAACCAACACATACACCTAAGGACACGAGGAAACCTAGGTGCCAACCACGAGCATATATTAGGTCGTACACAAACACTTTATGACCTATTACCATCAAACGACCTAGCAATATTCAGCAGGTCGTCGGTTCTACTATTATACAACATAGGAAGTCAAATAGCAAAGCAATAGAAGCAATCACATTCATACCAACTTCAAACACAATCTCAACAAGTAAGTAATTTAAAATAATTTTTACTTCATACAAATTTGGTTAGATGTTAGAGGCCTCCAGGTTATCCTGAGAAAACGACCTCAGCACCCCCATCATAAAAAATCAGTTATCAGTATCAAAAAGATAAGTATTTAAATTTTGTTCAAAAATCTTCAACCAAACCTCAAATCAAAAACAACAAAACCAAGATCACTATACAAACGGAAGATTCTCCACATTCAAGGGCTCCAGTGGGCTGCCCCCTTTTCCCCAACAGAGCCACTAGCTGGATCACCACTTGCATTCAAAGCACTTCTGTGGCAACATCTTCAGTTGGCTGAGCAGCTAGAGTAGCACTCTGGTTGGTGGGTAGATCAGTTCGTCTAATAGCATTTGCAACATCACTTTTCACAGCTACTGTTGCTGCCCCACTTTCAACCGACCTCTTGAAGGTTTTGTACTTACGTTCTAGCTCAATGTAATCATCCACCAGAACGTAAACATCCCCACTCTCTACCAAGTCGACCAGGTCATTGTATTCATTTTGAGCTTGCTCAGCAACGGCCTGCGTATTTTTGCACTCAGTAACCCAATGCCCAACCTCCACCTGGAAGCGTCAAGAGACGGCTACAATAAGGTGACCCTACTAGCCAACTCCCCGACCTAAGCCTTCAGCCCCCTAACTTCAGCACGCTCCACCTCTTGCACCGCCAGCAGCTTGTCATAGGCCTCTTTAGCAGCATCCAGGTCATTCTTGTATAGGTCGGAGATAGTTGTCATCTCCTTCAACTTCCTATACATGGCCATGAATCAAAGTACAAAACAAACAAAATAGGGACACTTACAAAGCGATGAGTGATCCATAAGTGTTCGCTTCAAAGTCTTTTCCCCATCTCTAGCTGGTGCCTATCTCCATCCAAGACAATGTTTTACAGTAACCCTCCAGCAACTAGTGAAGACTTGAAGCTGCAGTCATTGTTCTTCACTATCTTTCTCAACCCACTCACTGGGTCATAGTAGCTGACCACCCTATCCAGGACGTCAGACTCAGTAGCCTTGTCACCTAGGGTCGCACTCCCCGACACCTTGCACTTTTGGGCAGCTGGCTCAGTTTCACTAGTTTCCTTTTTGCCTCGGGCATTAGCCACCCCAACATCTACCGCAGCTCCTTCAGGTTCATCCTCTTCAGAGGAGCCAGACCTAATGAAGTATGACCTTCCACCATACAAGGTCATTCCTCAGACTCAGTTCAAGTCCTCTTCACCCGCTCAGGCTCAACCACCTCAGAGCGCCTTTTCAGTTGAGGCCTTCGAAAAGGAGCAGGAGCATCACCACTCCCCCTAACACTTCCACCTGCACCACGACCAACTCAGTCACCTTCGCCCCCTTTAGAACGTCTAGAGGCAGAACGGCTATCAGCAGCTCCTTCAATCGTTCTCACTCCAGAAATAAGTTGCCTCCTTTGGCTCTCCCTCTCCATCTTAGAATCCAAGCTAGAATCAGAGATATCAAGAACAAACTTAGAGCCCCTCTTTTGCTTCGGGCTTTCTTCTTGTTAATACAAGACCGCCGCTCTCTTTGAAGTAGTGAGCAACCTCCCCCAACAAAGATGCATTCTCTTCCAAAGTTAGCCTAGCAAACTCTTCAATAGCCCCGAGGACGTACAATTCCAAATTATGACCTCTGCAAAACAAACAAACATTAGAACGTCATCATATCAAACTTATAACAAAACAAACGACCTACAACCTACAACTTACAACATAAAAATGACCCACATCAAATAAATGACCCACATCAAATAAACGACCTACCATCAGTCCTCATACTACGATTCTCCACCTTATACCTAAGAGGAAAATAATTCCCCACAATCAACAGAGGCCTATGTCACCACTCCTCTTTACTCACACCAACAATCACCGGTGATTTACCCTTCATCACTTAAAAACCAAAATTCAAAGCAGAAGATATTTTTACAGCGAAATGCTCCAGCACATCAGACAAATAGACGTTATAACCTTTTGAGTCTCAACAAATCCAGCACGTTGAGCACCCTCTAACTATTACCCACAAATTGCAAGGGTGGCTTACCATAAAAGTTCAGAACGTCCAAAGTCAGACGTGAGAACGGTAACCTCAACCCCGCCTTCAGTTGGCCATACGTAATTACAACTCCACCGTCTCGAGGCACATAATCACAGCCAAATACATTCTTCTCACTGCTCAGGTCGTATATCATCAGGTCGGGGCTATCAAACCCAAACTCCTTTCTCAAGTCCCCAAAGTTATCCCACACCGACCTGGACACCGCTACGTCAGTCATCGTCTCCAATGAAGAGGATGATGACACCTCACCTCCACCACACGTGCCCTATCACCATCATCACCATCACTTACAGTTCTCTCTCTCCACTGATCAATCTCCACTTCCCCACTCAAACTATCACTAGTAATCGACATTATAATAACAAAAGAGCCAAAGAGATCAAATTTCAAAGTTCAAAAGACGCACCTAAAGACGAAAACTCGAAAAGTTTTTGCTTTCTCTCTTTTCTCTTTGCTTTCTTGACTCGTGTTGATAGAATGAGAAATGAGAAGCCACCACCAGACCCTAAACCCTTAAGCTGCACAAACCTCGAAAAAGACAAAATGTTTGGGTTTCCCACACAATACAATCATAACTCGTCCACAAATAACAGCCACGATTTTGGACCCATGGGTTAGATCAGCTATGCGACACGTGTTGAACGCTTTATTCTATTTTTCTTTTTCACAATACAGCTATCAAAGAACAAATAAAATAAAGGGGGTTGTGTAACTACCCTCCATTCTGCGCTCATGTCACTACAACACACGTGTCCACACCAGGTCGTATCTCCACCTAGGGGTGCCAACGAGTCGGTTTTAGGTCGGGTCTTAGCGGTTTTGGTTTAGGTTTTACTATTTGCGGTTTTATCGGTTTCAGTTTTCAATGGTTTTAGTATGAGAATTATAGAACCCAACCCAAAACCATAAAAACCCATGAGTTTTTATCGGTTTCGATTCTAATTCGGGTCTTTATTATTTATTATGATTATTAAACAATTTCAATCATTTAAACACTAAAACTTATTTTTATTTTTATTTTTTTATTTTCCTACATGATAATATTTTATATATAATTAGTGATGTATCAACAATCATATTTACATCAATTTATGAATACGTATCAATCATACACGTTAAAACATTTACAATTCATGTGATAATTTAAACCTTTGATATAGAAATTAAAATAATCAAATATCTAACCTTATAATTTTGATTTTTTTTTACGTACATACACATATATTTGTTTCCTTGTATTAACTCTATCGTGAACACGTGCAATCACATATATTTGTTACCTTGATATATTTTACGTGCATACACATATATTTGTACACGTGTATTAACTCGTATTTTAAATCGAACATGCGAGTACATGCTTCTTACAATTACATCTCATCACTAATTTTTAACATGAACACTATATATTGGTTTATAATAAGTACGTGTACCACAATATATCAAGCATGTATATCATATTTAAATATACACGTGCATAAGTTAATAAATATAAAATGTATTAGTTAATTCATAATATACACGTTAACATTATTATTAACATCTATGATACACTTGTTTAACGTATAGTTATAAAATATACATTTAACAATACACATTCACTATTATGCTATATATATTTCATAGACTTTTACACGTAAAAAATATATTTTATATTATAATGTATGAGTTTGATTATCTTAAATGTAATATAATACTAAATTTTAAATATCAAAATCATAATAATCGGTTCTGGTTTCAGTTCGGGTACCCACGGGTTTTTTACTATTCGGTTCAGCGGTTTTGGTTCTTTATTGGTTCGGTTTTTAATGACCCATTTTAAATGGGTCGAACTTTTTAAAACCCAGAATCGGAATATTCGATTTCGGTTTTGGTTCGGTTCCGGATAATCGGGTACCCATTGGCACCCCTATCTCCACCAGCTCATACCACTTGACTATCACGTCATAACGACCCAAACTCAGGTCATCCAAAATCGCAGTTACGGCCATATATGGAAGCAAATCATCTAGCGTAATCCTAGAGTTCAATCAACGCACCAATCAAGGAGACATTTACTTTGTAACATCAGGAGTAATGATGAATCATCAAGATAGTACACAATGTGGATCTACCCTTGACAACAACCCTGAAGCAAATAAGGAAGATCAACTCAAACATCTATAAGTAGAGAAAGAGGAATTACGTAAGGCTTGATTCAAGTTTATCCTAAAAAACTTGATACGTAAACAACTTTTATCCTAAAAAAAAGTGCAGCCATTTCCTATCAATCCTAACCTCAAGTCGTAGTTCTAGAAATACTAAACCTCTACAGTTGGTTATTCTTTTTAAGTTCTTCTCAGTTATGTGTCAATGCTATCATAGGTTTCGACTGTAATAAAGCGGTTTGGAGTAATAAACCACACCTCAAATCCTATTTTCTTGTTAGTCTCCAAATACAATACAAGGATACATAAACTTATACAAACAATTGAGAATTATAATTTGAGAGTACTACTAGGCATTCTCTTTGTTGTGAGTAGATTCAGTATAAATTTCATAAATAAAATATAGCTTCAGAAAAAAAAATGTGTGAGAGGACGAAATGGTTAGATCTATCATATATGTATTATGCGTTTTTTCTTCCAATTGCGCGCACCCATACATGTGACGTCTTGTAGTCATATATAAGTATATAACTAAGCAAAATTTCTTTACTTCGAACAGGTACATGGTCACGAATCTTTATTTGTTTTCTAGTTTATGTAGAAAAATATACTTGATGTTCTTGAATCTTGAGTTCAGAAAATAATAATCAATTAAAAAAGTCTTTAATTATTTTAAATTGTTCGCTTGAGATCTACTCCGCACATTCGTGGTGTCAGTATAATTGGGAGTTTATGCGTGGCGTCGATTTTCGATAAGCATACTAAGAAATATGATCTACTGTATTGTATCATATAATTAATTTACTAATATAATCTATTATATTTTAATAATTCAATTCACTTTGAATAGACATAAAAGAACGATTAAAAACTCCAATCTTGCATGATGATATGTTTAAATATCCATCTATAAGTTCTCTTTCTATATATATATATATATATTTATTTATTATTATTTTTTTTAATTTTAAAATCTCCTCACAGCTCTTGCTTCGGAAACCTTAAAGTAATGGAAGTATATAATTGTATAGCCATTATTTATTCAACAAGATATATTAGTCAAGGACTTATTGATGGATGGGTTAATGATCCACCATTATTAGCTTAAGGGAGTCAATATCTCAGTCGGACGAATTCGTGTAATCGTGTTGCGCGCTATGATAAGTTCTAGTGTAGTCACCATAGTAATTTACATTAATCACAAAAATTATATATATATATATATATATATATATATATATATATATATATATATATATATAAACACATAGAACATAAGAATATATGTAAAATCGTGATTGTATGCCAATGCTCGATGATTTTAGTTCACTTTGCATATATAATTTTGCAGCTCAGCGTTTGTATACATCTTTGAGTATATCTTTTACGTGTTTGGATGTCGGGTGGAGTTTTATATAAAAAGGCCCTAATAATGGATTGAGATTCATCTAACTTAAATCATTTTTTCCTATAAGTAAAAAGAGTTGCCTATATTGTTATTCAATTTCTTAAAAAGTCGAAATATTCAAAAGAATTCTAACATTCCTTCCAAACTCACGAATTATGTATCTCGCTATTTCGAAGTGCAAAACTCAAAATATTTTCTTGGCATAGAACCTATGTCTTATGCAGTTATTCTTTAGTTTTATGTTTTGTTTTCCATAGATTATTTTATTATCACCATGTGAAATTTCTAAGTTGATGCTTGGAATATACATGAATGAAAGTAATTTTAATAGAAGCATATATATATAGCCCAACTCTTAAACGGATTAGTCCGTTTACAGACTTGTGTCTTGAACAGATTATATAATGTCGTGAACAATTTATATAGTGTCGTGAACAATTTTTTTAATTTACACTTATTAACTTTTTAATTTATGTTTATATGTGACACTATATAAGCTGGACATGACATTATATAAGTTTCGACAAACACTATATAACAAATCCGTAAACAGATGTCCATTTAAGAGTCGGGTTGTATGTATATATTATAAAAAAAAATCTTATGAACCTATTCTGAACCACAATTTCAATTTCCTTTGTTTTGTTAGAAAACTTGTTAGTAGATTACCTATACCACGTATCCCTAATTGTTGGACTTCTGTCCCTTGGCATAACCACTTAATTTTCAGGTAATGCTACCTAAAAACATAATCATACACCACTAATGTCTATATTTGATAACATATTTAGTCTTTTTCCTTCGAAGACCCTCTCAAATATGACAAAACAAGATTTCGGTTAATTCTTTGATAGGTCAGTGGGGTATTTTGGTTTTGGGTGGGGGGATGAATTTTGCATTGAAATAAATGGGACCCAAAAATCATGTAATAAAGATGTGGAAACATATCAATACACATCAACAACCTCATACAAGCTAGCGTGAGCATTACAATATGGGCATGGACTATCTGAAAGGTCCATGTGTGGTGTCCACGTGTCATCTTGATTGTTTGCCATCTCAACAGTTCTAGACAAAGTTAGATATATGAACCCCACTTATTTAACTGATTAAAGTTTGGATCTAGTGATTAAATTATTTTCTAAAATAAAATTTTCTCAATCAAGTATATGAGGATGTGAATAAATTGTGGTGGGTCATTACCACCTTCCCTTCATTTCAAATTTGGCAAACCTAGAATATAAGTAGAATAATGTTTATATTCAGGTCAGAATATTGTATTTAATCAAAAAGACAAATTAGTTTCAATTTAAAATATATATTTTTTGCATTGGCCAAATGGGTGCAAGGATGGATTCTCTTTCTAGGGTTTGAAACTCTAAGAAGCATGCTTTTTATTTAAAAAAGGATTAAAGGAGCCATCACCAACAACAAAGTTTTGTATTATTATATCATTTTACTTTGGATTTTTATAATGTGACCAAGGATAAGGAACTTTGTATTAACAATAATAATTACTAGTATAATACTACCTTAAGCTGTTCTTCTCAGTGTACCAATGTGTATTGAGCTTGGTCTTCTTAACACGGCTTGAAAATTGCCACGTGATATGATGATGTGGCAAGAACAGATATACAGTTAACGACCTTTTTGGTTGTAGTTTCGACATATGGTCCCTTACGCTGTATATGAAATTTAGCATACTGATTTTCTGCTCAAATGCAAGAATGGTTAGTGAGTCAGCATATGGTTGATTGACCAAGTGGTGGGCCCAAACTTTATGGATAGTTTCTATAAATGTTCACACGTGGCAATAAGGAGGAAGGAGTAGAATTTAATACTTACGTGCAAGACCAGGTGATTGTAGTTTGCCGCATAAAAGCGAGGAGAATTAAATGTGAGAGAGCCGACAAAAGAAAGCGGAAAAGGATGTAGTAGGGTGGACCCACCAGTTTGTTGTGGACCCACTTACTGTAATATGTCTATATTGTATTCAAATGACCAAAATGACCCGAACTTTACTCAAAAAGGAAATTCCTATATGGTAAAAAAGTGAGATATTTTGTTGCTTTTACAAGGACAAAAATATTACTTTGGAAAATTTTGGAGGCAAGAAAGTATTGTGAGTGGAGCAAGGTAGCTACTGGCCAGACTTCACTCAACCAATCACACTCGTAGAAACTACCACGTGTCACACTGACAACATTCACACGTGACACAAAACATTATCAACTTTGACATAGACACATCGATGATAAGTGACACGTATAAATACCCCACATATGGGCCCATCTTCACCGCATAAAAATTCATCTTGATTTGATGAACATTAAACTTTGAATGAAAGAATTTCTTCACAGTGAAAGTAGTGCTAGGCTGGAATCATGATCAAGTTAACTTTTCTAGCATTGCGGACCCTACTTTTTGGTGGGTACATTATAGGTGGTGGTGGGCCTAGATATATGCCAGGTGGAATATAATACGAGTACACTCTAGTACTATAGTCACAATCAGCTGGATAAAACCAATAAGATTAGGCACAATCGATTGATAATTAATTGAGTAAACTATAGAAACTTGTCTTGTTTCTTAACTTCTCACTTTTCTGCTTAAAGTATTTATTTCTGTTCACATTGGATGAATAAAAGGCTATAGAACCTAAGCTACTAAAAATACATTAATTACTCACTCACTTAACCTGTACATTTATATCCACGTGTCATTTCGTTATTTGAACTCAGTCATTTCAGATGTTTAACCGGTGACATTAAAGTAACCCCTAAAAAAACAACTCTTTGAAAGATGCGCGTGGAAGAAAGCAACGAGACATTAACGTGTGCAAATTAACTTTTTATATATTTTTTTCTCCTTCCTTTTTTTACGACTTCGTTTTCTACTAATTTTTTGAGTTAAAAATAGTCGGTTTTGACCAAAAAGAACAAAATGATGTCACCCACTCACCACACTACTGCCACGTAAGCGACCAGACAAAAGGTACCCGCGAGGAAATTACACAATAGATCGGCAGATGACGTGGGTCCCATCCATCTCGAAAGTTCCGCAACAAAGGTAATTCATCCTCACCGTCCATAAAATTCAACGGCTGAGATATCTCTGCCTGGTCGACACGCACGAAGCGGGTGGTGGTTTCGGGTTTTTCGTATCAAGCTCAAAAAGCGATATTATTGCCACGTAAGATCTAAATCCAGGGCTCACCTGCTTTTGCTCACTAAAGTGTCTAATCTCAACCATCGATTTAGTTTCCGAAATTATCGGTGTAGGACCCACTTAAGGAAAGGAAAAGTAATAAGAAAACACACACGAGGCGTGGAAACGAAATAAATGGAAAATTTGACCGGTTAGATCCGATATTTTCATGGAGCAGTGAAGGCGGTCATACTTGGACCCACCAACTGCATGTGAACTCAATTTTAATTTTTTGTTTTACCGGAAACAAGCGGTAAACAGTAAAGACAGAATCACACGAGATACACTGATAGAGAGATAATGATACATGCGTTATTACAGAGACACGTGGATTTAAAAGTGTTCACAATATCCCACGGTGATAAATCCGCCATGCTGGCAATAAGTTGATAGAGTACGTGGGATTAGGTTTAGATCCACGGTTACGAGTGAAGTATGACTAGAGTAGAAAAATCTCAACCGTTGAGTGATGCTTTGGAGTGGATTTCGCGAAGTGTGAAAAACCCAAAAAGGAGATCAGATTAGTTCAGAAAGCAGAAAAAAGGCACAAGCTAAAAACACAGAGAGAGAAAGAGAGAGAGAAACGGAGGCGAAGAAAAATAAGAAGAAGAAGATACCTTCTCTTCTAACCTTCGTTCTGAACATTGGGTATTTATTGTATTAAGGATTGAAATTGATTTGATGAGAGGAGAAAAATGGATAGACATAGAGAAGTAAGAAGAACAAGTATGGCAGCTGCAAATGGATTATCAAGAAGAAGACAAAGAACAACAAGTAGTAGTTTAAGAGATTCACCTGGTTTGTTTTTTCCCATCAGATCTATATTCTCAATTTGTTTTCTTTTTCTTATTACTAATTTCATTTGGTTTCATTTACAGAAGAAGATGGTGGTATGGAATTACAAGAAACAAGTGGTAGATTACGAGATCGAGGAACAACAACCACAACAACAACAACGAGTAGTAAGAAAGAACGAGAACGAGATCGGATTAGTAGTCGAAATAATAATAATAATAATAAGAGAAGAAGACCTGAAAGATTGATACATGGAAATAGTAATAGAGAAGATGGTGGTGAAGAGAGTTCAGAAGACAGTCTAGATGATGAAGACGAAGATGACGATGAAGAAATGCCAGGACCCGGACCAGCTATTCGTATGCGCCCGCCTTCTAATAACAACAATCCATCTTCTTCTTCCTCAATTCTATCCAACCATCATCATCAAAATCTAAACCACAATAATAATAATAATAATCAGAATCAGAATCAGCTTCATCACAGAAAGAGTTTTCCACCTTCTAATAATAATCATAATAATAAGGTATTAAGACCGGCTACTACTCCTTGGAAAGTTTCCGATGAGATGGGTTTTTCAGTACCGAAAAAGGCTCGTTCAGGTAATTCTCAATGGATCCGGATTTGGACTTGTAGAAATTTTCCATTTTTCATTTTTCCAATTTAATTGTATTTTTATTTTTATTTTTTTTTGTTAATCTGCAGCTTCGACGAAAAGATCACATGAATGTTGGGTTTCAGGTGGTGGAAATGGAGGAAGTGGTGAGCTTTTGATTCATCGACAAGCTTCTACTTCACCAGCTCGACCGACAGGTGGCGCAGTTGTTACCCCGGCTTCATTAGCTCCAGGTTCACCATCGTCTTCAACAGCTTCGATTCGGAAGAAATTGAAGCCGTTGGGGAGCAACAAGCATAGACCACCGAAAGTTGTTTCTAGCAACAACAACAATAATAATAACAAGCCGCCGTCATCATCGACTCAGGATGAGATTGAAATTGAGGTTGCTGAAGTTTTATATGGACTAATGAGGCAATCACAAGGTCCTTCAAGGCAAGAAATTTCACAGCAAAGGTTAGATTCGAAAGATAGTAATGATGTGAAATCGTCACGAGTTTCTTCTCCGATTTCAGCTTCTCCTTCTCAGATTTCGAAATTGACTCAAAATTCCAGCTCATCTACTCCACCCATGTCTACTGTAGGTCAGTAAGTTCAGCTAGATGAATTTATCTAACTTTATTTTATTCACTCTATTGATGGGTTTGTTTTTTTTGATTTGCAGCACCAAAGAGGAAAAGACCGAGACCGCAGCATAAATTCGATGAGGAAAATTCAGCCAAGTTTGGGAATAAAAATGGTTCGATTGAGAGTGAGCAGATGCCGAAAATTGAGATTTCATCACCTAAACAAGTGAAAATTTCAGGATCTGTGGAATACGATTTTGGTAGTCAAGGTGTTGAGACGAAATCTGAAGTGGGCAGGCTAGTAGTAGTAAATGAAGAATCAGAAGTTCGAGATGGTCCAATTGTCACTTCTCCCAAAAAGGAATCTACTGCTGCCAAGGTGGATTTTGATTCCGAGAATGCGACAGCGACGACCACTAAAGCGTGAGCACCAATGATCTGTGTCTATTTTTATTTCTTGTAATTCAGATCTCTAATTTATTTGGATTTTTTTTTTTTTTTTTATCAGGTCTGTTGTTGTTGAGAGAGAAGAAACTTTCAAGTTTGATCTTATGGTGGGTTTGTGATTCTTGTTCTTATCTTTTTTTTTTCTTACTTTTTTTTTTCAGTTTAATAATAAAGTTTGTTTTTGATTTACAGGCTACTCCTTTGAAATCATCACCTGATAGGGACAGCGAAATGGGATTTGTTTCAGATTCCAAACCAACAATGCCTTGTTCGGAAAATAATACTGAAATGGTGAGTATGGTGAGAGGTGTTTTTTTTTTTTTTTTTTTTTTTACTTTGACTAATTTCACTGGTATGGATTTTGTTAATGGTGCAGAAAATGGAGGTTAGAGAAAATGTGGAGAAAATGACTAAAAAGGACGTGGAAGAATCTGTACTAGTAGAGAAGAAGAAGAAGACAGAGGTAATGGTTGAAGAGTGTGAGTCACAGAAATCAATTGTTGATTTACAAATTGACTTGGAGAAACAGAACAAGGATAGTGGTGGGCCCAACAGTGTCAGACAGCAACAGCAACAACAACCACTTCAAATGCAGCAGCAGTTGCAATCTAAAGTTACTATAAGAAATGAACCAAAGATGGAGAAAGTTGGTAAGTTATCTAGATCAACATAAATTTTTTAACCCTCAAAATGTGTATTTATTTTGTTTGGTTGTTGTGGGGAATAATCTGATTGGGTCTACCTTGATTTTTTGGTCTTCAGCTCAATCTAACTCTTCCTTGCCTTTGCCAATGACAATTGCTGGTTGGCCAGGAGGACTTCCTCCAATGGGGTGCGAATCTAATTACTTTATTGCTTTTTCCCCTTTGCTTTTTTCTTCATTATTAGTACATTCGTGCTGTGGATCTACTTTGGATGCTAAAGATGTTTTATTCCATGTCCATCAAGCAGAAATGTTGTCGGTCAAGTTAGACCTCTTCACGGAATGGCGACTTTGGATGGAAATCCTGCATCCTCAAATTCTGTACAGGTACTTGTTGAATTTTGAGCTCAATTTCACAAATTCTTCCATACGTTGTCTTCCTCCCTTTTACTGAATTTGGTGATGGTGATTGAATTGCAGCCACCACATTTCCCTCTTTCTCAGCAAAGACCAAAGAGGTGTGCAACACATTATTATGTTGCTCGGAATATCTACTACCACCAACAAGTAGCAAAGATGAATTTCTGGCCTGCCGTAGCTGGATCACCTTCTATTTATGGGAACAAGCCCTACAATCTTAATGTTTTGCCACCAACAGAGGCAGCAATTATTGGGAGTCCCTTGTTGGGAAGCTTTCCTGGGAGGAATCCCATTCAAGAGAAAGTTCAAGTGGAGGGGGCGAAGGAAAAAAGTGCAGTTGTCACAAATTTCATAGATCCTGCACAGAGAAAGCAGCTGGTGCTTCAGCAACCGCCACAGCAAGCGGCTCTTGTACGGTCCTAGCTCTCATTTTAATGATAACATTTTGTTGATTTTCCTCCAAGTACTTTATAGAGGTTAGTGGCCTTATATCCGTTTTTTTTTTCTGTTTGCAGCATGGCCCTGCTTTTATTTTCCCTCTGAACCAGCAGCAAGCCACTCCACTTCCAGCCAATAAATCTGGTGCTTCGAAGTCTTCTACTTCTAGCAATGCCGCTTCATCTATTGCTTCTCAATCTGCTGCTGGGGCTCCAGGGAACCCTTCAACCGCAGCAGCGGGCGCAACCACTATGAGTTTCAATTATGCGAATATGCCTGGCAATGAGGCTCAGTATGTAGCAATTCTGCAGAACAATGGTTACCCATTCCCTGTTCCTGCACATGTTGGTGCTGCACCAGCATTTAGAGGAACGCCTCCTCAGGCAATGCCCTTTTTCAATGGGTCATTCTATTCTTCTCAAATGATTCATCCTTCCCAGCTTCAGCAGCAACAGCAGCAGATTCAACAGCAGCTGCAACAGACTCAGTCTCAGCAACAGCCAGTCCAACAGGGTCATCAGAACACAAGTACATCAAGTGGTTCGTCATCCTCTCAGAAGCATCAGCAAAATCAACAGGCGAACCAACAACAACAGCGAGTACAGGGTGGTGGGGGCAATGTTGCCAGTGGAAACTCGAATAGCTTCCCTTCCTCGAAAAACCGTCCTCAGAAGCAGCAAAATCAATCTTTTTCAGTTTCTCATCAAGTTCGTCAGCATGAGGCAGATGTTGAAGATAGCCCTTCCACTGAAGATAGTAGGGTTTCTCAAATTCAAAAGAATGCTTACGGCCATAATTTTGTGATGCCGATACATACAAAGAATTTTGCATCAATGTCCTCAGCTGCGTTGGGTGGCGGCGGTGGTGGGATTCCTGGAGAAAGATATCAGCAGCAGCAGCCACTGCTGCCAAACTCAAAGGGTGGAGCAGAGCTCATTCCAGCTCAGGCATTTGCAATGCCTTTTGCTTCTTTCAGTGGTGGTCAAGCTGTTTCTGGGCTAGACTTCTCTTCAATGGCACAGAGTCATGTTATCTTCCAAAACCTCCCAGAGGCAGCTAGGAATGGGTACCCGTTTGCTGCCCAGGCTGCACAGCAGAAGAAGACCCACCAGAGTTCAGAGGAAGGAAAGGCAACTAGTGACTCGAACAATGTTGATGATGAAAGAAAAGCAGTGGCAGGAAAGGGTCAGCCAGGTATGGCACAGTCCATTGTGTTCTCTAGACCAGACTCTAATGATCCAGCAGTATCCACAATTCTTGGCAGCAGTGTTGTTGAGAGTTCTGCTCGAACTTTAAACCTCATTTCTTCTTCTAGCAATGGGAATCGAGCGCCTCGTTCTAATACGTCTACTACTGCAGCCCCACCCACATCTTCACCCACTGTTAATACATCTAGCTCGCAGCAGCAGCAGCAGCAGCAGCAACATATGCAACAGTTTCTTCAAAAGAAGCAACAGCATATGCAACTCGTGCAGCAGCAGCAGCAGCAGCAGTTACAACAAATTGCTGCGGCTACAGCAGCTCGAGGTAAGCCATCAACAACCAGCAGCAACAGTGCTTACTCTGATCGCCATTCTTCTTCATCATCCATGGCTGTCAAGTTTCAAAATACACAGAATGTTTTCCCTCAAGGACTTATCCAAGGTGGAAGTTCTGCTCAGTCTCCGCAATGGAAGAATACAAGGCCAAATGCTTCCCCGGGTTCTTCACCTTCTGTGCCCTCAACTACTTCCCTCAAGAACCTTCCTCAACAGCAGGGAAGGAACCAACAAGGTCACACACAGATATCTTTTGGAGTGAATTCTAAACAAGGAATGGCACAACATGGGCAACAAATCCCCAGTGGCAATCAGTCCCCATCTCCTCCTGTGGTTGTGGGGTCTCCACCAACTTCCAATACCAAAAGTGCTGGGGGCAGCCCAAGGGCATCATCAACGGGGAGCAAAGTGGGCTCAGCTCCTTCGTTATCTTCCCAACAGCAGACCAAAAACTCTTCGTCTGGTCCTAGCAGGAAGTCCTCTCCTGTTGGTGGAAGGAATGTGCCTTCAAATCTTGGTAATTCTCATGCCACCCCTGCACCTTGCTCAAACACAAAGTCCCAATCACACCATCACCTTACTCAACAGCAACAACAACAACAGCTGCAGCAGCAGCAACACCAACAGCTGCAGCAGCAACAACAACATGCATTACATCAAACACAACTCTTCTTTTCTAATGCATATATGCAAGGACAATCACCTCAGTCAACAAATACCACCGGGAACACCGCAGGTGCACCAAATAGTAATTACTACCAGCAACAAAGGCGACAACCATCAGAACAACATCTGCAACAGCAACAGCAACCATTGTCGTCTAGTACAACTTCTTCTGGAATGCTTTCATTGAGTCCTTCACTCACATTAGCTGGTACTGCAACATCTGATCCTGCTAAAGCAGCAAATATGAAAGGTGGATTACCCCCTCCAGGGCTTCTTCAAGCGGCACAGTTTGCTAGCCAGTCCGGTGGGCACCAATTCATGCCAACAGCGTTCCCATACATCCATTCGGTGCCTGCTGTGGTGAAACCAGCTGAACAGAAGCAACCAGCTGGTGAGTGAAAGCTTTACTACCGTACTTGATTTTCCCCGAATAGAAAAAATAAACTCAGTTCTATGGGGCTTCATTCATTTATGTAGCAAAAACGGTTTCTTGTCCAGGAAATGACAATTTACATGCCTGCTGGCAGCCTGAGAAGAGATGAAGATTGATGGAGCTGTCTCTCAAACTTCAGAGAATTCTCTGAACTCTTGACAACTACATGGCTTCCCCTGTTTATGGGGAGTGCCATGGGTGCACAGCACCAAGATTTCATCGGTTGGTCCGTGGGCATGATTTGGGGAGAGGGGAAGGATCGCAAAGTGCCAGTCACCTTCCGAAGTATATTGGATTGTGCATTTTGATACAACTGTGCAAATGTTGAAATGTTTGACAAAGTCTGTGTGAAGCACTGAGATTACTAATGTGAATGGGTGTTTTGTTGGTGAGACAGAATATTACTAATCTGGAAATAGTGAGCTTTCACGTAGTTTTTAATTTTTGTGGGCATATGTGGTGGTGTGTACATATAAGAATGAAGGAAAATCAATCTTCCCTTTTCTTCTTTGAATTCTTTTGATTCTTTGGGAAGGGAGGGGTGGATAGGAAAGGGGAAGAAAGCAATGTTTTGGGGTAATTGGAACTGTGGAAGCATCGAAATTTTATTAATACACTTCCCCACTTTTAGTTTTCAATTCTCTTATGTTTGCGTTCGTTTATCATTGTTTTGTTTTCGTTTAGTTATGGTTCGCATAAGAAACGTTAAACGTACCAAATGGTCAATAAAGTCTAATGGACCCCTTTGAAATCAAAGTTCTGATGAGCACTTGCCCGGTTGCCCACAACAATTCAAGCCATGTGCCCAAACTCTCTTTACTCGGTCACAATAGCACTGATAGGAACTCGAAGTACAGGTTTCATGGAATAATGTAGATTCAGGTTTCTGCTGTCCTGCAAATCGATTTGTGTATCGTATCTAATCGGCTCACAGCCCACTAGCCATAAAAGGCAGGTTTACACTCAGTTAAGAAAACATCACAGTGAAGAAGCTATTTACGTTGAAAAGTTTGAAGTCTCATTTAGTAGGATTCCTTGGATAGGCCAAGCAATTAAGGAAGCCAGTAGCCCAGTACAAGTTTTTTGCAGTACATAGAAGGGGATAAAAACGGTGAAAAGACAAATATCTACTATGGTATCCACTTACATGACCAGAAGAAACCTAGAAAGTGCGATTTGATATGAGGTAAGGCTTGGAATTTATATTATCTTAAATCTTTGCACCGAGTGATTTATGAGGATTTTTTGTGTACAAGGTGATGAAATTGCGTATGAATGCATAAGAAAACAAAATGACCCAGAAAAAGAGAGGGGATCCAAACAAAGTGGCAATGTCATTGTCACAATTCAAAGCAAACTTCTTGAGCTTGGGCAAATAGAAGCTCGACAAGTAATCTAACCGACCTACTTGGGCTTGGCTTGTTCTTCGTTTGCTCGAGCATTTTAATATGACCTGAGCCTGAACAAACGAATCAAGCTGGAGTACACTGAAGCTCAGCTCGTTGTGCTTGAATTTCAGCCTTAATAATGCAACAAACAAAGGAATGCCTCCAGAGCCAAGTTGGCTATTTGTATGTCAGGAAAAGCCTTAGATGGCAATCATTCAATGACAAGATGTGTCATGTGTCACGACATTTATTCTGGAAGCCTAATTTTGTTGAATGAAAAGGACATGCGCCATTGGATGAAAGGGTTTATCAAGTTTTTGATTGAGGCTATCCTGTTCAATGTGCTTGCGAGCTTGCACTTCAACTATTGGCACATCCACGGATTGCATCAGGTGCAAGTGGAGGCCAAACACAGAAACACTAACTTGCATTTGTGGTATCAAGCGATGGAAGTATTCAACTTTTCTTATCTATATATATTTAGTATATTCAATCACCTGAAAATTAGGAAAGGTTTTCGAATATAAAACCAAAATAATTTCACTCTCACGATGATCAGTAGTGTGTGAAATCAATTTTAAAAGCTGAAGCTTGATAAAGACAAAATGATTTGCAACAAAACAACTCAAGCTTTCGATTGAAAATGTTATAAAAGTGAAGACTGAAGGGTTGGAGTCAATATTATTGTCTCCAGATTGAACCTTGGAGGGAGCAATGATGGAAGAGGCGATAGTGCGTGTGAGCTCTTATCATGGATCGTATTTTTAAGAATTAATAATTGATGACGGTTGAAATGTGGAATAGCACTCTCTTTCTTAATTGTGTTCAACATTTTCAATTGAAGTATTTGGTATAGGCAAAAGAGATAAGGCTGATGTGGTGTTTCTTTTGGCTTTAGTTTAGGACAAAAACACGGCCAGCTCTACTGGTGAACTTTTTAGGGGTATTTGATGTGTTCACTAAACAAATATGAGAAAGGCTAAAGGAGTAGCATGTGGTCCACTGGTCCATACAAGAGTTACATCCATACAATGGTACAAGCGATTGGTATGTGGTCATGATCCTCTCACACATACTTGTAACTTCTGCTTAAATCGTCTCCTTGGTGGAGATTGCGGGTCTATTTTTGCATCGCACACTGTACTTGTAAAGGCTATGAACGGACAGTCAAGGCGTGTGAAAATACTGTCATTGTAAAGTCATTTAAAGGCTTCCCAGCCTACTCTACTAGAACAAACAACAATACAACTTTCTTTAGCAGCTAAAGCTTGAATGAAAGAGATGAGTTTAGGTCTTTCTAATTGAATGTATTTGGTTGATGACTACAAGTCTTTATATAGAGATTCAAGTCACAGACAAATAGTTAACTAATCAATGTGGGACTAAAACAATAATATAGACTGCAAAACTGGTTTTCAAGAGTTTACCAACTAATGTGAGACTATCACACAAAATACAAGGAGAAAGAGAACACTCTTGTTCATCTTCTCAACCAAACTCACATAAGTAATTTGAAATACTAAAAAGAGAATTCAAACAATCCCCCACTATTTAAAAAAACTTATAATCCCTTGCTATTTTGGAATTAGATATGACAAAAGGGTTAACGAAATGCTAGAGAGAATCAAAATTACACACAAAAATCCATGATCATCATCATGTAAGCTTGGTGCTAGAGGAGTTCATTTTTGCTGTAATTTTGGTAATGCTTAGTTTGCTTTCAGCCCAATAGAGGCATGACATGTCTCCATCCAACAAAACCAAAAATAGTTAAAAGATTGGTACTGTCCTGAATTATTTATCTCCTTATTATGCCCTCATCTTCCAACTCAACCCATGATAAGCACCCAAAACTGTTGTTTAAACCTCTTAAGAGCACTTTATTTATGTCAACTATGTTTGTAATAATATGAATGAATCACCATTTACTCTCTTTTGAATGTTTCAGGATTTGGAATTGAGTATGTGTGAAAATAAGTCCAATTTACATGGAAATGGAGCTAAGTTGATTGCTAGGAGAATTCCATGGACTTAAGCCAAGATTCAAGAGGAAAAAACCTTTAAAAAGCCCAAGTCAAAGAAGTCGAGCAAACCCGGACAACAAAAATGCTTAAAAGCCAACAGAAATTCAAATGGGTATACCTTTTGACTTGAACCTTGGATTAAGGTCCATTATATGTCAAACGACTGGCTCGAGAAGATCTTTCCAGTGATATGAATCCCGTTTGCACAAGACCAATATAAATGGATAATAATGGTGCCACAGTAAAACACTATTGAGAGATTTCACTAGAAAGTCACACCTCAATCTAGCTACTTTATATTCCAAATTATTTCAATTTGGAGCTCACACCAAGGAAATCACCCACCCAAAACTTTGGTAGTTATCACAACAAACTCAAACAAGCAAAACCACTAATTTATCATCACCCATAACAAGCAAACAATAAATAAGGAAGTAAATAATGTAAAGAGACACAAATATTTAGGTGGTTCGGTAAATGTTATCTACATCCACACAAGAGCCGAAGCCGAGTTTCCTAAAGAAAGATTGGAGAGTTTACAAGAGATATCAAGAATCAAGAACAAGAGGCCTCACTCAAACCCTAGCTCAATAGAGCTCCCACAATACCCAAGAAATGAATCTCTCAAAAGTTATCTCAACCCTAACCATAAGTTTCTTTATATAGGTGGGGAGAAAATTTCATGAGAAAATGGATTTGGTTATTGAAATTTCGACAAACTGTCAAAATTTCATAATATTTCATCAAGACGAATTTCGGTCGGTTCACCTAGGCCATCCAAACTTCTCAAGGTTGGTCACATCAAGCCGACTTCGAAACAGGAAGGAAGAAATGTGCATGGATCTCAGTTGGTTCTTTTGGGCCGTCCAAACTTCTTAAAGTTGGTCAGATCAGGCTGACTTCGATGCAGGAGAGAAAAAACTACACAAAAGGTGGGGGATAGTCTTTGACGTCAGTCAAAGAGTGAAAAAAAGCGGCTTAATCCAGCCATATATGTTTCACAATTGTTAGTTCCTCGCTACCATCACCGGAACAAAGCTAGACGGTTCCACAAACCCAACAAACACGTGCTCTTTTAGTATATTTTGGGTTTGTATGTAATGTAATATACTCTAATGATATTTTTGGCCCATTGACTAACCCACACATGTAAACCCTACTTGAAATATATAAAATTAGGGTAGCATCCAAATCCTATGATATTTTATTTTTATTAATTAGTTCATTTACTAGCCTCTCTTTTTAGCCTTTATTAATACAAACTTTTTAGCTTTTATCTTATCTAGTTTTCATGATTTTAATTCTTAGTGTAAGAGGAGTTCCAATGACAATTGACTAACTTTTCCTATTGGGGAGAGTTTAATGAAGCCAATTGGAGGAGAAAACTCTATTTTAATGGAAATAGTTGTTGTATAAGGTTTTCACAAGTTTTTTCTCCATGTTAAGCTCCAAAATAGCTAATGTGGAGAAAGAACTAATGATTAAGACGATCATTTAAATATAAATATATCTTATATATTTTTTCTTCATACTAGTTGAGTCTAATATAGAGATAGAAAATATCTTTTAGGAATCAATAGTTACACATTTACTTTGGTTTGTCTATAAATAAAAATAAATATAAAGACTTACAAGTGTTACATATTTTTAAATGGATGATTCAACTCTAATGGTGAAGTTGAACCTTTCCCATATCTTTCACTCTTAAAGTTTCAATTGCTTTACAAGTTTGTGTTTTAAAATCTCAAAAATCAAACAACCTAAATTTCTCTCTCTTCCTCCAATTCTCTTTTTCTTTTTTTGAAGAATTTCCAATTTGTTCAAAAGAAAAAGACCCCAAACCTCACTAAAATCAATGAATCAACCAACAAGTTCGCCACCATATTTTTTTTCTTCTTCTTTGTTGTTCAATCAATTGAGCTATCGAGCGTAATGAAGTGAGCTGAAAAACTTACTGTAATATAGGATCATCTACTCAAGAAAAAAATAAGAACATTTTTAGTAAAATTGTGGTAAAATAATACCTACTCTACCACTAATAAAAAATAACTTATTAACCAATTCAAATGACCGATTGAAGAATAAGAAGGTTAAAACTAGTAATGTCAAGTTAATGTAACGATGCAAAGACTTAATCAAGTTTAAGATTCTTAGAGACTTGATCAAGTTCAAGAATAGGAAGACTTATTTGGTTTTTTTTTTTATATAAAAAATCTTATTATTGTTTGATATGCAGTTGTTCAAAAATAAGAAGGCTTATTTCGTTTTTTTTTTTATAAAAAATCTTATTATTGTTTGATATGCAGTTTGATACTTGTAATTGAAGATGGAGGCATGTTACATGGCTACATGGGTGTTTGGCATTGATGATTTGTGAGTGAGAGGTAAAATAGGTGGTAGTATGAAATATGAACAAATGAACTGTTGATTGCAAGGGGAAAGGAGAGGGCATAATAGGAAGGAAAAAAACTCAAAATGGTACTAATTTTGTAACTAGTTTTGTTTAGTTGGCTGAACACGTGTCATGCCTCTATTGGACTGAAAACAAACTGAGCATTACCAAAATTGAAGCAAAAGTGGACTCGTGCTAGAGGGACTCGATATCTCAACTCCCTAGCTACACACCAAAAATTACAGACAGCTATAGTTTTCTTATGGTGATTGGTGATTTAGTGGCCGCTGGCCAGAGTAGCAACAGGTGTGACGGGCCCAAGTTGAAGTGAAAGTGTGAACTGGGAAAGATGTCACAGGGTGACCATGCAGCTAGAAAAGCGGTAATGAAGCACTTGGGAATGAGTTTGAGAGAGACTTTAGAGAGAAGACGTGTGGGGCAGATGGTGGGCTAATTGTGGGCTTTCAAAGTTTGATGAGTATAACTTTCTGTTTTCTTCAAAAGGATACCTCCATTGAGCCTACACCCATATAACTCTGTCCAGTTAACAACACAACACCTTAGATCTGTAGACAGTTTTAAGTTGGAAACTACCCATTTACAGTTCTGTCGTACTCCTGACGTCCAGAAGTATGGACAATTGGGCATCTTATCGATTGTGTCCTGTCGATGAGTTTTCTCATTATTGTGAATACTAGCATGTGTCCTATGCTACGCATCAGTTCGCCAAGTTGTAAAGAATTAAAATGAAAATTGTTAAAAAAACTAAAGAGAAACAATTTTTTGTGAATCTCTCATTAAGAAAAGAGAAACAATTTTCTAAAAATGGAGAAGATATACAATTCCTATACATAAATTTTAGCTTTTAAATTAAGAAGACTATTCTACAATTATTGAAAAAGGAGGTGGCTCAACTTTAATAGAGATCAGGGAGCCAATTGTAATTATTAATAAATAGGAGAGATGTAATTTAAATAAACGTAGGGAGGTGGTTCTAAAATCTTAAAATTAAGAGATTAGAAATACACTGTTCGGTTGAGAAGTGTGGTTCCTACAAACCCGGCTATCATATAGTGTAGAAATTTATTATAATAATAAAAATATTATTATTGTTATTATCATCAATATTTTTTCTGGTATATTTGTCCATAATTGTCCGTCCAAAACTGGGAATCTAAAAAATTATGATATATTTGGATTTTGGTGCTCATTTTTATCCATCTCATAAACTCAATTTGCATATGAAGTGGGTAGAGATTAGAGTATGAATTTCTAGCAGCCAAAGAAGGCCGTAGTAACAAAAAAATAAACAATAATAGTCGTAGTAGTTATATGAACACTTATACTATACTAAGAGCATCTCTAGGTGGTGGTAGTATACTCTTCAAATTTGAAGAATATGGTCGCAAATTTTGACCAACTCTAGGTGGTCACAAATATCGACCGAAAATGCAATTGTAGGCCCTACCATGCGCGACATTACCACTGTCGCCCCCAAAGTTAAAAAAAACTCACGCGACATTCCCACTGTCGCACCAAATTGAAAAAGTAAAAAAAAATAACTTGCGCGCCAATACCACTGGCGCGTGGTGCTGGTCAAAGTCAAAAAAACTTGGAGCACCATTTGTACTGGCGCGCGACATTACTATTGTCGCTCTGCATCCGCATTCAAATTGTCAAATTTGCAAACAAGAATGTGAACAAGCAGGTGATGCGACCATGAATAAGGCCACCTAGAGATGGAATTCCGATAAATTCGAATTTTTTCTTCAAATATGAAGAAAATGACAGGTTATACTACCACCTAGAGATGCTCTAACACTTACACTGGGTACACTTATAATACAGCGGAAAACTGTGTCGTCGTGTTTTTTACAGGACATGAAAGGTAGGGGTGTACATAAAACCGGTTGAACCGATAAAACCGACCGAACCAAACTAATTGGTTTCAAGTCGGTTATATTTATGAGTCGGTTCGGTTCGGTTAAGTATATTTGAAAACCGATAAGATCGTTTCAATTATCGATTTAGTCTCAAACTCGATCTGAACCGACCCGTTATATATAATATATATTAGAATATATATTTTATTGATTTAATTTAAAAATATGTAAAACTGGTTAGTTCGGTTCGGTTAATATTAGTTAAACGTAACCTAGTCGGTTCGGATATCGATTCTGCTAAAAATTAGTTTGATTCAATTAGTATAACACAACCGGTTTGGTTCGGTTCGGTTCCAAAAAAATATAAATCTATAGGATTAGTTCAGTTGTCGATTTAGACCCAAATCCAATCGAACCAACCCGTACACACCCCTAATCAAAAGGGTAGATAAGGGCCTATATGCCATATATCCCCTGCAAGAGGTCGCAAGACGTCGGCTGTCGGGCTCAAAGTATGTTTGGTATATACACAATTAAACATATGAATTGTATTACATCTCTCTTTTAAAGAACGCGCTCTCACCTACAGTTTTTTTTTTTCATACATCATTTTTTCGTTTTCCGGATTTTGCCATCGTCAAACACTATTATTACAACCCATGCCATCCAAAATTTTGACAATTTCATCGGAAACTCCGAACAAATTTTACACTATTATTACAACCCATGCCACATCCTATGCCATCCAAAATTCCAACAATTCTATCCGAAAGTTCGACAATTTCATTAGAAATTCTGGACAAATTTTCATAATATATATTTTTTTTATCCCAACAAATTTAACATATTTAGTCTAAATCAGTGAGTTAGTAACATAGTTAGCAATTCGTAATACGACAAAAATTTGATACGGAAAATATTCGAATAAAATTCGAGCTTGATAAGAATTTATTTTTTCAATTCGGATTAAAAAAAATGGAAACGACAAAAGTTCTAGTTTGTAAGTAATTCGAGTATAATACAAAGCTAAAAATAAAAAAAATACGATAAAATTTGACAACATATTCAGCAAATTTATAATGAAAATACGAATAATTTGCGAATTAATGATTTCTTACCGAATTAACGAATTATTCCATATCATTGATAAATACGATATTTTTAAACATTTTTCGAATTAAACAAATAATTTGTTGAATTGCTAACTATGTTTAGTAGGACCTCTTTATATCTAGAGCAACAAATTAGGTTGGGAATTCAAATTTGAATTTTGGAATTATAATTTTTTATTAACCCGATTGATTTCGGTTTTAGATAGATAGCATAAAAGAAGTGTGAAAAACAACATACGCATTGCGATTATCGAGCGTGCCAAGGGCCAAGAATGCTAGTGATACTAAAGAAATGACCAGTTGACAACAACAGCCTCAGGATTTAATATTGTGATCAAAGATATGCCCATTTAATATTGTCAAGTAAAACTGATTATTCCAGGTTTCCAGTAATGCTTCTGTTTGTCTTTTGCTTCTAGATAAGTATTGCACAATCACCTTCAGAATCTCTTGGAAATATCATTCTGCTATGTCCTGTTAAACAAGTATTAAAATTTAAATGATATTTTTCTACTCTTTTCCACCATTCAAAAACTGTTCTAAAATTCCAAAGAGGACAGACTGACAGAGTATCCAACTTGAAAGCCGCCCCACATTTAAGGAAAAAATATATTTATAGTGGACCCCTAACCTATGCAACATTGTTTCTGTGTGAGTGTAATGCCCCACCACTTTTAGGAGCAGATCTAAGTATCTTTTTTTGGGATAAAAGTTCTATATCTAACTATCTAAGTTTTTCCCTTATACAAGTATATACAACTGAAAACTCAGTTCAAGATGGACTAGTTCAAAACCCAAAGTAGTAGTTGGGGGTGATTATACCCCATGCTCTTTAAAAGTTGCTATGTTTTTGGTCCTACAAAGACAATCATACACCATATAATATC
Organism: Coptis chinensis; assembly: GCF_015680905.1. Taxonomy (NCBI): domain Eukaryota; kingdom Viridiplantae; phylum Streptophyta; class Magnoliopsida; order Ranunculales; family Ranunculaceae; genus Coptis; species Coptis chinensis. The sequence goes on from NC_141460.1 coordinate 86,399,959, forward strand.
TTCTTCGAAATTACCTTGTGATCATTGCCCAAATTCCGAAAACAAGAAATTCACCCAACTCAAAAGTTCATTAAGTAACTACCTCACTAAACAAACTTCGATTTTTCTTAGAAGATTTACGGTTTGTTAGAACTTCGATTTCTATGCAACTTGTTTTATTATTATAAATGACAATGCAATTTTGTTTAATTGATACATTGCCAAAGAGCCATTTGAATTATTCTCTAAGTGCATCGCGCATAATCTGCATGGATAATGGTTATAAACGAACAAATATTCAAAAGAAATTGTATGCAAACAACTAATGAATATGCTAAAATCCACTTGGTTTTATTGACACGGAGATCTTAACATAATAAGAATATTAATGAGACTGATGTCGAGAAGAAGAGGTGCCCCGTGCCCGAACTGCATATATAACAAAAACTTATGGGTTCAAAACTTATTTATATATGCAAGTTAATTTGTACCTTAATAATAAGCAATGGTGACTCTATACATAAAAAACTTGTTCGGGTGATTGGTCATAAAGGTGTCCAATGAACCATGTGACAGACTGACACGGACAGGTCGTTTAATGTGGATCAGCCCACTCGGATACTTGGGTTCAGATGTTTTTTTTTGGGTAAAGTGGTGGGAACATTTTCTTCCACAAATAGCTCTCAGAAATTATAAGCTCTCATATGTTTTTATGGCTTCAATTTGAAGAGGTGATAGTGTGGTAGGTGAGGGGGCTAGGGAGGCTGTGTTAAAAAATTTACGGAAAAAATGATTATGGAGATAATGATAAATTTCGGGCCCAAAAAGATGATATGTTTTGAATATTGATGGAACAAGTTTAAAGAGTTTGGAAGACATAGATAATGGTATACGATCGATTCTTGTTACTTAGAAGCCTCGAAGTGGATTAATCAATACTTTAATGCTGAAAACAAGTCAGAGACATCAGGCATGTCCGGTGATAAAAAATTTCACTTCCTAAATTCTTGATAGACCAAACTATATATGAAATTATGAATGTAAGTGCTGAGAAAGTTCACATAAATATTCTGAGACTACTCCCTCAAATGATTGAATCCATAGAAACATGAATCTAAAGATCCCTTTTGGTAAACAATATTTACAATTAACATTTGCATTTTTCTTTAATTACATAGGGCATTGCTGTTGACAGCTTATTGACATAAAAAGTACAAATAGTAAGATGAGAAGACAGTTACTGTTTAACAAGAGGCCTTGTATTGTTCCAAAGCCATTGACGAGGAGAGCCTTCTTCAAGCAGCGGAGAAACCTGCAAAAACACGTTGACAAGAAAATTGATGGTAAAGGCATTTGTGTTTGTGAAGAAACAAATCATATTGTCAAGGCCTGCATCATTAATTCTTTTCTTTGGTGGACATACTTTGTCCAACTAGTGACCAAATGCTAAAGAGCTACAACAGAAGCATAGAATCATCCTAGTAGAAGAAGTTTTTCTTGTGATGGCAACCAGAAAGCTTCAAATGACGTTAATCTTGGAAATCCACAAAATTGTCTTTTCTTGTGACCTTGGCGCTCGCTTTACAGGAGTAGCTCATTGGTATTGTTCCATCTTTACATCAGATTTTCAACTTGCCATAAGCCTTTTATATTTCCACTAATGATTTAATGGATTTCTATGTTAAGGAGACTAATAGACCTCCGACTATTACAACAAACTTTAGGGTCTCTCATTATTAATCTATTCATGTACTAACTGAACACTAATACTACTCTAAACATTTAAGCTGAGACCCATGTCATTAAACCTTCAACTGCTTTATCAAAACCTCAGAAAAAGCAGAAAACAAAGGAAACAGTTCCAGGTCATTGGAAGAAACGAACATTCCATGTCATTTGTAAGGATCGAACTCAGTGGTCAAATGCAAGTGAATATCATTGCCCCACATTAAGTTAGGCTCTTACATGGAATTCTTAAAATAATAAACCCCAGGCTTCACCCCGCATTAGACAACTCATAAGATAAGGATTCAGCTGAACCAACCTTTTCCCAAACTTGTGAATGGTATTCGTTAAGCCAATCAACCTCGGCAGTGGATAACAAGGATAAGTCAACCAGTTTACTCTGCAAGAAAAATCAAGGACAAAGAAATTAATCAAAGGCATTCCAGTTGGCCCAAACCATCAGATTAACATTGAGATGAAACATAACATGCAGCTAATCTTAGCATCATAATCACTGGAAATAATAGCATATCATGCAGCTATCACGAACCGTTCTATATTTGCACAACTAAGAAACATTCAGGGTAAAGTATATACAAATGCAAAGAACTGTCAGCTTCTCTTCTGTTGGAAATACTGACGAATTGATGAGTCACTGAATGATGCATCAATGACTACACCATATTCGTATCTAACTTTCACTATCCTTCGCAATCCCCTCCCCCCCATATTGATGTGTCACCTATATTACATGGTATGGCATGGGATGATAATTGGAATATTACTTATCTCATAGGTAAAATAGATTATGGTGCTGGTGGTTTCGAACCCAGGTCAATAGCTCCAAGAACTTTTCTGACTATGCTCGCTATACAATTGGTATATTTATCTTAATAAAACTTAAAAAACAATTGATCTATTTATGCAGTATCACTTTGACTAATCTCCAGATCAGGAATATGAAAAGCACAAAGGGGAGTAAAGCGGAAATTCTATTCAGCATGGTTTATATAGATTATCGTTTGAGAATTAAGATTAACCCAGAAACAGACACTGCCTTCACATGAAAAAGTTTTAATAAAATTTCAAACCATACCTGAATAGGGACATAAGTCAGCTTCTCAAATCCCAAATATCCAATTCCACCATATCGATTGGGTGTGTTCGCCTCTTTCACGAAAAGAAGATTCTGCAGCATAAAGATTGAGACATAAAATATTTGCAACTAGCTGAAGAGAAAATACAGACGACAGAGTGCTGTCCGTGACTGTGATTGTGAGTGCGGTGTTTGGAAAACATGGATAAGAGCTCCACTTTAGAACCCACTGTGTTACACTAACATGACATTTACATCTAAAAGTTCGTGGTCACAAGTATGTCTTCCATAGTGGGCCATGGAACATGAGATTAAACAATGACAAGTACTTATAAAGCACATGGTATCCCTAAATGTTCGAGATAGACAATATTGGAAATTGATTCTGCGTATAATCTCCTTGCTCACTAATGAGCTCAGAAGGCACTTATTTCAACAGGTGCATCTGCGAATATATGGAAATTGATTCTGCGTATAATCTCCTTGCTCACTAATGAGCTCAGAAGGCACTTATTTCAACAGGTGCATCTGCGAATATAATAGTACACGTTATGTCTTTACCTCAATCCTAATGCCAAAAGAATGGTCTTCATAATAGCCAGGTTCATTGCTAACAACCATACCCTTTTGCAAAGGTGTCATATTTCCAAAACGGAAGCTAATGCTTTGAGGGCCTTCATGGACATTTAAGCCAGCTCCTACACCATGGCCAGTGCCTGACAACAGACAAGGGGAAAAAATAGATACTACTGTTTTAAAAAGAATAAGTTATAAACAAAAATTGCAAAAAGCACATGGAAGTCCAAAAAGAATACCATGGCGATAATCAAGTCCAATCTTCCATAAGAAAGAACGGGCAAAAGCATCTAGTACAAAACCAGGAGTATTTTCGGGAAAAACAGCTTGATCAAGAGCTATGTGACCCTGTCATTGTAACTCAAAAGAATGGATTGTTTGATCAATATACTCTCTTTAAAAGGACCAAGTAAAAGGCTTTTTCTGAAAAAGGTTTACTTTAATATGGTGCAGACATACAATTTCAAGAATCAGGAAAAACATGATTAGGGCCTTGAGGTGTAAATAGAATGTGCTATATTTTCTAAATAATCATAAACGTTAAATGATGCAATCCATACCACAACACAAATATTGCCCGTGAACCCGTGACCATCTGCCTAGCTTATTTCCTCACATCAAAGTTATTCTACACAAACCATTTAATTTATCTCAACTAGTAATGTTAGAGACATTGCACCTGTAACACTCGGGTGAAACATTCTTTCTGCCATGAAGTTGGTTCTCCGAAATGTACTGTCCTTGTTACGTCAGTTGTACCATCAACATATTGAGCGCCACTGTCTAATAAGAACAGTTTCTTATCATTGACAACACTACAGCTCTCTGGCTCTGGTTTGTAGTGTATGATGGCTCCATTTGCACCGGAACCTGAAAAGGTATCAACCACGGTCAACAAAATTTGAAGCTAACTAAACCGACTCCAGAAAATTTCACTGTACTGGTAAACCAGATTACACTGTTGTCAACAAATTATTTCATTCTAAATAATGTACATTAAGAGTGGTAATATCAGTGACCAAATCATGGATTGACTATTTAGACCAGAATTGGGAAGATCTGTATCCCTATAGTTCAGCATTCACACTCTTCCTAGTCCATATTTTCCATCCATTCTTTTCACTCTTTCCTCTCCTGTGATATCAGAAGTCTAAAAACTTCAAATCCCAGGTCTCAAGTCTATAGACTACAGCTGCAGCTATGCAAAACATCTAAAATTGATGGCTTATTTGCACTAAGATTTCTTGCACTATATGGATGCAAAAAGAAGCCACTGGCTTTGTAAAAACAGGATAAACAATTGGACACATTAACATTGTGACACTACAAATATGTTGGTCGTATGAAATTATCATAGAGAGACTCCATATTTCAACTTAAAACCATGAAACACTTGCGTACCACTTATAGTGTCAAAGCTTGTATCCAGAAAACCATATTGTTTCGCACGGAATTCAAGAAGTTTGTCGGCAACTTCTACTTCTGTTAATACCACATTTTCATGGATTTCCTCTTCCAGCCAAGCCCAAAATTGTGAGAGAGCAGCTGCATCCCTACAAATGAAATATAATACCTTATACTCATGTTGTTAAGATTCTCCATATTTTTTGTACACGTTCAAATCATGGTTCAAAACATCCTAAATATTAGTCAGATACATCTCTCTTTTGTCAATACGATACCTACAGATATATAAGAGAGACATGCTAAACCTTTTCCGGGATAAGAATCTCTTTTAATAGGAGTGAGCTGTGTGCATGAACCATGGTTCAAACCAGGATCATATATATCACATTCACAAAAAGGTATTATGTACCTCAAGTGTGAACTCTGCATCCCTTCCAGTTCAGCTTTGTTTTTCACTGCCTTGGCCATAGAGATGGGGGAAATTCTGTACACTGCAGAGGGATGTGCAATCCGACCATTTGGCCCTTCAAGTGCTCCACTTTTGTTCTTACTTAAAAGTTTTGCAAGATATTTATCACAAGCAGATCTGTAGGTGTTGACAATTGCGGCATTCACAGATGAAGTATCCAACCAGAGCTGTACACCTTTGGCTGCTAACCTAAATATTATGAACCTTTAGAACAGATTTGCAATGAATTGAATCCCTGTGTATGCTTACATATAGATAATCATGCTTAAATGAGCAAATGTATAATTTTGATAAGCAGGAGCATTCGTAGCTTATTAATCACTTAACTAATACATTTTAAAGTAAGCATATGCTTCAACCAAGGAAATTGTTTACATTGCAGACACTTCAATAAATCAAGATTACTGAATCCTGCATGAAAAACATTACAAGTCCTGGGCCATACGACCTCTCAGTAAGAATTGCTGCAATTATTTTCCTTCCCTCTTTAGAACATATTTGCAAAGAATCAAACATTGTTTTGCTTTACTATCGTCAGAAAAACAGCAGACTAACCAATACATTAAATTTCATCCTTAAACATCTTTGTCCATTGTACATCATCATACAATCTTATAACCAAGGACTATGCACATAGACATTTAAACAAATTAATTAAAGCACTTCATGGGCCAAGTTTATTGCACTTGGCCCATTCATCTTATGGTAAAAGTTCATGTAGCAATTATTTTTCTTTCAAACATTTTTGTTTTAATTATTTATTGTCACCACTAAAACTGTGTCCATTGGTTAGACCCATGGTTTTCATCCTTTAACAACCTACTTATACAACCTCCTTTAACTAATCCATTAAATTTCATCCTTAAAACATCTTTGTCCAATGTACGTCATCATCAGCAGAGACATTTAAACAAATAATTAAAGCATTTCTTTCATGGGCCAAATTTATTGCACTTGGCCATTCATTTTATGGTAAAAGTTCATATAGCAATTATTTTTCTTTCAAACATTTTTTGTTTTTAATTATTTGTATTGTCACCAATCAAACAGTGTGCTTTAACAACCTACTTATACTAACTAAAATTGCCATAAAAATAAAAACTATACTTAGTAAAATGACAATAGCCAGGGAAGAAGATAATATGACCTAGTCCTATACCAGTAAAGTAAAATTCAAACTTAACAGAAAAAAAAATAAAAAGGTAAAAAAAAAAAAAAAAAGAAGATACCTATCTATTTCGGAGAGAATCGATTCATACGGTCTCAACTCTACTCCTGAGTCCTTCAAGTGAGTCATCACCTCTGGGGTAACTTTAGAATTGTCAATAAACAATTTGGCTCCAGCAGTCTCCACAATTAAGTATGCATACATCACCGGTGAATGAGGAATGTCATTTCCTCTCTACAACCAATGATTAAAGGCATCTTTAGAGTATTCAACTTAAATACATACACACCATAATCGAGAAAACCCGACAAAAAGAAAACTTGAATATTCAACAGGAGGGCATACATACACAGAAAAAAGACATATCTTACAAAGAAGCCTGTTTATTTGTCATAACTAATGCTTCCAATGTGGTTATAAATACTATGAAGTACCATAGAAGCCACTAAGCTTTCTAATGGTTACTAATTTCATATCTCTAGAAGTATATGCAAGCTAGAGGATATTTGAATTAAGTAAAACTTACCAAGTTCAACAACCAGGCAATTTCATCAAGCATGGAGACAACTATAGCTGACGAACCAACTTCAAAGAGCTTAGATCTTAGAGACGACAATTTTGATGAAACATCCACACCAGCATATTTGAGGTCATGTAGTCTAACTGGTTCCATTGGAGGTTTTGGTCTTGATTCTTTCCAGATTTCATCCACAAGATTAACATTGTGTAGATAAACCAATTCATGATCCTTCTTAGAAATTTCGCCTTTCAGTTCATCTGCTGCATCAGAAGAAAAGAGAAACTGCGCCCTTCAAAATATCAAAGAATTATGAAATCAAGACCGTGGCAGTACCATAAAGATTAAAAGAAAAGAAGAAAGGACGTGAAGATTGAACATAAGTAGAAAACGAACAATTGATGATAACTCTGTTGGTTTTCCTGTATCACACTTCCCTTTTTAGGTGATCGGTGAAAAAATAACTAACAAAAGAGGGAATGTAGGAAAGAAAGAATTAAGAATTAGCAACACACGACACAGAAGTGCGACGACAATGACTTGGAGGGGGACAAGTCCTTCAAAGTCACAGATTGGTAAGCCATTCATCAATTTCTTTTTCCGTCTGATTAGTACTTTTAACGAATTCAAAAGAGTCAAGATGGACGAGTTTCTTTCCATACATTCAAGCATTGTATTTGTGTTTTTTCCGTATAATTGTTTTGTGGACAAAACTAAGATAAACAGAACCAAGGGCACAATAGAACTCACAGGATCAATGCCAACTCTGCAACCAGGAGCCAAAACATCATTAAGCCATTCACTAGTTGTAGGAACACCATAATTGCCCGCTCGCATAAGAATCCAACTAGGGCTTAACTGCTTCTCCGCCTAGGTGATATGACAAGTACAAAACAAGTTAAAACATGCTACAAAAGATTCAAACACTAACCACGACCAATATTACGAATATAATAAGTGACTTCAAACCTGAAGGAAATAACGCCCATCAGTCCACAAAGCTGCTTTATCCTTTGTGACAACAGCAGTGCCAGAGCTACCAGTAAACCCCGATATATATGCCCTTCGCATGAAACATTCGGCAATAAACTCACTCTGTATATCAAAATCCAATCCAAATGAATACAAAAATCAATTCTTTATACTAAAAACATCAAAGCCCACTTATAAATACAGCATCATATGAACTCAAAACAAAGTTACAATAGCAAAAAAAAAAAAAGTCAAACCTGATGGGCATCTTGAGAAGGGACAATATAAGCATCAATACCAATTCCAGGCTTAGAAAAAAGTTCTCTTATAGCACGAAGCTTCTCTTCGGGCTTCTTTGTATCTACAAGACGGGGTTTTTTCTCTGAAGAAGAAGGTTGTGCAGTAACTCCAGTGCAGTTTCTCACAATGAAAAGAGTTTGCTGACTGGTTTTGAGTTTTGCTAAAAAGGGAATTGAGAATGAAAAGAGATGAAAGCAACGACGACGTGTGTTTGAAGAATAATAAGGAGATGATGACAGTGTTTTTGGGTAATAATGCATAGAAGCCATTGTTTTGCGTGGCACTCAAAAACACAAGTTGATAAGAGAGATTCCCTCATTTTTTCTGGTCTACAGTCCACATTACTACTCTACTGGGTTCATGGGTCCATGGGCTTCCGGCCCAGCCCATGGTGTACTACCCAGATACCCAGATACCCAGAGGCCAGAGATCAGGTCAGGAAGTGAGAAATGTTGTCATAAAGCTTTTTTATTTTTTTGGTATATGTTGTGATAAAGCTTAGTGGGGGATTTCTAGCAATGAATATAGATATGTATAATTTCTAGCAATGGGGGATTTCTCAAATAAATTGTTGTAGTAATTGTTTTGTTAACTTACTATACAAAGATGAAAGACCAATGTATCAGTGAATAAGGACTGGGCTCACACCTCATGCAAACATTTCATAAAATTCTCAAATTCTGAAACAGAAACAGCTGCTTGATTACATGCAATTGAATTAGAAGGATACATCTTATCCCTGCCTTATTTCTTACAACTCTCCACGTGTGCTTATAAATATAGAAGGATTGTGGTTACAAAAAATGTATATTGTGAACTAAGTTGGAAGTGATTGCCAATGTTCACTGCATCTGATGAAAATGATGAATTTTGCGTGCAGGATATTATTGAGAAATATTGACAAGTATTTTTTGAGAATTATTTCGACAACCGCTCAACTAATTTTGAATAAGAGAAGCCAGATTAAGATCAGTATCTTCTTTGGCCCGAGCATCTAATGGATCTTCACCAATATAAAGATCTAAAACAGCGCGACACAAGAGATTGCTCTGGATGTTCCCAAGCTCTTTCCCATCAACTGCAAAAAGAAATAAAGATGTAACCAAGTATTATATAGAAACCTCAGTGTTGTTATAGCATTGTAAAGAAACTCAACGAGTCTGATTCATCACAGAACAAAAACTTGTCATGATTATCTCAAGTGAATTCTTGTACTTTCTCTTGATCTGCAATAACCTTGCTCTCATCAAATTGTAGAGAGTCTAGCAGTCAGAAAGGAGCAGATACTGGCACATTCCCGTTTACCTATGTTTGCCTTCTTATCCATGTTTGGTTATTGGAGCACAAGAAGATATGAAGTAAGAGAAGAGTAGCCTAAGGTTATCCGAGTTCCATTAGCCAGTATGGCATTGACAGGTGAAGAAACTTAATTTCGTAGACAAATGTGGAGACTTATGATAGTATCGGCATTGCTTGTACTATCTGCCATGCTGGCACAGGTCACTTTTTAGTTTGCTCATTGGCCTACTGATTTCATGGATAACATCAGCTTATTTCAAGTCTCAATGCACAAAACATAAATCGGTGGTAAATGAGAGGTAGAAATATACATCGCTTTTAACAGTTCGAATTCTAAGTGTATTATCCAGATGTTATCAAAGTTGGCACTTTAGGTTTATCCAACAAAAAGTGAAAGACAGGAAACTGAAAATACTCAAAATGTAGCACTATGTGACAATGAGAAGAAAAACATAAGTATAATAATTGGAAACATTGTGCCTCATTTTGAATGCTTAACAAGTCCAAAATAGAATAAAGTGTCTTACTGGTTGTCCGAAGTATATGACCATGTTCCCTTGAAAGATGAATTACAGATCCCCGTGGTAGCTTGACGTCATCGTTAAATAGAGAAGTGAACCTACAACGAAAGCATCAAATTAGAGATTAGCTGAAACAGTGGGAAGAAAAATAGGAAAGTCTGCAGTTTCAATCTGTAATGTATTTGCTCACTATCCTGTTGAGAAATACTGAACAGACTACTAGATAGTAGAGGATATGATCTATGAAGACGGGAGGTGCAAATGAAGGGCTGATCAGGATGTGACGCAATTAAGGACAGTCCAACGAAGGCATATACAGAAAGAACAAGGCAAGCCAGTCAACTCTAAGTACAACAATGCCTAAGAGAAACAAAAACTCAGAGAAGCAAATTAAGAAATAACCTTAATGATAGTTTAAGAATATTATGGTATGTGCCAAGCTAGAGAAGACATTTACCTCTGAAGTAATTCTTTATTATCTCCGCCTAGTTTTTTAAGTCTGCTTCCTATGGATTCTTCAAAGGCACTTCTCACGGAACGAATGCTTAATCTCCCATATACAATCTGAAGCCTAACTGTCATGCATATATCCTTGTCCATAATATCCTCGTGAAAATCTTTGTTTTCTTTCAGTTCAGAAACTGATAGTGCACCATATTTCTCACCCAACATATTCTTTACATCACTATCATCAGCATAAACACCTGTCCGAAGAAGAAAAGTTATTGAAAGATAGAATTTAACTGGCTGAGCTAGAGTTGATGTGTCAGCACTTCGGAGGTACTAAGACCGTATCAATATATCATATTTCACAAGTAATTGAGTTTTACAACTCATTTTGATTGACTATAATAATTACTGATCAGCTAAGGAAATATAGTCAAGAGGGAAGCAAGGGTCATGGATAACAACTCGAAAGGTAGCCAAAATCCACAGAGTCCTGGTTTCTTGGACCTGGTAGCCACATTATTCCTCTACATTACAGACTAAGAATCAAGGTCCTGGTTTCTAAGGCTAGTCGGGAATTGTGCAAAATTTTCTGGTAAACTAATTATTGCGCATAACTCAACTTAGAAGCTATGTGTCATATTCTTCTTCTCCGTTTATCCAAGTACTATATCCTCGTTAAGCTATCAATGAGCAATGCTACCACACATCTATACATCAAAATAAATATTCTCACAACTTACTAAAAAAATTCAGCTCAGCAAAGACTAAAAAAGTGAAATAAGCACAAAATTCCACCAATACTACATTTGGGTCTGTCAGCATTTCAATACTTTCTCTTTCTAATGCATCAAGTTAAATTCTTTCTCAGTTTCCATAACTATACTATGCAGTACAACACATTCAACATCAAATATACCCAAAACAAGACAAAAAAGAGTGAAATTTACAAACCGAAAGCGTAAACATCGACATTCTTCAACCCGAAAACGCTTTTTCTCCTCAACCCAATTGCAAGAAGCCTTTGAGTATCATTCAAAGTGGAAGGAAAAGAAGTACCAGTCTTAGAATCAACAACATTTTCAGAAGAAGAAGTATCAGCTAATGAAAGAGAGCCCCAGAGTGGTAAAGAAGATGATGATGGTTTATAATGTGAAAGGAAGAAGTCTAGTGCGTTTTGAGTAAAGGGGTCTTTTTGGTTTTTTATTTTATGTGAAATGGTAACACCAAGTCCTATACCAACACCAACAACTGCTGCAACAGAAGCAACTGTTGAGAATGATCTTGAGGAAGGGTGTTTTTGGGGGTTGTTTGGAAACTTTGTTGGCTGAGAAAACAAGAATGATGGGAAACGCAATGAAACCATTTTTTTTTTTCTTGTGTTCTAAGATCGAAGTGTGACAGAGAAATGTTGCAGAAGTGAGCTGTGTACTGTTTGTTCAATTCAATATAAATGGTTATGGGGGTGCCCATGAAGGTGGTTGTGGTTGGTTGTCCAATAATAAGAACACCAACTTCCAACTTGAGCCCAATCCAACAATTGTTTTTTGTGTTATAGGGCCTGTTTGGCAGCATGCTTTGGGTAGCATGTATAATGTATAAGACCCCTTATAACGTGTTTAGTTGTTTGGTCCAGTCCATTTTCAGAATATGGACCACAATTTATGAATAAGGAGAACATAAATGGCCCGGGAACAAGGATTATATTATCTCTTGGAAAAGGTAAGATAACGATATTCATTCAACTTAATCACGCGAAAAAAAAAAAAAAAAAAAAAAAAAAAACACAAGAACTTGTATAAGAAAGCCTTCTTCTTCACCCATTCTATGACTTCTTCTTCTCCACCGTCTCCATTCCGATCTCAACCGACCACCACAAAAATGTCACTTCCTCCGTTTTAAGTTCTAACTCCTACTATTTTTTTTTTTTATGTATTTGAAAAAACAAAAAACCAAAGCATTACCACAAATAGAATTTGGGTATTCAAAGAAGAACCATCTTTACAATTTCCTCATTTTTATATTTTCAATCTTCTCTCTGTTTTCACAATCTAGTGGAGTGCTTTTGAATTATCAATTTTTTTTGTTGGAACTCAAGTAATAGGGAGATAATGTTGAAATTATGTTGAATTGAAGTTTGGTTGTCATTTTAAAATTACTAATCCAAGTTATCATTCGGTTGATTTGTAGTTATTTTTTTTGAAAAATTTGATATTATTTTCATTCAATTTGGAGAATTTGATAAAAAAAAAACAAAAAAAAAATGAAGAACAGTACCAGACAAATCTGAAGGACCAAACAGTCTCCAAACTGATTACTTTTGGGGTATCGTCAGGTACTACAGAATTTCACGATGCCAAACATAGCCTATCTCTTGGAAAAGGTAAGATAACGATATTCATTCAACTTAATCACTGTTGAATATTGCCAAACATAGTGTAGTAGTGTTTGTTAATAATGGTCCCACTGTCCCAGCTTCAAGCCGGCGGATCAAAATATTGCTTATCCAATTTTCTACAGTATACTGACTCACTGAAAAATAGTTTGAATGCTCACTTGTAATGATGGAATACGACACCTGACTTTACTGAACAAACGTATAGTAGTGGCAATTAAGACTAGTAACCCCCCTGGAGAATCCTGCATCCGCCGACAACGAGCATACGTTTGTTCATTACAAGTGAGCATTCAAACTATTTTTCATTGTTTTGGAAGATTGGTTGAACCGATAAAGATTAAGAGTTAGCCAATTGTGGCATATAATTAAGTGTTGCTATGATAGTAGTGTTTGTTAATAATGGTCCCACTGTCCCAGCTTCAAGCCGGCGGATCAAAATATTGCTTATCCAATTTTCTACAGTATACTGACTCACTGAAAAATAGTTTGAATGCTCACTTGTAATGATGGTATACGACACCTGACTTTACTGAACAAATGTATGCTCGTTGTGGGCGGATGCAGGATTCTCCACGGGGGGCAACTAGTCTTAATTGTCACTATAAATAAGACTAGTAACCCCATGTATTCTCTAAAATTCATGGATAAGCTGGCTAAAAGATTAAAGAATATTGGTTATCTAATGCAACAAGAAAGCAAAAACAATGACTGAATGACTGGATGGTTCCCTCCCACTCTCTCACACTTTGGAGGAGATTCCAATAAAACTATATAGTCGTTACCTTCGGAGTACTCTATGCCGCAGGTATAAATAGTGTTATGAACCGCCTTTACTTGGTCTCCCACTCTCCTTATTGTAAAATAATCCAGGAAGCTAGAATGACATCTCAGCTGGCAACTCTTATCGGCCTATCTTCCCCACATAGTTGCAATGCATCCGAGCTTTTGCTTCCCTCAACGATTACAGTATCCTACTCTGGTACATTCTATGGTAATTTTGCTTCACAAAGTTTATATATTAAGTCACATTGTGCGTATACGCATGATACGAGCACTTCTTTCAATTGTTTTGCAATACTTATTATCTTTTAGTTATAATTATTTTAAGAAAACGGATTTATGATTTTTATCTGAGCCATTACATAGACCTATTTAGCTTCAGTTTCCACAATTAGTGCATTACTTTATATTGACTGCAGTAGACACTAAATACTAAGGCACAACGTATTTCATTGAAACTTACGAATTTATCCGCTCATATTTACCTTTCTTGATCAACAATGTGGAAGTGATTCTTGTTTTGAACTTTCACTTGCACTGTTTCGCTGTTACTGGGAAACAATGGCTACTACAATGACTAGCCTTTGGTCAGATTTGACTGCTCCATTAGGTTCTAAGCATTCTAGTGCAATGGCCAGCGCAAAGAGGCAGGCAGGTTAAAATGGCACACGTTGATAGCAAATAAAGTATATGCTGGTCCCCTAGCGAAGTTTAGTCATTGGAAGTGATTACCAAAACTTGCTTGTCGATGCTTCTGCTGATTGCTTTCTAAACAGCAAGTGTCGCACCTATGCAAACTAGCATATTAGAGATTAGATATTGCAGTGCTTCAATTTAGATTAAGCAATGCAAACACAAATTCTATTCAAATGTGGTCGGAAAACATAGTACATTAGCACGTCAAACTTCCAGGAAGATATGAAGGAATTCGCTTCTCTAGCTAAGAAAGTTGGTTTCGTTTTTCAGGTACTTTCAAAGTGGCTTCAAGGAGAAGTGCAAAGATAAATTTTCATAGAAGATGTATTCGAGGTAAAAAAATCGACTACTTCACAGTTCACGTACATGTCTTAGTGAGCATGCAGCACAGCCATGTCTGCTGCCGACAGGGAGTTGGACGCCCCCAGAAGCTCCCTCCAGTTTATACGTTCTCATATCAATATATATGTGCTATATATACTCCCCTAATCTTGGTATTTTAACATCTACAGGACAAGAAATAAAAAGATTATAAATACGAAAAGATAAACAATTGAAGCACTTGGAAAATTCAAAAGATTGGTTAGATTGATCACTTAATAATACTTAAAGTTTGATGTCTTCTTTTTAATGAAAAAAAGTATTCTAAATGCTATAGTAATGTGGACAAATTATTTTGCAATGGAGGCGTACGCCTCAGTATGCCTCACACTACTAAGGCGTACGCATGCTTCAGGAACGCCTCAGCGCTTCATGAATGCCTCACACATTGAAGCGCAGGCTTCCAGTGTAAAAGTGCCTCGCTCAATGCTTCTAGGGCGCTTTAGGTCCGCCTCGCCTCGAGGCGCACCTCAAGGCATGTGCCTGAGTCCAAACCTTATAATTAACGCCAATTATTTCCTTGCAAGAGCGAATTTGCCATCTTGGACAGAAGGATGAGATGTTTATAGGTTTTCTTGTTATTCTAAGAAGGCTTTAAAATTATTCTTTTATGATAATGCAACTTGCATTAGATCATACAGAGGACAAGTGAACTCGTAAATACATTCATGTGTGCATACATCATATGCGTTTTAAATTTACGTACATTGAAGTTGATCTCAATCTTGTGGATCATATTCATATGGATTGAGGTACTTTTAATTTTAGAGTGTGTCATATCACCACATGAAGACATATGAGCACCAGTATGTATAGTAGTTGTTTAGATATGATCATATGACCAACTAACATATGCACTAAATGCCACCATTTCAGGTTTATCACATTATGAGCTACCAGTCACAGAATGGCCAGAGAAGATTTTAAAAGCAAACGAAGATTATGAAGGAAACCTACATGTATAGTAATTAGTTCAATACTCAAAATGACATGATTTTAAATCTTCTTTATGGTAATACTAAAGTAATGCCTTCGTTGAAGGTTTCTAAGTTGAACAAGATTAACCAACGAATGGAGGTCATTAAAGCAAACTTGCAATCCATCAGTGATGGAGAACTAAGTATCTCAGCCTATGACACAGCATGGGTTGCATTAGTCGAAGACATCCATGGAAATGGTGCTCCTCAATTTCCATCTAGCCTTGAATGGATTGTCAACAATCAACTACCTGATGGTTCATGGGGTGATCATTATTTTTTCTCTCCTTACGACCGATTAAGTTGCACTCTGGCTTGTGTAGTTGCACTAAAAACATGGCACATGTACCCAGATGGAGTTCAGAAAGGTGATGAGAAATGATTCAATTTCAGCTTAGCTTCAATTCCTTTAATTATGTATACTAAGTAACTTTCCTAGTTCTTAATTCCTTGCTTGTATCTTTTGACAGGAATGTCTTTTCTTCAAAAAAATCTGCACAAACTCAAAGACGAAGATCCTGAGCACATGCCAAGTGGCTATGAAGTTAGATTTCCTCGTCTCCTTGAAATGGCGAAGAAGTTAGGATTGGAAATTATGAAGGATGATACCGTTTTGCAAGACTTATATGCAAGAAGGGAGGTAAAGCTGAAAAGGTAAAACTTCATTTACGTACTTCCACGTTCGATAGGTAGTACAAGTCTCAGCAGTAAAAGGCTAGGTTCGCACATAGAACCTACACTCAGCTCCAAGCCTCCAACACCTAGCTAGCACTTGCGCCTTTAACATCATAGTTATAGCTTATAAGTGTGTTAAGCTGATATTTACAGATTTTATTTACATGCATTTGTGTGTAAGGTAGGATTCCAATGGAAATTCTGCACAGTGTGCCAACAACACTGCTATATAGTTTGGAAGGAATGCCTCATGATCTGGACTGGGAAAAACTTCTCAAGCTGCAACATCCAAATGGTTCATTCTTATGTTCGACGTCTGCTACAGCATACGCCCTTATGCAGACGAAGGATGAAAAATGCTTGAAATATCTCACGAATATTGTTAGCAGGTTCAATGGAGGAGGTAAAATAAAATGTTTTGTTTTTTTGTTTAGTATAGTGAATGTTCTTCTGCGCTACTTAATGGTTACAAACAAAATGCTCATTTTGAGTTTTTGACCTTGTAGTACCACATACATACCCAACTGACTTATTCGAGCGTCTATGGGTTGTCGATCGCTTGGAGCGCCTAGGGGTTTCAAGATACTTTAAGTCAGAAATCAATGACTTCCTTGACTATGTCCATGGGTATGGTAATTTAAATTAGAATTAAATCTATCAAACAGAAAATTATCATATATCATATTTGAATTGTTGTATTTTTCTCGAGGCTCTGCCTTTTCTAACACTAGCATTTGTCAGATACTGGACACCCAATGGGATCAGTTGGTCTAGAGATACAGTTGAACTTGACATCGATGATACATCAATGGGTTTTAGGATGTTACGTTTACATGGTTATGAAGTTGGGGCTAGTAAGTTGGCAATCCCATTTCGCAAAGTATTTAAAATCAATCTTAGGTTATCCGTGTGTGCTATTAACTTGAGTTTTCTCTCAGATGCATTTAAACATTTTGAGAAAGAAGGTCAATTTTTTTGTTTCATTGGACAAATGAACCAAGGAGTTACAGAAATGTTAAGCTTGTACAGAGCATCTCAGGTATTGTTTCCTGGTGAAAATATTCTTGAAGAAGCAATGAAGTTTGCCTCTAAATTTCTCAGAGAGAAACAAGATCTAGGACAAGTTGTAGACAGATGGATAGTCTCAAAGGACTTAAAGGGAGAGGTAATCTAGAGATATAATTTCATGCCTTTTTTATGGGTGGTTTGAAGATGATGTATTTTGCCAATAACCAAAATAAGCTCATATTATTAGGTACAATATGCTCTGGATGTTCCATGGTGTGCAAGTCTGCCTCGTATAGAGACAAGGTACTACATTGACCAGTATGGTGGAGACGATGATGTCTGGATCGGAAAAGTGCTATACAGGTAAGCACATGTACTCGTGTAAAATGTAACGATAGATGGATTTGGAAGGAGAATATAGTGGGGGAAAGGCTTTTAATTTGCAATGTACAGAAACTGCAGCATGCCTGGCCATAGTAGTTTTTCAGCACAATCAATGAATCAAACAACCTTATGTTGAAAAGATTTAACATGAATCATATTGATGAAGGATGTACAACGTGAGCAACAACCTCTACCTTGACTTAGCAAAGTTGGATTATGATCACTGCCAAAAGATGCATCAGCTGGAGTGGATTGATATGGAAAGGTATGTGGAATTAGTATTATTTCTTAACTCTTACAAAAATTAATCCTATTTATTGACATAAAAAATCACCATATTCTTCGTGCAGGTGGTATAAGGAGTTCAACCTGAAAGATTTTGGTCTCAGTGAAGATAGCCTACTGAAAGCCTACTTTTTGGCAATGTCAAATATATATGAACCAGACAGAGCAATTGAGAGACTTGCCTGGGCACAAACAACAGCCTTAATAGAAGCCGTATCCTTCTACTTTGAGGCAATCACCATCAAACAAAAGAGAGCTTTCATCCAAGCGTTTAACAATAGTATCGAGCATATTATTAACGGGTACATTATCAATTCAACATTGAACCACAACTTTTTCATATGTCTATTTGGTTAAGAATAGTTCTTGGAGAAAATTAAAATGTTGCAAATGCAGGAGATTGGGTTTCAAAGAGACTAGAAATGAACTTGCAGAGGCTATACTTACTACCTTGAGTGATATCTCATCAAAAGTTCTAGAGGTCTACGAAAAAGAAGTGCACCACAGCCTAAAACACGCTGTAAGTGCACACTGTTTAATACTACTTCAATGCATCTCTTAATTAAAGGACTTGGGCGCATATATAGGCCTTAAAGTAGATATCATTTTTGGTTGCAGTGGAATACATGGTTGCATAATTGGCAAGACAAACACCTCATCCCAAACAATGAAGCAGAGCTCTTAGTAAACACTATAAACTTATGCGCTGGCCACTCCCTCTCATTAGACCTCGTTTCTCAACCGGAGTACATGCATCTGACCAACCTAACCAATAACATCTGCAACCGCATTCGTCAACAAACACAAAACTCCAACATCAAGGAAGAACAAGCCATCATCAACAAACCAACAGAATCAGTAGAGCTTGAAATGCAAAAGCTTGTCCAACATGTCATCAAGAGGAACAACAACGAAATTGCTCAGGACATCAAACAAACTTTTTTAACTGTTGCAAAGAGCTACAACTACATTGCTCACTGTGATCCTACCACCATAGACCTCCACATTTCCAAAGTACTATTTGACACAGTCCTTTGATTGCACATTATATGTACAAATAGTTTTTCTGGAAATCAAAGTTTCCTACTAGTTTCTTGTCGGCACAAATATCTGAAATATCAAACATATATCACGGCATTTCGTCCGGCAGTAAAACATATATCATCTTCTCTATGATTATTGAAACAAAAAAGAAAAAAGTTTGCAGATTTGAGGATGGATCTATTGAAAGAAGAATTAAAGAAGAAACGAAAAGAATTAACAGGAGCAGGAGGAGGTAAGAAATATTTCAACCGTTCAGAATTAGAAAAGAAAAGAATCCAAAAAAACCGTGAAGAAGAACAACGTGAACTACAATCAAAATCAAAGCAAATTCATTTTACAAAACAGCCCAACAATCATAATCAATCTTCATCTTCAAATACTAATACACAAACGCCCAGTCTTCAAAACTTATTAAAAACCCCAGAAGAACAAAAGATTGATGACATGGTGTTACCCAAACAGGAAGTAATACGTCGTTTAAGGTTTTTAAAACAGCCTGTTACTTTATTTGGTGAAGATGATGATTCTAGATTGAATAGGCTTAAGTTTACACTTAAAGCTGGTGTTTTTGAGGTGGATAGTGATATGACTGAAGGGCAGACTAATGATTTTTTACGAGATATAGCGGAGTTGAAGAAAAGGCAGAAGACGGGGTTGAGTGATAGGAAAAGGAAGAAGAATGAGGATGGGTTGGAAGATGGGGAAGGAGGGAATGGTGGTGGGGAAGATGAATTAAGTGGAGATGAGGAGTTGTCGGGGATGGATATCGGGGAGGATTTGAAACGGATGAAGGCCAATTTTGAGGAGTTGTGTGATGAGGATAAGATACTTGTGTTTTTTAAGAAGCTTTTGATTGAGTGGAGTCTGGAGCTTTATGATAAGTCCGATTCTGAGAAGAGAACTGCTAAGGGGAAACAAATGTTTGCTACGTTTAAGCAGTGTGCCAGATATTTGCATCCGCTGTTTAAGTTTTGCAGGAAGAAGGTGTGTGTCTCTTTTTATGTTTCCTTAAATTATGGAAATTTTACTTAATAGTGCTTGGGTTGAGTTTTTTCGCATATGAAAGTAATGCTTGATATTCTGTAGTAAGCTATACACCTTTGTTTTAAATTTTCACCATATTTTGTTGGTATTGGTGTGCTTGCTTCATTCACAAACGTAGTGCAAGTTGTGTTATGTACATTTAGTTGACGATTTCACTTGTTGATAGTGTATCCGTATGTTTTATATATATTTTTCTTTGTGAAATGTTTATTCGAAGGGAAGGAATTTGTGCAGTAACCCTAGTCCTTGGGAATTTTTAGAAAATCTACTCCTAGTATCTTGTTGGTTTTTAGCGCTTTTCATTTTTTTTCCCCTTCGGTTTCTGCTTCATATTTGCTGGTTCTACTTGTTTGCGTGAGTACTGGGGTTGGGGGTTCTGGTCCTGGAGAACTAGCCCTTGACTATTGATCTTGGTGTTGATTTAATTCCATAAATTATATCAACATATTAACTTTAAACGATAGAAAATAAAAAGGCTACTGATAAACTAATTTTGATTTATCAATATAAGTTTGCATTTTCTGCTGCATGAAATGGTTAACCATGCACCTGCCCCTAGGGATATCACTTTGACTATGCAGCCTCACCAGCCCCTAGAAATATAAGCGCAGGTGGTCTTTAAGACGTAGCTGTAGGCCCTTTTAGGTATGCCTGGTGCATAGGCTCGCCTAGGTTCACCTTTGAGTGCTGTTTCTAAACCAACACCGATGCCCTCTCCTCCAATAGTTGCAGTGTTTTGTCCAATTTCAGTATTTCAGGGCCAAGCCTTTTATGACCTAAAATACCACTATTTTTTAGGACATATGGGTTTCGTCTAACCAACAAGGTGAAGCTAATTCTGTCCTGTACATTCATTCTAGAGCGAGCTGTTAATATTGAGTCTGCTTTGTATTTGTGGTTAGCATGAAGGTTGGTCACCCATCTGTGGTGTAATATGATTTATTCCAATCATATCTACCAAAAATACTCTCTAAGGACAGGAATATCCCAGTGTTTTATGACGAATCCACTATCTCTGAGCATGCTATTTGCAATGTGAAGTTGCTGTAGTGGTCGGGTACTTGGGTAAGAGTGGATGTTAGAACTAAAGGGTTGAGATGCGAGAGTCTCATCTGTGTATGGGAAGTTATAATGTTTGGCTTCCATTGTAATGAGGGTCAGTGCCATTTCTACACTTCTGAGCAGAAACTTGATATGACTGTAAACTACTATATTGTCAATAAAATTTGCTATTTTGATGAAGTGTTCAAATCCATATTTTGGAAGCCAATTGTATAGACACGTGGATAAAATTGATTTTTACATAGTTGGGAATGCCTTAGAGAGTGCAGATACTCCTGCTGTGTCAGGCCTTGTAGGTGGACTCAAATTTCTACATTTTCTTATCTTTTTCAACCGTTGTCGATTAGGGAGTATAATTTTTTAGGGGTTTTTAGGTATTGGTCCTAGTTGATAATAGGAAATTAGACATTGAGGACCAAATATTGTGTAATTAGGGATTGGACCTACTCCTGTCACTTGACCAGTTTGACCGTAAGTTGAAAGTTATGTATTTCTGAATTCCCATAATACCCTTCAGTGTGAGAGGGGCATGTCAGCAGGTGCTTCAAGATCCAACCATAGTGCAGAATGTCGAAATTAATGAATTTTCGATTACTTTATAAATCGAAATTTCGTAGAAAGGAATTAAGACCTTTTGCTCTTTCAGAACATGTTTAATATCAATTTGATCCCTTCATCCCCACCAATATCATCTTAACCTACTAATTTGAGTAATTTCATATCGAATCCATCTCTTCCATAACACCCCATTCTTCCAAACTTTCATTTTAATCCACTAATTCATTCTAAAGCTTGATAGCATGTGATAACTATTAGTCATGTAAAGGATTTCAACTCAATTGATCTTACCTTTAGTCATGTGAATGATTTCAAATATCTAGAATTAGTTAAAAACGTTAAGCCAGATAACTAGGGTTAGCTCTTGAAGTTTATGAGAAATGAATTGGGTGGTTGCTTGGTGGGGTTTAACATTCAGGGTTGGCCGGAATCTAGAAATGGATTGAGTTGTTGCATGTTGGGGTTCAATAATTGGGTTGAGAAATTTGTTAGAGTTAGTAAACCCCCTTTCAAAGAGTCATACTATTGCAAGGAGGTTATGAGACACAATTTGGAGAAGAAGAAATGGGATGTTTCTATCTTATGCTTTAGAAGTTTAGATTGACTTTTTTCAGAGTTGAATGAAGAAGACAATCTATTAGCTGTTGGATTATATGTAAGATTATTACACGTGGCATCTTTTTAATTGAGGAAATATTAAGAAACATGTGTTTGCCATGTGATGGGTATTTTAGACATTACACCAACTTTTAACAGATGATTTGAGTCAAGTAACAATTAGCCGCAGGTGTCGACTAGCAAAGTCGGTAAAACCTTTGGGTGATGATACCAGAGGTCTAGGGCTCGAACCCTGCCAGCATCAAAGAGTTACTGATCTCATTTAAAAACAAGCTTACCAATAAAAAATAAAAAAAAAAGTAACAGTCATCCTATGGTTAAACTGGTCAAGTGAGACCAATCCCTAATTACACATTATTTGGTCCTCAATGTCTAATTGCCTATTATCAACTAAGACCAATATCTAAATACCCCAATTTTTTATGGTTAAGAATTATGAGTTTCCTGTTATTTAACTTTTTCTATAACAATGTTAAAGAACCTGTTTTTAATTGCAATAGGATGAAACTGGTCAAGTGACTGGAGTAGGACCAATCCCTAATTACACATTATTTGGTCCTCAATGTCTAATTTCTTATTATCAACTAGGACCAATACCTAAAAACCCCAATTTTTTATGGTTAAGAATTATGAATTTCATGTTATTTAACTTTTTCTATAACCATGTTAAAGAACCTGTTTTTAATTGCAAAAGGATGAAATTGGAGATTCATTGATTCTGTTTTTCCTTTACAGATTCTTCCAGATGATATTCGACAAGCATTGCTGGTCGTGGTCAACTGTTGCATGAAGCGAGACTACTTAGCTGCAATGGACCAGTATATCAAGATGGCAATAGGTAATGCACCATGGCCCATTGGTGTGACTATGGTTGGTATCCACGAGCGTTCAGCTCGTGAGAAGATCTACACTAATAGTGTGGCGCACATCATGAACGATGAGACTACTCGCAAGTATCTGCAATCTGTGAAGAGGTTGATGACATTCTGCCAACGGAAGTACCCAGCAATGCCATCTAAGGCTGTAGAATTCAATAGCTTGGCAAATGGTAGCGACTTGCAATCCCTTTTAGCTGAGGAAAGGGTAGTTACTGGCAATCAAGGTTCTGAAGATTTGCTTAGGTTAATGTCTGCATAATCGAGAACTCATTAACATGTACTATGGTTATGATTTTGCAATGTTTAGAGAACTCTGTCAAAATGTACTATGACTGATTCTAAATGATGCTTATTTGATGTATGTACTGTGACTGTGATTCTAAATGATGGTTGTTTGATGTTTCTTCTATTAGTCAAAATTGCAGTCCAGCGGAATTGAGCTGTTTTAACTTTTAACATGGAAATGTTTTGAACACTATGTGCTATCAGGAATTTCGATCTATATAAAGTGTTAATGGGCTATTGAATAAGGATCTGTCGTATGCTGCTGCTACGTAGAGAATGAATCCAATTATACTCGGAGTAATTTAAATTCTTTTCCTGAACGGCTGGTTTGCTCAAGCTGTGTAAAATATGTGAAAGAGTAGAGACCCCTTTAACAAAAGTTTTAAAAATGAGAACGTTCCCATTTATTATGTCTACAGTCTACTTGAGAAATGAGATACCATGCATTGCATATTTGCACAGATTTTGCTTGTGAGAAAAATAGTTCGGATTTCAAAAGATGGGGCCAGTAAGATATCTAGCTCGTTCACACAAGGATCACTCAATCACTACCACTTACAAATTGGTGTGGTTAAGGCCATATCAAAATCATACTTCCTCATTGGTTGAGCCAATATCCCCTTATCTAGAATCCAAACTTGTTTGACTACCACCCATCTAAAATCCTCCAATATTCCACACAAAACCACCATACATTCTCACACCACCTTCAGTCACAAACAATCAAACCCATAATCTGCTCTTCATGGCCATGGCAGCCCAATCAGCCCTATTCACCCCAACCATTTCCACCCCAAGTTCCGGCAACCGCGTGTTGGTGCCATGGAAACAATCCTCATCTCTATGCTTCACTAGTCCTAAGCCTCTAAAATCATCTATTGCACAAAAAACTATTAGGGCCGCAGCAGCAGAAGGAAAGAGTACCACTACTGAGGCACCAGTGGGCTTCACCCCACCACAATTGGACCCAAACACACCATCTCCGATCTTCGGTGGAAGTACAGGAGGCCTTTTACGTAAGGCCCAAGTCGAGGAATTCTATGTGATCACATGGGATTCACCCAAGGAACAAGTATTTGAAATGCCAACTGGTGGTGCAGCTATTATGCGACAAGGTCCTAATTTGCTGAAGTTGGCAAGAAAAGAACAATGTTTGGCACTTGGCACTAGACTAAGGTCCAAGTACAAGATTAATTACCAGTTTTACAGGGTCTTCCCTAATGGGGAGGTACAATACTTGCATCCCAAGGATGGAGTTTACCCTGAGAAGGTGAACCCTGGTCGTGAAGGCGTTGGGATTAACGCAAGGTCTATTGGAAAGAATGTGAATCCAATTGAAGTTAAGTTCACTGGAAAGCAATCATATGATTTGTGAGGTGAGAGATTGTTAATGACTTGATGTTGTGTGATTATGTTATTGTAGTATTGGAGTACTTTGTTTAAATGCGTTCCCACAAGAAACATATTTGGATTTAATTTGTAAGTTTATGTGATCTCCCAAATTCAGAATAAGGTTAATAGACAATTGCAACATTGCATGATAAAGGTGCATTGTGAGTAATTCTAACGCAGTTGGGATCTGAGATATGCAACCATCTCGAGTATTCCTGAGTCTTACTGATGACTGATTTCTTAATAATGAAAACAAGCTACTTTATTTTAAGGGGAAATGTCACTATGATACTGTGATGCATAATTGCTGTCCATGGCAGTGATGGCACAACTAAGGGGTACAGAGAAATGAGATAATCATTTCCAAACCACATTATATTTGATCATTCAAATAACATAGAGCATCAGAAAGATGTTGACACTCGGACTCGATCAATTCCTCAAATACGTACAACTGAGCAGAAAAAGAAAATCGAATGTTTTTTTTTGGTAACTAACTGTGCCATGGCTTCTACCTATTGAATGTTAATAACTTCGAAACGCAGTTACATACTCACAGCATCACACTTCCAAAACATGTAGAAAATCATGTCCTGCCGCTGTAGTAAAACATCCAGAAGAATCATGGACAAGAGCAAAATTAGTTGTTTACTTGTTTTCCCTTCCTGACAAGTCTTGATTATTCGAAGTGATCCTTCCATAGTTCCATCTCTATTTTGCCCATTAAAGACACACAACCTTCCCTTACCAGCAACTTTTTCAAACCTACAGAGAGGATGAGTTTCATCACTAATAAGATCATGGACACAAATCGCCCCAAGTGGTAAAAAAATCTAAAAAAATTGAAAATCTCTCACAACTACAGCTCCGGTGTGATTAGATTCCACACAAGGACCAGCAATATCGTGGACGAGAGTTCACACATCAAACGCCCAGATCGAGAAGAAGCTGCTGTGTAATAAGAACAACTATATCAACAAAACATGGAGTAGGAGCGGGCAAGTAAGTCCATGTACGAGAACTGATGTCATATAGCACTCAGCCCACTGCTCCTCATGATGCATCATGGATGCTATTACTACCCCAAAGGCAAAAATCTTATTGCTTCCAGCTGCGACGATAGGTTTAATTCTTGCCAACTTCATCTAATAGTGAGGCATGCATCCCATAAATCCCAATAAGTTCTGGATAAATATAATGTCAAAAACAAACACTTCGTTGGAGATATTATTCAGTCCCAGGCAGCCGCAACGCATACTTAGTAAATTTACGGACGGCAAAAATGTTAGAATAGTTGTATGAACACAGCAACTAAAGTAGAACAGAAGGAACAGTAGCAATAAAGAAACAAGGACTATACGAATCGGGAATAACCAAGGCGCGGATTAGGTTGTGAATAAGGAAAGATTTAGCCCTTCCAATGGTGCGCGAGAAAGGCAACAGTGGCGTCTTCCTCACAGGATTCAATGGTTAACAAAAACCGACTTTGCACTAGAACGGACTACCCTCAGAAACAAAGAATATAACTCTCCTGGGCGGCCGACAGAAGAAGAGAAGAAGAAAATTTGGTTTTAGTTTTTGTTTCTCTCGAGTTGAGTTTCGATCAAGTCTATTTTTTCTATGGACTCACAGTCCTATTTATAGAGGTTAGGAGAAAGAGAGACCAACTCCTAATAGAACATGAAACTTCTTTGCTTTCAAGAAAAAGGCAAAACAAGTTTAGGCTATTGGTCAAACCACTACCCACAACAGTAAGCCCAAGCCCAGGCCTGAACCCTACCCGATGTGGTGGATAACCAATGTGGGACTATCTACTATGCACTAAAGTGGAGAGAACACATATGGTTCATCTCCTCCACTTTGCACACACTCACAAGTATTTCGAAATACACTTAGAGATTCCAACAATCCCCCACTATTTCAAAATACTAATAGTCCCCCACTATTTTGGAATAGGATATTACAAAAGAAAAGGGTTAACGAAATGCCAGAGAGAATCGAAAAAACAATGCATAAGATACTGGTGCTTTTCGGGCTTGAACCAGTCATAGGGTAACATGTCTTATAATACGTGAAAGTGGTGGATTAAAAAATCTTTGAACCAACATTCCCTTGTAGTAAAATAGAGGACATGCACCCACATTGCTCTTTTCATTATATGCCTATTCTCATGTGTTAAAGCTTTTTTTGGCCAAAAGCTTGCGTGTTATGTGAATGCTCTGTAGAGTATTTGCACAATACTCATAAGAACCGACCAGGTTCTACATTCACGTAGGTGGATATCCATCAAGTGTACATAGCAGCTAAAATACACTATCTCATAAAAATAATGGACTATGGATTCCATTAAGAGTAAAATAACTCATCCTTTTTCTCATTGCTATTCAAGTTATACAAAGTATACAATAATGCTATCTAGTCATAGGGTGGGACGCCTCAAAGAAAGACAATAGCATACCGAGCGAGGTGACTTGTTTTTCCCTTTGAACCTACTTCATGGGATCTCCAATCACATAAGGTGGGGGGTGGTCGTGTAATAAGCCCTCATCTAAGGCAAAAGTCCCATCCCTCGACGATAACCACTTGCCTCCAAAGAAGTGGTGCGGTTAGACATGTGGCCAAACTAAGTCCAACCTAACATAATCTCTAGGAATTTGCTTGATTAAGTTATATCTCAACTTACATGTATTCTTTTCCCATTCGACATAAGTTAACATGTCTTAGCTATTCAATGAGACAAATTTCAAAGCATATACACATCGAGGTCATTTTAGAGCCAATGGGAAGATTTGCCAAGAGGTTGCTAACCCACTCAAGATCATCACATGCCTTTTCTATATGCGATTAGCTGGATGATATCCAAGACACTCAATTTCCACCAAAGGTAAACACATTTGGATCAGGTTTATAACATATTACCCTTCTAACAATGATGGAAATCTACTAAATATCGATCCATAATCAATGGCTCTTTATAGTACTTGGATAATATGACAATATACATCAAAGTTCCTTATAAGGACACAATGGGTTATCACCAAGATGCCATTAATGTAGGCAATGTCATGTCTCACATACATTATCCATCAAGTACAATTGGCTACCATTGATATTGACATATTTAGTATGAGAAAACACAAGGAGATTATTTTTCATAAGATGGATATTTGCCATAAAAAGGTGCTAACACATGCTTACTATCATAATACCCATACTTTTCAATGAAAAATATTTCTACTAAGTGCTATAACAATATAATGAGACCAACATGAGTTTTAATTCCTATATTCACGGTCATTCAATTCTATAGTGCCGAAATTCCCTATACCATCCGGCCGGTCGGTTTAAGATGCCTTTTGTGGTTTCTTCAACCATATTCAAACGTCAACATCTTGACAACTGAATATATTAGATTCCGAAATGAGTTTAACAACATAATGAACTATCGTTTTTAATGACGGTCTATTATGTGTTTCAAATAGGAATTTTCTCGTCTCATACACATTCTCAATGCTAGCACTCATGATATTAAATCATCTAAACAAAGAGAGATTAACACATATGTCTTGCTTTACTCTAAAGAAAGTACACATTTTTATCAACAACGGTAATTTGACATCCATATGACACTAATATGTTGTTGAATTGCTCATGCCATTTTATAGGCTTTGAATCAACTCATACAAATATTTAACTAAATTGTATACCTTCAATTTCATCACCGGTACTACTTGGTATTGTAGTTCCAAGACAACTACTAACTAGAGTCTTTAGAATTCGTAGAAGAAATTCTAGTTATATGAGCAAGGTTTCAAAATAGTATAAATCTTGTCTCGATTGAAACCCCTTGGCTATTATTATTAGCATTGTATTTTGCAATACAACTATCACGTTTTTAGTTTTCTCTTGAAGATCTAATTCAACCTATAGATCCCCAATAAATCAAGAGTCCAGGTTTAGAGGAGTTGTATCCTTCAAAAAGGACACTTCTCATAGATTGCGGACAACTTCCTTATAGGTTAATGAATCTTCCTCAAGAAACATATAAACATCATCACCGTGAATGGTGGAAATACTCATTGATAGTCTTCCAAATTTCTTGTGCAGAAATAATGGGATTATCTTATGTAGTTCATTATGAACATTCAACCACGCTATATGCCAATTTTCGAAAGCACAACCTCAAATAAAATTAGCATATAAGACATTCAATAATAGTGTGGTATCTACAAAATTGTTATCACTCATAACAACCTAAAACAAACATCACTATTATGAGGTTCACCAATGAACATATACTAGATAATTCTAGGTCTCAAAAAGACTTCTTTTAGATTCATTCACAATATCCTTGGCAAGACACCCCCACATTTTGAAGCATTTTGGATAGGCCCAAGACCTTTCCATACTTTGTAGTTGATTGTCTTTCCAATTATCTTGTGAGATGAACTATGGTAAAATTGTTATGCATATGGGTCACCACCCCCACAGTTCAATAGTTACTCAACCTAATCAAACTTACATGCAAAACACATTATACCGCTACAAACACTAAAAGAAACAACAACAATAAAATGCACTCTTATGACAAGAATATATTTTACTCAAGTCTATGATTCTGAATCATATAAACATAGTCATATTATGTTTATGTTATCTATATGAAAGGAAATCCACAAAAGATTCTAATGTATCTTAAAGAATAGAAGAATCAGATGAAAAGGGTTTTACCCGAGATAATATCATTATCATCCTTCTTTTCATCATTCAACATTCCAACTATCATAGGGAGACAATCCACGTACTTGTACATCACCTTGGCTATTTATCCATAGTCATAGGAGGATAATGCCTAATAAGACAATATACAAGCGTTACATCTCCTTGTCTAAAATAGTCACTGGAGGATATTGTCTAAGAAGACAAACCATTACCTTACATCTCCTTGACTAAATTAGGTTTAAGAGGATATTGATTGTTTCCCATATTGTTTCCTCTCGTAGACAACGATGCTCATTACTTAATAATATATGACATGGTTAAACTTCATGCCAATGTTAAATAATGCATTCATGCCAAACATGGTAAATATCATATCATAGGTTTAGGAAAAATAAACTTTAACTGCGTACTTGACTACAACAAAAAGTATAATGACATTTAAGCAAAATCTAGCCACTGAATATGCAAAACAACTGAGGACTCCACCTCCTCTTTTTACATGAGCTCAAGTAAGATAGAATACCCTATCAACAAGACCTCAAGTACTACCATAACATCTAATGGCTCAACCCATTAATGTCTTCAACTAGAAAAATTTACCAATAAACTATTATCAAGTTTAAAGTAAATCTACGATGATTAATGTCCAAAACTAGCATGCTACACAACTTTAACATATGCTATATTGGATATAAGCTACAAGTTATTTCATCTAACATGTATTTTTACAACAGTACAATTATAACCATCGCCTTGTTATCAATAAAGGTAAGCAATTATGCATTGAATACATTATAATTACTATCCAAGATTTGAGTGTGGTTGATATTAACTATCTTAAGGTCACTCTTAGACCATCTACATACATCTACATATGTACAAAGAAAATAATATCAAACTACTTCTAGTCAAACCAATTAATATCTTAGTGATAAACACGCATAATTTGTTGACTAGGTTATTAAAGAAGTTTAAGCTTAGGGATTTTCCTCCTAAGAAAAACTAGCATGCAACTTAAGGCAAGAATATCACCATATAATCAAACCAAAAGAATTGCAAAGAGTGAAAGAATACGATACCTAACCGATTGAAAAATCGGATTACCATATTTTCCTCCTAGAAAAAACAGTTCAAAAGAACTGTAATTCTGAACCAGCTCATGAAGAATTGGGTATCAAGCCTTATACCACTGGAAAGCTCTTTGAATCAGCTATCCAACACAAGAAGCGGATTGCAAAACCGAGCTCTGAGCTGAAAGTTATAGCAGTTTCCGTGAAAGCTGTCAAAAAGACGAACTTTGACGTGTTTCTTGATAGAAATCTCATATTTGACTCCCACAAACATAGGAGAAAAGTCTACAACCATATAGGGTCTGATAAACCACAAAAGATCAATAAATATTCAATCTTTAATTGGTTTCCCTATCAAAAACGAAATTATTAGAAAATTTCTAAAGTCATAACCCAATAACACAAACAATAACTCAAAGTAAAAACTTATCTTTTTGATTGTCAGATTAAAGCACTCTCCTTTGTTCTACTACAAAACTCTTTTCCTTAAGATTGTTAGAATAGTTGTATGAACACGGCAAACTAAAGTAGAAACGTATGAAAAAGAGCAATAAAGAAACAAGGACAAGTGATGGCGGGAATAACCAAGGCGCGGATTTCCTTAAGGAAAGATTTCGCCCCTTCCAATGGTGCGAAAGGCAACGATTCTTCCTCACAGGATTCAATGGTTCGAACGGACTACCCTCTAGAACAAAGAATATAACTCTTCGGAAGAAGAAGAAGAAGAAGAAATTTGGTTTTAGTTTTCGTTTTCTCGAGTTGAGTTTCGATCAAGTCTATTTTTTTCTATGGACTGTCCTATTTATAGAGGTTAGGAGAAAGAGAGACCAACTCCTAATAGAACGCCAAACTTCTTCGCTCAAGAAAAAGGCAAAACAAGTTTAGGCTATTGGTCAAACCACTACCCACAACATTATTTCCAAGCCAGGGTTGAACCCTACCCGATGTGGTGGATAACCAATGTGGGACTATCTACTATGCACTAAAGTGGAGAGAACACATATGGTTCATCTCCTCCACTTTGCACACACTCACAAGTATTTCGAAATACACTTAGAGATTCCAACAATTCTATACAAAATTTGAAATTTTGAATAATAATACGTTTAAAAATTCGGTAAAAAAAACGAAATTTTTTGCCAAACATACAATTCGTCATATACTTTGTTGCATTACAAGTTTAGAATGTAATAATTTGTCAAGAATTGCTCATTAACTACACATACATAACTCAAATTTTTATTTATATTTACTTGCTAACACTTTAGTTTTTCAATATTCTTTAGGTCTGAAAGGTTCTAACTTAAGTTTTGAAGTTGCATCGTACCTTTTATATTACGTTTTTTTCATTTAAAAAATACGGACCTTATTATTCAACAATTATAGGTCTGGATGGTGTATTAATCCCTAAGTTTGAAACGTTCGCCTTATTATATATAAAAATATATAAAACGGATATTAAACGCGAATTTACTAGCTACACAATTCATATTCATAATATCCATTTGATCTTGAACCAGTTGAATCTCGTCGAAATGCCAAGGATTCCGAGAGAGCCTCCGTGAAATGCGGGTCACAAAAACCGTCAGCTGACATCATAAAAAACTCAGCACGTGTACATCCCAATCAACCAACACACGTGTCACCTCGAGCAGCATCGTCCGTACACCAGAACTTGAACATCACTCAACTCCACTGATCCACTCTCTCACTTTTTTCATCATTAAAAAAAAAAAAAAAAAACAGTTTTGAGGTCTGAGAATAAATATTTTTTCGTTACATCACCAAAACATCCAAAAAAGATGGACACACTTGTTCTCCTGTATCCATCTGTCCCAAAACGGCCATGTTTAGAACCCCATTCATCTTCTTCATCAATAATTTCTAGGGCACCACCAAAAACAGAAGAAAAAAATATGGAAAGTTTTTTAGAAACATTTTTAGGATTATTTAATAATAATAATGACACGTCATCAATTGATGAATCGCTAGAAAGATTAATTGAAATGAAAACAAATGATTGTGATCAGAATCAATTAATTGAATCTGCACTTGAATTAGGTTCTGTTTTACTTGAAGCTGGCAAAAAATTACAAAGGAAAAGATTTAGTAAACACAATTCTATGGCTTGGGTTCTTCCACCTGATCTCACTATCAAAGTAAGTTCCTTTTTTTTTTTTTTTGTTATTCAATCGTCTGTATTTGTATATGTCAATGTGAAGATCTACCTGGAATTTGTATTACTTACATTGTGTAAGTGTCCTGTAAACCTTGGATTGTGGTGTTGTAATTGGTTTTTAGATTTTGATTATGGACTCTGCGTTTCGTTAAAGATAACACTTGTTTGTGGTGCTCATTGGCATTTAGGTATTTTCTTTGCTTGATACGCAAAGCCTTTGCTATGCGTCAGCTACTTGTTCAATGTTTAACAAGTGTGCCATGGATCCGTTGTGCTATTCCAATATAGATTTGACTTCAGTAGTTCCAAAGATCAACAATACTGTTGTTAATACTATGATTCGACGAGCAGATAGGAAACTTCAGTAAGAATTCCCCTTTCTAGTGTTTATTATGGTTTATGTTTTGACTTCTAATTTTCCTATATATTCATTGAGAAGTCATCTTCAACAATGTATATGCCGTGTTCTGTTTTTGAAGATTTTGTGCATTGAGTATCACTCCCTTTATCATGCCTCAGTGCTCTTTTCTTTATTCTATTATATTTTCTAGTATTTACAAGTGTGGAAGCACTTTACATCAAATTATAGGAGTTTAGTTGTTTTTTTTTTTTTCAATTTTGTATAATAGTTTTTCATTTGAAATCCTATATGCATTCAGGTCGCTTAAGCTTGGAATAATGCCTGCTCCTTCTCCATCGCCAGCACCCTCTTGTCCTATGTATTATACTATCGGGAACTCTGTAGATGCTGGTTTTTCATGGAATGATAGGAGATCAAGGCAAGGGAAAGAATCTTATGTCCTTACAAGGTCTTGCTTGATGTCGTTAAACATGGAAAATGGCTCTTCTGGGTATGGTTTAATCTAATGAAATCCTGTTAATATATATATATATATCTTAATTTTTTTGATTGGCAAGCCTGTTTTAAATGAGATCAGTAACTCTTTGATGCTGGTGGGGTTCGATCCCCAAGACCTCTGGTATCATCACCCAAAGATTTTACCGACTTTGTTAGTCGGCACCTGCAATCCTGTTAATATTAGGGGACATGAAGTCTATTTTATCACCGATAACATTATTTTCTTTTTCATTTTTTTTCCCCTTGAAGGCCCCTCCTGAGACGGTTGCACCTCTACAATATTGATAGAATGGACAACACTGCACTTTGTGCTGCTTTATCATCATGCCCATCTCTCGTTGATCTGGAAATTGTAGGCCTGTAAGTCTCATTTGTTAAAATTTTTGCATTATTTAGAACTTGCATTATTCAGAACTTACTTGGTTTCAGCTCTGTAATGTTGTTTTGTTTGGCAATCTTGAGAGTTTTGGCATTTGTGGTATATGATATATTGGATTGTCAACTTCTAAGGACTATCCTACATAAGTATCAATTTATCATGCATGTTTTTGTTATATTTAAGGAACAAATTTTTACGAACGCATAGTGTTAGTCTGTTCTATTAAAATTCTAAATCTATTATTGCACTTAGATGGCCTGGAATTATTAAGGTGTACAGTATAAACTGTCCTCCATTATGTTTAGTGAGATGGGAAGTATGGTGAATTGGAAAACTGGTTTTGATTTAGTTACCGTCAAAGAAAAGTTCAAATTGACTTGTGTTTTCCTTGAGACAATTAGTATAGATGATTTTACGACTAACAAAATATTATAAAATGTCGCGAATTGTCACCATGGTTATATGATCTAAATTTAACTTTCCAGTTGAGTTGATGTTAACTTTGGCTCATGTAGTATTAAGGAGACTGATAACATGGTTAGTAGCCGTGTATTTCTTTGGCTATTTGCATTGGAGTAGTAGAGCTCAACCTCATGATTTTCTTGTCATTACTGTGATTGTCCTGCCATTTCCTTTTGTGCTGTTTTTTATAATTTCTCGTTGAATTTTTCTGTTTCTGGGTACAACTATGTATAGGATACTCTCCATGATGTTCGTATATCTTATCTTGATTCTCACCCGACAAATAACTAAGTTTTATTAATTACTGACCTGATTGCTTTTGTTGTGCAATTTTACTGTTAATTTTAGGGCCCAATTGTGTTGCATGTGAAACTTTGGTCATAAGGTGGAGATGGATGATACAATTTTCTACTATGTTATTGGGCAGAAGAAATTTATCCATTTGGGTGTTGTTCTCTTGGCAATGCCACTTGTTACTTTCTGAGCACTCATAACTCACAAGTGATAATATATCTGTATCTTTGCTTAATTGATAACTGGGATAATTTGAGGAGCCTAAACTTTTGGTCTTGTTTACAGTCACGTTGAACTGAGGCAAACTTTGGAGTCAGTGAGCAAAAATTGTCGTCTTTTAGAACGTTTGTTCTTTGAGTCTTCTAGAACTGGTATGCTTCTGTTTCCAGGTGTTTCTGCTTTTATAATGAAAAAAGAATAGAACAAGTTCTATGATTCATTCACATACTACATTTTCCTATTGTCAGGCAGAGATGACAGTTTGAAGTCACCAACTTGTGTTGACCTAGTTAATGGTTGTCCTAATATGACATCATTGGCCCTCAGAGGATTCAAGCTACAGGATTACAAAGCCCGTATACTGCTTAAGGTAGAAGAATCAAGAATTTGAGATGAACAATTCATGGGATCAATATTATAGCTGGTCAATGAAAAAGTAACTATGTATGCTTCCTGATGGTTTTCTTCATTGACAATGTTCATGTAGGGGTTTCGTAAGCTGAAATTTGTTGATTTTTCGACGTCTTACTCAATTACCGGTAGCTTCTTAAGGTTAGAACTTTGTCAAGGTTTATACAAGTTGTGCTGTTTATCTTGTCATTGCAGTCATTGCTTTCAAATCTTCTGCCACTGACTGTAGTCATCATGTTAGGAATCTTGGAAGTGGCACAAATGGGCATTTACTGGAAATTCTTATTTTACGTGATTGTATGCATCTCAAAGAGGTGACTGTTACCATTTGGTTGTTTGTTTTTTCCTGCTTTACATGCCTGCTCTTTCCTATTGTAATTTGGCACCATTCATGAGTTATGCAGGTAGAGGTAGCCCGCTTTTTGACAGCAGTTCTTGCAGGAGACTTCAAATTCCTTAGACATCTTGTGAGTGAAGAAATAATTGTCTCTCTTTTAATGAGATATTGATATATGAGTTTATGGCTGTATTTACTAGGATTTTATAATTTTTTGCTTTGGACTGTGTAGGATATTTCCAACAGGGAAGGGTTAGCTTCAGAGAGTGATTGGGACGCTAGGTGCTATAGCCCCAGGTATGAGTTTCCCATTTTTCATACATGTAGAGATTGTTTTTTTCCTTTCCCAATCCTTCGATGTGCATTTCTGCAGTATAATTCTTCCAGTTAAACGTGTCTTGGAAGAGAGGCCTGAGATAACTTTACTGGCAGAGTTTCCTCCAGAGGGGAGGTATGTTACCCCCATAGATGCTGTGTTATTTATTCTAAGCCCCGCCCCCAACAAATAGCTAGGCCTCAAGTTAACCACTACCTTGTTTGCATCACTCTTGTAGCTTCATTGAGATGGAGCAAATAATGAACAGTGAATTAAACAGTGATACAAGCTTGCCATCAGAGATTAGCAGTCACTCGTCAGATGTTTCGTTGTTTATGAGTTCATCGGAGAGCAGCTATAACAGTGATCAGGGTAGCGGCAATGAGGATGTTCACCATGGAGGTTTTGTTTATGACGAAAGCTCAGATGAAGTGGAGTTTTTGTCACTTTAATGGAAATGCTTGGGATGGCAATGCAAATGGAGTTGCGGTAACTAAGAAACTTTTGGTCTCTCTCTCTCTTTCACACACACACGCGTGCGCGCACACACACACACACATGCATGCAACTAGTTTCAGCATGTTGAGTTACCTCACTCACTAGAAATTCGGTTCATTGCAATTTATCTGAGTCGGTAGTGTATTTTGGCTTTTCAAATTCTTCATAATCGTGACGCGTCTCTATTTGTAATGTAGGAAAGAGGGTTATAAGGTCGTCTTGTTTGTTAGGGTTATAAGCATTATTGGAGCACCTGGCTTCATGCCATGATTCGTGAACCAGCAAGTCTCATGAATCGCAGATGTGATCCACACGTGAAGTTATATTACACGGTTTTTTATCTCTCGGTCGAGGAGATAAAGGTTGGTGGCTAATTGGCAGCTCCATCGGCATTTTGGTTTTTCAGATAAAGTGGTAAAGAAAAATAAAATGGAGGAAACCCCTTTTGGAGGAACTCGACTTTGTAAATGAGCTGGTAACTGTTAATAATGATCCTTGCCAAGGGTGTTATACGTCATTTTGTTTGCAGTCCGGTGCAATTTTACCCTGTTTGAAGCCATATTACACTGTTTGTTTGGTGAATTCTTTTTGCCTTTGGCCTAATACAAGCAATTTGCAGAGTATATTTTACATGATTATCATCAATTTTTTGACATTATCTTGGATATATACCATGAGATTTCAATGTCGCCAAATATGTTTCTTATAAGACACGGAATTGTCTGATTATATGCAACGTTTTGCTAGAGGTTTCGTTTAAGGTTGTGTTTGGTTTGTGGAACCAAGATCCCATGGAAAAATAGGTAAAGAGTGAGAGAGCACTGGAGAAAAGATGAACTAGAGCTTTAGCAACACTAAAAAGAAGATGAACTAGAGGAGCGCACAAATACAACGGTTTAAAAATTATACTACAACGGCACACCTTTGAGAGGGAATTATGAAATAGCTAACTTCACCAAAATACCTGACTTTGGTGTTCATAAAAGTGCATCCATCTCTCCTTACCTATTCTGATCAATCTTTGCTAAAGTGTACATACTGATTTTGTAAATCATAATTGATCAAAGTTCAGTTGTGTGTGTGGCGATGTCTTACAAATTCAACGTTGCAAGTCTCGAGTTGTATATGTACTATATTGTAATTAGTAATGTGTATAGGACTACAGGTTGAAATCTATGTAATCGGAATTCAACGTTGAGTAGTTGAGTTGTATGCACGGGTTGAAATATTTGTACTGGGAAATTTCTATGAAGACTTGATTAGTTGCTAAGACTTGCATGAATTGGAGAAAAAGAAGTTTCGTGAATTGGGAGTGTATTCAGATTTGTACTGTTAAAAAAGCTCGCAGTTCGATTTTAAGTTTAGACCATGGCATCTCTACCATTCTGCCAATATGAAGAGACAAACAGAGGCATATGGATACGGAT
Organism: Coptis chinensis; assembly: GCF_015680905.1. Taxonomy (NCBI): domain Eukaryota; kingdom Viridiplantae; phylum Streptophyta; class Magnoliopsida; order Ranunculales; family Ranunculaceae; genus Coptis; species Coptis chinensis. The sequence goes on from NC_141460.1 coordinate 86,438,073, forward strand.
AATCATATAGGGAAGCACCATATTACAAACTTATATCAATTCCTCGTAGCATTGCAAAAAAGGGAAAAGAGAAAAGAGAAGTAAAAGATTATGTTGCAAGGGGATCCCACTTTTCCATTTTTCACTAAGCATTATGCGATTTGTGAACTGCTCCATGGCCATAGATGAACCTTGCTGTTCCCTCTGTGTAGACTTGAGTCTCCTTAGCCAGTCTATTGAAAGCCAGAGTAATCACGTTACTACAGTCTCAATGTGATGATTATGATAAGATAGCACTGATGAAGATATCAATACAAAGTGAGAAAACCTACGATTTTCTGACGACTTTGCATAGGATGGAAGCTGATGCAAATGTCTTTCCATCGAGATATCTGTTGTCGCCTTTGGTCCTCTGCTTGATTCTTAGGTCTAACTCTTCGGAATCAGCTGTGAATGGTGTATCTGATGCCTGAGAATCATCAAAAAGATCTAAGGATGCTAGCTACATACTGTTACTGATATTCCTAACTCATATCAAAGAAATGCTGGGAAATAATAACATATACAGAATGATTAATTTATATACCATGACCCATCCCCAAGTATCAGCATAGGAAGGAATGTGAGCTGAGTAAGGAACAACATCTGCACATGAGCCAACATGATTTGAATATCACCTTAATCCCACCCTTACTTATTCAACTAAAGAAAGTTATTTAGAAGAAAAGTTTGCTACTTACACTTGAAAACCTGTCTTAGAGTGTTATTGATGCAAGAAAAAACTTCTGTATGACTGAACACTCCTGCTGGTCCTGCCTGCATGATCAGAAGGAAAACGTAAACTTTTAACATTTATATTATTCTACTCTGTGGTCTACAACTAACGAAAGGATATGGATAAAGCCAATTTTGGGTTTGATCCACGAACTGTGCTCTCATTGAGGTTCTGTTTATCACCTGTGTGACAAAAATGCCACCCTCATTGAGTCTTGGCTTAACAGTTGATTCATAGAAAGATTTAGTGTAAAGTTGGTAGCATGGCCCCCCTTCAATGGGATCAGCAAGGTCCCCTATTATGACATCAAAACAGTCTTTACTCTTCTCAAGCTCAGCCCTTGCATCATTGATGATGAGTTGAAGCCTTGAACTACTGAAAGCTTCCTTATTTACATCCAAGTATGACTTGCAGAAGTCCACCACTTCCTGAACCGTAGGAAAAGACGGCATAAATTACAATCTTGGCATACAAAGAGCAAAAATATTTGAGACCTTAAAAGGTAGTTCCACTAAACGACTAGTCTGTTGGGATGATTTGGTGGGGCCTTGTTTTCTGGATCCCATCCTCAATTCTCTGGTACTTCTAAGTTCTAACATAAAACACATGATTATTACCTCATCAATATCACACATTACCACCTTGCCTACAGTCTTATGCCTTAGGATCTCTCTTGCAGTGGAACCTTCACCTCCTCCCATGATGAAAATGGTCTTTGGGCTGAAAACAAGCATATAGGAACTCTGTCATCAAATTTTGTAGTAACATAACCATATACAACAATAGTAGGTGATAACTAACGCACATATATGATTCTCTAATTTATATTATAGTTAATGGACAAGGAGGTTTTAGTACTATTTTATTTAATTTAGAAGCTGGTTGTCCTAATTGTTGTATAATAAGAGAAAATAATTATAACAGTACTTGGGATGATGGAGGAGGGGTGGATGAACAAGGCACTCGTGGTAAATGAATTCATCAGTTTCTGCACTTTGAAGCTTTCCATCAATGACTAGAGCCTGTTTGGGAAAAAGAGAAAATCTTACTAAGCAATCTCAACAGGACAGAAAGAAGCCTTTACCAAAGAATCTCAGTATAAAAGAGAGATTGCTAACCTTTCCAAAGGGCTTTGTATCTAACAAAGCAATGTCCTGGTACTGACTACACCCTGTATGCAAAATGCTAAAAACAGAAAACATTATAGGACATGAGCTATATATACTTCAAATGTTAAAGAAAGTTTTAAATGATTGTGTTCTGAAAGTGGGTGTCACCAGCACTAATTGTCTTCCATTACTCTAATCTTGTCTAGCTTTTCATAACCAATCAAGGAACTCATTTGGATGTAGTGATAAAGAATTAGATAATACTTTCCTTGATACTCACATTTAAACTAAGGGAAGGATACAATTTTTAAAATAACCAAAAGCCCGCAATTGTACTAATGTCTCTGGTCATGCATGTGAAAAAGTCCTTTTTAGGTAGGTGTAAAGGGTTACAAAAAGTCACCACTGATTTGGTTCTCCGTTTTCTTTTTCCCCTTGAACTCTTGAAGCTTCTTTTTGATCTTGTCCTTAAAATCTTCTTATTTTATAACGGAAAAAAAACTTATTAATTGGTTGTTGCCCCTCACTATTAAATAAAAAGCAAGACATGGTTAAAAGTACAAAAAATTCAATGAGAAGAGAAAAAATAAGATGATATTGGTTTTGTGCGTGTGTGTGAAAGGAGCTAATCAAATGCCTATATACGTACTCGATCAATATACCAGATAAACAATGAAGACAAAGATGGCAGAAAAGTTACAAAATTCAGGTCATTGCAGCGTATAAACATGTATGTATGTACCTATTAAGAGCAAAACACCATCTCAAGTTATCTTCAATCTCTTCTTCATACCAACAACTCTTCCTACGACCTTCAGTAGGTGATAAGTGGCCATTCCCATTTTGAACTCCATTTCCAGTAACAACACCATTTCCATTAGTACCAGATATGTGAGCCATATTCTTGCAAATAAAAACTATAAAGAAAAATGAGAGAGAAACTTTGATGCTTAATTGAGAGAACGTAAGGAAGACAGAAGTTTAGTAGTGAGAGTGTTGTAAGGAGTAGGAAGGTGTGGGTGAGCATTATATGGAAGGCTGGCAAAGAGAATGGGCATAGAAATCGAAAAATGGTCATCATTTTGGTGTGAAGTTGGTGAGAAAGTAAAAACAAATGAATATAAAGAGAATGAAAGAACTGCATGGATTTTGGAAGCCTATAGAAGAATAAAGGAGAAGACAGTTTGCGATTTCTAAGGTTGATTTCCTCGCGTGGGTTGATTTCATTCTGTTTTTTATAATCATATCCCATCTGTCTTTATATTTTTCTTATCGTTTTTGCTTATTTTGCTATGGTGCATTAGTGCTATACTCTTTTTGCATATCATGTTCTTTCATCAGTTTCATCTGCAGGTCATGGAGAAATGTGATGATAAATGATAATGGGACGAATTATGACTGGTCTTCTTGATTTTGTGTTGTAGTATGTTACGTGCAAAATTTCACCTTACCTAATAGTATATATATAGCATAGCCATGATGCATTACAAACTAATCAGATTACACGTATGAGCAAACATATTGTATCCATCTAACAAACAAACACCCACACTGTGTCACTGTGTGGCCACTATTGAGAACCATGCTAGGATGCAATGCCGTAGGACAATGGAACATGATGGTGCATGACAAATGATGATGATGATGAACATGAATTTGAAGTGTATGGATTACTTGTATAGTTAAAAAAAGTAAAGATTATGATGGGGTTGACAAATACCGAAAATTGATATTTCTGGGGAATATATTCGATTTGGTTTCTTCTTGGACTTAGAGTGTGAAATGGGCGTGCTCTCGATATAATCATCATATTCTTTCTTACTCAAAATTAGACGGCGTGCTATGCATTGGTGCACTCATCATCACCACACCATCACAATCATCCATCTCCCACGAAGTTTTTGGACCCCACTCAGTTGAGTTTCATGTACACGTGTCAGCAACATATGGGCCCATTAGAGGCCATGTAAGTGGACAAGTGGGCCTGCATGTTTAGTTTCATTGTGATGTAAGTTTTTCATCAGGATGATGTATGGCCTTGTGTGGATTGTGGGGGCTGTAAACACATTTTTGTCTAGAATTTGTGTGGATATGTTCATGCACGCCTAACCCTGAATGGAGGGAATTTATCTTCTTTTAGGGCTTTCTGGGGGATAGGATGGAGTCACCCACCTCTTTTGTTCTGGAAAAGATATGATCGATATCTCTTTGCTCTGTTCCCAATCCATGATATGCAAGTGTAATAATAACCAATGTTTTCAATTGATTTGTATAACAATATCTAGCCAATTGTTCAATGGTTAAGTCGGTAAGTTAGTGGCACGATGAGAAAACGTTTTCTTTAATTATGTCAAAATAGAGTCTTGGGCGCCACATGAATTATGCATACTGGCTACTATTTTTTTCAAACCGTTTTAGCCGGTATCATTCCCTCGCGAGTCTGAACCCAAAAAAAAAAAATTGCATATTCTCGTTTTCAAATTGCATTCCACACATGTGCACAGTCTGGAATCAAGATGATACTTTCGAGCCGGTATCATCTCCCTCGTTTGGTGATTCAATTGAATTGGCAACCACCGAATTCGATTTGGAACAAATTTCATCTTCTCGTTTTGAAATTTCTAGCATTGACAAATCCCGACATGAAAGTGACCAAAAACCAAACATGAAAGTAGAATTTGTGTTTGGAAAAGGATATGAAAGTGACCAAAAACCAAAATGAATTTCTCAATTTTTTTTAGTCCAAACGACCCGGCTATGTCACCCAAGAGAGTCCCCAAACGACCCGGCCATGTCGTCCTGGAAATTGCCCAAACGACCTCACCATATCGTCTAGCTAAAAACCAATTCAAGAATTTTGTCTCAAACGACATGCGCAGACTATTTGAGTGTACACTCAAACTACACGGTGAGGTCGTTTGAGCTAGTGTACGCTCAAACTATATGGTGAGGTCATTTGAGTGTGCATTCAAACTACATTGCGAGACCGTTTGAGTGTACACTCAAACGACCTGAGGGTTTTGTTATGGCGAGAGACCCGGTTGGATTGGTTGTTGGGCCTGGGTTTTGATGACAAATGTCACAATCCAATTTCTAAATAATTACAAAGTGAATATTTGAAATATAAATATCTCAAACATTGCTATATTCAATTGTCTAAAAACCAAGGCTATGACGGGGTGGATACAACACATGTTAAAACCTAAAACCCACATAAAAAAAGAATCAACTTAACAACAATAATCTCCCAAAATTCCTCAACCATCACTTTATTAAAATACTATCTTCTGTCTCAATAAAATATCAAACAAACTCTAAGAATAAAAGTCATCACTACCATGTTCTCATGTTATGCTGAAAATGTAAACTACGTTATTACATCCTTCCAATAAGAATCGGACCTAATAAAAGAACTAACGAACTGCTCTAGGCAAGAATCTCAATCACGTACACGCCGTGGTTCCACTGCTTTTCACCTCTGTTCCCAAGAACACACTCACGTTGCCAAAACAAAGCAAACATAGGTAAGCAAAATGGAATTTGATGGTATGAGTAGACTAACAACATAAATCATTTCCAGACTTTAATCATCCAACAAACACTTTATATGTACCCATATCTTAATCATTCTCAGCTTGGAAGATAGGTAGTTCCGTCATTTCAACCGACATAGTTTCTTCCCAAGCAAGACTTTCATTCTATTAACTCATTATAATAACTTGTTTTAATAACTAAGTAATTGAATTAAAACTTACCGATATCCACTTCTGTATAAGGGTAGGACTGCGTCCCTGCACAAAAATATTATTAAATCCTACCCTCCTGCAAACGGAAGTTAGGAATTCTAAATAAACATATGTAGATATCATATCAGTATTCAAATGTAAGTCCAAGCACACCCGTACAATCAAATCAATTTCTCTTATTAATTAATCGATTACTTTTCTTATATACCCACCCTTTAGTACCTACTCCACGATTTGCACTCCAAACATTTGCCAAATCACACATTCCTGTGTGCCTCTCTCCTACTGAATACCACAATATCAGAGCCATCTCTGGGTTTTTATACACATATTTCACAGCCTCTTTGGGTATAAAACTCAGGTCATTCATGGCACATTCAATGAATACCTTAGGTCATTCCCGCCACATTCAAGGAATACCTATCATATCACTAACGAGTCATTCATGGCACATTCAATGAATGTCCTGGGTCATTCCCGCCACATTCAAGGAATACCCAATCTTACATTCCCGTACACTCAAGGAATACAACTAACCTACAAGGCGAATATCTTAGTTCCTCTCTAGGGTAGTCCAAACAATCTGGTCATTCATGACACATTCAATGAACCGGGTCAATCATGGCATAGTCAATGAATACCAATTTATAATGCTAACAGGCCATTTATGACATATTCAATAAATGCCCACCTAGCATATGACATCATCAGTCATAAAAACTCATTTCCAAAACTTGAGCGTGGAGAGTTCTAAAAGGGTGCGGTAAATTTGTTTATGCATTATTGAACTTTATTGTATATATTATTTCAGAGAACGGAAGAGTAACTTGTTTCACGTATTATTGTTTACGCGTTATTAATTAGATTGATGTTTAAGTGTCATAGCGTCATATATCATAATAGGTTGAAATATCACGTAGTAGTTAATACACGTACACACGTATATATATAAAGGTCTTAGCCTAAAGCCAAGGACGTTAATAGCCGTAGACCTATCCTAATAGACCAAATCATAATCCGAGTTAAAAGTCAAACTTGGTCAACTAGTCAAAGTCAACTTTGGTCAACAGTAGTCAACCAACCAAGGGTCAATTTAACCGAAAACCCAAAGACTAAGACCCCATGGGTTTAGTCTTTTCCAGGCCCAATCTAAAATAACTTAACTTAAGCCCATGGGTTTAGTCTTTCCCAAGCCTAATAGATAAAGAAAACACTCAAGCCCATTAACTAATTTTGGCCCAAGCCCAACAGCAAAAATGAATTTCTCTGTCATCTTCTTCCTCACTTCACGAGCGCCTCCACCACCACCACCACAACCACCACTCGCCACCACTACTAAACCACACGGTTTTAATCCCTATAAAAAACCCAAACTACCTATACCACAAAATCATGATTTCCTCCCTTCTCAAAATTCGTGTTTTGTTTGCCATTGATGCTCTAGTCAACATTCACAACACTCAAACACAATTCAACCCCATGCCACACCTAAACCACTCGGTTTCAATTCCCAATCAAAACCCAACCCTATTGTACCATCTACTTGATTTCCCCACTCACAAAAAAACATCCGACGATCATTACAGCTCTTTCAGAGCTTCAACAGTATCGCTCGGCACCACAGAGCAGTGTCCACTCAACACAAAACCCTCAACACCTTACCTGACATCCACCATGTTCAATTCAACAACAAACCCAAAAGATCATCCACAACATTTACATCCAACAAAAATAACTACCTATATCCACCATGTTCAATTCATAACAATTTATAGGATTCAAATGAAAAATAGGCAGTTGATTGTTCAATTTACAATGTCGACAAATATGTTCATTCCAAAGTTCGGCAATATGTAAACTAAACAGAACAAACAGAAAATAATGAGCAGTGAAATAAGTTTCGTAAAATTTTTAAATAACAAACTAGGAACAAAACTATGAGTTCAGTGAAAAGATAAAACTATCTACTCACCCGTGATTAGCTAATCAGCTAGCTATCAGAAAAAATTCATCCTTTTTCTCTCTCAATAAAACTTTTTTTTTCTCTGTATAAAATTCTCTGTGTTTTTCCAAAAACTCTACGTGAGAATCTCCATTTTATTTTAAAAAATCCCCACCGAAAAACAAGGATGAAAGTTATCTATTTATCTACGGGGCTTTTATCCTTAACTAATAGTTATCATATATTTTGTTTTACCTATTATTATTATTATTATTATTATTATTATAGGAAAAATAAAAGAAAAAGACGGGTGTTATAGCAAACTTGTAATATGACAAACTTTAATATATATATATATATATATATATATATATATATATATATATATATATATATATATATATATATATTTTTTTTTTGGGGGTTGCCCAATCTAATTTGATGAGTGCCCGATTGAATCACCTCAAAATATTGGGGGTAAAATCTTGATTCCCGGTATTATAATGTTTTAGAAGATACTCAATTTGATTTATAAATAAGTATGCAAACCGTCATACGCATCGGTTTTTTTAAGTCTTAAAACCCGTCCCTCGAGATCGATAGTTAGGCATGGTTTCTTTTGATTCTAATTGTAAATGCTAATTTTAATTATATAAGAGCGACTCATCTATTTATTTTTTTTAAATAAAATGAGAGATAATTATGTTATTTAAGTGATATTAAGTATGTTCTTTTAAATTACCAATAATAAAATAGGGCTTGTTTTAATTTCAATGTGAGAAATGGGAGTAATTATTTAATTAATTTAAGTGACATTATAAAAGTGTTTCTAAATTATTAATAAAAAAGAGACCTTGTTAATAAAAGTGGCGCTTATTCTAAATTTAGTGAGGGAGATGTTTCTAAATTAAGCAAATAAAGAGATCTTAAATTGCCTACTCGATATTGGGAAGGGTATTGGATATCTCCATATTGTCTCCTAGCTTGAGTATTGCACCCTTATTTGCTGCTGCATTTGCTTCAAAATTGGCTTCCTTGTGGATAGGAGAGATGTACCAAATCGAAGTCAAGTTCATAAATAGCTCTCTTTCCCCTCGCTTGCAGTTTCCAAGAAATTGTACATTTCTCAAAGGCCAAGACTGGTAACTTTGGTTCGCATTCTACCCATTATTGTTTCTAGTTAATTTATTCCGGCCTCCAGCTACCATACTTATTTTCTTTGCAAGTATTGCACATTCAGCGTCATAGCTAGTAGTCATATCAATCATACACCTCCATGACCCGGCGGGTTGCCAAAGGCAAATCCAACTGCATTTGCTTTGACAAATCCCATTATTGATGGGTTCCATGAAACTTATTTGATTCTTACTGATGCTCTTGCACTGCATTCTTGCCTCTGAATATCAATCATACACCTCCATGACCCGGGTTGCCAAAGGCTGATCCAACTGTATTTGCTTTTGACAAATCCCATTATTGATGGGTTCCATGAAACTTATTTGATTCTTACCGATGCTCTTGCCCTTCCCTTGATATTGGAAGAGTGTAGAATAGTTAAATCTTCCACTGAGCCTGTAGCCATAAGTCCAGCACCTTTGATTCCCTTGATGATTTCCTTTTTCAGGTTCCATTCGTTCAACTATTTGGACTTGTAAACAAAATATGTGCAACTTTAAAACATACATCGTCATGAGTTCACATTATTTCCACGGCAATTTTGTTAAATCAACATAATCTACTTAGGGTGTTTTAGTTCACAACTAGATTTTTAACCCGGGCGTATGCCCGGGATCTATTAAATATTTTGTGTGTTGAAAAGGCTTTACAAAATGTCTCACACAAATTTTCGAATCAGAATATATTTTTATTGAAAATAAACTGAAATACGTTAATGAGCAGCGATTATGGTGTAAAAGTACTTGGAAACTAAGATATCAAATTTATATAGCCTCTTCACTTTGTGGTTTATGATATTAATCTATAATTTTCAAATAGAATTATCTTAAACTCGATCTAGCTTGTATAATAGTTTTTTTAGATTTATGGTGATTTAGTTGCAAATTTTCGAATCAGAATATATTTTTATTGAAAATAAACAGAAATACATTAATGAGTAGCAATTATGGTGCATAAGTACTTGGAAACTAAGTAATCAAATTGAGATAGTCTATTCACTTTGTGGTTTAGGATATTAATCTGTAATTTTCAAATATAATTATCTTAAACTCGATCTAGCTTGTATAATAGTTTTCTTATATTTATGGTGATTTACCGGCAAATTTTCAAATCAGAATATATTTTTATTGAAAATAAACCAAAATACGTTAATGAGCAGCGATTATAGTGTATAAGTACTTGAAAACTAAGGGGTCAAATTGAGATAGCTTCTTCACTTTGTGGTTTAGGATATTAATCCGTAATTTTCAAATGGAATTATCTTAAACTCGATCTAGTTTGTATAATAGTTTTATTAGATTTATGGTAATTTAGCGGTAAATCATCACCGTTCGGCTTACGTACTAATGTGTACAAATCACTAAAATAGATTGATTGTTTCCATATCCTCAAAGAATACACTACTCCCACTTGAAAAGATTTATCACATGAACGTATCCTATGAACGGGTGTCGTTATATTAAATTATTCTAAAAAATATTAGCAACTATGCATAGCTATGAGATATGAAAATTATATTAATTAATTATTTAATTTTCTTGCACCACTCTCTATAAAAAGGAAGCATCAAACCTTGATAAAACTCATCTACTTCTTTTTATTGTTAGGCTTAACAATAAAAATTTGATTGAAGTTTTGTGAGAATGCCCAATGTGGCGAAGATAATATTAAAGCTACTTGAATAGCAAGACATTCCCAATCACAATAAATGAATTATGACTAACACTACTTAAAATACAAAACTATATTTGTCGAGACATTTATTCCCTCTACATATAATACAAATATATTTTAGGGTTATTAGTTCAATGCATTTACTCCCACTTGAAAAGATTTATCACATGAACGTGTCCTACGAACGGGTGTCGTTATATTAAATTATTCTAACAAATATTAGCAACTATGCATAGCTATGAGATATGAAAATTATATTAATTACTCATTTAAATTTCTTGCACCACTCTCTATAAAAAAGGAAGCATCAAACCTTGATAAAACTCATCGACTTCTTTTTATTGTTAGACTTAACAATAAAAATTTGATTGAAGTTTTGTGAGAATGCCCAATGTGGCAAAGATAATATTAAAGCTACTTGAATAGCAAGACATTCTCAATCACAATAAATGAATTATGACTAACACTACTTAAAATACAAAACTATATTTGTCGAGACATTTATTCCTTCTTAGTTCAATGCATTTATATCAAGTTTCTGGTTTTCCTTTAATTATTTTTTGAGGTTAGTTTAATGTAGTATGTTACATCCAGTTTCCAATTTCTCATTAATTATTCTTTGAGGTTAGTTCAATGCAGTTGCATCAAGTTTCTGATTTTCTGTTAATTATTATTTGAGGTTAGTTTAGTGCAATTGCATCCACTTTATGATTTCTCGTTAGTTATTCATTAAGGTTAATTTTATATAGTTGCATCCGACCAATTTTCAATGTTTCGTTAATTAGTATTTGAGATTAGTTCATTGTATTTGTATCCAGGTTCCAATCTCCCGTTAATTACTCTTTGAGGTTAGGTCAATACATCTGCATCCAATTTCTAATTTCCCGCTAATTGTTTTTCTAGGTTAGTTCGATAGTTTACAATTTCTATACAGTTTGCATACATGTAAGAGTCTGTTTTTACAAACTCATTTTCGTTTTAGGTTCCTAATTACTCGTAATTACTCATGTGAGAAGGCTAAAAAAGCGGACATTTATGCTTTGAGATCAGTGCGATGCAGTTATATCCGACTTCTAATTTCCAGTTAACTATTTTTTGAGGTTATTTCAATACATTTGCATCCAATTTATGATTTTCCGTTAGTTAATATATGATTTTAGTTTAATGCAGTTGCATCCAGTTTTTTGTTTTTCGTTAATTATTCTTTGAGGTTAGTTCAATGCAGTTGCATCTAACTTCTGATTTTATGTTAATTGTTCTTTGAGGTTAGTTCAATGCATTTGCATCAAGTTTTCGATTTCCCATTAATTATTTTTTTAGGTTAGTTCAATACAGTTACATCAAATTTATAATTTCCCGTTAATTATTCATTTAGGTTAGTTCAATGCAGTTTCATCTATTTTTCAATGTTTCGTTAATTAGTCTTTGAGATTAGTTCATTGCATTTGGATCCAGTTTCCGATTTCCCGTGAATAACTCTTTAAAGTTAGTTCAATACATATGCATCTAGTTTTTGATTATTTATGTTTTGAGGTTAGTTCGATGCAATTATATCCGGTTTCTGATTTCCCATTAATTATTCTTTGAGATTATTTCAATGCATTTGCATTTAGTTTCCGATTTCCCACCAATTATTCTATAAGGTTAGTTTAATGCAGTTGCATTCGGTTTTTGATTTTATGTTAATTATTTTTTGAGTTTAGTTCAATGCATTTGCATCCAGTTTTCGGTTTCCCATTAATTATTATCTGAGGTTTGTTTGATGTATTTGCATACCGTTTCTGATTTCCCGTTAGATATTTTTCAAGGATTTGCATCCAATTTCTAATTTCCCGTTAGTTATTATCTGGCGTTAGTTTAATGCAATCGCATCCAGTTTCCAATTTTTAGTTAATTACTTTTTTAGTTTAGTTTATTGCATTTGCATAAAGTTTCCGATTTCTCGTTAATTACTCTTTGAGCTCAGTTATGTATTTGAATCCAGTTTTCGATTTTCTTTTAATTATCCAATGTGGTGTGTAATACTAACTTCTAATGATCCATCTATAGTGTCCTTGCAAATATGACATAAAAAGTAAATTATGCTTGATTTACACTATGTGGGATCATCGAAGATTATCCAGTTCCCGATTTCCCATTAATTATTATTTAAATTATGCATGACTCACTATGTGAAATCTTCAAAGATTATCTACGAACGGGTGATGTTATATTAATTATTCTGAAAAATATTTGCAAATATGTAGAACTATTATATACTAATATTATATTGATCACTCAACCAAATTTCTTATAACGTGAAAACCTCACTTTCTATTAAAAAAAAAGAACTCACCTTTGATAAAACATTTCAATTTCATTTTGTTGTTTAATAAAAGAAATTTGATTGAAGTTTTGTGAGATTGCCTAATAAGGTGAAGTTCATATATATTAAAGCTACTTGAATAGCAAGGAGTTCCCAATTACACGGAAAGAGATAAGATAAACACCATTTTAAATGCAAAACTATACTTATCGAGACATTCCTACAACATATAACCCAACTATATTTTGAGATTAGTTCAATGCATTTGCATCCAGTTTATGATTTTCCGTTATATTTTGAGGTTAGTTCAATACAGTTGCATCAGATTTTCAGTTCCTGTTATTTATTTTTTGAGATCAATTTAATGCAGTTGCATTCAATTTATGATTTCTCGTTAATTATTCTTTTCGGTTAGTTCAATACATTTGCATCCAATTTCCAATTTTCTGTTAATTGTTCTTTGAGGTCAATTCAATGCATTTGCATCAAGTTTCTGATTTCCCGTTAATTATTCTGTGAGATTAGTTTAATGCATTTGCATTCGATCAGTTTTCGATTTCTCATTTATTATTTGATAAAGTTGCATTTGCATCTATTTTCCAATTTCCCGTTAATTATTGTTTGAGGCTAGTTCAATGAATTTGCATCCAGTTTCTGATTTCCGTTAATTATTTCTTGAGGTTAGTCCAATACATTTGCATCTAGTTTATTTTTTGAGATTAGTTCAGTGTAGTTGCATCCGGTTTTCGATTTTCCATTAATTATTTTTTAAGATTAGTTCCATGCATTTGCATCATATTTTCAATTTATAATTAATTTTTCTTTGAGATTAGTTCAATGCAGTTGCATCCAGTTTCCGATTTTCCGTTAATTTAATCTTTGAGGGTTAGTTCAATGTATTTGCATCCAGTTTCTGATTTTCCGACAATTTTTTTTTTTTTTTTATGTTAGTTTGATGTATTTGCATCCAAGTTTTGAGTTTCCATAAATTATTCTTGGAGGTTAGTTTAATGCAGTTGTATCCATATTCCAATTTTCTATTAATTACTTTTTAAGATTAATTTAATGCTTGCATTTGCATCCAGTTTTTGATTTTCCGTTAAATATTATTTGAAGTTAGTTCGATGCATTTGCATCCAGTTTTCGATTCCCCATTAATTGTTTTTTGACGTTAGTTTCATTCAGTATTTTATATTTTTTAAAATATTTGTCATTATTGTTTTGCCGTTATTATTATTATTTTTTCATTTTCTATTATATATTTTGTGATGTTATTTTTTGTATAATTGTTTTTAACTATGTTTTGAAGCCGTGTTAAGGATATATTCGAAATAAGTCGGTGTTTTATCATAGATACTGAAATTGTATGATTTGTAATAGAGAATTAGTTTATACAAATCACCTATTTTTTAGTAATTTTTTTTATTTGATCAAATATATAAGAATTGGAACACTAAAATTGTTTGATTCGTAATAGAAAATTACCTTTTACAAATCACCTATTTTTTAGCAATTTTTTTTTATTTGATCAAATATATAAGAATTGAAAATACACTCAAACTCTCCAAATATAAGAATTAGAAATACACTCAAACTCTCTAAAGAGGTTCCATGTACGTGGGATTGTAGGCTATTAGAAAAGACTATCTTTCATATTATAGTACCACATAAGTGAGAGAAAAAATTAACTCTCATATTAGAGTGCTACATAGGAGAGAGAAAATCTTCTATAAGAGGTCTCTGCTTTAGTATATAGATAGTAGATGTGTTTAAACTTGCTGAAGTTGTTGCAAAATTGGAAAAATCTAGATTAGTGGATAAGTCTAAAATATTAGAAGTATGAGATATTTGTCAATAATATATGTAGAATATGCTGGGAATACTGAGGATTCTACAAATTGGATACGTTGTTAAGAATAACGATAGATGTAGGTTAAGTTGTTATATCTTGAGTCTAGACCATTCAAACCACATTTTTGTTTTTGTAACTATAAATAAATGGAGGCATTTCATTCATTTTCATTCATAACTATTCAAGACTGATCTTAAACGAATCAAATGTAGAGGAAGACTTCCCTCGCAAGAGTGGTCCTGAGTTATTTGTGTTATCACGTGGACAGGCACACTCAGGTCAAGTAAGATACTTTTAAGACACCAACAAAAAAGACTTAGTTAAGCTGTATTAGAACGAGTGCAAGACACACGATAAGAAATGTGCCAAAGGCTAATGTTGGCAAATCAACTCATCATTTGAATGACAAATCATAACTCAATCCAACCTAACAAACGACAAACAATGGCATTGACGGATCTAATATAATTTTTTATCTTATGGGATGTTCTTGTAGTACCGAGAATTCAAATTTGTATCAATACCAATGGGGAGAATTTTACCACCAAATTGTAACGTAATTTTTTTTAGCAATTGTTGTTAAATGAAAATATCTAATAAATTTATTGAATTTATAATCAAAAGAAAAAAAAGAAAAAAAAAACAATGCTAAAAACAATTTTAATATATTCTTCATTTCCTCTTCCAATTTGGCAAGATGAAGAAAAGAAATGAAAAAAATCATGTTTGCCGGGCTCGAATAACCTTTTTTTTTAAGAGATAATCAACTTCCATTCATACTTAAACTTTGAAAAGGAGTGTTACAAAATCATGCAACCAACAAATTGGGGGGCTAATCGCTGCATACTTGTTGGCCCACTTAGCTACCTGGTTAGCTTCTCTATTACATTCTTTGTTTAACCAATATAATTTAACTATCACTGAAAGATAGTTTTCATAATATTCTTTCATAGTGATCTTGAGCCTGTTATAGACCTCTTCAGAATCCCACGTAAGGGTGCTTTCTCCTGCTGCCGTAGTCTTCATGAGCCTTTGATTGTCTCATAGTATCACAATGTTCAGAATCTGTAGTTTCTGTGCCAGTATTATCGCAAGTTCTACACCTCTGCATTTTGCTTGCATGACATTTTAACATTTAAAATTGTTGTATATTGCTCCAATTAGCTCCCCATCTTGTCCTTTACATATTGTTACTGCAACTCCTCTTCCCGTGTCTTTCTCATATAAGCACCATCACCATAGATCCTGTGCCAATTCTCATGTTAATTTCATTTGTTCAGCTCTTGTAAACTCAAACATAGTATTTGATATCTCAGTCTTCCTGTGAGTGTCTGAATCCTTCTTATATGCTTCAGTAACTTACTTTGTGTGTGTGAGTGTACACATGCTTGTAAATGTCCTGAATCCTTGTTTCTTTTCTTTGAAACTTAACTTTGTTTCTGCAAGCCCATATTTCTGATAGCAGACAAATTGCATATGTTTTTGCATATTTACCTTCAGAGTCTTGTTTCTGCATACCCTAATTTAATTTAGAAGTGAATCGAGTGCAATTCTGTCATATTTATCTTTATTGTGCATCATTCTTTGGCCAAGTATAGATCCCATCCACAATCTTCTAGATCATTCACAACCAAAAAACACATGGTAATATGTTTCTATCTCTTTCCAGTAAAACACACAACTCACATTTCATTTTTATTTTCTTCTCAATAGAACATCCCCAGTGGCTAAACCTCCCATATACAATTTCCACAAGAATATATAGCTGAGTACTAGAATCAAGTTCTAAACTCCATATATTTTTTTTATAGAGTTATAATTGCATTTTGAGCTTTCTCTTAGTTTCCTTGTGAGCATCTTGTAGGCTAATTTTACTGTAAGATTTCCTTGACTATCTCTCCACCAAATAATCTGATCCTGAGTATCTGGCCTCACTGATTTGAGGCTGATGTGTTCCTTGATTGGCATGGGAAATAATTCTCCCAACTTTTCTTGATTCCAATTTGTGTTGCCATCTGCTACCAAGTCCTTTACATATCCACTCTTGTCCACTGCTGAGAAAGAGAAATCTGCTTTAACATGGTCTCAGAGTATCACTGATTTGTTGTTTAGTACGATCCAAGGTTCAGTAAAAGTTTTTATGCCATTGCCATTTCCCAATGACCACACTAAGTTTTCCCTTACAACTTCCAAGCTGTTCTTGACACCTTTCCAGAAATAAGATCTAGGTTCTTTTTTCTGAGTTGTCTTTGTAGCAAAATAGTCCCACTTGTACAGACTTTTGAATGTTCTTGCCCATACTGACTCAGCATCTTGTATCAATCTCCAGCTATGCTTGGTAAGCATTGCCATGTTCACATCTCTAGCCTTTCTGAAGTCTAATCCTCCATGCATCTTTGCTCTACGCAGTTTGTCCCAACTAAGAGTGTGCCATGCATTGGAATTTTCACTCCCATTCACAAAAAATCCCTATTTATTTGATCCAACTTCTCACATGTGTTTACTAGTATGAAAAAATTAAGGCATAGAATAATCTAGACAATGCTTATGTTACTTATGTTACTAGTATGAAAAGATAAGGTGATAAGGGGTGGGGAAAATATGCCTCAAATGTGAGCTTTGAAATGATTTTATGAAGTTGGGCTCGAATAACTTCATGGAATGGGCCTTAAATAGAGAGTCCTGAAACAAAAAACAAGAATAGGCAATGGCAAGCCGAGGTTCGAGCCAGCCACCACCCTCCCCGCCATTCCGGGCATACCGTCATTATAAAAGTCTGACAAGCCACAAACAAGCCGTCTCCTGCGTGAAATTCTCAAACGACGGGTCACTCTTAGCCAGTTCATCCCTAGACAAAACTCTAATAGTCTACTCATCACAAACCCTATCCTCTCTTTCCCACCTAATCGGCCACTCCGCTGGCGTATCAGATTTTTCCTGGTCCTTAGATTCCCACTACATATGTTCCGCGTCAGACGACAAAACTCTCCGTATTTGGGACGCCCGTTCAGGTGAGTCCGTAAAGACGCTACGCGGACACTCGGGGTTCGTTTTCTGCGTAGATTTCAACCCGCAGTCAAATTTAATCGTCTCCGGTTCGTTTGACGAGACGGTTAGAGTGTGGGATGTGAAGACTGGGAAAGTGATACATGTAATTAGAGCACATGCAATGCCAGTGACGTCAGTGCATTTTATAAGAGATGGCTCTATTATTGTGTCCGGGAGTCATGATGGGAAATGTAAGATTTGGGATGCGGCTACCGGTGCTTGTTTGAAAACTTTGATTGATGAAAAAGATGGCCCGGCTGTTTCGTTTGCTAAGTTTTCGCCCAATGGCAAGTTTGTACTTGTTGCTACTCTTGATGATAATTTGGTAAGCTTTTTTTGTGTTTTCATTAATCAAGAACACCATTAGTTGGCGACTTATGCGATATTGTCTTAAACTGTGGAAAAAGTGATAATGCAGCTTGATTTTTGTAAGAGAATGTACGGGCAGTTTACCTATCCCATGAGTTGATGCCAGACTTACACATTGCTCATTACAACGTTTGTCATCAACATTTAGGGTGGGTTATAGGTCAAGCAAGCTGTAATTAGTGGGGAAATTACCACAGGCTTTAGTTGTCGACAAGTCTTTGTAGGTTTTGCTTTTAATCTGGTAGTTTGTTGTGGTCCTAGGATGGATGTGGACCTTCAACCGCTAAAAGTTAGGTGTCAACATGTTAAACTGGGAAGTCACGTGGGAGCCAACGGAATGAGCTTAAAGTATTATTTCATTATGGAAACTACACCTGGTCTGTGAGAAATTTATTTCTCAATTCCCATGTTACCTGGTATGTGACAGGAGAGACTTAATCTTTAGAACAGCTACCTGTTGCAGTTATGCACAGTAATAGAAAAGTTCACATTCTTAAACAATGAGATTCTTGGTTTAGTTGCCTGTATTAGATGGATGGTTTACTGATCAGGAAGAAAAAAAAAAAGTGTTTGATGGATGTATGAGGTAATACATTGATATTTGGGTAGTAATAGTAATCATCATAGTTGATGGTAATATAAAATCATATCCAGAATATCCCTCGAGTTGAGCAAACGTAGGGTTTAAACATTTAACCTTATTTACATACTAATTGTTTTCATATCAACGATCAAGAAGTATCAACTTGCAATATAGGAAGACCAATAGACTTGCAGATCATCTAGCTGGGTTAGGTAGTGTTTAGATGAGAATGTCGTGTATTTTGTACCTCCTCTTGATCTTGAAAGTGATACCATTGTAAAAGAGGAGGTAGCTAATAGGTTGTTGTACACTAGGTTGGTTTCTTAATACAGGTGAGGGTCTGCCTAACCCTAGCTTAACCTTTGAAAAAAAAGGTATCAAATTGCAATGTTTACCAAAGAATTATTGGATTAACATCAATGTCTCTTGATATGTTTTCCCTGAAATGTTGAGTTGAGCCAAGAGAGAGGTATGTTGTAGCTTCAATAAGTAAGCCTCAATAAACACGAATGAGGCCAGCCTTGGGGAGTCGTCATACTTTAGCTTTGAAGTCACAAATGCGAGTAGAAATGAGGCTGGCTCTTTAAGAATTTCCTTTTTTTTGTCTAAGATGCTGTTCGAGGTCGGTAATGGTACCCAAAATATATGCTCTTGATACTTATTTATTTATTTTTATGTGAAAAAGTATATCCACTTATTGTGACTAGATTATAGTTGCATCTGAACTTGCAATTTTCTCAATGACTCCTATTACTTTTACTGTGGTATGCGTATTCCTTCAACTCAGTTGGGTCAATTAAATGATTTCTAGTTGATTCACTGATCTTTGTATGTGGTTCTGCTGATGTTACCTCGTACTATAGGATCACTGATATTGTTTAACATTTGCCTGTGTGTATATCCATTATTTCATTTTTATTTTTATTTTAAAATACAGATTTCGAAGTATTTGGAGGCCTACGGCCCATGATCTAGCAGCAGCCTGATTCATTTTGGTTTATCTTTTAACTTGCAGAGGCTGTGGAACTACTCAACCGGAAGGTATATAAAAAATTACTTGGGTCATGTTAACAAAGTTTACTGCATAACATCCACCTTTTCTGTTACCAACGGGAAGTACATTGTCAGTGGGTCAGAGGATCATTGCGTCTACATTTGGGATCTACAGGGGAAAAATATGGTTCAAAAGCTCGTAGGTCATACTGATTCTGTGATCTCAGTGTCATGTCACCCCACAGAGAACAAAATTGCTTCTGCAGGCCTGGACAATGATAGAACAGTGAGGATTTGGGTTCAAGACACATAACAACATTGAAGAGAAAGGTCGTCAAGTGCAAAGTTCTAGGGCTTCTTGCTCAGTCCTAGTAGCTGGTCTTGAGGTTCATCAGGACATTGACAACCATAGCCATGACAACAAGAAATATTAGGCTGCTATCATATCAGGGTGGACATAACACAGATTCACAAGCTATTATCTTCTTAAGGGCATTGTTGATTGGTTTGATTTAGTGTAATTCAAACAATATACATCCAAATACAATTGTAAAGATCTCCTTGTTTTTTTTTTGATTTTTTTGACAGCTTGGAATCATAAATCCTTTATTGGAAACCTGTATGTATGTTTTTCCAGACTTAACTGATTACTTGCACACCTCGAACCAATTGTATAGATGTGCTTGCAAGTTGGTTTCTAGCCTGGACCTCAGTAAGTTTGACCATTAGCGAACCCTAGTATGTTTTCTCTACATTTTGCACCCGATTTAAGTGTGTTAGGATAATTCTTCAAAGACGTGGATCGGCACGACCAGGGCTGACACTATGCTGTTATATACGTGAATATGGGTGGATGACTGGATGTGCACCAATTTTAGGCAAACCTGGTGTTTAACCAATTTTGGCTGATGTTTTACATTGTGAAGGAGACGTGCTCTAGCGAAATGTGAAATCCACTATGCTATTTCATGTAGAGAGGACATTCTGCATTACAAAACATGTAACTGATTCTTAGGTACTGAGGTTGTGAACGGTGCTGAGTTCAGAGATGCTCAGCTAGCATGTTTACCTACTATAAATGAAAATTGGGCATGTATAGTGAGCTTATTCTGTTGAAATTATGATTTGCCTAAAGTTTTGGGTAGAGTAGAATAACTGCACTAAGGATTTCCCAAGTACTTCCAACTAATGGTTGTGCATAGAATTGTATTTTAAGGTTTTATTCAATTTTCATTTCAGGATGAATTTAACGCGTTGAATCCATATTCTCCGAAGGATTTTTTTAAAATTTCTTCCTCTTCCTGGTAGTGAACAGTACCTCTATAACATACATGACATACAACTTCCGGATTTCAAGTTAAAGACAAGTATTTGAATAGGACTGCATTTGAATTTCATGCTAGATATGAAGTAGTAAAAAACAAGTATTTCTGGAATCCATGTTTCAGTATTTCTGTCAGCCAAAAATATATATATATATATATATATATATATAAGAATTGAAAAATACTTACACCTGCAAAATTTTAAATTATAACTAATGCTGATGGTTTTACTTAACCAGAATCAATAAGAGAGATCAAAATGGCTCATATAAGTAACAGGTTCCTTTGGATCATCAGCTCTTTGTAAAACCAAATGTGTCCTCAACACCACTGTTCACTTGTTTTCTCCGCTCTGCTATCATATCTGAATATGCCTGCGAAAAGAACAAGGTATAGCTTCACTGTGCAGTATTTAAGCAAAATATAAAGATGAACCAGTTTTAGTTACTTCAACTTACAAGCTTGCTGAAGCAAATAAGATTGCATTTCCAGAAACAAAGATTTCACGCAATTGATGAATCTTCTTTTGTTTTTGGTCTTAAACCAAATATCTATAGCTAAAATAGTTTATAGAAATCACATGGTGAATTTAATATGAACCAAGCGTAGCTATTCCTCACACGTGCTCCTTGCAGATTATTTTTTATATCACAGCTCACTGTGTTAGATTAGAGAAAAGCCAAAATCAGAATTACTGCACAACAATTTTATTCAGATATACCAGAGTACTGCACAACAATTTGTTGCACTGTACACAGTAACAGTTGTCCCCGAAGAGAGTCCTTAGGACCATCTAATGACTAACATTTTATTTGGAAACTTTTCAAGAACTGTGAAACCCTAAATGTCGAGCCTCAAGGAATTATTACTCAAAATATTTATCCAAAATCCACACTATATTGCTAATGATATTGGTCTTTTGGTGTTGAAAGGACCAAATGAAAAATTAAATGGTCCCTGGATCAGATATCCCGATCTCAGATATTGAAGTGCTTGTCTGTCAACCTTGTACAAGAGAATAGGGTTCTCTATTCTAACACCATAAGGTTTTCATGCACTACTAACTACTCTAATCAAGAAAGATTCCATGTGTAAAAAATGTGTAGTAAATCCTGCTACAACAAAAGAGAATGCTATAACAAGTGGATGGATCCAAACCTTGGGATATGAATACAAGAATATGTACCACCAGGCGCAAATTACAGTGAGTACAATAGTAGTGACTATGGCAGAGTGCAAGATGATCCAGCTAAACGCAATCATTAGTACTCCTGTAAGTGTTATTGTCCATGGCTGACACCTAGAACGAAGCACAAAGTGAATTTAATGGAAAGAACACACAAAATGTTTAGTTTACAAGTTTATATTTTAGTCAATTATGAACATAAACCTTCTATCGTTCTTGACATATGCAGAAACAAAGTGGAGAAGATGCATTTTGGAATATTCTCTTGGCCCAATCTAAAGATATTTTATACCAGTGTAGTCAAGGCGTTAAAGCGCACCTAAGGCGCAATACCCTCTATGTGCCTTAGGCAAGGTCTTGAAATGGCATACCGATTGAATTGAGGTAGTAGTAGTAATAAAAAAATAGATATATCAAATAAAAAATAAAATAAATATTAAATATGACATGAATTATCACTGAATTACTTAGCCAAACTTTAAAATTAATTTTATGTGATTGTAAACATGAAACCATTGTAGTCATTTAAAAGAAAAATCTTAAGCAATAAGTAAAGAACAAAATAAAACTCGTATCTCTCAAAACAATCTAGCTCAACTTCAATAAACTAAAATAATGAACCAATCGAATTGAGCCAAATGAGTTCTTTATGAAATAGAACACATGATTCAAATTTTAGAATTCCGTAAAACTTCATTTAATTCATCTTTGTGTTTTCTCTCAATCCATCCATACAACTTAACAAAAACTAGTCAAAATTAAATTTAGAGTGTACTCCAAAATAAAACTTACTAAATTTGTAAAATTTCTTGTACCATACAACAATTGGATTGAGTGTAAATGTGTCACAAATAGCAAAAATTGTAAAAAAAAATAAAAAAACGGTAAAAGTTACTAAGGCGTGCGCCTTATGCGCCTCACACCTCAACTAAAAGCGCACAAAAGCGTGAAAAGCGCACGCTTCATGTTAG
Source organism: Coptis chinensis (assembly GCF_015680905.1). NCBI lineage: Eukaryota > Viridiplantae > Streptophyta > Magnoliopsida > Ranunculales > Ranunculaceae > Coptis > Coptis chinensis. The sequence continues at coordinate 86,461,106 of NC_141460.1, forward strand.
TATCCGCGCCTGGGCTGAGGCGAGGCACAAAAAAAGCCTCTCCGCGCCTTGCGCCTTAGGCGCGTGCTTCCTTGCGCCTTGACTACACTGCTTCATACTACTCAGTTTCCACGGTAGTATGCATATCATCAATTTTGTCCAACTTAGGTTGGTATACATGTAAACAAGGAACTATTAGTAGCATAGTTTCCATCAGTGTTTCATTTAGAAGTAGAGGTCAATCATCAACAACTACATTTCACAAACATTGATTATCAAAAGCTATGCCTCAGCCAAGCACCCAAACCAGATGGTTTAGATATTGCGATGTTGTTATAATTCTGTTGAATGGTCCTTCTCAGGCTTCTCAGCTACCCCAAGTGACACACTCATATATTTATCTGATATTCATGCTATACTACCAAGTGCTATCAGCTTTTCTACAGCTCTAGTAAGAATCATGATATCGATTCATGCCATAAAAGATGAAAGATGAATTAGTAATCATGATATCAGCTTTTATACTTGCATTTAACAGTTGAAAATGAAAGATGAATTAGTAATTGTTAGTACCCTACGCTCTCAACCAATCACTACGGTCCACATGTCCAGTGTCCAAAGTCTAATCACAGGTCTAACATACGACCTATAATTTAAGTCTACTCCAAGAGCAACAGGTCGCACACAACCTAACACATCAAGGCACACATACAATCTCTATAAACAGAAATCAATTTGAGCACAATTAAAGCATTCATTAATAGCACAAGGAGTTAAACAGATTATAATGAACATCCATCTCAAGAGCCAAACATAACGGACGAGCATCATAAAAGGAAAGGAGAGCAAGAGCTCAAATCATTATTACATAAAGTCTCCACGAGGAAAACGGGAAGACAAACCAAATCAATAAAAGGAGGATGAATCTAAACATTTGAGGACATTCTCTCCCAGGAGGAAAACCGCCCCAATCAAGTTCAATTTCTATGGAATTACATATGACTTGATTCTGGTTCGACAAAAGAACTAGATACGTAGGCAACTTGACATAAGAAATCCAGCCCACGAAGTGGTTTTTGGTTTAGCTATCAATACTATCAATCAATCATTTTTGGTTATGTAAAGGATAAACGAATCTCTCCCTTTTACATTGGTGTCGTCTGCGGGTCGAAGTTCTTGAGAAAACTACACTTTTCACTTGTTATTCTCAAGCCCACGAAGCGCGGTGTTGGCTGTTCCGAAGAGATCAATCAAAAAGCTTGTTTGCCTATGGAGTTGATCAATAAATGAAAGATAAGTTTTTCCTTGATATACAAACTCCCTGATTTGTTTAGTTGCATGATCACATGAACAACCGAAGGTTCAGTTCTACTGTTTTGAATTTTCTTGTTTCAATCTGATCAAATATATAATCTCCAGTTTAGTCTTGAGTCGGTACAATTGCTCGTATTCAATATTCATCAGTCACATGATTGTATGTCATTGGCATCTTACATTGCATACCACAAACGAGCTTAATTAATTATGGGGTATGGTAGCACCTATGATACCCCCTGATCTGAAGTTGCCTGAAGGCACTCGATCACTACATTTGATGTGGTCATCTCTTAGTCCAAATACAATAGGATGAGTGCTGCAGATTTTAAACCATTTCTATTGTTCGTATTACCATTCAACCGACCTGGTCATGCCAAAAGATGGCCATTTGCAACTATTATACTGGAACGTTACAACTCAGATTTGGATTCTTTCATTCATCCTTGATCTTGATTATTTCGATCCATCACCAAATTCTACAGTACGTCTTGTATATATCCTGAAGAAACACTTACAATTTATTCATGACTTTTGATTATTATTAATGTCTTTTCACATGGGGACCGACCTGATCATAGCTAGTTGCCCTTGTTAGTCGAACTCTTGCTATTTTGAATATTGCTTATATTAGTGTAACTTCAATTACATTAATGAGCCTCAGCCCCTCGTAAGCGTTACACTAAGCTTTCTATTTCCAATTCCTAATATCTAGGATAAGCTATTAATAATTTCTAATGTGTGTTGTCAATTTGAGTCACTTTGACTCAAAGTTTCAATTCTAAACAGACATATACTTACTTGTACCAACAATTATGGGAAGATTGTTGCTTGGAGTTACTTCGGGATCTTCAGTTCATAAGGTTTCAACCTGATCGAACTAACAACAAACCTTGTGGACATGGGCATATCCTACCTAAGCTTTTGGCCAGCTGAAGCAGCAGGTTGCCTATAATACGAAATGGTGATACCTTAACATTGTAGCAGATATACTTCAGTATATCAGCTCAATGCAAGTTTCAAGTCTCTACTGAATTAACATTCCCCAGATATTAAGAGTTGATGAATTGAGAGGGTCACAAAATGCATGAGTTGCCTTGGAGCAAGCTTTGGCGGCATTATCAGTTCGTTAATTCCACTCCAAATTTGGGGCTGTGACAGTTGGGGTCACTTACAATATGACGTGAAGGCCACGACAGCAACTGTGGTCACTTACATTAGCATGTTGAACAGATTCATTCTGAGCTAGATCAACTATATAACCTACATTTTCAATGACTAATATTGCCATTTGGCATTTTTAGTGCCACCTTGCAGTCATCCACATATTGACCCCCTCCTTAATATGCAAATGTTCGACTAAAATTGTCAACCTTGATTATACTACTAATTTCTATATCGATCTACAGCTCGACCTACTGCAAGGGTCGATTACACTCCAAACTGGGGGCTAGCCACAACTATCTCCGAACCGGGGCTAGTCATTGCCATCTAAACATGTTCAATTCAGTTATTATGCTCTATACACCTTCAGACTTGCTACCGTTAGTTTGTACTCACTCTTTGGTGTTAGCACAATTTTTTTTTGTTAAAGGTCAATCAAGCTCCAAAACTGGGGCTAGCTACACTCACGCCAATTAAAGGCTAACTATCAACCATAGTGACGCTCCCAAAAGGCTAGCTATTAACCAATCAGCTTGATGCCCTGCTAAGGATCAAGTTTGATTTGTGAACTACGATCTACAAACTACAATGTTAGATCGTCATCAAAGACGCACGGGAATCGACCATAGTGACGCCCCCAAAAGGCTAGCTACCAACAATAACTCCCCCAAAAGGGGTACAAATCGACTTAACGCCTATGCAAGGGTTAAGTCTGATTCAACTGTAATTGTCCCTCAAAGGCTAATTATCAATCTAATCCAATAAAAAAACGCCCCCAAAAAGCGTACAAATCGACTTAATGCCTGTGCAAGGGTTAAGTTTGATTCAACTGTAATTACCACTCAGAGGTTAATTATTAGTCAAATTCAATCAAAGGTGCCCCCAAAAGGGCCACAAATCAACTTAGCGCCTACACAAGGGTTAAGTTCGATTCAACTATAATTACCACTCAAAGGCTAATTATCAGTCAAATCCAATCTACGAACTACGATCTACGAGCAGGACCTAGCACACAACTCGCAACAAAACTCTAAGCAACAAACGACATCCAACTAACAAACACAGAAAATAAGAAAATTCAATTCTCAATAATCTCCATTTCAAACCAAGTAAGTCTAACACGTGGTCTCATTTATTATCTTTCTTTACACCACTGTTCTACAAACAGTGATCTAAAGAAAGGGGGCTGTGTTAATACCCTACGCTCTCAACCAATCACTACGGTCCACGTGTCCAGTGTCCAAAGTCTAATCACAGGTCTAACATACGACCTATAATCTAAGTCTACTCCAAGAGCAACAGGTCGTACCCGCCTAACACATCAAGGCACACATACAATCTCTATAAACAGAAATCAATTCGAGCACAATTAAAGCATTTATTAATAGCACAAGGAGTTAAACAGATTTGTAATGAACATCCATCTCAAGAGCCAAACATAACAGACCTGCATCATAAAAGGAAAGGAGAGCAAGAGCTCAGATCATTATTACATAATGTCTCCACGAGGAAAACGGGGAGACAAACCAAATCAATAAAAGGAGGATGAATCTAAACATCTGAGGACATTCTCTCCCAGGAGGAAAACCGCCCCAATCAAGTTCAATTTCTATGGAACTACGTATGACTTGATTCTGGTTCGACAAAAGAACTAGATACGTAGGCAGCTTCACATAAGAAATTCAGTCAATACTATCTATCAATCAATCATGTTTGGTTATGTAAAGGATAAACGAATTTCACCCATTTACAGTAATAATAATTAAAAACTCACCAAGATGGTTTATAAAATTAATTAGCATTATAACAACTGAAGTAAGAGGTTTCTACTGAAAATAAAAGGTACCGAACAAGTTAAAAACTCACCAAGATGGTTTAGTGTCCCAAACAGATTCATACTCAAGAGAAAGTTGGTTCATAAAACCATCCATATCTTCAACAACACCATCTTCATCCACATATTTAGAGTCATAAGAGTCCTTTGAATTGCATCGAAGAAGTAGTCTTTTTCTAGGAAAAGTTATTGTTGGGAGCTTAACTGAGCTAGTTTTAGAAGACAAAGTGTGATTAAGTAAGTGGGTTTTAGGTGAGGAGTGATGCCTGTTGTGGTTCAGTAGCAGAGAAGAAATGGAGAGTGGGAGAAACGATAGAGTTCCCATTTTTTAACTGCCACAACTGTTTTCGACCGTTAGTTATGTTCTTAGGTGCAATTTGTACTTCTTAGTGTGGAAAAGAACGTTCAAACTGACGAAACTGCCCCTGCGTAATTCCAAATAATAGGCTATGGCTAATTTCACTCCTATTCATTGTCACCAAAACAGGACACGTTTAAAACGGGGTACTTGAAAAAAAAAAAAAAAAAACCTTAGTTCTAGTTTGTGCTTTAAACTGAACGTTTCGGATAAAAAAACGGAAAAAAGAAATGTTTAAAAACATAAGACATAAAAAACGGGTTTAAAAACGGTAAAATAGGTTTATAACGTATAATACGTAAAAGAAACGGTAAAAACTGATGATAAAAAATACGAGTTTGATTTTTTATAAGATTGGAAAAAAAAAATAGGCACAGAAAATAAAAATAATAATAATACAAATGAAAGAAAATTCAAATACATGAAAGTATCAAATTATCAATTACTCATCCAAATACTAGAAGTTTAAGATTCAGTACCAACTACCAAAACACGACCCTAAATAAAATACTACTAATTACCAACCATAATTACATAATCAAGTACTACAAATAAGTTAATAACTTTAAAATTTCTAAGTATTAATAGTCAAAAGCAAAATAAAACTGTTTCAATAAGTCAATCTAACTCCCACTCTTCAAAAAGGTAAATTCCAAAACTCATTTTTCTTCTCACGTTTTCTTTAAAAAAAAAAAAAAAAAAAAAAAAATTAGCCCGCATCACTTCTTCCCCAGAGTCGCACCACTTGTGCTGCACCACACTCCACCGCCGCCTCCTCCCACCAGCACTAGCTTGTTGCTGCCACCGCCACCGTCACCACCAATCCTCCACCGTCACAATCTCTCCACCGTTCTAAAACTCGGCGGCCTTGCTGCTGCTGCACCACCATCGTTTCGCCGCACCACCTTGAATCACCTTCCCAACCCCAAACACAAACCCCGACCACCTTCTCCCCCAAAACACCCGACCAACATCATCCCCCCACCCAAAAACACTGATCTCCACTGTTCTCAAACCATCAGTCGACTCCTCCACCAATTTCATCCCTTCCATCACCGGCTGACCAGTTGCAAACACCCACCCCCCACCTTGACCTCACCTTCCCTTCCCCATTCCTTAATTCACGATAAAAAAAAAAAAAAAAAATATATATATATATATATATATATATATATATATATATATATATTTAAAAAAAAATACAGTGTCAGGCCTTTGGGATCTTCTGGTATTGACTACTGACTTCTGAAATTATCAAATATTTTGTGGGATGAGTTTTGAGATTTGTTGAACTGTCGACGGGATTTGGTTTCGTCGTTTTGTGATTTGTTGAACTGTGGACGGGATTTGGTTTTGCTGTTTTGGGATTTGTTTGATGGGATTTGGTTTTGCCGATTTGGGATTTGTTCGACGGGAGTTGGGATTTGTCGGTTTTGGGTTTTTTTTGTTCGATTGGATTTTTTGAATCTTCGACGGGATTTGGCTACGAGAGGGAAGAAAAGTCTTGCTCTCTCGGTTGTTTCTTCTAGTTTCATTGCCCCAACACCTAAGAAGCGAGTTCACTGTCCTTTTCGGGGTTGTCATGGATGCACCAATGGAGTAAACAATAATGGGTTTACTGTTCCCTATATTTTCACGTATTTCGATAATCAACACATGGATTGCCAGTTGAGTATTGACAGGGTACGGGATGAACTTAAGGAGGATCGTGAACTTTTTCTGTCACTAGAGGATTCCTTAAAGTCATTAGACAAATGGATTTGTGGCATTTGTCTTTGCATCCACGCATTTGGCATACCATGTCGTCATCCAGATGACACTATACAACCACCTACTTTGTTGGAGAATGGGGAACTCGAATGTGCTATTGTGGGCATACCACAACCACCCCTAACCCCAACACTGCAGATCTTACACCCACAACACAGAGGGGTGACGATAATACTCCTAATTTGCTTGTTGTTGCGTCCTCTCTTGATGAGACATTACTTGACAACGCATTCCATATACCTTTTCGTACTGTGAAAAGTATACCACGCGCGTGTCGTTTGGCTTTTTCTGGTGCACTAAAATCAGCCCTTTGGGATATCACGGTTGATCCTGGTTCTGTTCTGTCTTGGGTTCGTCTCCTCCTTTTACCGCGTTGCACTTTACTAGTTTTTCAACCACAGAACCGGCAGGAACGTCGCTCTGGTACTAAGAAAGATCTTCAGCTAGGGCTGGTCATCGAGCTACCCGAGTCGAGTTTTGCTATACTCGAGCTCGACTCGCACATGTAGAAGCTCGACTCGAACTCGCATTCGAGCTTAATATTGAAGCTCAAGCTCGACTCGCCTAGTTATACTAATAGCTCGAGCTCGACTCGGCTCGACTCGTTTTACACCGAGCTCAAGTTCGAGGTTCGAACTTCGAAGTTGATTATGCTCGTTTGAACTTCGAACTTCGAGCTCAAACTTCGAAAAAAATGTATATAAAACATTAAAACTAGTATAAATTGTAAATTATAGTTGGGTATAAAGTATAAAATGTCATTATAAATTATAAATTATATATTACGTATGGGCTTATAAAAAGTAGCTCATGAGCTAGTCGGCTTCGATTTCGAGTAGAGCTAACTCGCGAAGCTATCTAGAATGAGCTTCTAGAATGAGCTTTAAATTAAGCTCAAGCTCGACTCATACTTTTGTGTCGCGACGAGTTTGAGTCGAGCCTTCGAGCCGAGCGAGCTCGAGTTACTCACAAATAGCTCGACTTCGATGACCGACCCTATCTTCGTAGGAAACAGATTCTCCATGCTTTGATGACATGGAATGAGTGCGGGGATGTTTAGATCTCTTAAAGTCTGTAATAGAGCATCCTTCAATCCAATCTACCGGAAATCGTCCCCTACTCAAAATGTGCGTCGATGCTACGAGAAAGTTTCGATGGACATTTTGTTGCAAGCCGTAAAAAGTGTTGTCATCATCGGGGGTTACTTCTAATTCTACGGAGACTATACAAGCATTAGAGGAGAAACACCCGACACGACAACCACCTGTGAGACCTTCGGTTCCTTCTGCTGAGGCCCCTTTGTTGGTAGAGAGAGGAGACACCTTATTGTCATGCATTAGGTCGTTTCCAAAAGGTACATCTTGTGGTCGTGATGGTCTCCGAGTTCAACATTTGTTGGATGCCATGAGTGGTGTTGCGGCAGCTATATCGTCTGATTTGCTAGATGCTTTGACCCCTGTGGTAAATCTTTGGTTACAGGGACGATGTCCACAGCCGTTAGCAGAATTCATAGCGAGTGCTCCGCTTACTCCACTTCTTAAGCCAGATAATAACATTCGTCCTATAGCTGTGGGTATGGTTTGGCGCCGCTTGGTCTCCAAGATTTCAATGAAAGGAGTTTCCAAAGATGTGGTAGGGTACTTACAGGATTTTCAGTATGGGGTTGGTGTTTCTGGTGGAGCAGAAGCGATTTTGCACGATGTCAACTGTATAGTTTATGCTAATAGTGGCAGTACTTCTCTTTCGATGCTACTGGTAGATTTTCAGAATGCTTTTAACATGGTTGATCGGACTACCATGTTAAGAGAGGTTCGTATCCACTGCCCAGCTATTGCCCCTTGGGTCGAGTACTTGTATTGTCAACCTGCGAGGTTATATTGGGGGACGACTACATATGGTCTGCTACTGGGGTCCAACAAGGCGATCCTTTGGGTCCCCTTCTCTTTGCACTAGTGTTGCATCCCTTGATTCTATGGATCTAGTCTAGTTGTCAATTATTACTACAGGCTTGGTACCTAGATGACGGGACTCTGATTGGAGATACAGAATAGGTGGCGACAGCTTTGGGTATGATTCAGGAAGAAGGACCTTCCTATGGGTTGGTTCTTAATGTGGCTAAAACTGAGATATTTTGGCCACCACTGGATCCACGTCGCTCCACTCGTCCTCAGCAGGGGGTCAAGTTGATTAGGTGCAGTCAGCACTGATTCATCCTTTGTCATGGGCCTTGCTCGCAAGTGTGTTGAAAAGGCTATGAGTTTGATGGACCGTTTAGCTGTTTTGAAAGATCCACAGTGTGAGTTAGCGCTCTTACGAGCTTGTGCTGGGCTTTCTAAGTTGGTCTTTGCGATTCGTACTTGTCCACCAGCTCTTTTCAGAGAGACATCTAAGACTTTTGATCGGCATCTCCGTAGTGTTCTCCAGGGTATTGTGGTTTCTGCTGGTCCTGCTTTCGGTGATTTGCAGTGGCGTCTATCGACACTCCTATATTACATCTGGGTGGGTTAGGTATTTATTGTGCCACTAATGTCTCTACTTTTGCTTTTGTGGCCTCCCATTGTCAGACTTTTGAGCTTCAAAACCATATTCTTAGGAGTTGTGGCACAGTGCCTGTGGATGAGATTCTTGATGTTGCTAGCAGTGCATTGAGTCTCTGTCTACCCGATTTTGACTTTAACTCTCTAGCTGTGAATGTTACCGTCCCCTCAAAACCACAAAAAGTTTTGGCGGAAGCGTTTTACGGTAAGATTGTTGCTAGTCTTGAGAGGGAGTTTGTGTTATCTTCTCATCAGAAAGCAGTCATTGGATGCTTGCAGTCAGAACATGCAAAGGATTTTCTACTTGCTATTCTGATTGAGGGACTTGGACAGCGTATGTCGCTAGTGGAGTATCGTTCTATTATCTGGTACCGTCTCATGATTCCTTTGTACTCTGATGGTGGTCTATGCCCGGTTTGCAAAAAGAGTATACTAGATGCTTTCGGGGACGACCATGCAGCACATTGTAGATATTTCCCAGGTTTCAAATACCGACATGATCATGTCAGAGATATTTTATGTGATGCATTTTGGAGGGCTAGGGTACAAGTGAAGAAGGAAGCTCCCGTGAATTTTCTCACTAATCCGAATGAGGGAAGATCGACACTTCGGCCTATGGATGTATTGGTCTACAGTTGGTCTGAGGGGAGGCATGCGTGTGTTGATGTAACTGGAGCCTCTCCATTGGTAGGGCTTGGGAATGGAGTCTTTGAGGTGGGAGAAACAACTAATAGAGCAGCGGCAGGGAAAATTGAGAAACACGAGGAGGCTTGTAGAGCTAACCAGCATTGTTTCATTCCTTTCAGTTTTGACACTTTTGGTTTCTTAGCCCAACAGTCTATTGAGCTCCTTAAGAGATTGCAGAAAGTTATGGACTGCAACGTAATGACAGCTGGTTCCAACGAGTTTGTATTTAGAAGAATAGGATTTGCCATTCAGAAAGGACTTGCAGCGCAGCTTGTTGCACGCTTGTCCTAATTATTTGTAAAATTCGTTATCTTTATCAACAAAAAAATAAATAAATAAATAAATGGGAGATTTTCAAAATCTCGGGTTTTAAATGTTTTTTTAAGTTTAAAACGCGATATTTTGAAAAACCCAAGTTTTAAACTGGAACAAGTCGCCTTGCCAATTTAACGGGTTTTAAACGCGTTTTTTTAAAAAAAAAAAAAAAGGCCGAATTTGGTGGCAATACCACTAATTAGACTAGTATATTGCTATACATTGGGGGTAAGCGGAGAGGGAGAGGGACGAAGAGAAGAGAAGTGATGATGACAGACAGACAGATAGAAACCAACCAAATTACTTTTTGTCCATATACCCCCCTCGGCCCAGAACGTTCGCTCCGCTCACTTGATTATAAGATACAACAAACAGAATTGTTTTCCTTTTCTTTTCTTTTTTTTTTAGAAATTATTTTTACATTCCCCCAAGTATTGTTGTATGTGAAAAGAATGTGTTGAACTTAGAACAAGTTAGCGACAAGTTTCCTACAATCAATCAAGAAACTTGCAAAATCCAGATTTCTATATAATTATTGTCGTATTTGTTAGGAATATACAACTTAATTATACTTACTCTTTATCAATTACCAAACTATATAAACCCTTTGTCTTGTAAGTGTCTTGTACTTCTTAGTTAAATCTGAGCCTAGTGTAGATACATTATGTCCTTAAGACAGATTTTCCCCCTTACGGTGCTTGAAGGTTGATGGAAAACTGTCTCCCAATATAGAACGGATTTCCTTTTATAGAAAGCTAGCACTTCAATTATATAGAATCAGCGAACACAACATAGTATTTGATTAAGAACAGAGGGAGAAGAGAAAGATCAGAACTCTATGTGATATGGTGTGTCTTTCTCTCCAAATTCATCCACTATTTATATGTGAGTGGTGCCTCTTCGAAACAACACAGTGACTCTTGGGAAAAAGTAAACAACTCTTTGAAAGTCACATGTTTCGAAAGGACACACCATTTAGGCATAAAGCACTGTTTCGAACCAGTGCCTATTTCGAAAGATCACACCTTTTTGGCATGATGCACTGTTTCGAACCAGTGCACCCTTTCAAAAAGGGTTTTCTCACTTTACATATTGTTTCAAGAGAAACCCATTTCATCTTAAGTGGGGTAACTTGGGAGACAAATTACTCATTCATATCTCAACGGATTTGTGTAAAGCAAATCCATTTTTCTAACAATCCCCACATGAATGAAAATTTGGCTTCTTCTATCATAAACATCATATTTCTGTTCTTTTAGAAATAAAAAGATACCGCATCAGGTCAAGTAGCATGGGAGGCCTTGAACTTGCCTTAGTGAAAGACGATCGGATTTAATTGGATGATCAGTAGACTTCAATTAATGCCCTTGAACTGTCAGCCGTTTGTATAAACCTAGACAATCATCTTTAAGCAATATCTTCTTGAATACTGTTGGTTCTCACGTTTGTGTTCATTTTGGCCTTGAACACTTATTGGTTTCAGAGAGTGCTTTTGAGACATTTGCCTTAAAATTCTCATAGAAGCGACCCCACTTCATACTCACATAGGTGATTTCTATAAAGAGTATCATGCAATACTCTACTTGGATAACATAACTTTCCAAGATATAGTAAATCATTAAAAGCTTGACTTATTCTGGATCTCACGGCAGATATGCATTGTCTTATATATGAATGGGTTAGAGTATATTATTACTATCCAGTGCTAACTGAGTCACAAACATAATTCAGTTGGCCCTTTGAACTTAGATATTGGGATCTCTAGTCAACTAGGTTGGTTTTTCCATTATGAGGACTCTTGGTTGATTATCTCAAAGGCTTTAAGCCCATTCCCCTTGATAATCTTTCCATTTGCTCTCTTGTTAAACCTTTTGTAAGCGGATTCGCAATGTTAACTTTTGACCTTACATAGTCGATTGAGGTAACTCCATTTGAGAGCAATTGTCTAACAGTGTTATGTTTACGACGTATGTGTCAAGACTTCCTGTTATACATGCTACTTTGTGCTCTATCAATAACAGATTGGCTGTCACAGTGTATACACACTGCTGGCACAGGTTTAGCCCAGTTTGGAATATCCTCTAAGAAATTTCGATGCCACTTTGCTTCTTCTCCAGCCTTGTCCAATGCTATGAATTATGATTCCATAGTGGACCTCCCTATGCACGTTTGTCTTGAGGATTTCCAAGAAATAGCTACACCTCCAAGTGTAAAGACATATCCACTTGTGGACTTTGAGTCTTTAGTGTCAGATATACAATTAGCATCGCAGTACCATTTTGGAATGGCTGGATATCTTGTATAGTGCATACCAAAATTCTGAGTATACTTTAGGTATCCCAAAACTCTCAGTATGGCAGTCCAATGATCTCTGCCAGGATTACTCATATATCGACTTAGCTTGCTCACAGAATATGCTATGTCAGGCCTTGTACAATTCATGATATACATTAAACTACCAAGTATATGAGAGTACTCTAGTTGAGATATGCTATCTATAGTATTTTTGGCTAAATGAAGATTTACGTCAACTAGTAACCTTTTTGGTGTGATATTATATTTCTTGAACTTTTCAAGAATCGTCTCAATGTAATGAGATTATGATAGAACAAGTCCATCATCTGTCCTAGAAATCTTAATTCCTAGGATAACATCAGCGACACCTAAATCTTTCATGTCAAACTTACTAGACAACATTTGTTTGGTAGATTTTATGATATCTATATTACTACCTAAAATTAGCATATCGTTTATATAAAGACAAACAATGACACATCCCTTTTGAGTGCTTTTGGCATAACACATTTGTCACACTCGTTTATTTTGAAACCATTTGACAACATTGCATTGTCAAATTTCTCATGTCATTGCTTAGGTGTTTGCTTTAATCCATATAAGGATTTAACAAGCTTACAAACTTTCCTTTCTTGTCCATGAGCAATAAACCCTTTGGGTTGTTATTACATGTATATTTCTTCATCTAACTCACCATTTAAGAATGCCTTCTTTACATCCATTTGATGTATCTCAAATCTATGTATTGATGCTATTGCTATTAGCATCCTTATGGAAGTTATTTTGTAACTGGAGAATAAGTGTCAAAATAATCCAATCCTTCATGTTATCTAAAGTCTTTGACCACAAGTCTAGCTTTATACTTGTCGATTGATCCATCAGTCTTAAATTTCTTTGTGAATATCCACTTATATCCCAAATTCTTGGAATCTGGTGTTAAATCCACCAATTCCCATGTATGATTTTGCATTATGGATTTAATCTCGCTATTTATTGCTTCTTTTCAATACGTAGCTTCTGGAGATGACATTGCTTCCTTGAATGTTTGAGGGTTATTTTCCAACAAGTATGTTAGAAAATAAGGTCTAAAAGACGTTGATGTCCTTGACCTTTTGCTACGTCTAGGTTCCTCCTCAATTTTGCTTTGTGTAGGATAGTTACTAGTTGTAGCATCTAAAGTTCTCTTTGTTGAACTTGACTCTATACACATGTTATACGGAAACGTATTTTCAAAGAATGAAGCATTTCTTGACTCAATAATCGTATTAACATGTATATCTTTAATCTCTAATTTATGAACAAGAAAACGATATGCACTACTATTGTTTACATATCCAATGAATACACAATCAATAGTCTTGGGTCCTATCTTCACCTTCTTAGGTTTAGGGACTTCCATTTTAGCAAGACACCCCCACACTCTTAAGAATTTGTAGGAAGTCTGATGACCTTTCCACAATTCGTATGGTGTTCTAAGCGTCTTCTTGTTAAGAATCTTGTTGAGAATGTAATTGGCAGAAAGCAAAGCTTCCCCACAAATTTCAGGGTAAACGGAACTTAACAACATAGCATTTATCATCTCTTTTAGAGTTCGGTTTTCGCGTTCATAATACCATTTGATTGAGGTGAATAAGGAGCTGTAGTTTGATGAATGATTCCATGTTCAGAACAGAAACCTTCAAAAGGTGATTCATATTCACCTTCTCTATCACTCCTTATAGCCTTAATCTTTTTACTTAGTTGATTTTCAACTTCATTTTTATAGTGTTTGAACACTTCAATTGCCTCATCTTTACTTCTCAACAAGTAAACATAATTATATCTAGTGCTATCGTCAATAAAAGTAATGAAATACTTTTTACCACCTCTAGTTTGCACGTACTTAGAATCACATATATCTGTGTGTATTAAGTCTAGAGGTTCAGTATTTCTTTCATTGGAATGAAAGGATGATCGGGTCAATTTGTATTCTACACAAGTTTCACATTTATGTTGTGGGTTTATTTTTATCTTTGGTATATAGTCCAAATTAATTAATTTACGCAAAGTATCATAATTAACATGTCCTAATTTGCCATGTCATACATGTGAATACTCAATCAAGTAAACAGAATATTCAATTTTATTGGCGCTCTTTGGCGTAATAGTAAAACAAGATATCCTAAGGAGCCCATCCTGAAGATAGCCCTTACCCGCGAATACATTATTTTTAGTTAGTATAAATTTATCATAAACAAAGACTAACTTAAAGCCATTCCTGCTCAACAGCGACCCAGAAACCAAGTTCTTGCGAATGTCAAGCACATAGAGCACCTCATTCAGAGTTAGTCCCTTCCCATAAGTCAACCTCATCACCACATTTCCTTTGCCTTTAACCTTGGACGTAGAAGAGTTTCCCATAAAGAGTTGTTCTTCCTTTTCCACAGCATGATAAGTGGTGAACATCGACTTGTTGGAGCATATGTGGTGAGTAGCACCAGTATCCACCCACCATTCCCTTTCATTTCCAATCATGAGACATTTAGAAACCACAGTAGATAGGTTCATATCATTAATATTGTCAGAAAGCGTGTCCAGTGTCACATTTGCTTCAGTATTTTGCTTCAGTATTTTGCTTCTTGTACTTCTTTGACTTGCGACATTCACTTGCCTTATGTCCAGCCTTCCCATAGTTGTAGCACTTGCCCTTGAACTTAATAGGCGTACTACTCTTTTCTCCTTGAGCTTTGTCTTGGAACTTCCTCTTTCCCTTAGCACTTGATCTTTCCACAACATTGGCCTTTGCCACCATGGGATCCTTGCCCTTCTTCTCAAATAAACGGTTATCTTCCTCTATCCTTAGACGGACAATCAGTTCTTCAAGATTCATATCTTTGCGTTTATGCTTAAGATAGTTCTTAAAATTCTTCCAAGATGGTGATAATTTCTCAATCATAACAGCCACTTGGAAAGATTCTCCTAGGGTCATTCCTTCAGCAGTGACATCATGGAGGATTACTTGAAGTTTTTGGACTTTGCTTATGACGGTCTTACTATCCGTCATTCTGAAATCAAGAAATCTGCCCAACTATGAATTTCTTCATGTCAGTATCTTCACTATTGTATTTCTTGTCCAACAAATCCCAAAGTTCTTTAGTAGTCTTGAACACACTATACACATTGTATAATGAGTCAGCCAACCCGTTAAGGACATAATTTCTACACAAGAAATCAGCATGAAACCAAACATCCTTGGCCAAAACCTTCTCTTTGTCGGTTTTATCAGGGCTTACATCAGGAGCCTTACCCCATAGAAACCTTGCCAAGTTAAGGGTGGCTAGATAGAAGAGCATCTTCTGTTGTCAGCGCTTGAAATCAGTTATATTGAACTTTTCAGGCTTCTTCCCATGAGGAACAAAATGGGGAACAACAGTAGGAACAGTAACAACATAAGTAACTGGTGGTGTTGCCATATTCTGAAATACAACTACACTTTGTTATTCCTTTAAACCAAAATAGAAAAGAAAACAGAAACAAATTCTGTTCGGTAAAGAAGAAGAAGGAAAAGAAATTTGTCTTAAATTGTTAGGAATATACAACTTAATTGTACTTACTCTTTACCAATTACCAAACTATATAAATCTTTTGTCTTGTAAGTGTCTTGTACTTCTTAGTTAAATCCGAGCCTAGTGTAGATACACTATGTCCTTAAGACAGATTTTCCCCCTCATGGTGCTTGAAGGTTGATGGGAAAATGTCTCCCAATATAGAACGGATTTCCTTCTATAGAAACCTAGCACTTCAATTCTATAGAATCAGCGAACACAGCATAGTATTTGACTAAGAACAGAGGGAGAAGAGAAAGATCAGAACTTTGTGTGATTTGGTGTGTCTTTCTCTCCAAATTCATCCACTATTTATAAGTGAGTAGTGCCTCTTTGAAACAACACAGTGACTCTTGGGAAAAAGTAAGCAACTCTTTGAAAAGTCATATGTTTCGAAAGGACACACCATTTCGGCATATAGCACTGTTTCGAACCAGTGCCTATTTCGAAAGGTCACACCTTTTCGACATGATGCACTGTTTCGAACCAGTGCACCTTTTCAAAAAGGTTTTTCTCACTTTACCTATTTTTTCAAGATAAACCTATTTTATCTCAATTGGGATAACTTAGGAGACAAATTACTCATTCATACATCAATGGATTTGTTTTGGATTTGTGCAAAACAAATCTATTTTTCTAACAGTATTGTACATTTGTTTCCAATTGTACTAACAAGACTTTGAAATTTATGTCTATGCACTAGTATACTGTTATGCAGTTGGGGTGTGAGGGGAGAGGGAGAGATTGAGAGGGTGTGGAGGGAGGGAGGGAGGGAGAGACGAAGAGAAGAGATGAGGAATGAAGACAGACAGACATACAGAAACCAACCAAATGACTTTTTGTCTACATACCCCCCCTCGGCCTAGAACGTTCGCTCCGCTCACTGGACAAGTGCAGTTCGGAGAACTGACAAGCTTAGGAGTCCTTGTTTTGAGAACTGGATTGTTGTTGAAGAAATTGGCAGGCCGGAGCTCAAATCCACCACTTAGCGTTGGCATTACCGGGAAATCTTCTTGGTAAGGGACGTGGTGAAATCCTAATGTGTACCATAAGACAATGTCCTTATTTTCAATGGCCCTATTCCTGCATTAGATCATCACCAAACATAATTAATCCAATTATAGGTAAACGCAACCGATGCAACTTATGGAAAAAGTATGACTAAGAGATTGCAGTATAAATTGTTCAACTAATAAATTCTGTAGTATTCGGTAAGCCATAGATTTGTTACCTGGCACTCCATGTGGCTAATGTATCATCCCCACGACTCTGATCCGAATACTCTCCTCCAACCCATTTCTCGGACTTGTTATAAGGAGTGACCCACAAATGGTACTTGGTAAATGCTGCCCGAATCTGAGGATAATCATCGTCGGATAATAGCGCGCCAGCTAATGATCCTGGAATCAGACGGTAACCAACATGGTTCCCCATGTTAGTCATCTTACTGGGATTTATAACTAACAATTCAGCAGGTTCCATCCCAAGTTTTATCCTTGCATCTGACTCAGTTTTAGCAGTTTGCCTTTCAACAGTCCAGTAACTCTTCCTTAGTGAACTATGGTCAGTGATTCTCTTGGTTACCAACTTGTCCTTAACAAAGGTATTTTGGTCACCATCAATGTCTAGATCAAGGTGATAGCTGAGGAAGTGGTCATGGTATGGGGCAAGAGTGTAGTCAGCAATTAATGTAGCATAGGGATCCTCTTTTATTTGGTCTGTGTGAGTGTAAGTTGTACCCTTTACTCCAAGCACACCAGTTAGCCCAACCTGGAGGAACAAAAATAGGTGTATTCTTGCAGCATTAGCTTTGACGGAGAAAATCTAGAAGCAAATCATGATTTGTGTTTTGGTTGTCAAAATTGTATGAATATGCATAATTTCACGAGCAACATACATACAGATCATGTCATATTCATCCATTTATTTTGTTAGTGTACGATTTTACATACCGTAACTTTGATGGAACCACTCTGCTTAAACTCCCAATCGACAATGTAGTCATAGTTCCCTACAGTTGACACCATTCTCACCACCAGACTCACCTCAGGTCTAACTTCCCTTATCTGCAAAACCGCCAAAATTAAATCCAAATCAAAGCCACACCAAATTCAAAGAATAGTTCACAACTTCACATAAAATTGGATGGACAATTGCTTCTAACTGTAGAATCACTCACCAGTTGATCAACAATCCCAGTCTCAGTGTGTCGCCACATTACATCCCCAGCATTCCTTTCAAATATACAAAACACATTAGACATCTTAATGGGCTTGCCATCCTGTCCAGCTAGATACCCGTCCATGAACACTGCATTGGATGGGCAATCAGTCATGGGTTCTAATGCTACCGCAGAGAGGCCAAAACCGAATTCACCTGCGTCAAAGAAGCTTTTATAGTACCAGTCTTCTGTTGGATCCATGTACGGTACAAACATCTCTGATATGAATCCTCTGTATAGTACACGACGATATTCATCCTTCTCGAGATCATAAATTGATGCTAAAGATATGATTGGACCCGCTCGAATGTCAAAGCCCAAATGAAAATTCCAGTTTGCCCACCTGATTTTGGACAAAATTGATCAATGAGCAATGATGATTGTGCTCAATTGTTTTTTACATGGACTGAACTAAATAAATGGATCGATAGCTTCACTGTACTCCATGAGTCAATGAAAGCCAAGCAACTTGCACTCTTTCTTCATGTTCTTTTTTAGTTTTTTAGGATCCTTACGAAAATATACTAGTGTACTGGTATGCAGTGGGGGCGAGTGGAGAGGAGAGAGTGAGAGGCCTGGAGAGGGAGAGAGAGGGACGAAGAGATGAGGACAGACAGAAACCGACCAAATTACTTTTTGTCCACATACCCTCGCTCTCCGCTCACTGGATTATCTTTTATCCATTTACTAGCTCAGTCTTCGTTTGATAGTATCATGCATGCTGAAACTAAGGTAAACTCAAAATTAAAAGCACGTACTGAACAAAACTGCAGTTAATAATTGTATATATGCCATATATATAGTGATTGTAATTTATGTAAGTAATTAAACGAACCTGATCATGTGTCCGTCAATCTCAAACCCTGGTCCATTAGGTTGCACCAACGCTGCACCTTCAACACTAGGACCAAACGGTGGTTTCTGCTTCGAAGCTCGATACTCAATTCCGTCAATTTTTGGCATTGGAACAGTGTGTCTGTCATAGTATTTAGTTATTTTCATCTCGTCAGCGTCAACTACCACTGTTATTCCTTCCAACGGTCTAACGTACATATTAACTGTTCCATCCAAATAATAGCACAAAACTCTCACCTCCCTTTTTCCTTTCTTTCTCTCACCAAACCACCCAACTGAAAAAGTATCACACAGCACTTCAGTTATCTTAAGCTTTCTTTTGGTCACTGAAGCAATGAATGGTGGGTATGTAATGGGTAGTGCTGTTGCAGCTGCATGTTCTTCAGATGTGAATAATGGGTACCCGAATCCGGTATAGACCCGGGCTGATACTATGGATTGGGTCGATAAGTCGACAATGGTTTCGTGGGATTGTTTGTTTATTCGGGTTATGACAAAGGCTCGACGTGGTGGGGGTTGAGTGCTGTGGTTTGATGAATGCCATAAGAGAATGGCTTGTTTGTCTGGGTCGTCTAGACCTACATAGTGGAAGGATATATTGTAGATTGGGTCTGGTTGAGATTGCTTGATAATAGTTTGGATTTGGATGAATTCTTTTGGGGTTAAAGGGTCTAGTGGGTGAGATTGGCTGTGGGTTGAGGTGAAGGAGAGTGAGAAGAGGAAGATGTAGATGAGTGTATTCAGTGTTAGAGCCATGAGAGAGTGCGAATATCAAAATAGTGTCTGCACTGGTATTTAAATGGTTCTGACTGATCATTTCAACCTTTCATTCGGGTCTTTGTTTGACAGACATGGTGTCTATTAGCTACTCAACCTTCTCGGAAGGTGGGTGACATAAAAACAGTCCAACTCGGAAGGCGGGTGACATATATGGATATTTTTTCATTAAGAGTTCAACGTCAAACTCTGCAATACAGCTTGGAAAATGACCTATATCTGTGCCGTTGAAAGCCCAGGCAGCAAGATCAACGATCAGAAGATATACTGAGATACCCACAAGGTCATACGAGTTGAAAGGTGTCTGCTATGAAAGAGGGGCATAGGGTTGAAGAACAGAAGCCAAAGCTCGTCATTTAGAAGCACAGTACCTAAAAGATTGAGGTCCAGAAACCCTGTAAGTTGTATTTGCCCATCACGGCCATCCCTTCAACTCCACCAGTGTTAGGTGAACCACGAGACGACGGGCTGGGGGGAAATTCCAACATAATAGAGAACTTTTGTTGCTTGTGTTCTCTTTGTTACTTGCATCCCATGCATGAAGATGACGAGATGCTAATTCATGAACAAGGAACTCAGGCGCTCTACACATAAAGGAACTAGTGGGTCTCCAATATAGACAGTCCAAAGCGCGCAATAATTGTCCACCAAGATGCACAACAGGTTTACATTTGGATGCACAACTATATGCATTGCGCAGCCTCCTAATAACTGTCTGTCAGCTTAAAACTGCTCTTTGAATATTATAGAAAACAAATATGCCATTAACACTCCTAGAACTAGCTCTAATATTTCCACATAAGCAATTCATGGAATGGTTGTCCATGCCATATCTATTAGGTGTTAAATAGACGCTGATAATGAAAGAACGATCCAAAGAAAAAAAATTCTTGATAGAATAAAATAAAGGGTTAACCAATATTACCCCCCCACTAGATGAGCCAATATGGATTTCCCCCCACTAGATGGGAAATTAGGGTCTCCCCCCTAAATACACACAAAAAAAAAAGTCAGATTGGGTTGACCGATTTTTTTTTGTGTGTATTTAGGGGGGAGACCCTAATTTCCCATCTAGGGGTTAACACTAGTTCACCCTAAAATAAAATTCCTGATAGAATTTTACTGAAGAAGAAAAGAAAAAAAGAACGATTTTAATGCACCAGCAATCCGCATATCTTATGAAGTCATCAACTCCCAAAATTACTGTTTCGCATTTCCGCGTTAGATTTCTATGGGACTCTATGCCTCAGTTGCAAAAAGCATGTCCAAATACAAATGTAACGGCAACAATTAACCAACTAGTATGAAGTTATTTACTTACTAAGCTACATTCTGGACTCATTTACAGCTCACGAGATAACTTTAAATCTGGTCGTTTTGACGGTAAACACTTGCGAATCAACAGCGTAGAAGTATTTGAAAGGTTGAGCTCCAAACACATGCAACTTCTGCCAGGGGAGCAATAAAACATACTCAATTTTCTGAATTAGTACGGCTCTAATTGTAAGATTCAATGCAGATCAACAACACAGAAGAAAGTCATCAATCAACAGTGGACTGCTTCCAATGGCATTGTGCCCAACAGTATAAACTATTTGGACTAACTATAGGGCAGTAATTATGTACCTTAAACAGAAAAGGTATGCCTTGAACCAGAAATGCAACCTTGGTAATCACAGAGTAGCAAGAATGTAGCAGTGCACAATTAGCCTTGATGAATGAGTGCACTTGATATAGCATTCCTCGTTTTGTCAGATAGTATGTCTGGATTGTTTCCTTCTATGGGCTTGTGAATAACAACTTTTACCAATCCTGAACCCAATGTACCCTCCATTCCTACAGGCATAAGCTTGCCAGTTCCCATAAGAGTAATTGGTACCACAGGTACTCCAGTTTTTGCTGCTATGCTAAATGCACCTTTCTACAAGTCAAAACCAAGAGAAAACAGTGCAGGTCAGGGGATGATTGTTGAAGCCTACTATACCGAACAATTTACAGAGGCAAAGCTTGAATCCATTTCTATAGTTAAGAACACGCAACTACACAACTAACGAAAGTAGAAACTAGAACTAAACAGATAAAGCCCAGTGGATTGACTATTGATCAGGTGAAAAGGTATATGCAACTTGTACTCTTAGTTTGTATTATCATCAATATCGCAGTTGATCAGCAATAAGAATACAAGATTTTAACTGAAATAAATAAACATATAAACCCAACCTTAAAAGCCCCTAATTTACCATCTTTACTCCTAGTTCCTTCTGCAAAGAAGAAAACAGATGCACCCTTTCTCAGCAGATCCATGCAGCGCTTAAAACAATCCTATTTTTAAGACAGCAAGTTTAAATTCTGTTAGCAAAGAGAATAAATAATTGACTTTAACTGCATTCAAACCAAAGAGTGAGATGGGGATCAGTACCAACTGACTTCGGCTGTCCTTGCGTTTCAAAGGAATAGTACCCATAAGGTACATGGCCCACCCAATAATGGGAATAACAAATATCCCAACCTTGCTAATGAACTTGAAATTTCTTCCTAGAATCAGTAGAGTGTATATGTCTAGAAAGCTCTGGTGGTTGGAAACGTATACAGCAGGTGTCTCTGGAGCAGGCAGATTCTCCAATCCCTCAAACGTGACCTTAAGGAATGGAAACACACTTAGTGATGCCCAAATCTTACCAATAAGGTGATGGGTTCTTCTCCGGTATCGATCAAAAAGAAGAACAAAAGGATGTGATACTAACATAAAGATAAACAAAAAGATCGCTGCAACAGCAGCGACAAAATAAAAACATATTCCTCTAACTTTTGAACCAAGCTGGGATTCTGCAATTCAAACAAAAAAAGAAGTGGTTATTTATGGGTCATAAGTCGAGAACAAAAGTATGACAAAATCAGAAGGATCTTTTAATAACCTGTCAATGAGTAGGAAGCATCAGGAGAGCCAGCTTCAGCAGCAAACTCGGATCTGACAACAATATTCCGGGGCAGTGGACACCGCTTTTGTAAACTATTGTCGTAATATAGTTTACAAAATTCAGTTTTTTGGTTCAGTCCATATTCAAATGGACCACACTTTCTTCTTGGAAATCCAGCTACGTCTCTTGGGACAACTACAGAAGAACATTAAAATAAATCTCATTGTCGCTAGAGCTGACTCAGACAAAGGGTCAAAATGGTGCTTACAGTTAACAATCGATCTGTGTAAATGGCTTGCCGAAGAACCTCTAGGTCTTAGTGAAGCATAAGGCAAATAAGTAGACTGCATATAACATGGCAGGGTCCCCATTTCTTCTGCTGCAGCAAGAGAACACTGAACGTAAATCACTCAAAGGAAGTGGAAATGTTATTACGTTTACGGCCAACAACCAGGCGGACTTGCTCACAAATATATTAGTAGAGATGCAGTTTTATCAATATGAGAATCTTTACATCTTCCATTTATATATCAATGAAAAAAAAATTAGCTCAATATGATTAATATTTGATCAGCCATCAAATAAAAAATGAAAAACTGGGGAACTTGAAAGTAATAGTAGCTAACCTGAATATAGCTGAAGACCAACCGAACAATCCGAGATGATGGCGTCAGAAAGAGACCTTTTTTAATAGAGTTCACAAAAAGTAAAGAGAGAGAGAGTGTGTGGCACGGCAATCGGTTAGAGCTCTAGGACATCGGTTGACAGTTGAAATCTTTACTGGGGGAGAATGGAAGGGTGATGATGATGAAGAGCCCATTGGAAAACTTAGCTAAGGCCCATAAAATACATTGTTTTTTTGGAGTGCTACAAGAAGTTATACAACCCCTGCTTTCTTTTGTGTCACAGTATCACTACCCTACCTACATGTTTGTTGTCTAGTTCTTCTCTTTTTATTTTTAGCTAAACATTTTTGTCTGCTACTCTGCTTATTGTTAAATTCCACAGTAGAGGAGACTTTTTAATTTTTTATAATCGAATTAGGTTGCTTTAAAATTATCTAAATAATTGAATCTTTACCAATGGCACACATATATAATATATACGCATCTATATACAATAGTTTATATAATGGCCTCCATCTAATTCTACAAATTTATTTACAACTTGATTTTTGGTGGATGTCATCTTCCTACCATAAAGAGCATCTTGCTAAAAATGGGATCATTCGAAAATTTCTAAAGATGTCAAAAGAGGATTGCAAAATTTTAAATCTTGACCACTAAAAAATCACATTTTCAAATCAAGTTTTGAAAGGGTTAGAGATTTTAGAATGATATGAAATTTTGTGGATATGATCTCTATAGTGGTAAGATAATACCCACAAAGTATTATCTATTAATACAACTTATAAAATGGTGTTGTATAAATTGTTGTATATGGTATATATATATATATATATATATATATATATATATATATATATATATATATATATATATCTATCTATCTAATAAAACACAATTGCAGAGCTCCATGTGGTTACTATCGTTTTTTTTAAGTTGTGACTTGGAAAAATAAGTCAATCCCAAAAAGAGTATGCTCCTTTACGCCTACCACTTGGATCTATTGGATCTTATTCTTCAAACAATTTATGTATTTATCCTTTTGCGTGAGTCACTCCGAGAAAAAATTCTAGGCAATTGCTTGATGTGTTTTTTCCGGAAATTTGATTGCCTTGTTTCATTTCCACAAGCAACAACTCATGCCTCAGATTATTTTAAAACCCCGTTTTAGGGTAAATGAGGTCCGACGGGTTTTCATTGTTTTAATTTATTAATCAATCTTTTGTTATCACGTGCATATATGTACAATGCTTTTATTCATCTCTTGAATGATTGAAGGAGCGGGAGTTCATGTGTTACGGGGCCTCTTGAGATAGGATCAGACGATATGAATCAAATGAAACAATTCGTTACATTTTAAAATTCTGCAGAAGACTGAATGTATAATTGTTCCCCTATTATTCAGCAAATATTATAAATATAGATGACCGGAGCTTTGTGAACTCTACAAAGCTATGGGATCTCGAAATACCGTTTCTCGACCAGAACCTGTAAGTTTATTCCTGCTTGAGGATAATGTTAACTCCAGTCAATGTTTCGCTAAAAAGAAAGTGTTGTTTATAGTTATGAGAATTGTTTATAACTATCAATACATTGTTTATAGCTTGGAGTACTGTATTATCATATGTTTGAGAATGTTAATAATTAGGTAAATAAAGCATGTCTATTAATTAGTAGCTTAGCATATGCTTCTTCCATGTTTGAGCGTCCTCTTTGACTGGGGCATTTCACATTTTCCATTTGCTCTTTCTTCACGTCTATTAATACAATTTAGTTGTTTCCATTTCCAGATATATGTATTAGGTATTGGACTATTTGACATGGAAGTTTGTTTAAAAGTAGCAAACTCAACATTAGCAACTTTCTTGCATGTTGTTGGGAGTGAATTGATTCAAAAGTACTTAGGAGAAGGTCCAAAATTAGTGAGGGAACTCTTTAGAATCGCTGGATGATCTTTCGCTTCTATTGTTTTATCGATGAAATTGAAAGTTGGCACAAAAAGGTGTGTGCGCAAGTTTTTGTATTTATTACTATCTATTTTGTTAGAAATCAATGGAGAATTAGAATTAAATGTGCCCCCAAACTGCCCAAAGCATCTGTTATTCTTTTGGTAATAAATACTTATCGGATGGAAATGATTGATGTTTCTTTGGCTATTAATCTTGAAGTATATCGTCAGACGAGCTTTGCAGCAATCCTCGACTTTGAGCAAGGCCTGAGCCATCACTAAAAATTACAGAGCGTGTAATTGCAGTCTTTACTTAACTTCTTATGTTGTTTCACATATACATCCTGAATACGGATTAGCGTAGAAACTCTTCAGGCTCCCTTGGTGCAGGACCTCCAGTTTTGTCTTCATGAAGTTTCTTCACTTTCAAACTAAATTTTTTCCAAGTTTAACAAAATTCATCCTGCATAAACATAAGAAATTATTTATTGCGTGTGTTGGCTGGTCGGGAATTGACACTTCACAAGTTCACCATCTAGGCACTATGTCACTGATTTTTCCCAAGTCATTCCCAATGCTTTGCGTGTGTTGGCTGGTCGGGGCAGCATATTAAGCACTAAGATGATGTCTTGAGGTGAATGAAAATCCCCACTCGGTAGTCAAAGATTTTGATCCTTGTAAGCATCCAAGAATGGAAAAAAGAAAGAAAGAAAAGTATACTAATCTATCTAATAAAAAGCAATGGTGTGGGGCCCGCAGGGCCTCCATCCAATGGTTGTAATTGTCTTTTCTAAGTTGTGACATGGCAGAATAAGCTGCTCCTAAAGAGTATGCTTCCTTACGTCCAAAATACTCGGATCTACTGGATCTTCTTTCCTCATATCTTCGAACAAAAAATTTATGCCCTATTCTTCCAGCCGCCGTCACTCCTACATTTTTTAAGAGTTGCTCTTTCTAAGCTTTTTTCCGGTTAGATTCATTGATCCACCAACTGCGGTCGGAGCACCAACCACAAGTAGCATTTCAACCAAACCAGAGATGAACCAGTAGCAGATCGGGATATGAGGCCATTCTATCAAGTTCCAAGTTTTCAGCCACGGTCAATTATATGTCGCACTATCAAGGTGCACTTCTTCAGACAGAATCAATATTCTCCTCCCTCCAAATTCGGAAAGTCACACCCCAAACTTTGTTTACCCAGAAGTCTTACTATAATCCATAAGTTCTTTTCATTTATAGTCACGTGTTGAATAGTTTCTCATTGAATTTATAGTTATCAAATTGATACATTTGTATTTGCTCTTACTTGGTTAATTTGCTTCGTTCAAATTATGTAGGTTTTACGAGTTGGTGTGTAATTACATTTTGTCAGTATTGCGTTGAATAACTTTTTGCCAACCTTGGTTAGTTTTTTTTTCCCTAATTTATTCTTTTTGATCTTACAACACCTAAATTTATAGTTCTATACAAATCTATTTCAATTCCTACTAAATGGTGACGTCTGTTTATATGGTATTTAGCTGAACGAAGAAATTTCAATTCTCATATCTTCAAACTTAGTGATCTCTGCTGATTTTCAGGTATGTTCCTTTTCATTTTTTCATTTTTCCTTCCCTGGTCTTTCTCTACTTATTGTGTTGTTTAATTTTTTCATCCATGAACGTGGCGATAGGACCTTGGCCAATCACTATAACTTAGTGATCTCTGCTGATTCGCAGGTCAAGTGAAACAGGTAACATCTCTTCTCTTATAACTCAATCTCTTTGATTTTCCATGTAAAGATTCAGTTCGTTTTAAAATCGTTTAGCCAGAGATGAATTATTTGTTTTCTTCTATGTAAAGGTTTAGTCTAAGCTTCTTCTGGTGTATTACAGGTATTTATTTGCTTATTTATTAAGGGTTCTATTTTTTGATTTTGGGTTTGTCGAAAAGTATTAATTTTGATTGATTTGAGCTTTGATTTGGTTCTGCTGCTTTCATAGGTATTTTAGTGCAGGTAGCATTTCGGTGGCTATTGTTTGTTCTTTGATTTATTAGTGTTGTTACATAAAGTCGCGTTTATGGAACTACCCCAATAGAAACTTTAGGAAATATGGTATATGTATACATTGTAAATATTATTTGTTAAGGGTGTAGACCTTTTGATAGTTATGGGACTCAGATAGTCGGATGTATGTATTTTACTTGTGTTTTCGGTAATGACTTTGTAAGGTGCTTTGATGATCGGCATTAGTCGAGACATTCAAATACTTTTATGCATTAAGTCATAATGTTGAAGTGGTCTCATTTTTGTAAGCCAGTTATTTGACCTGCCTCGCATCCGTCGAGGCGGTTAAATAACTGGATTAACCAATGAGAAATATATGATTGTGATTTTCAGGTTATGACAGGTTTATATTTATGAAATATCAAAAATATAGAGGAGATGTTGCCGAAATTTTACTATAAAAACCACGTGTCAGGTTTGTAATTGTTTGAGTTTTGGGGCGTTACATATTTGCTTGTTCCAAAACTAGAAAAGAGTCTAGAGGTGAATACAATCATTCATTGTTTCACTTCCAAATTGTCAATTTCTTATTCCCTTCAGTATATATTGTATTTCCTACTCACTCTATTTAACGAATTTAAAACAGATAATTACATACTTCTTCAATGAAGTTTCCTCAAGGTTTGGGATTTATGATAATGACCCTGACATTGGCGAATGAGGATAGGGTTTCTGGAAGAGTTATGATTGTCAACAATGTTATCCAGACTTTCACTTTTTTTTTGTACTTGGCGTACTTTTGTGGGTGCTCTTTTGGTACTGTTTTGATGTCCTCATTCAAACCACTTGTGGGAGTCTGATTATGTATCTGTTTCTCATATTGTTCTTATTTCATTTGGTTTAATTGGTGTTCTTCTATGTTTAAGTCCATTTAGATGAATGAGTTTAGAGCATCTGTGCGAATCACTACCGGATTTATTGAATGAGAATTGTCTTTGCAGCCTTTTAACATGATCCAAAACATTGGAAAGTCATAAAATAATGGGGAGGTTCTATCCAAATTACCCCTTAGGTGGTTCAAGTTGGTGTGATGTCGAGTTTCTCAGCCTAATAATCATTCTTGATCATAAATGGAACAATAGTCAGTATAATAGAATCAAAACGGGGGAGGGGGTGTGTTCAAGTTCAGTTGCTTTACTGAGTTAGGCGTCAGAGGGCGACTCTAAATGAACACGGGCATACCCTAGTATATATATATATTAGCTTGTATGCCCGTGCATACACATCAATTCTTTTTGAAAACATTTAGATTTTTTTTAGAAAATTGGGACTACCGTTTTAGTCGCTAATCAATTTTAATTTTCTAACAAATTATTTTAAATTAAGTTTTAATTAAGTTTTAAAACCCTATTTTTTCAATTAGGAGAAAGATCCTGTTTTAATAGGAGAATAATTCCCGTTTTAATTAAATATGCTAGATTTTCCCTTTTCAATAGGAGAAGAATTTCCATTTTAATAGAAGAATAATTCTCGCTTTAATTAGAAGTAGTAGAATTTGTTTTAATAGGAGAAAAATTCCCGTTATAATAGGAAAGGAATTCCCGTTTTTCAAATAAGAGAGAAATTTCCGTTTTAATATAAGATGATGTGGAATTTTAATAGAGCTCGAAAAATACCCTTGTGGGAGCTTTAATATTAAGACTAGCTTGTAGGCCCGTACATACGCACCGGCTCTTTTGAAAATATTTAGATTTTTTTTCTAACCCTGTTGACTATCGTTTTAGTCGATAACCCGTTTTAATTTTTTAACAAATTGTTTTAAATTAAGTTTTAAAAACCCATTTTTCAATTAGAAAAGAGATTTTGTTTTAATAGGAGAAGGATTCCCGCTTTAATTAAAAGTGTTAAAATTTGTTTTAATAGGATAAGAATTCTCGTTATAATATAAGAGAAATTCCCGTTTTTCAAATAGGAGAGAAATTCTCGTTTTAATAGGAGATGACGTGGAATTTTAATAGAGCTCGAAAAATACCCCTTGTGGGAGCTTTAATAAGAATTTTAATAGAACTCGAAAAATTCCACGTCATCTCCTATTAAAACGAATTTCTCTCCTATTTGAAAAACGGAAATTTCTCTTCTATTATAACGAGAATTCTTATCCTATTAAAACAAATTCTAACACTTTTAATTAAAGGGAATCCTTCTCCTATTAAAATGAGAATTCCTCCCCTATTGAAAATTAAGCGAAAATCTAGCATATCTAATTAAAACCGAATCATTCTCCTATTAAAACAGAATCTCTCTCCTAATTGAAAAACGGGTTTTTAAAACTTAATTTAAAACAATTTGTTAGAAAATTAAAATGGGTTAGCGACTAAAACGGTAGTCCCAATTTTCTAAAAAAAATATAAATGTTTTCAAAATAGCCGGTGCATATATACGGGCCTACAAGCTAGTATATATATAGGGTTAATTAGACTAAACCACACTCCCCCAATTTTATGATTCGTTAGACATAAACCCCCATTCTGTTTTCTCCCCATCACACCAACGTCAATATTTTACTTAATACCCTAACTGCTCTTGTTGTGTTTAGTGCACAAACTCGTCAACCCTGCAAAATTTAACACTCAATTCAAAGTTTGCAAATATTGAAATATGAAACATACTCTTTGCAAAAGCATGACACAACGTGCATAAGCTGGATTCCTCTACAGGCCTACTATGGTAAGGTTTAAAAAAAAAATCAGTGGAAGAAATGAAACATACTCTTTGCAGCTTCTAGAAGCAAGTTAAAGACCTTCACAATATTTTAACTCCTCCTTATTGAAACCAAATTGACTGTGAGATTCTTGCAGCAAGGTTTAAAATGAACAGGGAGGTAATTAGGACAGTTTTCCACAAACGCTCTACACCAACAATATAACCACAATATGATGTAAAATAAATTATATTAGAAAGTCGACGCACAAGCTCTAAGGATTATACCAAACTTCTGTTAGGACACATCGTCACTTCATTGGTAAACCAAAATAACGTGGATGTTGCTTTTGCACCTAAATGAGCCAATATACATTGGTAATAATGTTGCAAGAGAACAATGCAACTTCCTTTGCAAAAGCAATCTCTACAATCTCCAATCACTAAAAAAGTGGAAAAGAGCATTGGATTATATTAATCCTGGAGGGATGGGTATAAGGAAGACAACTGCAAAATGGAGCAGAGGCTATCGTGGATTGCAGTTAAGGAATTGGATGAAGTTTGGTGGACTTTCACAATCAACAAGCAATCCATAGCTCAAATACGATATTTCCCTTGCAATTTTAATATCTACTACTTTACAAAAACAAGGTTCTAAGCTACAACTCCTAGAGACACTACGTCGCTGATTAGTATACCACCAAATTTAGCAAATGCTAAATAGCCAAAACTCAAAATAGACCTAAAACAAAAGCGTTTATGAGGATTATGGTTGTCTTGGTAGGGACTAATAATATCTGACTACCAAAATCTCCATTTAGGATGCTGCAAACTCAACCAACGTTTTACGCTTCGCTGCCATTTCAAAATTACAAACAAATGATTTAAATTTTGCATTCATGATGTGAATTTGGAGTAAGATTTAAAACCACAAGTGACCCTTGACCACAATTTAATCCTCAAAGCCAATACTGACCACACTTTTCGTTTTTCGTTTTTCGTTTTTTTTTTTTTTTTTTTTTTTTTTTTTTTTTTTTTTTTTTTTTTTTTTTTCTAAAAACAACTTTTGTGTCGTAACTTACACTAAACACAACAAGAGCAATTAGGGTATTAAGTAAAATATTGACGTTGGTATGATGGAGAGAAAACAAAATGGGTTTATGTCTAAGGAATCATAAAATGGGGGGTTTAGTCTAATTAACTCACACACACACACACACACACACACACACACACACACATATATATATATATATATATATATATATATATACGGGCTGGCTACATCGACATACTATTATAATATACTATCTTGACATACCCCGCCGACCCTCAGATCAAACAAAATCTAATGGCCATATATATCTACCTCTAGAAAACCAAATAAATAAAGGAAAATGGGCCACAAATAACAGGGGAAAAAATGTTATTTTTTTTTAGAAAAAAAATAAAAATCCTTTCTTTTTCTTCAATCACGTTGCTTTTTCACAAAAACCCACCTCTTTTATTTTTGTGCATGTAAATCATTTTCATGTTGTCAACAGTACTAGCATTCTATGAATTGTGATAACTTCATATCTCATTCATTGATGACAGAAAGGTGACAATAACAACCAAGAACAGCTAAAAGTATAATTTTAAGGCTTACGCTTATGTTACTTCTCTATGGCGAGGAAGGTTAAATGAAGATAGGTTCTCCATTTGGATAGGACCTGCCTTGGAATGACTTCCCACCCTCCCACTTAGACACACAAAAAAAAAAAAGGGTCTAATATGTTGCTTGGTTTGTGTCAGTTATATCAAAAAGTGACACACTAAGGCCCTGTTTGGTAGCATGTATGGGCCAACCTGTACATGGGTTAGGGTGCACTATCCAGGTTTTTATGTTTGGTTCTTATATTTTGAGCCCAATTCCATAGACCGTAGGCAACTAGTTGGTTGGCCCAACCACAAAAGCGTGTATACTGGTATCACTTGTGGAGCACTGGATTCCAATCTACAGATTAAGTTATAAAACCCATAAACAAGAAAATAAAAGAAAAAAACCACGAGAAGAAAAAAAAAATGACCGCGAAAGAGAAGTGAAGAAACAACCTGCTACCAGCTAGCTCCCACCATTTTTATCCATTGATCTCTCTACCTTAATGCCTTTTGATTCAAAATCTGGTATTTCTTCTCTCTCTTACTTTTATATTTCAAGAACATTGGTAATGAAAGTGTGAGTTTGAACAATATAAAAGGGTTTCAAAATTTAGGAATATTGGTAAATTGAAAACACAAATTTACCCCCTGAAATCCATCACTTTTTCTCAAGTAGCTTATTATGCGTTCTATTCTTTTGCTAAAAGTTTGGGCAATTTGTTATGCAAAATGGTTTCTAACTAACTAAGTAACTAGTTTCAAGTGGTTTGCAAGACTTTATAGCCTTTGAAAAAATATGTATGTGGTTGGCACAAGTCATCGATCTAGCCTTTGGAGTTTGGAAAATGTATATGCTATTGTTTGTGCCAGTCAATCGATTAGAGCTCCATAGGCTTTTAGGAAAAGGAGTACTCAACTAGAGAGTAATAATTGAAGAGGAAAAGGAGCTGAGGGACGATTTACATATTTTGTGGGCTTGTAGGTAATATATTAGTATGACATACTGGTTAGTTCAATTCCCTGTTATGAGTTACTATGTCCAACTAAAACTATTACACTGATGAGGACCGTTTATCAGATTAGTTCAAGGTTCCCATGAACTAAGGTGTGAAGTTCTTCCAAAAGGTGCCCAGTGAACAACTTATTACTCTAGTAGTCTAGTATGCTCTATGTATAAGTGACCATATGCCTTACTTAGGGCGAATGAGGTTGAATCAAGAATCGACTTGTCGAACATGAAGCTAGTGCTGAATTGCTGATTGCTTAATCAATTATATAGTGTTCAAGTTGGAAATATTTGTCAAAGTAAGAGTGTATGGGTGTATAAGAGAGTCGGGGGACACACTAACTTCTTTATAGATTGTTTTAGTTTGAGCTTTTTGGTAACACTAGTTAGCTCGTACATTTTTCTTGTAGCATTTTGTTTCATTCTTTTCTAAACAAGATTATTGTGACAAGTTAGCTCATACATTTCATTTGTTTTGTGACAAGTTAGCTAATGATGGCCTGTTGCATCCATTTGTTTTGTATAACAAACTTGATGTCTGCTTTTAGCTATAATATTGTATCTGCGGTGATATTTGAAATTCCATCTAAAATTGAATAGTTAGTCTTTTTCACCAAATCCAACTCTGAATGAAACTTTATTGAGTCCTCTATCCAATGCAGCAAACCACAGTCCTTTTGGATTTGTGAGGAGAGAGTTATGGACTCGAGAACTTAGGCTGTCAGAATTTTCTGACTGCAGAACTTAGGTTGTGTGCACTGGATTGGATCCACGATTTCACATGATTAAGTTGAGATTTAAGTTTTTGATAAAACATAAAAATGTAAGTTTTGAGTGTCTTCTTTCTAATCCAATTGGCCTTATCCCGTTCCGAGGCATGTGGAGATAGTTATGGCGTCTAGAAATTTGGTTGGCAGAAAAATATTTCGTCAGAATACAGTTTCTACGCACTGTATTCGAGCCCCGTTTTTGTATAGTTAGCATAAGAGTTAGATTTTTTGTAAAACATATAAAAGTAAGGTCTGTGAGTCTTCTTTTCAACGCAAAAGGCCTCATAGATTTTGGACATATATGGAAAGACATGTGCCATCCGGAAGATAGTCGGTCTGATTTCTAGTCTGTAGAAATCATGATTTTTACCGAGTTTGTGCTATATTTACTTCTAGGATAGGCTGGCATTGAGATTTTGTGTTCAATATGAAAAAATAAGTGTACATATCTTAGTTTCTAAATAATCAAGTCACGTGTCATTTGGCTGAATGTAGAGAAAGTAATAGCTTCATCATGTTGTCGTTGTAGGTGCATATAGACCTATTTTGGAAAATATTTCTAGTAATAAACTAAGAGTTTCTTAAATCTTTCTAGGGTGTTTTGTATACTATTTGTAACCTAATTTTATTTAATTTGCAATGTAGGTAAATATTATTTGGTAGATGCGGGCTATGCCAATGCACCAAATTTTATTGCTCCATTTCGTGGCGCTCGCTATCATCTAAAAGAATTTGGAGTTGCATCCTACAAATTACAAAGAGTTGTTCAATCTTCATCATTCATCTTGAGGAATACTGTTGAACGTATCATTGGAATTTTGAAAAAGCGGTTTGCTATTTTGGCTCTTCCACCTCTATGTCCGTTTGAAACACAAGTAAAGATAGTAATAACATGTTGTATTCTACACAATCACATATGAAAAGAGAAACTTAATGACGAATTTTTCGATAAGGATTGGAAAGAGCAAGAAGAACTTGAAGGAGACTCTGGAATGAGGAGACAACATCTAGGAAATCTTAGTAGAAATAGAATACGAGAAATGACATCAAATTATAGAAAGTCTATTGCCATTGCAATGTGGAATGACTATTGTGACTATCACAATGCAGATTGATGTAATAATTTTGATTTTCCTTTTTAGATTTGTTTCATGTTAAGAATGAAATGATCGATGGTACGTGTTTCTAATTAAATATTTTGTGGAGTTTTTTTTTAAAATTTTTTTTGGGTGAGAATAGGGGCATTTAAGTTATTATTTTCCTTTTGCTTTATAATATTCTATTATTTTTTCAAGTATGTAATAGGTTATCGATTGTAACAAAATACAAATGTGAACCAAACAAATGAAAGCACACCAAACTTGTGACAGAACGAGTAACTGCCAAACAGCTTCCAGGTTACTCTGCTTTAAGTTGCACATCTACAGAATTAGATCAACTAAACTAGGTTGGCTACTACGAATTTTTCTAAAGAAGCTTTTGTAAAATTAAAGAGTTGATGTGTCACTTTTTCCATAAGCGACCCAGAACAAATTTATTGGGTCACTTTGGTAGAATGTGACACAAGAAACAAACTTGTCGTGTCAGTTTTGGTCCATGCGATCCTTCAGACCATCATGAGAGAAAAAGTCGAAAACCATAAGCGACACAAAATTGTATTTTATTGGACTTGGCAAAGAAACAAAAAAACCCATACACAATGTAACTAAATCTATGGCACGAACCAGAGAAAGAAAAAATTGAAAACCCTCACTCTCTTTCTTCTTCTCCATTTCCTCTAAGCTATTGAAATTCCATCTCCCCAAATACTAGAAAACGTTATTGAAAACTCACTAATCTTTCTAACATGATCACTCCATGACCGTAACATCACTAATTGCTAATTTTAATTTGTTGCCCATGAATTGGGGTGCACTTTTTAGTCCATATATGGGTGAATTCAATGAGTTCAGCATATCCTTGTTTGAAAAGGATGTGGATTACTAATGAGGTTCTCGCGGTTTAAGGAGCTTGTTCTTGTTTGTTGTGAAGGATCTGGACATGCTACCATAGCTGATACTTGCAGGTCTGTGGGTTTTAATGTTTCCACCATAGATTGATTGATTGATATTATATATTTGGTCAGCTCAGTTAGATCTATTACTAGTAGTTAATTGAGTATGATTTAGTTTGTTTTGCTTCAATTTGATAGATTTGTTTGTGTAGTAGGAAATTAAATGTTTGGGTCTAGTTGGTATTATGATTGTTTTGTGAAGCTTCGAAATCGAACCAATAAAAATATTTCTTACTGGAAATGGGAACTCTTGAAATTACTAGGCGAATTTTTTCAGGGAAGGTCAGATTATTTTCCTATTTGAATTTCATTTTGCCAATTTGCTTTCTCATATTACCAAGAATATCGTAGCCAACGGGACTAATTCATTTAGAAAATATATCCTACACTTACTGTAATAATCTAGAATTCACCTAAGGGTGTTTTTTGTAAAATCAAGTTTACTAGTGTTTCGGTTTTTCAACGGTACGCTCACCATACATGAGTAGAGTTTTTAATTAATTTCTTTATTTCAAAGCTAAATTGTTAAGTTTAACATTAATAAATATATATACTGAAGATTTCGAAAGAGTGTTGATTTTGCACACAATATGTATGCAACTAGTGGTATATATATTAATTGGGTTTTATCATATGGGTTAATTATGGTAAAGTAGAATTTATATATATTTAGTATATAGGTACCATGAATTAGGTAGCCATCAAAGAAAATGTCCATAGGCCATGGGCTATGGGCTAAGTTAGTAAGTTTGGATTATCTTACACTTCCTGCTTGTTGGAATTAGGTGCTGGATTTAAAAGAGCAACGCATTGGCTCCATGTGAGGGTCTCTCTCTTTATTGCACCTCAAGCTTGCACCAAATTAGTGTTGGCGGAAGGACAGATGGTTCATGTTAGGTGGGTTAACACTCTTGGTTGGAAGGGAGAGGAAGGACAGCAAGAACAAAAGAAAAAGTAAGTGGAAAGGAAAGCTTTGGAGGGATGCACCCAAACGACCAAACTAGTGCTTGGCTGTAAGGTGAATTGATTTATAGTTCAATTAATACTAAACCCATGTTGGTCTCTACTATTATATTTCTTTCTCTTCGTGGGTTTGACTCTAGTTAAGGGTGTTTACCTTCTACATAAGAGAATTGAAATCTATGGCTATGGAATTGATGCAAGTTTTATTATTTTTATCCTTATTATAAACTTGGGTGTTTCTTTATATTTTTTATTTGTGGGTTGCTTGATGTGGTACGGTGGTGTCTGAAGTTGGGTATACACTCTTAGTCAAATTAAGGTGTGTTTAGTGCTTTGTATTGCATTCTATCATTGTTTGATACAAAAGTGATTTGTGGATGGCACTTAGTACTGATTGGTAGTTGATTTCATTTTCTTAGATTGACTAAACTTATTAGTCTAATTGTTTGTTGTTCATCTTGCTGGTGATGGTTCCATATTTTCTTGTTTGATGATTTAGTTATCGCCTTTGGTTTGATATTTAAGTTATGGAATCTTGATGAAGTTGGTTACCTTGGCAGAAATTCTTACTCTTCAACATCACTTTTCTTTTATAATATATTTGCCATGTGAACATCAATTTCTTTGGTAGGATTGAATATGGGTATTAACCTTTAGTTATGGGAGATATAAGATAGAAGTTTATGTGGATGTTTCTCAAAGAGGACAACAACACAATTGAATTGGGAATTGGAGTATGAGGTATATAGTCATTGCCTTCTCTTTTTGATGTGTCGATAAGTTCATTGGTTGAAGCTTGCTACTATACTAGTTTGGGGTTTTGTCAAACACCGATCTAGCTACTACTAGAGATGAAGGTAAAGGTGTTATTCTAAAGGATTGAAACATGCTCAGGTAAGCATTTAGACATTTAATACATAAATCTTGCAAGCTGTTTTCAATAGAATTAAAAGTAGGGTAATTACTTTTAATTTATATAAAGTGCATAAGTGTTTTGTTGCACCACACATTGTGCATGTTATTAATCAATTAATCTATTGAACCACACCAGTCATGCTATCATTTGTCCTAAATTGCTGGTGATTGTATATTAGAATTCTAAGGCACACAACTTACGATATAAAACTACTTAAAGCTGTTAGAACTTGCATTTTCTTCTTAATAGTACTAGTTTATTAATTCAGTTATTGGACGTTACACTTACTACAGCTAGTTTGGATAAGCTTGCACTATGGCAAAATCAATTGGACGTTACACTTACTACTAGTTTGGATAAGCTTGCACAATGGCAAAATCAATCTCTTAATGAGATTAGAATTATGACCTATTTGGGTTGAGTAAATTGCTCGAACTAGTTCACGTGACGTGTGATGGATGGTGTTTAGATTCTTGTCTAGTAAATCTTAGGGTATCAAGCCGTTAACTCTACTTGGTTATGGACATGCTATGCCTTTGCGCCTTTTGTGTTTGCCAGTGTATGTCTTTCGGTTGCTTATGTTGTTCCTGGGTAGTTATGTTGTCCTTTCGGTATTATTTTGTAGGTAAACTACGAACTTGAATGGAGATGACAAGGCCTTTCTTCAAGTGGAGCTACTTGGTCTATATAAAGGTATATCTTTTAATAAGCTATTGGTTAAAATCTGTTCTTATTTCTTACGGGATTATTGATACTTAGTCCAATTGTTAA
This sequence comes from Coptis chinensis, assembly GCF_015680905.1. Classification (NCBI taxonomy): domain Eukaryota; kingdom Viridiplantae; phylum Streptophyta; class Magnoliopsida; order Ranunculales; family Ranunculaceae; genus Coptis; species Coptis chinensis. Next base: position 86,499,095 of record NC_141460.1, read on the forward strand.
TATTTTGTAGGTGAATGACGAACTTGAAGGAGATAGCAAGACCTTTCGTCAAGTGCAACTAGATAGGCTAGCTCAATTTTGGTTTTGTTGGGGCTTTATTCTAAAAATATTTTGGTTGATATTATTGAAGAATGACTATGACCGTAACTTGTCTTTGTTTTATTTTGGATGCATCGTTGTTTCAATAAACGAAAGTCTTTTAATGTGAATGGTGATCGCTTGTTTTTGCTGTTAATGAAACGGTTCTTATTGGATGTTACTTCCTACATTGTTTAGTGTACTGTCTATTAAACATGCAAGTTAAATGTCATTTCAAGGATTTCCAGGTAGAGGTTTAGGTTCATGGATAATATAATCCACCAGCAATAATTTTTTTAAAAAAAAAATGTATTTTATCTCATTTTTAGTCAAACCGTCACAACTGAGCACTTGTTGTGTTGCTTTCTAGTTCCTAAGTAGTTTTCAAATCCTTATTTTTAAAAAGTGACACATCAAAAATAGCTTCTTGTGACGCTTTTTAGGAATAAGAGTGTCATTTTTTATGCAAAAGTGACACAAATAAAATTATATTGTGTCACTTTTATCTCAAAAAGTGACACAACAAATACGTTTCTTGAGTCGCTTTTACCAATTTTTAGTGACGGGCGGCAAATAAGACGCTTTCATAGTAATCATAAAAGTAACACAAACCACTTTTTAAGACACTTTAAAAGTGACTCGTTAAAACCTTTTTTTTGTAGTGACACTCTTCAAATACTCATAAGACTAATTACATAACTTTTTACATCCTTATGTAAAAACTAGGGTTGTCAATGGATCGGTTTGGGTCGGGTTTTGAAAAATCCGAACCCGAATTGATAAGAAAATTAGGAACTCGAAACCGAACCGAACCGATAATATTACATCTAATCTGAAACCAAACCGAACTGATCCGATAAGATATATTGCAAACCAAACCCGAACCGACCTGAACTGAAAACTATAAAATCAATTAAATCTTAAATTAAATTTATTAATTTTAACCACACAATTGATAAACACATACAAAATTAATCATAAATATTACTAAAATGCTATCTTATCGGTTCGGGTTCATATCGGTTCAGTGGAGGGCAAACCCAAAACCAAACTAATATCTTATCGGTTCGGTTCGGTTTGGTTTCGGGTCAGTAGAGGGCAAACTAAATTATCAAAACCCAAACCGTTTTTTATCGGGTTGGTTCGGATTGGTTATCTGGTTATCAAAACCCATTGACAGCCCTAGTAGAAACTATCTCACAATTTTCCGATTAATATGTAACTCAAATTCCCTAACAAGTATTAATATAAACCAATAGATACAAACATATGCACCATAAAGTCGTATACATATTTTTACCTTTTTACTTGAACAAAACACGGCCCAAATCAACGTGAATGAAGAAGAAGAAAGGGTTTTTATTTTTTTCTAAAAGAAAATGACATTTTTGCCCCGTTATTTGTGGCCCATTTTCTTTTATTTATTTGGTTTTCTAGAAGTAGATCTCGCCATTAGATTTTGTTTGATCTGAGGGTCGGTTGGGTATGTCAAGATAGTATGTTAGAATAGTATGTCGACGTAGCCGGCCCGATATATATATATATTGTTAAACCCTTAAATATATATGACGTATTAGTTGGCACATAGACTTACTAGAAAATTTGGGTAGTTCTATCTAAACACCTTTAAATAGCCGTGCCCAAGGTGTTAAGTCATACTTAGCCACCATAATATCGAGGCGTGGGCGAGCTAGCCTTCCACCGCACTATTATCTAACCACCTTTTAACAACTGTCCATTTTAGTCTTATAAGCATCTCAGCTGTATGTAGGCCTTTCAACTTACTAGAATTCGATCAACACCTGTTTTTCTCAGTTGCTCAAGCCTCCGAGCTATATTTTTCGAACCTTTAATTTACAAAACCTTTGTCAACCTAACTGCAAACTTTGTTCTCTCAAATTAAATCATCTATTTTCATGAATCAAAAAATAAGGTTCTCTTAGTCTCTCCATTCACGTTACAATTACAAAACTTTAATAACAAAAAACAAGCAAAACCCTTCGTCAAAACACCATCATCCACTCAAAACTCTTTCAATCAATCAACAAGAACAACAACAAAATCAACAACAATTTTGCATTTTTCTTTTCGTATATTTTTATTCTAGCCTTCTTCATAATTTATCTATCTTCTCAAATCATCTGCCTTCATCAGATTCTATAATAGCCATGTCTGTTGAACTCCCTCTCTTCAACTTCATTAAACTTTAGGGGCTTGGCAAGGAGTTTCCAGGTGAGATTTTTTGCTCTTTCACAGTTATCACTGATTACTTATTTTGTGGTTTTTTTTAATTACTATCGAATTCCTCAAGTATTACTCCTTTTATGTGTGATTTTGAAGTAAAAAAAAAATCCCTTTTTATGATGTTTTTCATATGCTCTCTTATTTTATTTCGAATTAGTAATAGTTTTTGTTTTTGTTCAATAGAATTGGGGTCTAAGTGTTTGTGATAATGTCTCACTTATACTATTTTCTTTCTGGTGATAGTGATCTTTCACGACTTTTTCAACAACTTCACATTTGTAGCACTATTGGTTTGGATGGCCCACTAAGACTATCGATAAATGTCATGCACTTCTCTTTAAAAAATAATCTTAGTTGGAGCTGCTTGCTTGTATCATAGAAACCATTGTTTCTATTGAACTTGAAAATTTGCAGTTTATATGGTATCTCAGATCTCCTTTTGCAACTGAGTACTTTTCTGTGACAACTTGCACTTCGAAGTAGATTAAGAAGTCCGATTTCCGATATGAAGATTAAACTTATAGGCTAAACTGAATATGAAGAAATTTCTAGCTAGCTTTGAAACAACTTTCAAGTGGTGCAGCTCCTTTGAGTACATCACTTCTCTTAGAGTTTTCATGGTGTTGATTTCGTTTAGGTGAAGTAAATCATTCTTTGTCAATTAAATCAGTTTTATTTTAGCTCAGCTTAACTGAAATATCTTTCTAGGATTTGTAATTTGTATTTTTTTTTTCGTAATGTAGAACATATATTCTTTTACTTCGATGCTATATTAATTATGTAGCATGAAAAGGGATAGAGTTAAAACTAATGGTGGTTTGCAACACATTTGAATACACTATAGTTTGGAGAGGCTTGAGTTGCTCAAAATTTTGCAAACAATATGTTTGAGTTAAAACCTTAGATATTAGTAAAATACTTTAAGGAGACATGATTTTCATTATAAACAATTCAAAAGTTTTCAATAGTTATTTTTGAATTAAAAGCTTCCAGTAGTTATTTTTCAATCTATGTTTATATATGAATTGGGATTCTACTTGGCGCCCAAATTAAGTTTTATTTATCTGTGAATGTTTTTTGACCTAAGATGCAATTCCATGGGAAATTTATAAGCGAGTGTTTGCTGCATACAATCTTAATATCAAATCATTATATTTTCATGCCAATAGCTTATACAAATAAGAAAAAAAAATGTATAGATGAGTAAAGCTAACTATACACCTAAATCAAACATTGGTGTATATATATATATATATATATATATATATATATATATATATATATATTTTTTTTTAATTAGCAAATTTGGGTAACAAAGTATACCACGTTTTGCAACGTTGGCTTCTGTTTCACTTCCGTCAAGTTTTTTCATACGTGTCAAGTTTTTTTCTTTTTCTTTAATTATGTGCCACTTATTTTCTAATGTGGCTATCTAGTGGCAATCTGACACGAATGAAAAAACTTGACATGTATGAAAAAACTGGACGGAAGTGAGACAGAAGCCAACATTGCAAAACATGGTACACTTCGTTACCCATATTTGCTCAAAAAAAAGTTTATACACCAATGTTTGATTTCGTGTATAGTTCGTTACCCATCTATGCATTTTTTTCCTACAAATAAATAGTTAAGAGAAATCCAAATTTGCTAATTACTCATCTATCCACTTCAGTTTCTACACCCCCTCTAAATATTCTAATAAGCATTTAAATTAGAGTAGAACTTCTCGAGTAGTGTAGTTGTACGACTATTTTTCTCGCGACAAATCCAGATTCGAGTTCCGTTGACTTTCCATCTAATTATTAGTTTAAAGGTGAGACCAATCCTTTTTCATATTTGATTTATATTTCAAATTAGTTGAATAGTACTACATGCTTTATTAATTAATAAGTCTATTTCAGAAACTTGAATGAAATTTCTTAATATATGGGTGTGACAATACGGGGGTATTGAGAGCAGAGATATTATCGGCTTGGTTAAACTAGAGAAGAATGCATTATAGCAATTGTGTTGTTCAGTTGTTGACTTGGTGAGAAATTCTAACAACCATTCTATTTTGTGGCAGAACACTAATTTTACACTTTTTATGAATCATTAATGTAGCATCGTCCGAAGAAGAAATACTAGCTTTTAAATTCTTCTACATATGTCTATTGATTGATAATCAGTTTATATTTTATTAATCATATTATGAATGACAGAAGATTGGAAGATAGTGAAATCTGTTTGTAGTTTTGGAGTTGGGTATCGCTTATTTGTTGGTGATATGGATATACTTTAATTTTGGTGATGGTTGGGTTATGAAACAATTACTGAGTTGTCTTACGGCAAGGTATTCTTCATTAGTATGACACTATGAAGAACGTGATCACATTTGTTATTCAATTAGGCAACCACAATGGTTTGCATCAGTTTTCACTTTTCTTAATATACAATTAGATGGTGGCAATGTAGCATTACCCAACCCAAACATTCAAGCTTAATCTCTAAGGTTGAGCCTATATATAATTGGGCACTATGGTTGCATGGTCACCTTCTTTGTGTGAGTTGGTTCCCTTGAAGAGGTTTTTAAATTGGTAATGGGCATTCCCAGGACACTAAACACAATGCTCTTGGGAAGCTTGCTCCATGCCTGTCAAGTTCACAAAGATACCAGACTCAATCAGCGAGTGTCAAAGTGATATTACACTTGCCTTATTATTGTTTTTTTTTGTGTGTGCAGGTGGCTGAATTATTTAACCTTTCACATGCTCAGTAGAGTGAGAAGCTAGATGTAGTTTCGTCGTATGTAATTCACTATTCACTAATACCCATAAACATACATAGAAAGTTAAACATTAATCTTATTGGTATAAGTTTATGTGGAAAAGGTTTTGTAGATACTTACATAATAGATAATATACTTATATATATCCATTTGCTATTGAATTAACATATGTATTCATCATGAAAGACTAGAGGAAAGTGAAATTTCAATGAGCAAGGGACTGGTCATTTGCAATATATTTTGGAAGTAACTGTTGCAATGAATAAGTTTAGATTTCAAACATAAGAACATGTGCTAGCTTTTGCCTACCGTACCAGAAATAGATGTTCTTCTTCGATTGACCATTGTATCATGTAGTTTAGTATCACCCTTATTTTGTAAAAATGTTTGTGTGAGAGTGGGTGCACCCCCCGTCCACTGTCGTTTTGATTTGGCCGAATCAATTAGCTTCGCCACTCCAAATAAATTTTTCAGTGACACACTGGTGGCTGGTGCTAACATTATATTTCCTATTATATTTGTTGTAACACGCGACTCTACATTCATATTTATAATCTGTTTGCAGGAATTTGTGTTTATCATGTGCTTACCTTTTCTCTTTTCGACCTTATTTTCTTACATTTACTTGCCTCTTAAAATGAAGATTTCGCTACATGCCCTGCTCCAAGAATGCAACTTTAGCTGATAATATATACTAGTTTTAGTTGTTATTTCTTCCAATTCTACATGATACTTTTCTTCTCGCTTTAGAGGTGTCTAAGTTGGGTTTTGCATGGTTTCATGGGCTTTATAAGGAGGCTATAATAATCAAGGATTAGTTCAAAGTAGAGTTATTGTCACAGCCCGAATTTCTAAATAATTACAAAGTAAATATTTGAAATATAAATATCTCAAGCATCGCTACGTTCAATTGTCTAAAAACTCAGGCTATGATGGGGTGGATACAACACATGCCAAAATTGAAAACCCACATCATAAAGAATCAACTTAACAATAATAATCTTCCAAAATTCCTCAACCATCACTTTATAAAAAGACTATCTTCTGTCCAAAAACCATCAAAACAAACTCTAAAAATAAAAGATTTTCAACATTGTATTCTCATTTCATGATGAATATGAAACTACGTTATTACATACTTCCAAACAGATCAGACCTAATAAAAAAAATAAAATCCTGGACTGTTCCAGAAACAAATCCAACACTACTACAGAAAAGCTCATATACCACTGTTATTTACAGTGGTAAAAAGCCTTTAGCCACTGTTTTCATACCGTGGTAACAACCACCTTGACAAATACTTCTAACAAAACTGTGGGGAAAAGTACCTCTTATATACCACGGTTTTAAGTAAAACAATGGTATTAGGATTTACAAACCGTGGTTAATAGTCCAAAAAGTTTGGTCTTATATTTACAAACCGTGGGAAATAGTGATAATATATACGACGGTTGGATACAAACCGTAGGTTATATAAACTGATTATACCTCGGTTCTTATCAAACCGTGGTGTATAGTCATTACAAACTGTGGGTTATATAAATTGCTTATACCTCGGTTCTTATCAAACCGTGGTTTATAGTATTTTTTTTTTTTATATAAAAACCCCTAATTATTTGATTCTAATCATATTTATTCAACCTGCAACCTGCCCATTTTCACCATATATATCCACACTGGATTTAAAAACACATTGCTCAAATAAGCAATTCATAGTGCAACACAAACAAAAGAAATAAATTTACACATCCAACACAAAGACATTGAATTGCTAACACAATTTGAAAACAATCCATTCCCAATCGAAAATCCAAATTATAATCAATACAAATATATTATAAAAAACCTCCAAACCAACTTATTCTATTTTGTTTTGTATTGAAATAACTTCACCAAGAACATCCTCCTCTATGTTGGCATTCTCGCCCCCAAGAACATTCAGCCAAGATTAAACAAAACTTGGTCACCCTACAAAAGAAATAGTAAAGTGATTAAAAATAAAATATAAAAGTACTCATTCAAGGATCAAAACAATTAAAATCGGTGGCATATATTCATTCAAGGAATTTACCCCCTGTGGACTCTTTAACAAGCAAGCTTACAAAAAAATGCAAGCATTTGGCACCTTTCTAATGAGGCGAAGGTAAGTGAATGCATGATATAAATAAATATGCTACAAGTACATAGAGCTCGGATAATATAAGCATAAAGAACCCGGATAATACCTTACTCAAATAGCAGTGATGATCGTCAGATTGGAGAGCATGCAATTCTTTTTTTTTTCTTTTGGTCTTCTTGCTTTTCCCCCTTCATCGAATTGATACCCTACACAACACACTCAACAACAACAAAATGATCTATCGAGCTAGGAAAGTGTCACGCCCCAAATCTCAAACAACTATATATATCTAAGATACATGACTTTTTCTGGAAAATTTTTAGCAGAATCTCCTCTATATTTTCAACATTTCATAAATAAAAATCCTGTCATAACCTGAAAATTTAAGCAATATACTTCTCATTGATTAACCCAGCTACTTAACCGTCTCGACCAATGCCAAAGCAGTTAAGTAACTGGTTTGCAAAATGAGATCACTACAACACTAAGACTTAGTACGCCAGATTCTCATAAATTTAAAAACAACATACGAAGCTCTTGGATGCATATGGTAGTCTCTTCTGCTGAATATAAAAGAAAGGACATAATTAAATAATATGAAGAGAAGTCGTGGTCCAAAGAAGCAAGAACAAGATATTGTATACAAGAAGTTGCACTCACAAGATTTGTTATCGCAACTGTATGCAATGTCTGCATGGGTTAAGAAAATATATTAAGCACCCCTAAGTTCAGTTAAGTAGTTTAATTTGCAGATGGAAGCTAAGACAAACTTGTTCTATTAGCAACAATATATCTTAAAAAGAAAGCACAACCAGGCCAACACTATAAAAATTGATCTTTGCTGAGCTCATCACAACATACTTGACGAGGAAAAATGCCTTTGAAAAACATAAGACCGCAAAAACTTACATAGCAAACAAGGGCTCGCAGACACTACCGTGATCGGTTAATTTTTTTTTTTTTTACCTTGTCCTCCATCCGGGCATGAATCGGATGCTCTGCCTGTGGTAGGCATTAGCAAGTCACTAATAGAAATAGCCCACTGAGAAGACTAGTATAGCCACCGGCCTCCTCTTTAACTTAACCAATTATATATGAAAATCATAAAAGAGAGTGATCCATGGTACAATCTTATAAATAAGGAATTGCAAGAGAAAAAAGTATGTACTAGAGTGTTCTCATAGTCATGAGTGGCGATAACAGTAAATAAATTCCAATTATGCTAACCTCACATGCATCACATAAAATACACCAAAAGTTCCTATTCAAATAGCTAAGAGAAAACACTAACTGTGGGGATTACGTATACCCTAACCGACTACTAATTGCTTCAAGTATCCTTCATCTCTATCCAAGTTGCCATCTGCACCACAAAATTAAATACAAGAAAGGCCTTAATGATTTATAACAAGGCAAGTCACAACATATAACCAGTAAAAAAACACTGACAACGAAAGAGTTATGTAATACCTCACGTGTACTCTTGAGTTTCAATTCCTATAGGCTTAGTATCCCGTCTTCGAGAGCCTATAAATTCAATTCCTATAGGCTTAGTATAAAGTAATAGATTATTTCGGGGGTTAAGTGCGTGGTCATTTCTTAGTATAAAATCTCACTTAAAAGTAAGCGCATGGTGGGGAAACTAAGTTATTTGTAGTTTAATGCTTGGAAAGTTGCAGTAAAGTTTAGAATGAGTTTGCATAATTTCACAATGAGACTTCAAAACAAATTGTCCATAGCCTATAGTCTATCGATTTCTTTTAAAAAAAATAAAATAAAATTCCCCAAGCGAAGGTAATCTTTGCAAATGCAATTAATTAATTGAATCAAAAACACATTCAGAATTCTAGCTACCATACACAACATTTCAACAAACCAAAATAAGGAAATAACAACATTAAGCTCAAGAATAGTGGTTTTATATACCTTTGAATTGGAAAAGTGGAAATAATAAGCACCAGCAACAATTGCAACAACAGCTACATACAACAATACCCACAAATGAAATTCTAGTATTTTGCAAGAACTCCATTTCCTTCTTATTTTTTATCCCACCAAGAACAACACCAACAACAAAACCCCTATTTTATTGCTAACTAGCCCAATAGCTAGGCCTAATAGCTACATACAGACATTCTGTAAATGTATGGAGTCGAGTTGGAGATTTCTTACTTCTTGCTGAGGAACAGTCCCATACGAGCTTCCTAACGACCACATTTGTGAAGCGTGACACACCTCAGTATTTGGAGCTCCCCTTGCGAATCGGTGCTATGCATGGCGATGAAGAATGTGGACAAATTCTTCCTTCAAAAGCACAACACACCTGCACAAAGACTACACAACACAACACACATACCAATTACCAGTGACCTACTGACCATATGTACTTGTAATATAGATTAACCAAAGTCGCAACTAACCAAAGTCATATGTATCAAGATTACTTACTGATAAAGTGGTCCTAGTCCTCTACAACCCTCAAATGGCTCAATTAAAACTAAGAACAGAAGATACTTTCTCATTAGTTGCTAATATCTACTAAAATATTTAAAAGGAAAGAACATGCACTTACCTGAGAAATAATTAATTGGATGATGACATTGACCCATAGGCCCATGGGGGAGGAGGTGGGTTTAAGGCATTTGCAACTGTCTTGGCCGCCAGTGGACGTTGTCGAACAAAAGGACTTGCGGAATCTTTTGAAGCAAAAAAGGAAAACAATTGCCTTATGTTTTCGTGAACCTTCAAGTTCTGCATAGATACAAGTATCACAAAGGTCGAGCTTATACAGGTACTACAAAAAATAAAAACCAGAAAACAGTAAAGATGCTGATGAAAGGGAAAGGAAATCCAATAACACTTCACGTACCTCTATCTGCAAAATGCAAGCCACATAGCCAAATGCATACTGCAAGGAAGTCGCTTAGACATTCCCAAAGCAATTTATACTATGCTTAAGTACAAGATACACAAGGACAGATTGAGGTAACAAGAGGAACAATCTAAAGTAACAATAAGATAACCAGTTAAAGGTATTTGTGAATTGTGAAATTGCTTAAAAAAATAGTGAAGTTCCTTAATTAGTTTCAGTTAAACTAAACAGGTGAAGTGATTTACTTTTACAGCCAAAAGCCTTTATGTTAATACCAATGATTAACAAAAACACTAATACCACATGCTAAGACACAAATCTACCAACTTAGATTTTAAACTACATAACCTTAAGTCCAAAGAAAATACTTTATATAGTCTAATCCTAAGCAATTACAATATTGGCTAACAATGAGCACAGGTGGGCTTCTACATGCCAAAATCAATTATAAGTGGGGCCATTTCTAGTCAAATGTAATAGAGGCGCAAAAGGTATAAAGACGAAAATGACAAGTAATAGGTTATCATCCTAGGCAAAGTTGATATGCCAGTAGATTTTATTTCACTGAGCTACTATATCCATATAAAAATTTACTATGCAAAGCGAAAGCTTTATGCAAAACAATACTAGTATCAAAGATAATTAAACCATTGATTAAATCTTGCTTCTAAATTTGTGCTGAAATGATTAATCAAAGACCTTGGGGAGACAATTTATTAACCCTTAATAAAATCCCCATTATTGTGACATTTTATCAAACACTTTATATATCGACAATAAACCGAAAACACAGATATAAGCTGCTACTTGGTCGTTGTTGTCTGCTTCGAGACACATCATCCAACCAACATACTCGTTCAATCAAACAGTTTAAGGCAAGCAACTCAGAGTACATATAATCAAACTTGCAGATTGGTATAGCTAAAATAAATCACTAGAAAGCAATAAGGAAGGACCCTAATTAAGTATCCAACCCTATTTAATTTAACTGCTAAGAAGACTCATGAGGTTTCCTCAAAAGAACAAATAAGCATGAATTTTGAGGTAAAATTCAGAAATTTAATAGATAGACTTTATAATCACAATTAAAAAAAAAAACAAATATGAATTTAGAAACGAGAAACCCAGAATAGCTTGCCTTGGCGGAAGAGAATTTGAGATAGAAATCGAGTTCGAGATATAAGGCTTAACCGATTCAATTCCTTTCTGATTCACTTTGAAGCTCCAGTTGAGAGGTAAATTAAATTAGTGGGATTCAAGCCTCTGCTTTCGTCTCTCCAGAACCACTTCAATCGACGATTGAAAGATGCTCAACACAATTAAATTAAAATGGTTTCTAAAAAGAATAGTAGAAGTTGGAGAAATGGAGAGTGAATAGCGCAAGGCGGTTCTGAGAGAGTGAGGTTTTTTGGTGTAAAACTTCAAAAGCCACGGTAGCTAATTATTTTGCCCAAAATAAAAAAAGTTATAAATCACTGTTTGAGGGAAACAGTGGGGTTATGTAGTTTAAAATACATAAATAATTGGAACGGTGGCTTATGGCAAATTAGACCCCACAGTTTACACGAAACAGTGGTGTAAACTAATAAACAAATAACAAACAAAATTTCGACCGTGGTATAACTATATTAGCCACTATTTTTGGTAGAATAGTGGTATAAAACTTCTTCCTTACCGTGGTAAATGTGTTATTCTGTAGTAGTGCAAATCAAACGTCGTGGTTCCACTGCCTTCCACCTATGTTCCCAAGAACACACCCACGTTGCAAATATGTGTTAGCAAAATGAAATTTCCTGGTATGAGTAGACTAATGACATAAAAACAATGTCATACTTTAATAATCCAAACAATCACTTTATATTTTCCAGTAACTTAATCATTCTCAGCTTGGAAGACAGGTAGTTCCGTCATTTCAACCGGCATAGTTTCTTCCCAAACAAGACTTCCATTCTATTAACTCATTATAATAACCCATCTTAATTGCTTAATAATTGAATTAAATCTCACCGATATCTACTTCGGTATAAGGGTAGGACAGCGTCCCTGCACAAAAGATTATTAAGTCCTATCCTCCTGCAAACGGAAGTTAGAAATTTTATATAACATAGGTAGATATCCTATAGGTATTCAAATGTAAACCCAAGCACACTTGCACAATCATATTAATTTATCTTATTAATTAATCGATTACTTTTCTTATACACCCACCATTTAGTACCTATTATCTTAGTTCCTCTCTAAGGCAGTCCAAACAATCTGGTCATTCATGCACATTCAATGAATACCCATTTATAACACTAACGGGACATTTATGGCACATTCAATAAATGCCCACATAGCATATAACATCATCAGTCATAAAATCTCATTTCCAAAACTTGAGGCGTGGAGAGATTCAAAGAGGGGTGTGATAAATTTGTTTAGCATTATTGAACTTTATTACATATATTATTTCAGAGAACGGAGGAGTATCTTGTTTCTTGTATTTTTGGTTTACGCGTTATTAATTATATGGATGTTTAAGTGTCATAATGTTGTATATTATAAAAGACTGAAATATCACATAGTAGTTAATACACGTACACACGTATATATAGAAAAGTCTTAGCCTAAAGCCAAACACGCTAGTAGCCCTAAACCTGTCATAATAGACCTAATCTTAGTCAAGTCAAAGGTCAAATTGGATCAACTGGTCAAAGTCAACCCTGGTCAAGGGTCAACAACAGTCAATCAGTTTTAAACTCCTCTAACCCAAAAGCCCAAAGACTAAGGCCTAAAATCTAAAACTTAAACCCAACATGAAATTTAAAGTAACTTAAACCCACAAGTATGTTTCGGCCCACAAGTCCACAAAACACTTAAGCCCACAAAATAACTTAAGTCCACAATCTAAACAAAACACTCAAGCCCACAACAAAAATTAGAAACCGGCCCAACAAACAAACTACTGTTCAGGCCCAAGCCCAACCGAAATAGAATTAGAATTGGTGAGACTGGGAGCACCGGATCCAAATCTCGGTCATCCCCTCCACCACCAGCTCACATTTTCCGGCCACCTCTCCTCCTTTCCTCATCATATCGGTTTTGCTCCTGAGGAAAAACCATACAACATTAACAAAAGGTAAAACTAAAACCCTTAACTCCATCCACTCCCTCTAAACTAGATCTGGAAATTTTTGACCTCCATTAAAGCTTGTTCAAAGCTTCAACCACACACTCTCCAGCACCCAAACAACCATCAACAACCCATAACCCACCAACAATTTACAATCAAAACCAAAAAGAGTTCAAACTAAAACCATCAGGATGATTTCCTTCATTTGGCTTGATGACGCCATTAAAGACTTCTACAAGCTTTGCCAGCGCCTTCCCCTCACTCTACATCACTCAATCAATCCTCAATAATCAACATCAAACCCACAGTATCACATCACAACAAAATTCAACCAAAACAATTCATTCAAACAAAACAACACAGTGCGATTTGGTTCTTTTGGCGAAAGCGCGTAGCAAATACATAAGTCGACCACTTTGTTTACAGCAACCATAATCGATTTATTACCCTCGTTTTATCACTAGATATGGACAAGTTTTTCGGAGACAGACGTTCTTCAAACGATAGTCATGTACACGCAATTAACACTAAATTACCTACAGTACTGAATAAAGCAGCATGTGAACAGTATGAACAGTAAAAATCATATATTTCATTTTCCTTGTATCATAAAGTCTACAGTAAACAAGAAATAAAAAAAACGTAAAATATCTACTCGCTGTTTGTAAACCGAACACCTAGATTTTCCCAAAAGACTGACGTCGGCTGTCGCGCGAAGAAGACGGTCTTCCTCATTCGAAACCTTTCTTTTTACTCTTACACAGCAACCCTTCACTGATGTTACTCTCATTTCCATTTTTTCTTTTCTTTTATGGGTAAAAACTCTCTATGTTTTTAAAAACTCCGTAAACTCCTTTTTGTTTTCAAACTCCCCTAAAAACAAGGAATGAAAGTTATCTCTTAACCCTAATAGGTTTCCTATCCTTACTAATATATATCCTATCTTTTGTTTTATTTATTATCTATTATTATTATTAGGAAAAATAAAAGATTAAAACACGGGGTGTTATAGTCATCTTCTTTGATACAGCAGATGGCTATAAGATAACACCAATGAAGCCATGATTGGAAAGGTACATTTTTGCTCATAATATATTTGTACTTCATTTCTATGACATTGAACTATTTTGGGAGTGCTTCCCATTACTTTTTTGTTGTTTCATCAGTAAATACAATCATTATCTATTCAAAGCTATTGTAGGTTAGCTAAGCATGTTTGCATTACTTTAGCTATTTAATGTTTGTTCATAGATTCGTCAATTCAATTTGGGCTAACTTTGATTCTTAATGTTATATGTGTATATACTATATACTATGATGATCTGTTTGTTTCCTTCCTGATTAATTTTCTTTTGGCCATGACATCTTTTAAGCCTACACCGTGATCGACCCAAGTACATCCTCTACGAACGGTCCGACCTCTACCCAAGTACATATTATGACGCTTGTTTTTTATCTATCTTGACGGCTTTGCTAAAAACCGTCAAGATAGGTGTTTTAGTAATATTTTTATGACGGCTATTGCAACATTATGTCGTGTATGACACAAGCGTCAAGAAAATATAATAAATTTATGACGGCTGTTATAACATTATGTCGTGTATGACACAAGCGTCAAGAAAATATAATAAATTTATGACGGCTGTTGCAATATTATGTCGTGTATGACATAAGCGTCAAGAAATATAATAAATTTATGACGAATGTTGCAATATTATGTCGTGTATGAGACAAACGTTAAGAAAATATAATACTTTTATGACGGCTGTTGCAACATTATGTCGTATATAACACAAGCGTCAAGAAAGTATAATGGCGTTTCTAAAACAGTCAAATTAGCAATAGAATAAATTGTGAACCTTCTAAAAAAAATTTGGGCACCAGCTGGGTTGGAACATTTTGCTTTCACTTAAACCGTTAACAACTTAACAAATAAAAATGGCATTCAATTAAGGTATATATGGTAGCCGTTAGGTAGATTCCACTTATTTAGACTCCAATCTCACTCCAAATCCATACCGTTAGATTCTATTAGCATTTACGGTTACATTATTATTTCCACGCCTTCTACAAATCCTAAAAGGGTATTTTCGGTAGATAGATTCGGTTGAGAAAATTAAAACTTACGAGACAGAGAAAAACCCAAAACCTTTCTTCTCCAATGACCAGACCCTTCTCCATCCTCCCTCAACGTTGCACAGTGAGTCTATGGTTACCTATTGAACCGAAGTTCTCTATCCTTCTTATCTCATCTGAAAAAATCATTTTTTAATGTTTTATTATTTTATTATTATTATTATTATTATTTTCATCAAATATGATGGTTCAATTGATGGCATAATCCTTCTTATTACCTTTGCATTAGGCACTAATTTTCCACAAAATAAAGATGACTATTTTCACAAACCCCCCATTTTCACCTGCATTGGGAATGCTCTAAGTAATAGAAATATCAAATCACTTTATGAGTGGTGTTAAAACTAGATGAAGCTAATCACTTTGAAAGTGATTTCCCCATATTTCTAATTAGCCCAATTACCTTTAAAAAAAGTTCAAAACTGAACTTAATATCGAAAAGAAAACTGAAAATTTAAAATGAAAACCTTTAAACTGCCTACGAAATTTTCAGCGAAATATTTATTTCTCCAGAAGCACGTTAGGTCAAGGAGGAAAAAATATACCTCCAGCTCAAGCCGATTCAGGTAGGTATGCTACACTCTCTCAACTCTTCTTCCCTCTCCCAATTCTATCTCACGTTACATTTCAATTTCACTTTTCTTTTTTGGTGTAATGTATTTTGGTGAAAAAGCACAATCTTTTTCGGTGAATTTTGGTGGAGTACGGGAAAGAACAACAAAAACAGGTTTGTCTCTCTCATTGTCTCCCTTTCAAATATAGGATTAAACCACGATTTTTCTATTTTACTATTGTATTATGATTTTTTAGTTTTGTTGTTTGAGTTATCACATTTTTCATATTCTTAAATTGGGTATTTAGGGTCTGTCTCATATCGAATAAGAAGGGTGGGGTATTTTGGTTGTCAAAATGTACTGTGTTGAATCTGATCTCCCCTTAGCTTAATAAAAAAAGATATTTCATCTTTGTTTTTTGAAATGGTTATTTTCAAAAAGATGCTAATATCATGTTTGTGAGATGCCCGAAGCGAAATGTGGTCTTAGTTAACAAAACTATTACGGGCTTAACTCGAAATGGGTATTTGCAAATCGTTAATGGTTTAAGATTGTTTGTTTCGAAGGGTTTTGACCATATTATGTTACTTTATTTATTGGTTAGTTGTTGGGAGGGTTTGGACCAAATTATTTCCCTTGTTCTTTTTTATCTGTAATTTATAGAACTTAATTGTCGTTGATAAAGTGACAACAAATATAATGTTGATTGCATGTACATCAACGTCCCCAATGCATGGTTAAATCCGATGGAGTTAATTCTAGGTGCATTGTTTCTGCTACTATAGTTGGGTTGCATCTAACTTACCATTATGTGTTTATAGTTCTTGTAAGAACAAAGTTTCACAAAGTTCAATTTTAAATTTTCATTTGGTTCACATGTGAAATAAATGTGTTTGATCTATATCATATCTTGTTTTTCATCTTCTGATTTCTTGTGCTACTAAACTTCTTTGTGACTATCTCGTTTGCTGCCATGTTATGTTTTAAGTTAAATTTTAATCTCAATTAAATTAGAAATTGGACCGTTTGTAGCTATATGATTCTAATTGGGCTCAATTGTTTATCTGAAGATCTTGTGGTTTTATAGCTCATATTATCTCTTAAGTTTTCTATTTGATGTTTTGATACTGAAGTCTTTGGGATTATTGAGTTGGCTTGCACATGATACTGTAGGTATATATCTAGAGTTAGTGGTCATAGTTTTTTCTAGTTTTGGCTCGCATAGTTCTAGAGTCTAGATTCAAGGATTGTGTGGTGTGCACATGAACTAATTGGGATCAAGTATTGAATGGTACTAGGCATTAGCAAGCAATTAATGTCTAATCTATCTTTTGCTAAAGGAGGAGAGGAGAATGACACTTAGAAGTATGCTCTGATGGTACACAAGAATCAGACATGGTAATGTTTCAATTGTGACTTCTCATTATTGTTTAGATTTTCTCAAGTTAGCTTTAAACTTTTGTTTTTACTGTCTTCTCTTAGGGATTATGTTTTAGGTTTTCTATTCTCATTGAAGCTCAGACCAAGGGATGTTATTAAAAGACTGAATATAAGCTTGTTTTGTGTGGCCCCTTGCTTTCTTGTCAAAGCAATTGCATCTTGAAGCTAGCCTAATGAAATAAGTCAACAATGTTGAGGCTGTTTTTCAAGCTTTAAATAAGGTACCTGTCTAATTATCTATAATATGTTCTATATCCTTCCCTAATGGCCGGTCATTGCATGTTATACATCTCGCTTGTATCTTTGTATATAGTATGGACTAGCTCTAAATAAGTGTTGTCCCTAATTAGATGAACTTTAGTTTTTTTTTAATCATGCTAGATGTGTGTTATACAAGATGGGGTGTCCAATAGTAAGCTTTTTATTGTTCGGTGTTAACAACATTGGTGTAAAGTGAATTGGCAAAGTAGGGACTGCTCTTGCACTAGGTGATGGACTGATTTTTTATTCATGTTGGTGGGCATTCGAGGCATTTTCGATGGCATTTCAATGAGTTGTGATTTTTTCGTTTTGCAAATAGCTCTGACCAACTAAAGATTATCTGTCTTTTCTTTTCTTTAATAAGTTATCTTGAATTTTAGTTTAAGCAATAAAATTTTATGATAAATGGTTCCAATCTTTGCACAGCTGGAACTACAGGGTTGAGCTTAAAGACAATTCGAGTTTAGATCGGTATATGCAGTTCCTTGGCTAATATTTAATTTGTTGATGATGGAGTTTATTAGAATGACTTTTAGTTTGGTTGAATGTGCTATCAAATAAATGTATCTAGCATTTTTCAGTGATGTTGGATAAATGATAAATTGATGTAAGGAATAAGTGTTTCCGAATGGTTTGAAAATACATGGGTTGAAGTTATTGTGGATGTTTTAATTTTATTTTTGAGAATTTTATAGCTGTTTTATTGGCGAAATAAGTTTACAGATTAGGAATTGAATTACAGGTTATTAGGTAGGAATTGAATTACAGGTTATTATGCAGTATTTTTTACAGAAAAGATATAATAAAAATATATATAATATAAATTAAAAAAAAAAAAAAAAAAATAGATGACGGTTGTAGAAGAACTGTCACAGTGTAAACTATTTGTTGACGTATTTTTCTTCCATAAAATGACGGTTTTGTAGTAGTTGATAGGCATTTCATGACGGTTCTACAATAATCAATGGGCATTTCATGACAGTTCAACAGTAGTCAATGGGCATTTCATGACGGTTCCACATTAGTCAATTGGCATTTCATGATGGTTCTGACGTGAACTGTTAGAAAATATTGTTAATTTCTTGACGGTTCTAACTATAATTAATGACGGTTATATATGAGGTGTCATAATAAAACTTACCTACTATGACATTTTAAAGACTAATATATGTCATAATGGGAGGACCTTCTAAGACATCTTTCTATGAACCGTCATAAATTTAATGACGGTTTTGGTTGACTTTTTATGACACCCTCAGTAATGACGGCTAGATTTTCAATTAGAAAGTGTCATGATATGTATTTCATGACAGCTAAAAATTGTCATAAAACGCCCTTTTTTTAGTAGTCCATCTTCTCTTATTTTTCCAATAGCTATTCGAAGGAACCTAATAGCTATTCAACTCGGCAAAGTATATACCCAACCCACTAATGAAATATATATACAATAAAATATATAGGGAGATAACTTGAGGAAATAGACAAAACTAAGTTCTTTTATAATTGTTTCTCTTAAGTCATTTTTTTTATAAGAGTTGAACCATGTATTCAAAATCATGTAAGTTTTAACTCACCTTAAAGTTTATCTCATAATTGACTGCCCGATACTTATTTTATGTGTATTTGGCGTGAACATTATTATTATTATTTTAATTTTTCATTAGCATAAACTGAAGGAATGATGCTGCTATGCTTTCTTACATTTCTTGGTTTCAATTTGAGGAATACTACTACTTCTTATCCCAAATCTATCAATTCTCATGGATCTCGAAATGTTTGGGATCAAGTGTTATGTGTGTTACTTGCACTTTTTGTTTGTTTGGTCGCATACTTCTTTTGGTGATCCTTGAGAGTTGAGACGTAAGGATGTCATGGTTGTTTTTAATAGTTCTTCATTTAAAATTTTTTGCTGCAGTTTTTTTTTTTTTTTAAATTTAGTTTTTCGAATCTTGACAAAGACTACTCAGTCGCAGCGGAACCTTTCTATTTTGCCCCTGGCAACCAAATTTTATATTACTTGATAACATCTATTGCAATATCATATTGCAATTGAAATTAATATATGGTATAATGTTTCACTGAATATGGATAGCATATGCCATCAATCCAGAAATGAATAATAACGTATAATGATCAAATGTCAATTTTATCTGTTTTCATACCAAAATAAAAAAAAAAAAAAAAAAAAAAAAAAAAAAAAAAAAGATTTCAATTTACCTAACTGTATTTGAATTGTTTGCTCTTAAATTCAGTAAGAATTATGTGCAGCGAGTGATTAGGTTTCTGTGGAGAGCTATATGTATATGGAGTTTAAGCTCTTATAAAAACAGGTAATATGTAACAGTTCAACAATTACTCCATGAGAACTTCTCAATGAAACAGGTAATATTTAGATTTTTTTTTTCGCTAATCAATATTTAGATAATAATCACATATTATATGAAGTTTATGGACCATTGTCTTGTCTAATAGAAATGTTGACCGTATATATGATAAATATGTTGTTGTTGGTAACACTTGAAGTTGCAATGCTAAAGTTCAAATATAAGACACATATGTTTTTAAGCTTGCCGCATTAGGTTACTTCCTTAGTATGTTTTATTGCTCTAAAAGTTATAATCAGATATCATCTCAACATTGTTCTTTTTTCTTCTCTTTGGAGGATTTGTTAAGGACAACACAATTAGTTATCACTTACTCAAATTGTCTAAACAATTATTTATTTATTTGTTGTTTATTTATTTATTTTTATTTGTCATGTTGTTATAATTTTCTCTGAAATTTGTCGTTATTGTATCTCATCACCAAGTCAAAGTTTATAAGGTACTTAAGTAGCTACTACTTAACTATGCACTTCTTTATCAGATTTTTGTTTCCTTCACTTGGTATATTTTAATGATCCACTGCCAATTTAGTTTCATACCTATATTTTTAACGAACTGAAATTTATCATTACATATGACAATGCCACATTTCATACTTTCATTTTTATGCTCTTTCCTACCTATTGATTTTTTTTGCATTTGCACTGATTGTAAGGTTGTGGATATAATTAATCGCTTCCACCTTATCTCTTGCTTAAACCCACTGGATATGTCTATAGAGAACAGGTGAAAAGACATGCAAGAGTAGTTGTAGTGGCCAAATTTTTTGCAACGAGGAAGTGGGACTATGCAGGTGTTTTTGCGGATTTTCAGGTCTTGATCTCTTCTCCTTATATTGATTTTTAGGTGGTTGTAATAGCATTTGCAAGTATGATGTAACTTCAAATTTCACATATGAACCTGTGGGAGGAGTGGGAGATTCCAATTTCAAATGATATAGAGATTATGAGTCGTCTTTGTCATGTCTTTAAGACGTTTTCCAATATTCATGTAGTGTAAACTCTTGGACAACTACAATTTATTGAAAGCTTATGTATAGTTTTGGGTAATCTCAATTGTTGTTGGTGGTTGGTAGTCAAATAGTGATTGTATTACTTTTTTAACTGACCTTATTAAACATGTGTTACTGAAAATTAGTTGAATTGTAATGCTCTGAATTAACATGCACATTTTTACATTGTAGCAATGTTACTATCATGTTTATCTCACTTTTTTTTTTAAAAAAAATAAAAAAAATAAAGCTAGGGTTAGGCAGACCCTCACTTGTATTAAAATCAATAACTGCTTACATAGACGTGTCCACTGGCTTCCTCTTTTAAATAGGCTTATAAAACTATATCTAGAGGAGGCCCAAATGAACGGTACAAGTGCTATATTTCTGCGCTAGAAACTTGATCTGTAAGGACTTTAGATGAATCCAAAGTATAACAGATCCTGAGAATCTAGGTGTTCTTTCTCCAGGGTTGATCCGTGTCATGCTTGCTGCCGAAACCACTGAAAGTAGCCTCCTGTGAGTGAATCTCAGCAGTAGCCCGAGTCCATTATGTTTCAAGGGATGTGGCCATGGATTATTGGATAAAACCGACATATCCAGGCCCAAAGACTGCTAAAGCCCAAGACTGTGTTGCTTCAAGCCCAACATGATTCAGGCGTATGGAATTGGATCTGGATCTGGGCGACCCGAACCATCACCTTCTCTACTCGCCTGCAACCATCTCCTTCGTTGGTTTCAGCCCCATCACAAATCTTTGATCTTTCCAAATTGAGAAGCCAATACCAATTTCACATTCAAAAAAGCCTTTGTAGCCTCCAAACAAATATTCAAGATCTAGGTTTTGAACTCTGGCTCAGTATCAGATCTGCAACATTTGCTTATGTTAAAAGCAGCATAAAACCAAAACTCGACCTCAACTCCTCTCTCCAAAACCCAAACTCAACAATAAAACCAAAGTTCATCGGCAAGAGATAAATATCAATCCCAAACGATCAACAGTAGTCGCCCATAGAGAATACGGATGTATAACAACACAACCACTACCAGTGATCTCCTCGTTTGTTTCCATCCAAGCACAACGTGAATCAAGTCCCAAACTTTGCAAGTTCTCCCACTAGATCCAAGCTCTACTCAATTCCAACCTCCAAGGACAACCACGATAATGGATCAATGCATTGTCACAACGCGAACTCAGTATGGCTTCGATGGATCAAGAGGAATCAAACCTAGCTTTCAACCCGCGGGCAAAGACTAACATTACCTTGACAAACATAAAACTTTCCCATACAAACCAGTTCAAGCAACCCTCAGAAGAAGATGAGAAGAAGAAGAGAAGAAGAAGAAGAATTGGGTTTAGAAAAAGATGACTTCCGGCGATGGTGCCTTAAGAGGCAGCCGCCGCCGGTGATTGACTGATAATAGGGTTTTGCCTTCAAGAGTTTAAAATTTGGGGAGATTGAATTGTTTTCACCCAATATAATATTTCATGAGGGAAAGCTCTATGTGTGGGCAAGTCTGTTTTTAAAGAGATCAGTAACTCAATTGTGTGTAGCGGGGTTCGAACCCTAGACCTATGGTATCATCACCCAAAGGTTTTACTAACTAAGCTAGAAGGCACTTACAAAAGGTTTCCAACGAAAGGGTATTTATCTCACTTCATACTCTAGCTAATTCATATTAATTATGTTGCAGGCCATGAATTGTTACTAAGACATGGAGACAACATACCAGATTCTACCGCTTTTGTATTGATTTTTTGTAGTGTTTTTTTGTAATTTGAATGTATTGCTCTTTAACTATCAGTTGTATCTTACATAAAATTTAATAATTTTAATATTTACATTTTAGCACCTTAATTTTTTTTACCTGAGTTGTTTTTGTGTACATCTCCTAGTATAATATGTTTGTTTACTTATTTATATATGCAACTTAAACACGTTTAAAATAGATCATAGCAAATTAATTTTAGAATGCATGTTTTTTTGGGTGTATAGTGCCATAAGCTTCTTTTGCCCTTGACGTGGTTCGCACGTGCACTTATGATAGTCTTTATATACATACTATAGCTCTACCATCTTCAATTAAGGAAGTATTTCTAGAATGTCCACGTGTCATGGCTAATTAAGAAAAAGTAGGAGATAAAATAGGAAACAAATATTTATATTTATCTTTAGATATATATTATAGTTATACCCTCGCCAATCTATTTTTTGGAGCACTCGCAGAGACTCTAGGTTTTTCTAAACTCTATTAGTAATTATAAAAAAGTAGGATATAAAAAAGGAAACAATTCCATAGAGTTTCACAGAGTCTCTAACTTTTCCTAAACATTATAGCTAATTATGAAAAAACAATCATATCTAGAGTTTCACAGAGTCTCTAACTTTTCCTACACAATATAGCTAATTACGAAAAAAATAGAAGACAAAACACTAAATTGTTAAAAATAATAGTTTCCACCGAAAACAATTTTCCTAAAACCCTTTCAATTTGATGTGTCATCTACTGTGGGATTTAGACATTTATTCATAGTTATGGATTCCAAAATTCACAATTCCGACCACAATAATTACGACATATTCCAATTCCTTAGATATATATTATAGTTATACTCTCACCAATCTATTTTTTGGAGCACTCGCAGAGACTCCAGTTTTTTCTAAACTACATTACTAATTATAAAAAAGTATGATATAAATAAGAAAACAATCCCATCTAGAGTTTCACAGAGTCTAACTTTTCATAAACACTATATCTAATTACGAAAAAATAATCTCATTTAGAGTTTCACAGAGTCTCCACCTTTTCCTAAACAATATAGCTAATTACGAAAAAAAATATGAGACAAAAAACTAAATTGCTAAAAACAATAGTTTCCACCGAAAATGATTTTCCTAAAACCCTTTCGATTTGATGCGTCATCCACTGTGGGATTTAGATATTTATTCATAGTTATGGATTCCAAAAATCACAATTCTGGCCATAATAATTACGACATATTCCACTTAAATTTATGAATTTATAATTTTTCAACACTATAATGTAAACGGAACATGCTCGTAATATATATATAATATACATTCGGTGGAATAACGAGATTCAGTTAAAGTAGACGTTGGGCTTAAATAAATTATATACCAAACCAAAACAAATTACATGTGAAAATTTTAATTAAACACAAAATAACATCACAAAATATATATAATAGAAAATGAAAAAAATAATTAAAATAACGGTAAAGCAATAATGACAAAGAACCGAAAACTGGATGCAAATGCATCGAACTAACCTCAAATAATATTTAACGGGAAATCGAAAACTGGATGCAAATATAAATATTAAACTAATCTTAAAAAATAATTAATAGAAAATCGAAATATGGATACAACTACATTAAACTAACCTCAAATAATAATTAATGGAAAATCAAAATTTGGATGCAAATACATCAAAAAATAATTGTCGGGAAATCGGAAACTGGATGCAAATGCATTGAACTAACCCTCAAATATTAAATTAACGGGAAATCAGAAACTGGATGCAACTATATTGAACTAAACTCGAAGAAAAAATAATTATAAATTGAAAACATGGTGCAAATGCATAGAACTAATCTTAAAGAATAATTAACGAGAAATCAGAAACCGGATGCAACTGCACTAAACTAATCTCAAAAAAATAAACTGGATGCAAATGCATTGAACTAACTTCAAGAAATAATTAACGAAAAATCGGAAACTGGATACAAATTAATTGAACTAACCTCAAACAATAATTAACGGGAAATTAGAAACTAGATGCAAATGCAACCGTATCAAATACTAAACGATGAATCGGAAATTGGATGCAAATGCATTAAACTAATCTCACAGAATAATTAACGGAAAATCATAAATTGGATGCAAATGCATTGAGCTGACCTCAAAGAACAATTAACAGAAAATTAGAAATTAGATGCAAATGTATTGAACTAACCGCAAAGAATGATTAACGAGAAATCGGAAACTAGATGCAACTGCATTGAACTAACATCAAAAAATAAATAACGGGAATTAGAAATTGGATGCAACTGCATTGAACTAACCTCAAAATATAAATAACAAAAAATCAGAAACTTGATGCAAATGCATTGAACTAACCTCACAACATAGTTGGTGGGTTATATGTTGTGGAAATGTCTAGACAAGTATAGTTTTGCATTTAAAATGATATTTATCTTATCTCTTTCCGTATGATTGGGAAATCATTGCTATTCAAGTAGCTTCAATATATATGAATTTCGCCTTATTAGGCAATCTCATAAAACTTCAATCAAACAACAAAATGAAGTTGAAGGGTTTTATCAAAGGTGAGTTCTTTTTTTTTAATGGAGAGTAAGGTTTTCACATTATAAGAAATTTGGATGAGTGATCAATATAATATTAATATATAATAGTTCTGCATATTTGCAAATATTTTTCAGAATAATTAATATAACAACTAACACCCATTCGAAGATAATCTTTGAAGATTCCACATAGTGAGTCATGCATAATTTAAAAAATAATTAACGGGAAATCGGGAACTGGATAATCTTCGATGATCCCACATAGTAAATCAAGCGTAATTTATTTTTTATGTCATGTTTGCAAGGACACTAAAGATGGATCAGTAGAACTTGGTACTACACACCACATTGGATAATTAAAAGAAAATCGGAAACTGGATTCAAATACATAACTGAGCTCAAAGAGTAATTAACGCGAAATCGGAAACTTTATGCAAATGCAATAAACTAAACTCAAAAAGTAATTAACTAGAAATCGGAAACTAGATGCAATTGCATTAAACTAACGTCAGAGAATAACTAATGGGAAATTAGAAATTGGATGCAAATCCTTGAAAAATATTTAACGGGAAATCGAAAACGGTGCAAATACATTAAACAAACCTCAAATAATAATTAATGGGAAACCGGAAATTAAACTGGATGAAAATGCATTGAACTAAACTCAAAAAATAATTAACATAAAATAAAAAACCGAATGCAACTGCATTGAACTAACCCCATAGAATAATTGGTGGGAAATCGGAAGCTAAATACAAATGCATTGAAATAAACTCAAAGAATAGTTAACGGGAAATCAGAAACCGGATGTAATTGTATCGAACTAACCTCAAATCATAAATAATCAGAAACTAGATACAGATATATTGAACTAACCTTAAAGAGTTATTAATATGAAATCAGAAACTAGATGCAAATGCAATGAACTAATCTCAAAGACTAATTAACGAAACATTGAAAAATGGATGAAACTGCACTGAACTAACCTAAATGAATAATTAATTTAATGGAAAATTATAAATTTGATGTAACTATATTGAACTAATCTCAAAAAATAATTAACGAAAAATTGGAAACTTGATGCAAATGTATTGAACTAATCTCAAAGAACAATTAACATAAAATCGGAAATTGGATGCAACTGTATTGAACTAACCTCAAAAAATAATTAATGAAAAATTATAAACTAGATGCAACTATATTAAACTAAAATCAGAAAGTAACTAACGAAAAATCAGAAATTGGATGCAAATGCATTGAAATAACCTCAAAGAATAGTTAACTGGAAATCGGAAGCCGGATGTAATTGCATTGCACTGACCTTTAAACATAAATAACTAGAAATTGTAAACTATCGAACTAACCTAGAAAAATAATTAACGGGAAATCAGAAACTGGATGCATATGTATTGAACTAATCTCAAAGAGTAATTAACGGGATATTGGAACTTGGATGCAAATGCAGTGAACTAATCTCAAAAACTAATAAACAAAACATCGAAAACTGGATGCAACTGTATTGAATTAAACTTAATGAATAACTAGTAAGAAAGCATAAAGTCGATGCAATTGCACTGAACTAACCTCAAATAATAATTAACGGAAAATCGAAAATTTGATGCAACTACATTGAACTAACCTCAAAGAATAATTAATGAGAAATTATAAACTGGATGCAACGTACTACATTGAACTAACCTCAAAAAATAATTAATGAAAAATCAGAAACTTGATGCAAATGTATTGAACTAATAACCCTAAAACATGTTTGTATTATATGTAGGAGGAATAAATGTCTCGACAAATATAATTTTTCATTTTAAGTAATGTTTATCATAATTCTCTTATTATGATTGGGAATGTACCTTGTTATTCAAGTAGCTTCAATATTATCTTTGTCATATTGGGGATTTTCACAAAACTTCAATCAAACTTCTATCATTAAACCTAAAACAAAAAGAAGTCGATGGGTTTTATCAAGGTTTGGTGCTTCCTCTTTATAGAGAGTGGTGTAAGAAATTTGAATGAGTGATTAATATAATTTTCATATATCATAGCTATGCATAATTGCTAATATTTTTTAAAATAATTTAATATAATGGCACCCGTTTTTAGGACGGGTTTGAAAACTAATCATATCTAATATTCGAGGTTTTGTCATCAATGGTAGGGGTGCCAACGGATAGGTTTTGGGTCGGGTCTTAGTGGTTTGGGTTTGGGTTTTACTATTTGTGGTTTTATCGGTTTCGGTTCTCAACGGTTTTAGTAAGAGAATTATAAAACCCAACCCAAAACCATAAAAACCCATGGGTTTTTATCGGTTTCGGTTCTAATTCGGGTCTTTATTATTTATTATGATTATTAAACAATTTCACTCATTTAAATACTAAAACTTGCATTGTTTTTATTTTTATTTTTTTATTTTCCTACACGATAATATTTTATATATAATTAGTGATGTATCAACAATCATATTTACATCAATTTATGAATATGTATCAATCATACACGTTAAAACATTTACTATTCATGTGATAATTTAAACCTTTGATATAGAAATTAAAATAATCAAATATCTAATCTTATAATTTTGATTTTTTTTTACGTACATACACATATTTGTTTCCTTGTATTAACTCGATCGTGTACACGTGCAATCACATATATTTGTTACATTGATATATTTTACGTGTATACACATATATTTGTACACGTGTATTAACTCGCATTTTAAATCGAACATGCTAGTACATGCATCTTATAATTATATCTCATCACTAATTTTTAACATGAACACTATATATTGGTTTATAATAATTGTGTGTACTACAATATATCAAACATGTGTATCCTATTTAAATATACACGTGCATAAGTTAATAAATATAAAATGTATTAGTTGATTCATAATATACACGTTGACATTATTATTAACAATCTATGATACACTTGTTTAACGTATAATTATAAAATATACATTTAACAACACACATTCACTATTATGCTATATATATTTAATAGACTTTTACACGTAAAAAATATATTTTATATTATGATGTATGAGTTTGATTATCTTAAATGTAATATAATATTAAATTTTATATATCGAAATTATAATAATCGGTTTCGATTTCGGTTTGGATACCCATGAATTTTTTACTATTCGGTTCAATGGTTTCAGTTATTTATCAATTCAGTTTTTAATGACCCATTTTAAATGGGTCTAACTTTTTAAGACCCAAAACCGAAATATTCCTTTTTGGTTTCGGATAATCGGTCCCCATTGGCACCCATAGTCAATGGGAGTTAAACTACACTTTGATTCTAGTGATAAGTACTACATTTCTTGCACCTGGCCCACCTTCAGCTCAAATGGTTGACTTGCTCATAGAAATTAGAGACCATCTTAACAAATACCAAAAAGGGCGGCTAGTTGTTATAAAAATCAGAATCATTTAAATACCAATAACGGATCAATGCATCATACACTTCTCTAACACTCTCTCATGGCTCTGGCACTCATATACATCTTCCTCTTCTCTATCTCATTCACTTCAATCCACACTCATTCTCACCACCACCACCCACTAGATCCACTCACCGCAAAAGAGTTCAACCAAATCCAAACCATAATAACAAAATCTCAAGCCGACCCAACCCACAATCTAACTTTCCAATATGTGGGTCTAGACGACCCAGACAAACAAACCATCCTCAAATGGCATTCATTAAATCACACTACTCAACCCCCACCGCGCCAGGCCTTGGTCATAACCCGTGTCAACAAACAAACACACGAAACCATTGTCGACTTATCTAGCCACTCCATATTATCAACCCGAGTATATACCGGATACGGGTACCCTTTATTTACATTTGAAGAACAAATAGCTGCAAACCAATTACCACTAAAGTACCCGCCATTTATTGCTTCAGTTAGCAAAAGAAAGCTCAACTTAACAGAAGTTGTTTGTGAGAGTTTTTCAGTAGGGTGGTTCGGAGAGAAAAAGAAAGATAAAAGGGAGTTGAAAATTTTGTGCTACTATTTAGATGGCACAGTTAATCTGTATGTTAGACCATTAGAAGGAATAACTGTAGTAGTTGATCTTGATGAAATGAAGATTACAAAGTATTATGATAGGTTCACGGTTCCTATGCCTAAAGTTGACGGGATTGAGTATCAAGCTTCGAAGCAGAAACCTCCGTATGGTCCAAGGGCTAACGGTGTAATGGTTGCACAACCTGACGGACCAGGGTTCCAGATTGACGGACACATGATCAGGTCTGTCCGATATTTGATTAGATTATCTTTTCCATTTCGATGTTTTCTACGCCAGTCAATCTTGTCTCAATGTTTTTTGGGGCGCGGTATTTACACCCCTACTAATGGGATTGGCACCCTTTCACAAATTTTCAAGAATTGACACTCTTCCATTAATCTCGAATAAGTTGACGTACACCCCCACACCTCTCCATTATCTCGGCAACAAACTTCCACAACTTTTATATACTCGCGGCATTGAGTTACCGTGGGTTTTGAAAAATCACGGCATCCGTTTGTCGTGAGTTTTGGGATATCATGGTATCGCATGCTGTGGGTGTTCAAAATTTGTAGTGAAAAAAGAAAGAGTCATTTGCGGCTGTTGTAGAATGTGAAAACTCACGACAACCTGCTACTGTGGAATATGGGATTTCACGGGAACTTGTTGCCATGGAATTGTGGGATCATGCAGGAACTTGCTGCTGTGGAATGTGAGATCTCGTAGCAACTTGTTGTCCCGTGTATTAATATTGGGCATGTGAGGTGTAAAAAGATATATAAGAAATAACTATTATTCTTCTACCATTTTGCCAAAATGGTGCCAATCCCACAAAGTGGGATATAATTAAATACCGCGTCTCATGTTTTTGGTATTTCACATGTTAAACGAACTTTAATTTCTACTCGACATGACTGTAGTATCATATTTAATTGGCGTAATTGAAGTTTGCATCAACTTTATAGTGAAGTTTGTGATGGCATTATATATTATGTGGACTACGGACTAGTGATGGACAACCTGCCTACTAAGTATGGCAGGAAATCGGGTTGGATAGACCCAAATCTGACTCGACCTGATTACCGAATATATCGGGTTCAGGTGTATTTTCATATCTGTTTATTTATTCGGGTTGGGTTCGGATTTGGATATAATTTTTGAATTTTTTTTGAATTTTTAGTGTTATCCGACCGGTTCGGTTGGGTTCGGATATTAAATTTAGATTTTATTCGGGTTCGGGTTCGCTTTTGGATACTGTGAAACTATTTAGGTTCGGTTTTGGATATTGTGAAACTATTTAGGCTCAGATTCAGATATAGCCATATCCGAGCCGAACCCGACCCAATCCCTACCATATTACCAAGGCATGCTTAATTCTAATAAGAAAAGAGTTCAGATGACCAAATTCGGGCCAAAACAACTCTAGAGGACACTGTTTTTTTTTTAGTTTTTTAGTAACTCATAAGGACAAATTCCAACATTAAGTAATAACCCACGATTTCAATTTTAGTAATCCTCAAAGACAAAATAAGTTGGTCCGACCTTTTTACTTTTTTTTTTAAAATATCATTTTTACCCTTGTATTATTATAGATATAAAACATAGACATTTTTATTTTATTTGAAAATACCAGTTTCACCCCTCTGTGTTATATTTATAAAACAGAGAAATTTGGTGATTGTTCGTACCCATATAAGTGAACATACCTCATACACTATGTTGATGTGACAATGACCCCAAATATGTATGAACAATGATTATTCATACTCCAATAAATGTTCTTACTAATCATACATTATGTTGAAATATAAACAATGATTGTTCATATGAATAGTGATTGTTCATAGCTCATGTTGAGGTATTTATACTCCAAATTTGTTCATACTCCAATAGGTATGGTATTCTTACTAATTATACATATGTTGAAGTATGAATAAACAATGATTGTTCATTATATATACATTGGGTCGTTTCAGTTGGGCGGGACCGTTTATTATTCGCATTAGGGGTATACTTGACATTTTATCTATCCAAGCTGTTTTTTATTTCGCGTCAAGGGTATACTTGACCTTTCATCTATCTTATTGTGAGTGATTAAAAAAAATGTGGTGTTAAGAGTGACATTTTCGTCCGATTTGTCATTGAGAGTCACTCCTGTAATTCTAATTCTCATGATACTAGTCTAACTTAAATTTTGGTCAGATTTGGAAGGCAACTTTGTTTCTTGTTTGACAATTTGGCCTTGATAGCTGGTGGGCCAAATAATTGAAAAGTACCCAAATGTTTGCACTAATTTAACTAGGTAAATAGCCATTTAGAGCATTTTTAGGAGAGAAACCATGAAAACACCAATTTTTTAACCAAATTAAAAAAACACCAACCAACTTCAGGAAAAAATCAAATATTCGACATCAAATGACGCAATTTTGGATAAATCGTGCCATATAACCCATGCGGCTTTCTCAAAACCGCTCCACTGAAGCCCATCTTAAAAGTCCAAGCTTACGCGGTTTTCCAGAAACCGCGCGATGTGTCGCACATCAACTTTTTTTTTTTTCTCTGTCCAAATCTCTCGCGCGGTTTTGCAAAAACCGCGTGATTGAAGTCCACACTCTAGCCCATGCCCACGCGGTGTTCAAAAAGCCGTGCGGTTTTTTCAAAACCGCAAAAGAGACAGCACCAAAACTGGAACCAAATTTTGGCCGATTTGGTGTTTGGTTTGGTATTTTTTTGGTGTTTTCATCATGTGTCTCTCCTGAAAATGAAAAAACACCAAATTATTGAAAATTTAGTATTTGATGCTATGATAGTATTTCACCTAAAGATGCTTTGAAAGCAAAATTTGACCAAAAATAAAAAATTAGAAATTAAAAGCAAATAACAGTATCAGTATCTCTCATATAATATACCAAACTATTTAGTCCATGCACTGATGCACCACTTGAGCCAAATGAGGAAAGTTCTCATTACTGAAATTAATGATCCGTTTAATCAATAATCAGGTGGGCGAATTGGAACTTTCACTTGGGCTTTGACATCCGAGCAGGTCCAATCATATCTTTAGCATCAATTTATGATCTCGAGAAGGATACATTTCGTCGTGTATTATATAGAGGATTCGTATCAGAAATGTTTGTACCATATATGGACCCAACAGAAGAATGGTATTACAAAACCTTCTTCGATGCAGGTGAATTCGGGTTTGGGCTTTCCGCAGTACCATTAGAACCCATGACTGATTGCCCAGCCAATGCAGTTTTTATGGACGGGTATCTTGCAGGGCAGAATGGCAAGCCCTTTAAAATTTCAAATGTGTTCTGTATATTCGAAAAAAATGCTGGGGATGTCATGTGGCGACACACTGAAACTGGGATTATTGGGCAAGTGGTGAGTGATTTCATCTTGTTAGAACTAATACTTCGTCCTTTTCATTTGATATTTTGGTGGGTTTGACTTGCATTTGGTGGCATTTGCAGATAAGGGAGGTTAGACCTGAGGTAAGTCTAATAGTGAGAATGGTGTCAACTGTGGGGAACTATGACTATATTGTTGATTGGGAATTCAAGCAGAGTTGTTCTATCAAAGTTGGGGTACGGTTTTTTTTTTCACCTCTATGTATCTAAAGTTCTGGTAAATGGTATATATTAGAAATGCTATTATTATCTATGGAATTAGTATTTGCTCAGGGGCTAATGATGATTCTAGACATGATTATATTTGTGTGCTGCTCGTGAAATTATATATATCTACACAACAGTCACATTTCAACATTTATCTGGTTCTATCATGATGTTTATCAGGTTGGGCTAACTGGTGTGCTAGAAGTGAAGGCTGCACCTTACACTCACACAGACCAAATAAAGGAAGATCCTTATGCTACACTATTGGCAGATTACACTCTTGGTCCATACCATGACCACTTCCTCACCTATCACCTTGATCTAGACGTTGACGGTGACGAAAACTCGTTTGTCAAGGATAAATTGGTAACCAAGAGAGTTACTGATCACAGTTCACTGAGGAAGAGTTACTGGACTGTTGCGAGAGAAACAGCTAAAACTGAATCAGATGCAAAGACAAAACTTGGTATAGAACCCGTTGAATTGTTGGTTATAAATCCCAACAAGAAAACTAAAATAGGAAACCATGTTGGTTACCGTCTTATTCCAGGATCGTTAGCTAGCCCACTTTTAGCCGACGATGATTACCCTCAGATTCGGGCAGAATTCACCAAGTACCATGTATGGGTGACCCCTTATAACAAGTCCGAGAAATGGGTCGGAGGGGAGTATGTTGACAGGAGTCGCGGAGATGATACATTAGCCATTTGGAGTGCAAGGTAACAAATCTATCACTGACTCTGATTGGTTCTTGATTAGTTCAAAATACTAATTAGTTTGGCTTGATTATATAATGCAGGAATAGGGACATTGAGAACAAAGATATTGTCTTATGGTACACATTAGGCTTTCACCATGTCCCTTACCAAGAAGATTTTCCTATAATGCCAACACTAAGCGGTGGATTTGAGCTCCGGCCAGCCAATTTCTTCAACAGCAATCCCGTTCTCAAAACAAGGATACCCATGGTTGCACATTGGCGTAATTGCACCTCTACAGACACTTGTTAGTACTATTCGAAACATAATGTACCAAAGAAGTACGCAACTTAATGAGAAATTAATCTGTATTTTTCCCTGCTTTAGACTGAACTAGCATGTTTAACTGTGCGTTGCACAGGAATCGAAATATGGATCGTGTTTGAAAAGTGAAGTTGTCAAGTGAAGACTGTATTATCCAAGAGAAGAGTACAGTGAAACGAATACACCCTCATGGAATCTCCACCCTCAAGGAACCTCCAATGCATACGAAAGTTATAAGCTGATAAAGTTTCACCCTGAAAATCACTTGTTATTTTTTCTTTTTGGACAACCGGCGTCGGAAGTCAGTTGAAACTTGAAACTTTACTAAAACTCTATCTTAATTAAGTAGAAAGAAAAGATATTGTAATTAATCAGTTGATAAACTCCATGATTTAAAATCGAATATGGAAACACGTATCAACGATTTTACATATACAGTAGAATGCTGTTTTCATAAGTATCGCTTAAGTGTGTCCCATCAAATAATTAAAAAACATATAGGCCAAGCACAATTATTGTAATCATTTAACAGATATTGCCGTAGGTTGTTTTCAGTCACTCTCTCAGCTGTATCCATACAATTAATTCACTATTGCATTGCTTCATTCTTTTTTGTTTTGTTTGAATGCAACATATTTTTTATTTTTGATTTTTGATTTTTTTTTTTTTTTTTTTTTTAACAGTGTGAATGCAACATAGTAAATCTAGTGTAGGGAACTTGTTTTCAGTCACTCTCAGTATAGAGGTGGCAATGGTCGTGTTGGGTCTGGTTATGTGTCATATTCGGATCACATGTTAGGAGAGCAAACCCAAACCCGATCTAATTATTAATTATGTCGAGTTTGTCAAACCCAAACCCAACCCGCCTATATAACGGGTTATCCAACGAGTGACCCGCTAAGCCAGCGAGTCAATTTCAAATCACTTTCGGATCGGATTCATAAACAATTTGTATGCAAAATATTTAGTTTCACAATTTTATTTATCAAAATATATATATATATATATATAAATATTCTCTTAAAGTAAATTACTTAAGTTAACTTTTAAAATAAAGACGTAAGTAAAACTTACCTACAAAATGAATTTAAACCTATTTTTTGTGGATATGATATATCAATATTAAGATCATCTCTACAAAATTTCATTTAAATAACATTGGCAAAAACAATTACAAAAATTCAACATTTCGGATTTATTAGATTTCTTTTTTAAAGATAACAACAATTTTTATATGTTAGAGGTTTCCAAAAAGCTAAAAATTTTGGGAAGATAATCATTATGGTGAGTGCTTCATAACTACTACAAAAACTTAGGTTTGAAAATATATATTTTATATATATATATATATATATATATATATATATATATAATATGCATTAATTCTTAAAAACCATCCATAATTTAATTACATATAAATGAAAATTGAATAATAAAACATATCTTTATCGAATAAATCAATATGACAGCTAATCTTTCACCTTTTAGTCGTTTATTTTAAGTAGTTGAGATGATAAATGAGATTTTAGATTAGTTTTGGATCGGATTCACAGACAACCTATATGCAAAATATTTAGTATTTCACGATTTTATTTATCAAAAAAGTATATTTAAAAATATATATATATATATATATATTAATTCTCAAAAACCATCCATAATTCAATTACATATCAATGAAAATTGAATAACAAAAAATATATTTATCGAATTAATCAATATGACGGCTAATCTTTCTTCTTTTAGTGGTTTATTTTAGGTTGTTGGGTTAATGAAACTTATCTTAAAACAAGTTATACAGGTCACAGATTGATGACCCGACCCATTAGACCCAAAAACTAATCGGGTCTACTAACGGGTTACTTGGGTTAATATATGTGACCCAAACCCAACCCATTTATTTGATAGGTTTGGCAGGTCAACCCTTAAATAACCCAAAAGTCTTTTTTCCTAATCCAAACCCGCTAATTTCATGTCAGATTCATGCCGGGTTAGCGGGTTGTGTACAAAATTGTCACCCCTAACTCTGTGAATTCTATCCAGCACTACACTCTATTCCCATTCCAATATACTTTCTTGTATTCATCTTCATGTAGTCAATTTCAGCCACTGGCCATTGCATTGTACTCCTTCCATTCAACATAGTCATCCAATTCCAGCAGTTGAATCATTATGTGCATTTAGCTTCAAATGAAAACATATCTATATGAGCGAACATGCATTCTAAGCAATAGCAATTACTCAAATAAGTAGTAGTCAGTATGCAAATTCAAACTCATCACGACTGACAATACATTAGGAACCAAGATTGCTGCTAATGAATTATAGCTCTTGTTGCACTTTCCTTTTGTAGCCAATTCTTCTTTCATAAAACCAACTGTTATAGATGGATGGCACATATCAAAAGGAGTAGAAAATAATCATTGTTGCAAAGAGAAGCAATCCATATGATAATCATTTTTTTTTTCAAAAAAGGTAATAATTTGGAGTGATCATGAGAATAAAATGAAATATGATAGCAAAACATAGAATGCAAACAGTAAAGCAGAACCAAAATTTATCTTGGAAATCTCATTTAGTGAAGAGGTGAGTTTTAAACACTCGCATTCAATAGAGTAAGGAAACCATGCATTATTGAATAAGTAGATGTGATCACTCAAAAAAATTAACGAACATTTGTTCTAATTCAAACTTCATATATCATCAACTTTTTAATTAACATCATGTCTCGCAAAGATATTTTAGCAAACACATCAACCCAATATAGCAGTAACTGCCAGTCAATACCATGAGCAATAAAACCCAGAAAAGAATAAACGAATAAAGTTGGGGAAAAAAACAGGAAACCCGCTTTCGACCCAGTGAATTGTAATTCAATCTAAATTGTTTGAAAAAATAAAAATCAAACCCCAATGAAGAAAATCCAAACAAGTTTTTACTACAATAAACATCAACAAATGAGAGTGACTATAACATTTAAGCAACTTAAACATGCACTTGCACACACGGTTAGCATTATGATCCCTTCCAATCATAATGCATACCTTACAACCATAAGTAAGGAAATTGGTTATGACAATCAGATTATCTGATGAGTTGGTTAGAGAAATAAATTTATAACCTAAAAAGTAAATTAGCAAAGACTACTTTACAGATTGTGCGCAATTGACATTATTTCTCTGAACTTTATGAAGTATAGAAATATTATGCAATCAATTTGATTAGCAAGATAGAAGAAAACATGTCAAGTGGTTGTTATAGTAGCAAGTTGCAACAAAAAAAAAACAATTGAACTATAAGTCTATAACTATTTTACAGATTATGTGCTAGAAATTCTAAGAAGAAAATGTTGGTCATACCTCAACAAATGTCTACTCCTCCAGTTCCCACCTCTTCTTTCATTATTTATAATATGCTTATGATCATTGGATTAATTATGTGAAAATTCAAAACCATAAAGCCGGCAACAATAATTAGTTATGAAACAAATACAAATGTAATTACAGATCCAATGACAAAACTTCACAGTTTAAAATGACCCACACAAAGACTGGTGAGTGCCCACATTATGTAATGCCCTATTAGTTTCATGGAAATATTTTAGTCTAGAATTTGGAAGCAAAGAACATAAACCACGTCCCTTCTTTTGATCTACTTCCTAATAAGGTTACAATATTATTACTCTTAGTTAGAAATTTGTGCTAATTGTATTGAAAATATTGTTAAGATAAATATGTGAATGGTGATCAGTTATGATGCTGCGACACTTCATTCTTTGTTCCTCTTACATCTTCCCTGTTTGGAAGATTGAAGTAATGCCCTTGAAGCAACACAATACAAAGGGAACTGATTAGTGTGACTAATCGACATTCATTGTTAAATTTCTTGTCTATTAGAATGTATTTTGAGACCAAAAAGAAACAATCTAAGCTACAGAGATATTACTTTGTATTAATAGCACTATCCAACTTGGTAAACATTAATGGAATGGGACTTTATATGGTGGCACAACCACTTCCTATCAACTAAATGTAAGAAAATTGTTCCCTAGTCCTCCTTGGCTTATGTATAAAACAAAAAGATCACACATGAAAGTTCTTCAAGTGAAAATTAGGCATAAAT
Source organism: Coptis chinensis (assembly GCF_015680905.1). Taxonomy (NCBI): domain Eukaryota; kingdom Viridiplantae; phylum Streptophyta; class Magnoliopsida; order Ranunculales; family Ranunculaceae; genus Coptis; species Coptis chinensis. Next base: position 86,537,190 of record NC_141460.1, read on the forward strand.
ATAGAATACTACACAACACTATATCCTAGAAAATTCAAACTAACTTTATAACGTTTTCGGCTATTTCATTTTTGTCGCCTGTAATAAAGATTTGATAAAAAAATTATAAAAAAGAATTTATGCATAGATGAAATTGTTATTCAAGGTAGTGTTGTTCCCCCTTAAGAAACAAAAAATTTTATATGTGAAAATGTCAGCCTATTGAGAGTCGCTATTTGTTTTCTAATTTTGAAGCACGCAAGGCTGGTGAATAAGTATGCATCATTCATATTGTGATGAACTAAATGTAGCAAAGATAAGAGAAAGAGTTGTCTTTCATTCAAGAAACAATAACTGGGAAAAAATGATGATTGTCCTAAATTGATTGAATACAAACTAAACTTAAAATACCTTATAAATATAATAGACTCAATCAACTCAACAAATGAGTGCCTGAAGCGAAAATGGAATAGATGGTATTCTTATAGCACTAATATGTATGGTATATTTGGAAGTACAAGTGTGTTGAAACCAGCAACCGTCGTAGCGACAATAATCAAAATATAATTTCGAAACACTAACGAAATCAAGATGGAATAAAGAGGAACTATAAAGGAGGGTTAAGTGATAGGAGACACAACTGGCATCTCTTGGAATGCAGGGTTTCCTTCAAATGATGTACAGGATTTGAGAAGGAAGCCAAGAAAAGCAATCATGATTTGGGGACGGAAACCTTTTAACAGTTAGGTTCAAGTATGAACGACTCCCTTTCTTTTGTTTCTTTTGTGGAATTATTGGTCACGAGATTAAAAACTGTGGAGTCAAGGAAAAATATATTTCACGGTTTGGTTATGATTGTCCAGAAACAAAGGAGATGGATATTCATTTTAATCTAGGTCTCAAGGCTTCTATATACTACAATGGCAAAGCAAGACAGATGGAGTCGAGCAAAATAGATGGAGGTCCAAGTGACAGGGAAGAGAAAATAGAGACAAACACAAGCTGTAGAATCTTGAGGGAACAGGAGAAATCTCAGCAACAATCAAAGAAGATAGAAGTGGCGCAGGTTAAGAAAGGTAAAGGGAAATCACAGGAAGAAGAAAATGTGCAAGTTACAGAGCTATCCAGATTAGGACACCTGTCATAACGGACCATAGCCTGGGCTTAATAAGAAATATTCTTTCGCTACAGACAAATCACCAAGCAGAAGTAGGTGGGGTACAGAATGCAGAAGACTCATCCAGGCCCAAAGAAGAACCTAATAGTTTACGAGTGGTTAATCCGAAATGTCAATTGGGCTTGAGTAATGCTGCCATGATCAATAATCATCTCAAGGAGAATCTAGGTCTACAAAGTGTTATGTTCCAGCCTTTAGTAGAACATGTAAGCAGGAGCATACCTATCTCTAATCTTATGGCTGCATGTCACATAGGACATAATCTGTGACAGATGTCCAAGATCCATAAATGAGCCTTCCAGAAGGAAACTCAAGAGACTTGAGCACGATTAAACAGGCTATGTAGAGAATTTTCAAGAAACCAAGTACTAGGGAGAGAAAATGATGTTTTGTTGGTTCGGTGAAAACACTTAGAGGCCATATTCTACTAAGGAGAGTACAAAGAGATCAAGGCCAAAGAGAGAATATGAGGTCTAAAAATGCTAGAGCTAGAGCACAAGTTGAAGCTAGAAAGAACAGTGTGACTGAGTATAGAAAAGAGAGAAGAATTCATATGGCTTTGGAGCAATCTGAACGAAGGGCAAGTGAGATAAGGGAAAAAAGAACAAGAGTAGGAGTGGAACACATGATTCCTAGAAATTCAGTTAAAGTAGTTGTGGAGAGAGGAACAGAAATCATTCAAGTCTCAGAGAATGAAATCCTTCCCATTGCTTTAACTAAAGGTAATCGGGAAGTTCTAGATGTGATTCCATTGGCTCAAATGTACCCAACCATGCTCTTGATTGAAGATCAGTTTGAAAGAGTAATGATAAGTGGTTAAGTAGAGGCTCCAGGTTTTGAACAAGAAAACAGCGAGGAGGTGCAGACTCAACAAGAAGCTTTTAGCAGCAGAATCTGATGAAGAGGGTCTCAATTATCAGTCAGGGAACAGGGAAAGGGTGGCCTTCCTCAATAGGCCACCACAGATATAATGTTGATGTGGAATTGCCAGGGAATGGGTACCTCCACGGTAGTTCAGACTCTAAAGGACCTGATTCGGAGGGAGAATCCGGACCTCATCTGTTTGGTAGGAACAAAGGCAGATAGTAATAAGGTGAAAACTTTACAGAAGGCTCTTTCTTATCCCAATTCCTATGTAGTGGACGCGGAGGGCAGGAGTGGAGGATTAGAAATTTTATATAAAGACAATATTTCTCTGGACATTATAGGCTCTTCTCAACATGTGGTGACAGGTAAATTTACCAACTATCTTTGTAATCATGATTGGTTTATATCTCTAGTATATGGACATCCTATTGCAAGTAGAAGAAGGTTGATCTGGAACCACCTTAGAACTGTTAAAGCCTATTGTGATGGCCCCCGGCTTTTTGGGGGGCTAAAGTAAACTTGAAAGCCATGTCTGAATTCCAAGAGCTCACTTGTGATCTCGAGCTTGTTGATTTAGGCTTTTCTGGTCCTAAATATACGTGGTGCAATAATAGAATTTGGAAGGCTAATATCAAGGAAAGGCTAGATAGAGATTTAGCAAATGTGGACTGGTTTAACATCTTTCCTCAAGCTCTCCTTCAACAAATTCCCAATGCAGCATCTAACCATTTAATCCTATATCTAAACCTCATCAAAAAATCTCCCCAGCAGAAAAAACCTTTTAGATTCTAAGAGATGTGGTTGAGAGATGCTTCCCTTAGCAATGTTGTTTCAAATTCATGGAACATGGATGTATCAGGTTCACATTCTTTTATTCTCAATTCCAAACTCTCTAATCTTCAATATGATCTAGTTACTTGGAATAAACATACTTTTGGAGATATCTTTCTTCATATGAGAAATTGTGAGAGAAAACTTGCTGAATTAAATGATCTCCCCCACACTCCTGAGATTACACTATCTATCATTAGTCTGAGAGCTTCTCTCGAAAAACTGTTGTTGAGAGAAGAAGGATATTAGAGGCAAAACTCAAAAAATACTAGAATTAAGTGTGGAGACAAAAACACTAAATTTTTCCACACTTATGCTTCTTACAGGAGAAAGAAGAACTCTATTGATAGATTGTTTTTGGAGAAAGGTGTATGGACTTCTAACTCTAAAGAGATAGAGGAGGAAACCACTTCTTTCTACTCTGACCTCTTTACATCTTTTCAACCATCTGTTAATGAGGATATCCTCTCCCTCTTCCATCCATGCATTTCTAAAGCAGAAAATAACTCCATTATAGCCATTCCTTCATCCTTAGAGATTCATAAAGTAGTTAAGAAGATGAGAAACCTCAAAGCCCCTGGCCCAGATGGCTTCCAACCTCTTTTTTATAAGAAATTCTGGAAAACAATAGGGAAGGAAGTGATAAGTGTGGTTCAAGGTTTTTTCAGAAATGATGTTTTTGGAGCCCCTCTCAATAAAACTTTTATCTCCCTGATCCCAAAAATAGCCAATCCTTATAAAATTCAGCAGTTCAGACCCATTAGTCTTCGCAATGTCACTTATAAAATCATCTCCAAAATTCTTGTAAATAGGCTAAAGCCACTTCTTGTCAAATTCATTTCTCCCCATCAAGGAGCTTTTGCCCTCAATAGAGCTATTGGAGACAATGTAGGGGTAGTTCACGAGGCTATGTATAAACTGAAATCTATGAAGAAATAGAAAAAAGGTTGGTGTGCTATTAAAGTGGACATGGCCAAAGCCTATGACAGAGTGGAGTGACCTTTTATAGCCCAAATTCTTCACAAACTTGGGTTCTCAGCAAATTAATTGATTTATGCATATCTACTGTACAATACAATGTCCTTTTCAATGGTATCCCTCTCAAAACCATCACACCCTCTAGAAGTATCAGACAAGGTGACCCTTTGTCACTATACCTCTTCATCATTTTAGCAGAAGCTCTCTCTAGAATGTTCCATAAAGCTGAAATCTCTCAATCTATCTCCAGTCTCAAGATAGCAAGGAAAGTACCAGGAATAACTCACATGATGTATGCTGATGACTTAATTGTTTTTAGCAAGGCTACTATCCAAGATGTTACCAATATCAAGGATATTCTTAATGTGTATTATGAGGCTTCAGGGCAGGCCATAAATTTTGAGAAGTCAACCATATCTTTCAGTCATAATGTACATTTGAATCATCAAAAGCTTTTGGCAGATCATCTGATGGTTAAAGCCATGAACCTTAAAGATTTCTATCTTGGGTCCCCTATCAAATTCTCAAAATCTAAAACCCAGGATTTCTCCTTTCTCATTGCTAAAGTGTATGCTACTATTGAGGGTTGGCAAGCTAGCCTTTTATCCCAAGCAGGTCGAACCACTCTAATTTAGATTGTGGCTCAAGTTATTCCTATATATAATCTCTCATCTTTTTTTGTTCCCTCTAGCATTACTACTAAACTGGATAACTTATGCAGAGATTTCTGGTGGAGAGGTAGTAGTACAAGTAAGAGTATTCATTTTTGCAAGTGGGATTCTATTTGTAAGAAGAAGAGTGAAGGAGGTCTTGGGTTGAGACTCTTCAAGCATATGAACCTGGCCCTCATGGCTAAGCTGTACTAGAAGATTATAAATGGTGAAGATTCTATATGGAGGAATATAATGTTGGTTAAGTATGGGAAAATCTTAAAGCCTTCCTCTGAAGCTAGAATGCCAAGTAATGCTTCTTACATGATGAGAAGTATACACAAGGCTAAGGAGATCATCAAAAAAGGTTCAGCATATAGTATTGGTGATGGTAGATGTGTGGAGTTTTGGACAGACCATTGGGTGCCTATGATGAATAAATATGTGGCACCAAGAGAGATGGAAGAGAACAGGTTAGTCGACATTAACAAGGTTCAGAATGTTATGCCAGACTTTAGGGGATGGAATGATGACATTTTGAACCTCTTACAGCCTCCTCTTAGGTCAGCCATCAAGTTTATCCACTCTTGCATATCTACACATGATAAATTAGTATGGACTCCTGATAGAAAAGGCCTTTTCTCACCCAAATCAGCCAACCATTTATCAGTATAAGTCAATAGAGGTGGAAAAAGATTACTATGTCAATCCTCAAGTTGCATATCTCATAAGCATCTTACAAAAATATGGTCTTTACCTATACCTGCTAGAGTTCAACTTTTCACATGGAAGATCCTTATAAACATCATCCCCACCAATGAAAACCTCATCAACCACCACCTTAATATAGAACCCATGTGCTGCCTTTGTGGTAACACTTTAGAGGACTCTAACCACATTTTCTTCCTATATGAATGGACTATAGGTATATAGTTTTCATCTCAGCTGAATCTTAAAATAGATGTTAATGACTTTGATCCCGGAGATTGGCTTGAGTACTGTTTCAAGCTCAAATAGATGGATACCTCAGAAGGACCTTCTTATGTGACTTTATTCATTGCTATTCTAGATGCCATCTGGCAAGCTAGAAACAATTTGTTGTTTAACAAAATCACACCTACCAGAGAGGCAGTACTACAACATGCCTATACAATACATAGAAACTGGTTTTCAGCTTTTGAACACACTGAGCCACAGGTGGAGGAAAATGAAAAGATGCAGAATGGTACAGAGAAAGACTTAGTTTGGTTGCCACCTCCTCCTGGGTGGTTGAAACTAAACTTTGATGCAGCTTTTAACAAATGTAATTATTGTGCTCATATTGCTGTTATTGGTAGGGATTCAAATGGTATGCCAACTGGTGGTTGTGTGAAGAAGGTACAAGCTACATCAGCTGAGGAAGCTGAAATTCTGGCACTAGCAATGACTATCCAATTTGCAAAACAGAAAGCTTGGAAAGCAGTGATTGTAGAAGGCGATGCTAAGGAGTTGATTGCTCGCTGTAAAGACAAGACTACTGCAAATGTAAGCTGGAAATGGAGCCATCTTTTGTAATGTTTTCACCAGTCTAGGTTATTTTGATTATGTAGATTTTAGATATACTCCTAGAACATGCAATGAGATTGCCCACAAGGCAGCTGAATGGGCATGGAAAAGAGGAGTGGACTCTGTAGAAAAGATATGTAATGGCTTTATTTTTCTGAATTTAATGATATGATTTGATGCCCGTGTTGACGGGCATTCACTATAAAAAAAAAAGATGAAAAAAAAGAAAATTGTATTTAGGCAGTATGGGGTCAAAAATTTTTGTCGTGGAACGCTCAGAAAGCACGAGATGACAGATTTTGGGCTCATACTAGCCTAATAAATAAGCCCAAGTGAGTCGTCCAATATCCAACCCATAAATAAACCTCACAAGTCAGAACACACACAATAATGTCAAGAAGAAGAGGCGACTACTACGACGACGAAAAAGACTCAAGACTCTCATCAAAGGTTGAAATCCCATAAAGACACCATAGCAGAGAAAGACACCGTAGCCGCGTTTCACCAGAACAACAACAACAACAAGGTACAAAAACTAGAAATTATAATTACAAATCTCGAGACTATTCTAGAAGTAGCCTTAGGTATGATGAATATGACCACCGTAATAACGAAAAAACCCGGTCCACTGGAAAGTTTCTTGATAGGGAATATAATAACAATAATGGTTATAATAGGAATGGGAAAATAAATGAACCTGAAGGTGATGAATCTAATGAGGAATTAAAAGGATTGAGTTACGAAGAGTATCGAAGAACCAAAAGGATTAAGTTGAGGAAGAATATCAAGAATTGTATTTATAGGATTACTCCTAGTCCTCCTCGTAGCGAGTGGGACCTACAAGAGGAGGATGAGAATGAAGGTGATATTGAGATTGAGCTCAGAGATGAAGGGGATAGGAAGGAACAAGTGGGGAAGGGGTTGTCAAGTTCGGATGGTGATGATGATTCTGAGGATGAGTCGGAGAGTGATGAGGATATGAGGGAAAAGAAGAAGAAGAGGAGAAGGAAGAGTAGTAAGAAATCGAAACGGAGAAATGATAGTGAGTCGGATGAATCAGATGAGAGTGAGAGTTAGACTGATAGGAGGAGGAAGAGGAAGTCGGGAATTAAGAAGAGGGGTAGTGTGAAAAAGAGGAGTAATTGGAGAAATAAGAAAAGTAAGAAGAGAAGTAGTAGGGTTGACTTGGATGAAAGTGAGAGTGAGGATATTGAGAGTGATAAGTTTGAGAGCGGATCAGCGGATGATAATGCAAGAACCAAGAATCGGAGAAGCTCTAGTTCTGCTTCACATTCAAAAAGCAATAAGAAAAAGAAGCGGAGTGAGTCAGTTAGTGAGGGTTTGGAGAAAAGTTTGTTGGATTCTGATATGGATAAAAAAATTATTGAGATTGATGATGATGGATTAAAAGCGGAGATGAATAGTGAGGCTCTTCCGTTTAAAGAGATGCTTGAATTACAAAAGAAATCTGGTTTAGAAAGTGATCTTTGTTGTGGGTCCTATGCCTTTGTCGAGGGCTGAAGGGCATATAAGTTATGGAGGAGCTTTGCAACCTGGTGAAGGTGATGTTATTGCTCAGTATGTGAAGCAGGGGAAGCGTATTCCTAGAAGAGGAGAAGTGGGTCTTTCGGCTGATGAGATTTAGAGGTTTGAAGACCTTGGTTATGTTATGAGTGGTAGTAGGCATCAAAGGATGAATGCCATTAAGTATTAGAAAGGAAAACCAAGTCTACTAAAGGTCGCGAGGATAAGAGGGCATTGGCAATGTTCAACTATGAGGAGAAAACAAAACGTGAGCACAAGGTTATGGCTGATTTGCAAAGGCTGGTTCAATGCCATATTGGGGAGGATGTTGGCCCTACCCATGATCCTTTTGGGGGAAAAGCCACTGATGATGCTGATGCTTGATCTTCATGGATGTGAAACATAATCTCTGTGCCTTTGTTATTTCTTACCATTTTGGTTGGTATGTTTGTTATTTTCTTGTATTGAACTATAGTTTATATGCCTATCGTTTGTACTTCTTTTGTTTGTTGCAGTATATGATGTTCCTAACTGAGGAAAAGCATCTTTCATAATCAGATATAGTTAAGTGCATTAATACTTGTTAAAGGCCTTGAGAAGTTTGTCATGTCTTTAAGATGTTTTCCAATATTCATGTAGTGTAAACTCTTGGACAACTACAGTCTATTGAAAACTTCCATATAGACCGATTAATCTCGGCTAAGCGCATTGCTAAGTTTTGGGTAATCTCAATTGTTGTTGGTGGTTGGTAGTCAAATAGTGATTGCATTACTTTTTTAACTGACCTTATTAAACATGTGCTACTGAAAATTAGTTGAATTGTAATGCTCTAAACTAACATGAATGTTTTTATATTGTAGCAATGTTACTATCATGTTTATCTCACTTCATACTCTAGCTAATTCATATTAATTATGTTGTAGGCCATGAATTGTTACTAAGACATGGAGACAACATACCAGATTCTACCGCTTTTGTATTGATTTTATGTGGTGTTTTTTTGTAATTTGAATGTATTGCCCTTTACCTATCAGTTGTATCTTACATAAAATTTAATAATTTTAATATTTACATTTTAGCAAGTTAAAAATTCTTACTTGCTAAAATGAAACCCAGGAACATATTTTCTTTGAGTGTGACTGGGCTAAAACTCTGTGGTTTGCTTCACCACTAGGGTTAAGAACAGAGGTTTATCATGGATGGAGTTCAAGGAGATGGATGGATGAAATCATGGAATGGTGTGAAAACAAAGACACTGATATAGCAAAACTGGGGGTGTATGCTTGCACCTTGTTACAAGCTATATATGTGGGACAACATAAACTTAGAAAATCTTGACAAAGGGGCTATGGACAGAGATGCAATCCTGACAGGCACTAAAATCAAATGGGATAGAAGACTCAAAGCCTTTGAAAGGGAGACTCTTAACCTTAGCTCTAATTCTGTAAATAGAAGTAGCAATAATCACACTAACATACAAGCTATAACTTCTACAAGTGGTAATAATACTAATTTGGTTGTAAGTAGGTGTCAACCAGCTCACTCAGTTAATTATGAAATGTCAGGTTTGATGCGACTTTCAATAAGAGGACTCTGTTAGGTGTTGCTGCCATGGCATGGAATGAGGAAGGATCTCTAGTAGTTGCTGTAGTAAGGAGATTTCAGGCAAAGTCAGCTGAAGAGAGTGAACTTCTAGCAACTGAGGTAGCAGTGCAACTAGCAAAACATCTAGGGGGGCGAAATTTTGTGTTTGAAGTCGATAACATCAATGTCATTAACAGGTTGAAGGCCTTAGAGTCCAGTTTGGCTTGGTCGTTACACAACATAGCTAAAACCATTATTAGAGTTTCTAGTAAATTTAATTATTTATGCTTCAGTTGGTTAATAAGATGTTTTAATGGAGAGGCCCATGATCTTACAAAATGGGCGTTTAACTCATCTGATATGGGTACTCTTCCAAAATGTTGTTTGGACTCTAAGTGTATTCCTATATTACTATAATATATACATGTCAAGTATTTAAGCAAAAAAAAAAGTTAAAAATTCTTACTTGAGTTGTTTTTGTGTACATCTCCTAATATAATAAGTTTGTTTACTTATTTATATACTAGGTATTGCATGTGCCTACGGCACGGATGTCGTTAATGTTGCTTTTCATAGAATTATATCAATCGTTAACTGGAAATAAAAAAGAATTATATCAATCAAATATTTTTTATCTGAGTCATATTCGCACACTATGACAATCAAACCATGCATGTAATCGAGTGCTTAAACATACTCATTCCTTCGCGGAGAAAACATAGATGTTTTTAATAGTAAGTACAACACATCTTCGCATGTTTACAAATTATAATACTATGATATAATAATATTGTAACTTTATTAGAAATACTATGAAATTGTCTACAAAAGAGAATACAATTAAAGCATTAGTGTCATGGAACATGCGACATACTATGCTTAGAGGAGAAAGACATAACACATGAAATCTAATCACAAACATATGATTGAAAATAGGAGAACGAACATGTTGCAAGGCTATACATATGGCAATAGTTCTCCTTTACATTACAATGTCAATAAATAAATAAACAATAATTTACCAAGAGAAAAAATAAATAAATAAACTACAAAGATAGAGAATTTTATCTATCTCATACATGTTTTGATGGGGATACATTCATTCCCCTCTCTCTTACTTCTTCATATATTCCCATCAACTTAGTCACTACCTTCTCTATCTTTTCACTTAATTCTATGTAACCATGTGCTTGAACAAATAGAGGCCATTTCGCAACACCCACTTTCCACAACAATCTTATCAAAGTAACTATGTGCTTGAACTAACAAAGGTCATTTCGCAATACCCACTTTTCACAACAATCTTATCACTTAATAATAATAAGTTTTTCACTCTATAATAGCTCTACACTGCAGGTGGCCAAGTTATCATGCATTGGTACACCTACAATTATCATTGGCAAAGTAATGTGGATGTCTTGGGGATTCATTGCATGCAAGAGTAGTTTCGGAAACATAAATTGATTGTCAACCGATGGTCAACCAAATTGCAATGAAATGTATTTAATGCATATTTATAATGCTTGCTATGTTGGTCAGCATCCTCATTCAACACTTTCCTGCGACAATTTGCATTTTCACCCAATGATTCAACTATCTTATCTTGTGCCCGTCTCCAACAAAATTTGTCGGTGCATGACTTCAACCATTTCCTTCATGTCCTTCTCGCCCTTCGGCTCCATGTCTATGATACTGGCTACTTCCACGTCAATTTTTGGTAGCATCTAAACTAAGAAAATAAAATGGCAATAAAATTAAGAACAATAATCATATGCAAATCATCAAAGGTGAATGCAGGCACGGGGAAAACAGGTGGCAATCAATATATGTAACATGATTCTTTTGAATTATCAATGTGAAACCTAGATCCAATCCCTTCACATTGTTGTCAGCTAAGGCTAAGGTTTGTGAATTGAAAACACCAATGTATATATTCAAATTAACCATGCACTCATTGCGACTTCTAAAGCCAAATAGGGTATTGATATCTCTTGGTTCATAGTTCCCAAAAAGTAGCCACAAAAATTTCATATATTCAATCCCTCCAATAGTTCTATTCCAGGCTGTTCTCTAAACACAACACTGTTTCAATTCCAAACTTAATACATGGTTTTGTAATCCAGGATCAATATTCATTACAATAATGCATGCATATGAACATATAAATGACATTATAAAATTCCTACGAAAAAAGACCTACGAATCATACTGATTATAATGTTACTATGTTATGCCAAGGACAACACCCGATTTATATATGATTAGTTCTACTCTAACATCTTCATATGTTTCTTTGTTTTAGACTAAATAATACTTGAAACAAAAATTATGCATACAATCGACAGTAGCAAGGGATGTTGGTTTAACTCATATCATAGTCACTTTACTTACATAAAATCAAATACCGCAGAGTTTAACTATAAGCTTACTTGTAAGTCCGCCTAAACTATCTTCCCTAAATACCAAAAGTGGATACACCAACCTTACATCGACTTCTAGGAATACATATTGGTTGAAGGGCAGTGCCACCAATTCTTCTCTTGTTGATGGACTTAATTGCTCGTTTGTAGTCGTAGCACGTCACTATTATCTTACACCACGTCAAATGACATATTGTCGATTCTTTCCATAATAGGTCCAAGCTCTTATATATTTGCATGTTGAATCCATAGTCCATTCACTATACTGCCATGAACCAAATAAGCAAAAAATCTTATAAAAAAATATATAAATAAACACATATTAAGATACTAACAAATTAAAGAGAGATAGAGAGCGACTGGGAGAACCGAATCTACTTTGTGGTGATATGCCATATAGAAACGTTAACTTCGAAGAGCAAACATGCACGTGTGAAAGTTGCTTCACCATAGGTTGCAAGGTGCAATATTTTGAAAGTGGAGAAAGAAAACACAATGTGTGGTGACATAATCATTAAACATATGTCACAAAATGTTCTTCATGAGAGTAAATGATATTTTGTCAAACACTGTACACCATAAAGGTTTATTACAAAAATTAACCATATATAAATAGTAACTAATTATTTTCCCAGTCAACATAATCAACAAACTTATGTATACAAGAATCTAACAGATAATAACACAAACAAATTGGATAAAATAGTAGTAGGATTTACCAATTTGATTCAAGAATCAAGAGTATCAACATAGAAGCGAGATTGGGATCTTTTCTTGTGCTCAACATGAAGTTTGCACTGCAAAGAGCATCCTATTAACCTAAAGCTTGGATTCAGCACTATAATATGGACATAGAAAAACAACTTCTTCAATTGGACATGTCATGGACATGCAAAGGCAACTAACCAAACTCTTTGGCAAAATTTAGTTGAGCTTTTACTCTAGCCTGTCTCCAAACTAACACCTAAAAATGCAAGAAACGAAGAAAAAAAATGATAAAAAAGATAATTAACTAAAACATAAATAAGTGTAGAATCAAAACGTTGATGTTTAAAACAGGGATAAGAGCAGAAAAATCATAATAAAAAGAGAGGGATAAGAGCCAAAAATGAAGTGTGGGCTAATACAATAATACCAAGCTTACCAGAGAATGGCGAGAGTGACTGACCAAGTGAGGAGTAGGGAGCCTGGTCACCTGAGAGACCGAATGAGACGATTAAACGTAAACTATTTTTATGCTAAATCCTTTTATGCACTTAATTACGACCCTTTGCATTAATTTAAAAATTACAAAAATTACTCAAAGATGTTTCAAAATGATCCTGAATGCACACCTACCCCCATCAAACTCAGATCCCTATGAAATCCCGACCACCCTTTGTCTTTTCCCTTGTGTATACCTACTTAGTAATATTTTTTAATTACAAAGGAATCTTACGAAAATCATAATTTCATATGAAGTCGCCAGATATTGGTTGCGGGGTTCTAAAGAACTTCAGACTTTGGTGTACCTTGGAACCGAAACACATTTTTAAGAGAATTATAAACCTGAAAACCAAACCCCGAATAAAAAAATCTCTCAAAATCTTTTTCTAGGAACAAAAAAGAAAAATGCTGGAATGTAGAGAAAGAAAGATACATGATTGGTCTTCAAGCTTCATGTTAGAAGTATCAGAGAATTTGCTAGACAAAGTCTGACCAGGACTATCAAAGGAAGAATGGAATGATTCCAAATAATCCAATTTCCTTTACGACCCATAATTTCCCTAGTTTCACAATTAATTAGATAAAATAACGATATACTACACGTTTTATTACCCTATATTACATAAATCCAATTTATAAGCTATTGTTGGAATAACTATTTTGCTTAATTAATAAAAAAAAAATATCATTCTGGTGAAGGTAATAAAATAGGATTACTTTTATAAGACAATCAAAATTAAGGTTAGAGATGAAACGAAATGTGATGAAGCAACCAAAAGTTAAAAAACTAAGAAAATATGTGGGTTCAAGCAAGCATGTGTCATTATTTTGGTAGGTATCTCAAACAGATGCAATGGACGACGACACAATTGGCCCCTGATGTGCAACAACCCATAAAACTGGAAAAAAAAACTATTTTCAATTTAAATGCACTCAAATATAAAAGTAACAAAAATTCAGCTACTATATCAAATTTATATAAGTAAAAAATAATTGTAAAAAAAGGGCGTATATGTTCACGACGATTAAAAAGAAGACGTGATACATCAAAATAGAGTAACTGTAACAATTCTCAAATACATAGTAGACCACATTCAAGTATCTCATAAAAAAAATTGGAATTGTAGAGTTGTAAGGAGTATACCCTGATTTGATGTAGAGATGGTAGGTGCAACCGGGAAAAAAAAAAAAAAAATGCAGAAATTGTCGAGACAAAAAACGACTATATATGAGTCCAAATATAATGGTTAAATTCTCAATAAAATTACCAATTTTTTATGAAACAATATATTACCAATCAGTCTAATTATCTCATGTTCTAAATTTTACCATATTTAACTCTGTAATACCATTAAAAATTTCCAGTCCCCAGTGTTACTATCATCCATCCATTCATAAGAAAAGAAATGGAGATAAATGAAGTAAAATGTGTTCAATAGTAAGATTGTTCTAAGAAAACCATGTTGTGCTTGTAACTGAAACTTTGCTAATAAATCCTGGAAATCGACACCAGGGAGAAAGGATGAGGTGAATAAGAAGAAAAGGTGAAACGATGACTGAAAAGAAGTAAACATTTTGCAATGTGTTTACCTAGGTATAGACGAAGTAAACATAGTTTGAAATGAAGTAGGCACGAGCATGAATAGGACCAAGTTGGTAATACACCAATTGATGGGAAATAAACACCACCATATGAGGAATAATGTGAGAAGAATCTCATGAGATTTATTAAAGTTGAGTCAAGGAGTTACTAAGAAATTTATTGATGAAGATAGATAATTTGCACTACAACTGATTTTTGGAGAAGAAGCTAGATGAGAAAACGTACTGACATTACCATTGGATGCCCATATGCAAAAATAACCATTGGACGCCCAGCTCATTAACATAGACCAATTATTATAAATTAAAACAACCGTTATTAGCTTAAATGCCTTAAATGCCTAATCGCTATTGAACTAAATGACATTTATTTATTTAACTCCACTTTTGAAGCCCAACTAATGGAAGGGAATAACCTTTGATGCCAATTTACCTTAATTAATTTTTGCATTAAAGATGATTAAATTTGCCTTAACCCAAATGGAAATGTTTTATTGATTAATTTTTGCATTATAGATAATTGATTTAATTTTGCACTAACCCAAATGGAAACGTTTAAAGATGATTAAATTTTCCTTAACCCAAATGGAAACATTTTATTGATTAATTTTTGCAATTAAGATAATTGATTTAATTTTGCACTAACCCAAATGGAAATGTTTAAAAATGATTAAATTTGCATTAACCCAAATGGAAACGTTTTATTGATTAATTTTTGCATTAAAGATAATTGATTTAATTTTGCACTAACCCAAATGGAAATGTTTAAAGATGAATAAATTTGCATTAACCCAAATGGAAACGTTTTATTGATTAATTTTTGGATTAAAGATAATTGATTTAATTTTGCACTAACCCAAATGAAAACGTTTAAAGATGATTAAATTTGCATTAACCAAAATAGAAACGTTTTATTGATTAATTTTTGCAATAAAGATAATTGATTTAATTTTGCACTAACCCAAATGGAAACGTTTAAAGATGAATAAATTTGCCTTAACCCAAATGGAAACGTTTTATTGATTAATATTTGCAATAAAGATAATTGATTTAATTTTGCACTAACCCAAATGGAAACGTTTAAAGATGAATAAATTTGCATTAACCCAAATAGAAATGTTTTATTGATTAATTTTTGGATTAAAGATAATTGATTTAATTTTGCACTAACCCAAATGGAAACGTTTAAAGATGATTAAATTTGCATTAACCCAAATGAAAACGTTTTATTAATTAATTTTTGCATTAAAGATAATTGATTTAATTTTGCACTAACCCAAATAGAAACGTTTAAAGATGATTAAATTTGCATTAACCCAAATGGAAATGTTTTATTGATTAATTTTTGCATTAAAGATAATTGATTTAATTTGGCACTAACCCAAATGAAAACGTTTAAAGATGATTAAATTTGCATTAACCCAAATGGAAACGTTTTATTGATTAATTTTTGCATTAAAGATAATTGATTTAATTTTGCACTAACCCAAATGGAAATGTTTAAAGATGAATAAATTTGCATTAACCCAAATGGAAACGTTTTATTGATTAATTTTTGGATTAAAGATAATTGATTTAATTTTGCACTAATCCAAATGAAAACGTTTAAAGATGATTAAATTTGCATTAACCCAAATAGAAACATTGTATTGATTAATTTTTGCAATAAAGATAATTGATTTAATTTTGCACTAACCCAAATGGAAACGTTTAAAGATGAATAAATTTGCCTTAACCCAAATGGAAACGTTTTATTGATTAATATTTGCAATAAAGATAATTGATTTAATTTTGCACTAACCCAAATGGAAACGTTTAAAGATGAATAAATTTGCATTAACCCAAATGGAAACGTTTTATTGATTAATTTTTGGATTAAAAATAATTGATTTAATTTTGCACTAACCTAAATGGAAACGTTTAAAGATGATTAAATTTGCATTAACCCAAATGGAAACGTTTTATTGATTAATTTTTGCATTAAAGATAATTGATTTAATTTGGCACTAACCCAAATAAAAACGTTTAAAGATGATTAAATTTGCATTAACCCAAATGAAAACGTTTTATTGATTAATATTTGCAATAAAGATAATTGATTTAATTTTGCACTAACCCAAATGAAAATGTTTAAAGATGGTTAAATTTGCATTAACCCAAATGGAAACGTTTTATTGATTAATTCACTATGATTATGGCTTAATTTTACCAAGCAATAAAACCGTGGCACTAGTAGTTAAGCATAGGCTTTGTGGGTTTTATTGGCTTTAGAGGATAGGGGGGCAAAGGTGGGCAGTAGGGCAACTAGGTGGTGAGGGAACCTTTAGAGGATAGGGGGCAAAGACCACATAGAGTAAGGGGCTATTAAGCACCGCTAGAAGCATAACCGGATCCTTTTCCTATCTTGCCGAATGGATTTCGCCTGCCCGAGTCTAATGTATCCTACTCTCCTGCGGGTTCTGGAATAACTTATTGGATACCTTTTTAGCAGTCTCATTGTAATGACATTTTTGTAGTTAGAATATTATATTTGCTTTTAGTAGTCTATATATCCCCCATTGAACTTGCTCTAAGTTTTTTTGTGCCCTCCACGTCGTTCCCACGTGCACTTATGCTAGTCATATCTAAGATTCGAGGCTTTGTCGTCAATGTCAATGTGAGTTAAACTACACTTTGATTCTAGTGTTAAGTACTACATGTCTTGCACCTGGCGCACCTTCAGCTCAAATGGTTGACTTGCTCATAGAGATTATAGAGACCATCTTGACAAATACCAAAAAGGACGGCTAGCTGTTATAAAGAATCAGAATCATTTAAATACCAATTACGCATCATACACTTCTCTAACACTCTCTCATGGCTCTGGCACTCATATACATCTTCCTCTTCTCTCTCTCATTCACCTCAATCCACACTCATTCTCACCACCACCACCACCCACTAGACCCACTCACCGCAAAAGAGTTCAACCAAATCCAAACCATAATAACAAAATCTCAAGCCGACCCGACCCACAATCTAACTTTCCAATATGTGGGTCTAGACGACCCAGACAAACAAACCATCCTCAAATGGCATTCATCGAATCACACTACTCAACCCCCACCTCGCCAGGCCTTGGTCATAACCCGTGTCAACAAACAAACACACGAAACCATTGTCGACTTATCTAGCCAGTTCATATTATCAACCCGAGTATACGCCGGATACGGGTACCCTTCAATTACATATGAAGAAGAAATAGCTGCAAACCAATTACCACTAAAGTACCCGCCATTTATTGCTTCAGTTACCAAAAGAAAGCTCAAGTTAACAGAAGTTGTATGTGAGAGTTTTTCAGTAGGGTGGTTCGGAGAGAAAAAGAAAGATAAAAGGGAGTTGAAAATTTTATGCTACTACTTAGATGGCACAGTTAACCTGTACGTATGTTAGACCATTGGAAGGAATAACTGTAGTAGTTGATCTTGATGAAATGAAGATTACAAAGTATTATGATAGGTTCACGGTTCCTATGCCTAAAGTTGACGGGATTGAGTATCAAGCTTCGAAGCAGAAACCTCCGTATGGTCCAAGGGTTAACGGTGTAATGGTTGCACAACCTGACGGACCAGGGTTCCAGATTGACGGACACATGATCAGGTCTGTTCGATATTAGATTATCTTTTCCATTTTGATGTTTTCCACGCCTGTCAATCTTGTCTCAATGTTTTTGGGGGCGGCGCAGTACGTATTTACACCCCTACTAATTACTAATGGGATTCACCCCTTGGACAAATTCTCAAGTATTTATTGGCACTCTTCCATTAATCGACGTATCCCTCCTTTATCATGGCAACAAACTTCCACAACTTTTATATACTCGAGGCATTGAGTTATCGTGGTTTTTGAGAAATCATCACGGCATCCGTTTGTCGTGGGTTTTGGGATATTACGGGTATCCGCATGTGGTAGGTGTTCAAAATTTGTAGTGAAAAAAGAAAGAGTCATTCGGGGCAACCAGGGGCGGACCCAATATTTCAACTCTCCTCGGGCTAAAACAACGACAGCCAAAGTCTTAAACAAAAAAAATAATAGACATTCCAAATAAACAACTGAATCACCAGAATTCACAAATAGCCAAATATATATACTAATTCATCAAAATATCTGGTTAAATTCGACTACAAATCTATTTAAAAAGCGAAACTACTTAAACGGTATTTTGCGAGTCTTGTGTGCGTCAAAATCATCTATTACCAAATCTAGATCAATATCATTAGCAAAATCTCTTTCAATGTAAATGACTATTGAATCTGCAAGAAACTCATCCTCCAACATGTTGCAAAAATGCACATTTAACTCCATAATGAATTCTCTTAAGAAAATTAAAACATTTAGAACTAAAGACAGCAAGGAAAACATAAAACACTACCTTTTTCTTTAGAATATTCTAGCCAAGGAAAATTGTCAAACCAATGATTATTAAAATACCGGTTTTGTTTTCCATCAATGGTGGGCGGATATTCGTCGAGTCTAGAATGAAGTGGCCCCAATGTGGCATAAGCTCGTTGGATCTCGTCACGCTGATTAATAGGATATTCACTTATTTGACAACGTAACCCCGGATCACGTACTAAAGAACTAGTAACACCGGTTTTGCTAGATTCAATCCCTTAGCTTGAGAGTTGGGACAAACTTGTTTAATGAGTTCAATCCCTTGAGGATTGGGACAAACTTGTTCAATGGGCTCAACTCTTTGGAGCTTTGAACGGCCTTGATCATCCTTTTCAATAGTTCTAGCAACATTGGATGCCTCGGTTTCTTTTGGATTAAAGAATGAATCTATCTTTCACACCCCCTTTGGCATTTTAGACGTCTGAAACATTAAAATAAAAAACAAAGGAAAAAAAACCAATTAACCATCACCATTTCATATTTTAAAAAACAAAGAAAAAAAAACAAAAAAACTAACATATATAATAAATTACCCGAGGAGAACGAATAGCAGAATGAGTGAAGAACGTGGATTAGAATTAGGCAATTAGAGTTGTTAGTGAGGAATGAAGAATCAAGACTTCAAGAGATATCACCGGTTGTTCTTTTGTTTATAGTATGTATTTCTATTCAAGAGATATCGCCGAGTTCTTTTGTTTATTATTGGGTTGTTAGACTTCAAAATAAATTTTTGGGCAACTAGGTTAGGCTTTAGATTTAGATACATACTATTTTTTTTTTTACCCAAACGGACCCGGGCTAAATAAAGCCTGGTGTATCCCTTTCCTGAGTCTGCCCCTGGCAGCAACTCGCTACCGTGGAATGTGAAAACTCATGGCAACCTGCTACCTTGGAATGTGAGATCTCGTGGTAACTCGCTGTCATGAAAATATTGGGCATGTGATCGAGGTGTAAAAGGACACATAAGAAATAACCATTATTCTTCTACCCTTTTGCCAAAAAGGGGCCAATCCCATAAAGTGGGGTGTAAATACCGCGCCATGCATGTTTTTGGTGTTTCACATGTTAATCGATTTTTATACTCGACATGACTGTAGTATCATATTTAATTTGGCGTATGTAATTGAAGTTTGCATCAACTTTATAGTGAAGTTTGTGATGATATTATATATTATGTAGACTACATACAGGGCTGGCTCTGAGGTTTGGGTGGCCCTAGGCAAGCCTCCTCAAAATGGGCCCTTTTTCTTGGGAAAAATAAAAACAAATAGGTTTACCATAACTTTGTTTCTTTTGTTTCATTAGAAAACTTTGGACAGCTGGACTTATGAACCAAATGGGCTTAACTAGACTTTAAGAAAAATAATACTATGGACATGGGTAGTTGGTATGTAGCTCATTGGGGGCCCTAAATAATAGCAATAAGTAGGGCCCTAGGCGGTGGCCTATGCTGCCTATCCCTCAGAGCCAGCCCTGACTACAGACTAGTGATGGACGGCTACCTAGCTACCTACCAACACATGCTTAATTCTAACAAGAAAAGAGTCTAGATCAGGTCCAATAATTTCGGGCCAAAACAACTCTAGAAGACACCAGTTTTTTTTAGTAACTCACAAAGACAAATTCCAGTATTAAGTAACCCACGATTTCAATTTTAGTAATCCGTAATGACAAAATAAGTTGGCCCGACCTTTTTACTTTTTTTAAAATACCAGTTTTATCCCTTTGTGTTATTATAGATATAAAACATATAAAATTTTATTTTATTTTAAAATATCAGTTTCTCCCCTCTTTGTTATGTTTATAAAGTAGAGAAATTTGGTGATTGTTCGTACCCAAATAAGTGAACATATCTCATACACTGTGTTGATTATATAAGAATAATGATTGTTCATACTCTAATAGGTGTTCTTACTAATCATACATTATGTTGAGGTATGAACAATAATTGTGCATAACTCATGTTAAAGTATGAACATTGATTGATTGTTCATATGAACAATGATTGTTTATAGCTCATATTAAGGTATGAACAATGATTGTTTATACACCAATAGTGTTCTTATTGATCATACATTATGTTGAGGTATGAACAGTGATTGTGCATAGCTCATGTTGAAGTATGAGCAGTGATTGTATATAGTTCATGTTAAAGTATGAACAGTAATTGCTCATATGAACATTGATTGTTCATAGCTTATGTTGAAGTATGAACAATAATTGTTCATAGCTCATGTTTGATGTATAAACAATGATTGTACGTTAATATCGCAATAGGTGTTTTTACGAATCATACATTATGTTGAAGTATGATACTATATACACCGGGCCGTTTTGGTTGGGCCAGGCCGTGTATTATTTTGTGTCAAGAGTATATTTGACATTTCATCTACCCAAATTGTTTTTTATTTTGCGTCAAGAGTATACTTGATCTTTCATCTACTCGATTTTTGTGAGTGATTAAAAACAAAATGTGGTGATAAGAGAGTGACTTTTTCGTCCGATTTGTCGATGAGAGTCACTCCTGTAATTCTAATCGTCATGATACTAGTCTAACTTAAATTTTGGTCAGATTTCGAAGGCAACTTTGCTTCTTATTTTACAATTTGGCCTTGATAGCTGGTCCTAAGATTGTGTTCATTGATATTGGTGGGCCTAATAATTGAGAAGTACCCAAGTGTTTGCAGTAATTTGACTAGCGATTTAGCAAAGCAAAACTTTACCAAAAAATAAAAAATAAAAAATAAAAAACAGTATCAGTATCACTATCACTATCACTATCACTATCACTAACACTATCACTATCTCTCATATGCCAAACTATTTAGTCCATGCACTGATGCACCACTTGAGCCAAATGAGGAAAGTTCTCATTACTGAACTTAATGATCCGTTTAATCAATAATCAGGTGGGCGAATTGGAACTTTCACTTGGGCTTTGACATCCGAGCAGGTCCAATCATATCTTTAGCATCAATTTATGATCTTGAGAAGGATACATTTCGTCGTGTATTATACAGAGGATTCGTATCAGAAATGTTTATACCATATATGGACCCAACAGAAGAATGGTATTACAAAACCTTCTTCGATATAGGTGAATCCGGGTTTGGGCTTTGCGCAGTACCATTAGAACCCATGACTGATTGCCCAGCCAATGCAGTTTTTATGGACGGGTATCTTGCAGGGCAGAATGGCAAGCCCTTTAAAATTTCAAATGTGTTCTGTATATTTGAGAAAAATGCTGGGGATGTCATGTGGCGACACACTGAAACTGGGATTATTGGGCAAGAGGTGAGTGATTTCATCTTGTTAGAACTAATACTTCATCCTTTCATTTGATATTTTGGTGGGTTTGACTTGCATTTGGTGGCATTTGCAGATAAGGGAGGTTAGACCTGAGGTAAGTCTAATAGTGAGAATGGTGTCAACTGTGGCGAACTATGACTATATTGTTGATTGGGAATTCAAGCAGAGTGGTTCTATCAAAGTTGGGGTACAAATTTTTTTTTTTTTTTCACCTCAATGTATCTAAAGTTCTGGTAAATGGTATATATTAGAAATGCTATTATTATCTATGGAATTAGTATTTGCTCAGGCCTCAGGGGCTAATGATGATTCTAGACATGATTATATTTGTGTGCTGCTCGTGAAATTATATATATCTACAGAACATTCACATTTCAACATTTAACTGGTTCTATCATGATGTGTATCAGGTTGGGCTAACTGGTGTGCTAGAAGTGAAGGCTGCACCTTACACTCACACAGACCAAATAAAGGAAGATCCTTATGCTACACTATTGGCGGATTACACTCTTGGCCCATACCATGACCACTTCCTCACCTATCACCTTGATCTAGACGTTGACGGTGACGAAAACTCGTTTGTCAAGGATAAATTGGTAACCAAGAGAGTTACTGATCACAGTTCACTGAGGAAGAGTTACTGGACTGTTGCGAGAGAAACAGCTAAAACGGAATCAGATGCAAAGACAAAACTTGGTATAGAACCCGTTGAATTGTTGGTTATAAATCCCAACAAGAAAACTAAAATAGGAAACCATGTTGGTTACCGTCTTATTCCAGGATCGTTAGCTAGCCCACTTTTATCCGACGATGATTACCCTCAGATTCGGGCAGAATTCACCAAGTACCATGTATGGGTGACCCCTTATAACAAGTCCGAGAAATGGGCCGGAGGGGAGTATGTTGACAGGAGTCGCGGAGATGATACATTAGCCATTTGGAGTGCAAGGTAACAAGTCTACCACTGACTCTGGTTGGTTCTCGATTAGTTCAAAATACTAATTATTTTGGCTTGATTTTATAATGCAGGAATAGGGACATTGAGAACAAAGATATTGTCTTATGGTACACATTAGGCTTTCACCATGTCCCTTACCAAGAAGATTTCCCTATAATGCCAACACTAAGCGGTGGATTTGAGCTCCGGCCAGCCAATTTCTTCGACAGCAATCCCGTTCTCAAAACAAGGATACCCAAGGTTGCACATTGGCCTAATTGCACCTCTACATAGACACTTGTTAGTACTATTCGAAACATAATGTACCAAAGAAGTACGCAACTTAATGAGAAATTAATCTGTATTTTTCCCTGCTTTAGACTGAACTAGCATGTTTACCTGTGCGTTGCACAGGAATCGAAATATGGATCGTGTTTGAAAAGTGAAGTTGTCAAGTGAAGACTGTATTATCCAAGAGAAGAGTACAGTGAAACGAATACACCCTCAAGGAATCTCCACCCTCAAGGAACCTCCAATGCATACGAAAGTTATAAGCTGATAAAGTTTCACCCTGAAAATCACTTGTTATTTTTTCTTTTTGGACAACCAGCATCGGAAGTCAGTTGAAACTTGAAACTTTACTAAAACTCTATCTTAATTAAGTAAAAGAATAGATCATATAATTAATCAGTTGATAAACTCCATGATTTAAAATCGAATATGTAAAACACGTAACAATTTTACATATACAGTAGAATGCTGTTTTCATAAGTATCCCTTAAGTTTGCCCCATCAAATAATTAAAAAACATATAGGCCAAGCACAATTATTGTAATCATTTAACAGATATTGCGTAGCTTGTTTTCAGTTACTCTCTCAGCTGTATCCATACAATTAATTCACTATTGCTTCATTCTGCTTTTGTTTGAATGTAACATAGTTTTTTTTTTTTTGACAGTGCGAATGCAACATAATAAATCTAGCGTAGGGAACTTGTTTTCAGTCACTCTGTGAGTTCTATCCAACCCTGCACTCTATTCCCATTCCAATCTACTTTCTTGTATTCATCTTCATGCAGTCAATTTCAGCCACTGGCCACTGCATTGTACTCCTTCCATTCAACATAGTCCAATTCCAGCAGTTGAATCATGATGTGCATTTAGCTTCAAATGAAAACATAACTATATGAGCGAACATGCATTCTAAGCAGTAATAATTACTCAAATAAGTAGTAGTCAGTATGCAAATTCAAACTCATCACGACTGACATTAGGAATTAAGATCACTGCTAATGAATTATAGCTCTTGTTGCACTTTCCCTTTGCAGCCAGTTCTTCTTCCATAAAACCAACTGTTAAAGATGGATGTCACATATCAAAAGGAGTAGAAAATTATCATTGTTGCAAAGAGAAGCAGTCCATATGATAATCATTTTTTTTTTCAAAAAAGGGAATTTGGAGTGATCATGAGAATAAAATGAAATGTGATAGCAAAGCATAGAATGCAAACCGTAAAGCAGAACCAAAATTTACCTTGAAAATCTCATTCAAAGAAGAGGTGAGTTTTAAACACTTGCATTCAATAGAGTAAGGAAACCATGCATTATTGAATAAGTAGAAGTGATCATTCAAAAAAATTAACGAAGATTTGTTCTAATTCAAACTTCATATTGTTAGGAATATACAACTTAATTGTACTTACTCTTTACCAATTACCAAACTATACAAACCTTTTGTCTTGTAAGTGTCTTGTACTTCTTAATTAAATCCAAGCCTAGTGTAGATACACTATATCCTTAAGACAGATTCTCCCCCTCACGGTGCTTGAAGGTTGATAGGAAACTGTCTCCCAAGATAGAACGAATTTTCTTCTATAGAAAGCTAGCACTTCAATTCTATAGAATCAGCGAACACAACATAGTATTTGACTAAAAACAGGGGGATGAGAGAAAGATCATAACTCTGTGTGATCTGGTGTCCCTTTCTCTCCAAATTCATCCACTATTTATAGGTGAGTTGTGCCTCTTCGAAACAACACAGTGACTCTTAGGAAAAAGTAAGCAACTCTTTGAAAAGTCACATGTTTCGAAAAGATACACCATTTCGGTATAAAGCACTGTTTCAAACCAGTGCCTATTTCGAAAGGTCATACCTTTTCGGCATGATGCACTGTTTCGAACCAGTGCACATTTCGAAAGGTCGCACCTTTTCGGCATAATGCACTGTTTCGAACCAGTGCACCCTTTCAAAAATGTTTTTCTCACTTTACGTACTATTTCTTTTCAGAAACCCATTTCATATCAATATGGGATAACTTCGGAGACAAATTACTCATTCATATCTCAAATGGATTTGAGCAAATCATTTTTCTAACAATCCCCCACATGAATGAAAATTTGGCTGCAGGTGCCGACTACCAAAGTCGGTAAAACCTTTGGGTGATGATACCAAAGGTCTGGGGCTCGAACCCGCCAAAGATCAAAGAGTTCTTCGATCTCATTTAAAAACAGGCTTACCAATAAAAAAAAAAGAAAAAGAAAATTTGGCTTCTTCTATCATAAACATCGGATTTCTGTTCTTTTACAAATGAAAAGATACCGTATCAGGTCAAGTAGCATGGGAGGCCTTGAACTTGCCTTAGTGAAAGATGATCGGATTTAATTGGACGATCAGTAGACTTCAATTAATGTCCTTGAACTGTTAGCCGTTTGTATAAACCTAAACAATTATCTCCACGCAGTACCTTCTCGAATACTGTTGGTTCTCACGTTTGTGTTCATTTTGGCCTTGAACACTTCTTGATTTTAGATAGTGCTTTTGAGACATTTGCTTTAAAAATTATCATAGAAGCGGCCCCACTTCGCATTAACATAGGTGATTTCTATAAAGAGTATCCTGCAATACTCCACTTGGATAACATAACTTTCCAAGATATAGTA
The DNA here is from genome assembly GCF_015680905.1 of Coptis chinensis. NCBI lineage: Eukaryota > Viridiplantae > Streptophyta > Magnoliopsida > Ranunculales > Ranunculaceae > Coptis > Coptis chinensis. Next base: position 86,563,171 of record NC_141460.1, read on the forward strand.
AATCATTAAAAGCTGGACTTATCCTGGTTCACTGTCTTATATAGGAATGGGTTAGAGTATAATATTACTCTCCAGTGCTAATTGAGTCACAAACATAATTCAGTTGGTCCGTTGAACCTAGATCTTGGGATCTCCAGTTAACTAGGTTGGTTTTTCCATTATGATGACTCTTGGTTGATTATCTCAAAGGCTTTAAGCCCATTCCCCTTGATAATCTTTCTACTTGCTCTCTTGTTAAACCTTTTGTAAAGCGGATCCAATGTTATCTTTGACCTTACATAGTCGATTGAGATAACTCCATTTGAGAGCAATTGTCTAACGGTGTTATGTCTACGACGTATGTCACACCCCGAATTTCGATAGAATTCGGAAAAACAATATTTGTTCCCGACTCTTCGATCTTCGAGGTGTGACGCACTCTCAACTCCCAAAAACCCATAAACAGTTTAAATATGCGGATAATTAAAAACCAATAAAAATTTTAACTTAAACAAAAGTCATCTTCATTACAAAAATTTACAAATAAGATTAGGTTACAAATCTCTTTTCAATAACTCTTTATTTAAATTTACAAATGAAAATACAAATAACCTTGTCTCAACTGAAAATCTATATCACCTCAAGGGAAACCAAAACATATCCTGAAATGCAACACTAACGCAAACCACAAGCAGCAACCAACCTTCTTCAACACTAAACCTGTCAAGACTTATCAACTATGTTCATTTAATGAACACACCCGATAAGCAAACATTCAAATCGGTGACATTATAAAAATCTTTGGTGTGAGTAGCTCTAAAATACAACATATATTTATACATATACATACACAATCCATAAGGCGTTAGTTCCTCCACCGGCCTTTTAACTTCCAACAACTAATACAACATTCTTAACTACAATAAGTAAAGGCGGTGTAGTTCCTCCATTTGAAGCCTTAACTTCCCACTAACCACACAACAAACCATGCATAATAAAAGGCATTTAGTTCCTCCACGAGATTTTTAGGTTCTAACTAAACTAATAACCAGCCAAGCATATTCTATACTTACCGCATTTTATGCTTAATTATAGAGTGGGTCGTCTCTGCACAAATAATTAGTTTGACCCACCCTTCTGCAAAACCATATACAATCATCTATCTAAAGATATATCATTAACCAACATATTACCATAATTATATTAATTAAGGCTTTCTTTGCGTGTCCCTAAAATTACGTCGTAACTATGTCTTACCTAGTTTCCCTTGCTACCACAATCGCTTCCCAACGCCGAACATGTACATCCACATGCCTTCCCTTACATAATGAACCACTCCGTGCGTAACTACCCTGAGCGGGATGCCGCACACCAGGTAACCCTCACACGAAAGCCATTATGTAAGTACTGCTACTATTCGGCATAAAATATCGCGCGTCTCGTTCTAATTTTGCGAACGGAATAGTCGGGGCCACTATTAAATTTCGCCGAAAGGGCATTCAGATTCACTGAAATGCCGGAAAGGGCCAATCAAATTACTTACGCCCGGAAGGGCCATTCAGATTCATCGAAACGCCCGGAAGGGCCAATCACATTACTTACCCGGAAAGGGCCATTTAGATTCACTGAAGCATTTCAAAGGGCCAATCATATCACATCGCCCATCACAAAGGCAAATCACATGAGTTGTGGTAGCTAGGTTCTAGGATTTTCGTTCGTAATTTATTCGGTGTCATACCTTTATATCTCGAATAATTCTTATTCTATCTCATGCCAAGATACTTAATTGTATCGAAGCTCAACGTTTCGTTATAATACAATCCATTATTATCGCGTGCCAATACTATTCATTGCACGATATCCAAATATCTCTATATCAAATCTCGAAACTTATTATTTCACGTGCCAATTATATATTGCACTACACCATATGGAATATCTCAGCCTTCATACATACTACAATTCATTTAAGTAGCAACTCATAATAATAATCAATCATGAAATATATTCGTTCAATATATTTATGTGAACTCAAGTCACCCTCAATGGCACGCATTATTTCCATTTGTGCACAATATAAATAGTATATAAATAATTAAAATATAAGTCCGTTCCACCAAATATCAAAATAAAGCGACTTTAAAAGAAAGAACAACTCAAGTCCAAATATCACGCATAATTATTCGAGTCTAAATCACAAGTTAAGTCAAACTGATCAGCCGTCAAAAGCCCAAAACTAAAGTCCATGAATCTAAGTCCGTATATAATTTAATTCTCATAAAAACGTATATATCTAAGTCTTATAAGAATTCCCCCATTGTTACGTGCCAATATTTATATGTTTTACACACTACTTACGTCAAATCTTAATTAGATAATGACAAACAAAGTTATACAATTTTCGACAATATTTTATTACTATATTTGTCCATATTCTTAAATATGTGAAAATTTGGAAAAAGTCAACATTCCACAGTCAACGGTCAACAGTCAATGGTCAACGGTCAAAGTCAAAGGCAACACGTCATTTCCATGTTCAACAAGTTCATGGTCATAGCCATGGTTCACGGCTAAGGTCAAAGGTACATGGCTCATGGGCTCATGACTAAAGTAACGGTTCGAACCCACAAAGCCCAGCCCAAACCCCAAACCTTAGAACCCGGCCCCAAAAGTCTAAACTGGCCTAGTTAATCAACCTGACCCACTTTAAAACATATGGACCAAGCCCAAAACAAAAATAGAAAAACCGGTCCAAAGAAAACTAATGTGAGCCAACCCAACAACAATAGATAGAACTGGCCCAAAACAAAACAAATAGAAAATGGCCCAACCCACTAACAAATTTAGTCTGGCCCAAAACTAAAACTAAAACCCAAAAACTGAAACCGGCCCCAAACCAAATAGATTTCGGCCCAAGGGAAAACCAACTAAGCTCAAGCTCAAGAGAGACCACCAGGTCGTCTTCTTTAGCTACTCCAAAGACCTCTCCCCACACCTTTTTCGGCCACCAACTCTCCTCTTCATCATATCGGTTTTGACCCAAATCAAAAACCCTATAACTTTACTAAAAGCTCTAACTCGATTTATTAACTCAATCTCCTACCTCCAAACTAGATCTGGATAAATTCTTGCCGCCATTAACAGCTTGTTCAAGAGCTCCCCCACTTCACAACACTCAGTCCCATCCCCTACAATCAATTCTCAACCAACCAAGGTAACTAAAAAATGAATTGTATCGAACCCTTCCTCCACAGTGAATCGTCAGCCATTAACGACTTCTCCAAGCTCCCAACAGCCCCCGACATCACTCAAACCCCCACTACCAGTCTACAACCCATCCACCAAAAGCACCCATACCAACCAAACATCAAAACTATATACAAAACTATATACAAGTTCAATCCATAATGTTCGACAGTTCGACGATTCTTTCCTTTGGGCTTTTAGCCGCCATTAACGGCCTATTCCAAGGTCCCACAGTTCAGTAAAGAATATCAACAGTTTCAATCAAGCTAAAAGATATCGACATACATAAATAAGTAAAACAAAAACTGATCGGAAGCACTCGACAGTAAAACTTTTTAGTCGTAGCCGTACAACTCCAGTTTTCGGTGAAAACGAAAAACATAACTACTCACCTTTATTAACAGCTCGACGAATCCCTCATAGTCCGAATCGTCGCGCTCCAACGCTCTAGCCAACGAGCTTTTATCTCCGCCTCCATTTTTTTAATTTTATTATCTAAGAACCCTATTCTCCATAACAATATAAATATATATCTGAGTTTGAAACCTAAGCCCAACACAGACTCGGACCCAGAAACCAGGCCCACATATCCCAAATCCAATCCAATCAAATTTTAAATAAATAAATAAATAAATTAATAAATAGATAAATACGTATTTTAAATACGGGCGTTACAACGTATGTGTCGAGACTTCCCGTTATACATGCTACTATGTGCTCTACCAATAGTAGATTGGCTATCATAGTGTATACACACTGCTGGCACAGGTTTAGCCCAGTTTGGAATATCTTCTAAGAAATTTGAAGCCACTCGCTTCTTCTCGATCTTGTCCAATGTAATGAATTCTCGATTCCATAGTGGACCTCGTATGCACGCGTTTGTTTTGAGGATTTCCAAGAAATTTGTACCTCCAAATGTAAAGACATATCCACTTGTGGACTTTGAGTCTTTAGTGTCGATATCCAATTAGCATCGCAGTACCCATACGGGCGGTTTGGATATCTTGTATAGTGCAGACCAAAATTCTGAGTATACTTTAAGTACCCCAAAACTCTCAGTATGGCAGTCCAATAATCTTTACTAGGATTACTCGTATATCAACTTAGCTTGCTCGCACAGTATGCTATGTACCAGGATTACTCGTATATCAACTTAGCTTGCTCACAGAGTATGCTATGTCAGGTCTTGTTCAGTTCATGACATACATTAAACTGCCAAGTATACGAGAGTATTCTAGTTGAGATATGCTATCTCCAGTATTTTTGGCTAAATGAAGATTTACGTCAATTGGTGACCTTTTTGATGTGATGTTATATTTCTTAAACTTTTCAAGAATCGTCTTAATGTAATGAGATTGTGATAGAACAAGTCCATCCTCCGTCCTAGAGATCTTAATTCCTAGGATAACATCAGCGACACCTAAATCTTTCATGCCAAACTTACTAGACAACATTTGTTTGGTAGATTTTATGACATCCATGTTACTACCCAAAATTAGCATATCGTCTATAGAGACAAACAATCACACATCCCTTTTGAGTGTTTTTTACATAGACACACTTGTCACACTCGTTTATTTTGAAATCGTTTGACAACATTGCATTGTCAAATTTCTCATGCCATTGCTTAGGTGCTTGCTTTAATCCATATAAAGATTTAACAAGCTTGCAAACTTTCCTTTCTTGTCCAGGAGCAATAAACCTTTCGGGTTGTTCCATGTATATTTCTTCATATAACTCACCATTCAAGAATGCCTTCTTTACATCCATTTGATGTATCTCAAATCCATGTATTGATACTATTGCTATTAGCATCCTTATGGAAATTATTCTTGTAACTAGAGAGTAAGTGTCAAAATAATCCAATCCTTCCTTTTGTCTAAAGTCTTTAACCACAAGTTTAGCTTTGTACTTGTCGATTGATCCATCAGTCTTAAATTTCTTTGTTAATATCCACTTATATCCCAAAGTCTTGGAACTTGGTGGTAAATCCACCAATTCCTATATATAATTTTGCATTATGGATTCAATATCGCTATTTATTGTTTCTTTCCAATAAGTACCTTCTGGAGATGACATTGCCTCCTTGAACGTTTGAGGATTATTTTCCAACAGGTATGTTAGAAAATCAGGTCCAAAAGACATTGACGTCCTTGACCTTTTGCTACGTCTAGGTTCCTCCTCAATTTCGCTTTGTGTAGGATGGTTACTAGTTGTAACGTCTAAAGTTCTCTTTGTTGAACTTGGCTCAATACATATGTTATACGGAAACGTATTTTCAAAGAATGAAGCATTCCTTGACTTAATAATCGTATTAACATGTATATCTTGAATTTCTGATTTATGAACCAGAAAACGATATGCACTAGTATTGTTTGCATATCCAATGAATACATAATCAATAGTCTTGGGTCCTATCTTCACCTTCTTAGGTTTAGGGACTTCCACTTTAGCAAAACACCCCCACACTTTTAAGAATTCATAGGAAGTCTGATGACCTTTCCACAATTCGTATGGTGTTTTAAGCATCTTTTTGTTAGGAATCTTGTTGAGAATGTAATTGGCAGAAAGTAAAGCTTCCCCCTACAAATTCTGGGGTAAACCAGAACTTAACAACATAGCATTCATCATCTCTTTTAGAGTTCGGTTTTTGCGTTCCGCAATACCATTTGATTGAGGTGAATAAGGAGCCGTAGTTTGATGAATGATTCCATGTTCAGAACAGAAACCTTCAAAAGATGATTCATATTCACCTCCTCTATCACTCCTTATAGCCTTAATCTTTTTGCTTAGTTAATTTTCAACTTCATTTTTATAGTGTTTGAACACTTTAATTGTCTCATCTTTACTTCTCAACAAGTAAATATAACTATATCTAGTGCTATCGTCAATAAAAGTAATGAAATACTTTTTACCACCTCTAGTTTGTACGTACTTAAGATCACATATATCTGTATGTATTAAGTCTAGAGGTTCAGTACTTCTTTCAATGGAATGAAAGGATGATCTAGCCAACTTGGATTCTACACAAGTTTCACATTTATGGTGTGGGTCTATTTTTATCTTTGGTATATAGTCCAAATTAATTAATCTACGCAAGGTATCATAATTAACATGTCCTAATCTACCATGTCATACATGTGAATACTCAATCAAGTAAACAGAAGATTCAACTTTATTGGCGCTCTTTGACGCAATAGTAAAATAAGACATCCTAAAGAGCCAATCCTGAAGATAGCCATTTCCCATAAATACATCATTCTTAGTTAGTACAAATTTATCAGAAACAAAGACTAACTTAAAGCCATTCTTGCTCACCAGCGACCCAGAAACCAAGTTCTTGCGAATGTCAGGCACATAGAGCACCTCATTCAGTGTTAGTTCCTTCCCAAAAGTTAACCTCATCACCACCTTTCTTTTGCCTTCAACCTTGGACGTAGAAGAGTTTCCCATAAAGAGTTGTTCTTCCTTTTCCACAGCATGATAAGTGGTGAACATCGACTTATTGGAGCATATGTGGTGAGTAGCACCAGTATCCACCCACCATTCCTTTTCATTTCCAATCATGAGACATTCAGAAACCACAGCAGATAGGTTCATATCATTAATATTATCAGAAAGTATGTCCATTGTCACATTTGCTTCAGTCTTTTGCTTCTTGTACTTCTTTAGATTGCGACATTCACTTGCCTTATGTCCAACCTTCCCACAGTTGTAGCACTTGCCCTTGAACTTAGTAGGCGTACTACTCTCTTCACCTTGAGCTTTGTCTTGGCGCTTCCTCTTTCCCTTAGCACTTGATCCTTCCACAACATTGGCCTTTGCCACCATGGGATCCTTGCCTTTCTTCTCAGATAGGCGGTTATCTTCCTCTATCCTTAGACGGACAATCAGTTCTTCAAGACTCATATCTTTACATTTATGCTTAAGATAATTCTTAAAATCCTTCCAAGATGGTGGTAATTTCTCAATCATAGCAGCCACTTAGAATGATTCTCCTAGGGTCATTCCTTCAGCAATGACATCATGGAGGATTACTTGAAGTTCTTGGACTTGGCTTATGACGGTCTTACTATCCGTCATTTTGAAATCAAGAAATCTGCCAACTATGAATTTCTTCATGCCAGCATCTTCACTCTTGTATTTCTTGTCCAACGAATCCCAAAGTTCCTTAGAAGTCTTGAACACACTATACACATTGTATAATGAGTCAGCCAACCCACTAAGGACATAATTTCTATACAAGAAATCAGCATGAAACCAAGCATCCTTGGCCAAAACCTTCTCCTTGTCGGTTTCATCAGGGCTTACATCATGAGCCTTATCCCATAGAAACCTTGCCAAGTTAAGGGTGGTCAAATAGAAGAGCATCTTATTTTGCCAGCGCTTGAAATCAGTTCCATTGAACTTTTCAGGCTTCTCCCCATGAGGAACAGAATGGGGAACAGTAGTAGGAACAGTAACAGTAGGTGTAATTGGTGGTGTTGCCATATTCTGAAATACAACCATACTTTGTTATTCCTTTAAATAAATAAAAAAAGAAAGGAAAACAGAAACAAATTCTGTTCGGTAAAGAAGAAGAAGAAAAAAGAATCTGTCTTAAGTTGTTAGGAATATACAACTTAATTGTACTTACTCTTTACCAATTACCAAACTATACAAACCTTTTGTCTTGTAAGTGTCTTGTACTTCTTAATTAAATCCGAGCCTAGTGTAGATACACTATATCCTTAAGACAGATTTTCCCCCTCACGGTGCTTGAAGGTTGATAGGAAACTGTCTCCCAAGATAGAACGAATTTCCTTCTATAGAAAGCTAACACTTCAATTCTATAGAATCAGCGAACACAACATAGTATTTGACTAAGAACAGGAGGAGAAGAGAAAGATCAGAACTCTGTGTGATCTGGTGTCCCTTTCTCTCCAAATTCATCCACTATTTATAGGTGAGTGGTGCCTCTTCGAAACAACACAGTGACTCTTGGGAAAAAGTAAGCAACTTTTTGAAAAGTCACATGTTTCGAAAAGACACACCATTTCGGTATAAAGCACTGCTTCAAACCAGTGCCTATTTCGAAAGGTCACACCTTTTCGGCATGATGTACTGTTTTGAACCAGTGCACATTTCGAAAGGTCGCACCTTTTCGGCATAATGCACTATTTCGAACCAGTGCACCCTTTCGAAAAGGTTTTTATCACTTTACGTACTGTTTCTTTTCAGAAACCCATTTCATATCAATATGGGATAGCTTGGGAGACAAATTACTCATTCATATCTCAAATGGATTTGAGCAAATCATTTTTCTAACACATATATCATCAACTTTTTAACATCATGTCTCGCAAGGATATTTTAGCAAACACATCAACCCAATATAACAGTAACTGCAAGTCAATACCATGAACAATAAAACCCAAAAAAAAAAAAAAAAAAAAAACGAATAAAGTTGGGAAAAAAACAGGAAACCTGTTTTCGACCCAGTGAATTGTAATTCAATCTAAATTGTTTGAAAAAAAAATCAAAACCCAATGAAGAAAATCCAAACAAGTTTTTACTACAATAAACATTAACAAATGAGAGTGACTATAACATTTAAGCAACTTGAACACGCACTTGCACACACGGTTAGCATTATGATCCCTTCCAATCATAATGCATACCTTACAACCATAAGGAAATTAGTTATGACACTCGGATTATCTGATGAGTTGGTTAGAAAAATAAACTTATAACCTAAAAAGTAAATTAGCAAATACTACTTTACAGATTGTGCGCAATTGAGATTATTTCTCTGAACTTCACGAAGTATATAAATATTATGCAATCAATTTGATTAGCAAGATAGAAGCAAACATGTCAAGTGGTTGTTAAAGTAGCAAATTGCAACAAAAAAAGCAATTGAACTATAAGTCTAACTATTTTACAGATTATGTGCTACTTTTCTTGATTCTAGTTGCATTGAAGTAATGAAATAATTAGCTACTATGCAATTGATTTGAGTAGAAATTCTAAGAAGAAAATGTTGTTTATACCTCAACAAATGTCTACTCCTCCGGTTCCCACCTCTTCTTTCATTCTTTATAATATGCTTATGATCACTGGATTAATTATGTGAAAATTCAAAACCATAAGGCCGACCAGCAACAATAATTAGTTACTAAACAAATACTAATGTAATTACAGATCTAATGACAAAGCTTCACAGTTTAAAATGACCCACACAAAGACCAGTGAGTGCCCACATTATGTAATGCCCTATTAGTTTCATGGAAATATTTTAGTCTAGAATTTGGAAGCAAAGAACATAAACCACCTTCTTTTGATCTACTTCATAATAAGGTTACAATATTATTACTCTTAGTTAGAAATTTGTGCTAATTGTATTGAAAATATTATTAAGATAAATATGTGAATGGTGATCAATTATGATGCTGCGACACTTCATTATTTGTTCCTCTTATGTCTTCCTTGTTTGGAAGATTGAAGTAATGCCCTTGAAGCAACACAATACAAAGAGAACTGATTAGTGTGACTAATTAAGCGACATTTATTGTTAAATTTCTTGTCTATTAGAATGTTTTTTGAGACCAAAAAGAAACAAACTAAGCTACGGAGATATTACTTTGTATCAATAACACTATCCAACTTGGTAAACATTAATGGAATGAGACTCTATATGGTGGCACAACCACTTCCTATCAATTAAATGTAAGATAATTGTTCCGCAGTCCCCCTTGGCTTATGTATAAAACAAAAAGATCACACATGTGAAAGTTCTTCAAGTGAAAATTAGGCATAAATATAGAATAATACACAACACTAAATCTTAAAAAATTCAAACTAACTTTATAATGTTTTTGGCTATTTCATTTTTTCCGCCTGTAATAAAGATTTGAGAAAAAAAAATAAAAAAATAATTTATGCATAGATGAAATTGTTATTCAAGGTAGTGTTGTCCCCTTAAGAAACAAAAGAATTTATATATGTGAATGGAAGATCAGCCTGTTGAGAGTCGCTATTTGTTTTCTAATTTTGAAGCTCGCAAAGCTAGTGGATAAGTATGCATCATTCATATTGTGATGAACTAAATGTAGCAAAGATAAGAGAAAGAGTTGTCTTTCATTCAAGAAACAATAACTGGGAAAAAAATGATGATTGTCCTAAATTGATTGAATACAAACTGGGACGTCACTTAAAGTGACGTCCGAGTTATAAAATTACTTTAGAATTAGAAATGGACGTTACTCCAAGTGACGTCCGAAAATTATTTCACTCAGACGTTAGTTCGAGTGTCGCCCGGGCTTTTTATTAACTAATCTCTATTAGCTAATACACTATTGCCTACGGTATAGCACCCCCATTGGAAAAAGTTTTTTTTATATTTGGAGTGTAAAATTTCCACTTTATACAGTTTACACCCCCATTGGAGTTGCCTTTATTTGGGATTACAAGTGTGTTGAAAGCGCTTTAGTATAGTTAGGGGGAATCGGGTCGGGTAGACCTGAATCCGACCCGACCCGATTACCGAATATATCAGGTTCGGGTCGATTTTCATATTCGTTTATGTATTCGGGTCGGATTCGGGTTCGGGTTTAGATTCGGATATAATTTTTGGGTTTTTTTTGAATTTTTAGTGTTATCCGATTGGATTAGTCGGATTCGGATATTAAATTTCGGATATAATCGGGTTCGGATTCGGATTCGGATATAGCCGAACCTGACCCGATCCCTGCCCTTAAGTATAGTTATACTGTTAGAATAGATGACAGACTTAATAAATAAGCCCAAGTGAGTCGTCCAAATGTCCAATATCCAACCCATAAATAAAACATCTTTTCTCTTTAACGAAAACCTCACAATAATGTCAAGAAGAAGAGGCGACGAAAAAGACTCAAGACACCGTAGCGTTTCACCAGAACAACAACAGCAAGGTACAAAAACTAGAAATTATAATTACAAATCTCGAGACTATTCTAGAACTAGCCCTAGGTATGATGAATACGACCACCGTAATTCCACTGGAAAGTTTCTTGATAGGGAATATAATTATAATAGGAATGGGAAAATAAATGAACCTGAAGGTGATGAATCTGATGAGGAATTAAAAGGATTGAGTTACGAAGAGTATCGAACAACCAAAAGGATTAAGTTGAGGAAGAATATCAGGAATTGTATTTATAGGATTACTCCTAGTCCTCCTCGTAGCGAGTGGGACCTACAGGAGGAGGATGAGAATGAAGGTGATATTGAGATTGAGCTCAGAGATGAAGGGGATAGGAAGGAACAAGTGGGGAAGGGGTTGTCGAGTTCGGATGGTGATGATGATTCTGAGGATGAGGATATGAGGGAAAAGAAGAAGAAGAGGAGAAGGAAGAGTAGTAAGAAATCGAAACGGAGAAATGATAGTGAGTCGGATGAATCAGATGAGAGTGAGACTGAGACTGATAGGAGGAGGAAGAGGAAGTCGGGAAGTAAGAAGAGGGGTAGTGTGAAAAAGAGGAGTAACCGGAGAAGTAACAAAAGTAAGAAGAGAAGTAGTAGGGTTGACTCGGATGAAAGTGAGAGTGAGGATATTGAGAGTGATAAGTCTGAGAGCGGATCAGCGGATGATAATGCAAGAACCAAGAATCGGAGAAGCTCTAGTTCTGCTTCACATTCAAAAAGCAGTAAGAAAAAGAAGCGGAGTGAGTCAGTTAGTGAGGGTTCGGAGAAAAGTTTGTTGGATTCTGATACGGATAAAAAAATTATTGAGATTGATGATGATGGATTAAAAGCGGAGATGAATAGTGAGGCTCTTGCGTTTAAAGAGATGCTTGAATTACAAAAGAAATCTGGTTTAGAAAGTGATGCTGTTGTGGGTCCTATGCCTTTGCCGAGGGCTGAAGGGCATATAAGTTATGGAGGAGCTTTTATGGCCTGGTGAAGGTGATGCTATTGCTCAGTATGTGCAAACAGGGGAAGCGTATTCCTAGAAGAGGAGAAGTGGGTCTTTCAGCTGATGAGATTCAGAGGTTTGAAGACCTTGGTTATGTTATGAGTGGTAGTAGGCATCAAAGGATGAATGCCATTCAGATCAGAAAAGGAAAACCAAGTCTACAGTGCCGAGGATAAGAGGGCATTGGCAATGTTCAACTATGAGGAGAAAGCAAAACGTGAGCACAAGGTTATGGCTGATTTGCAAAGGCTGGTTCAACGCCATATTGGGGAGGATGTTGGCCCTACCCACGATCCTTTTGGGGGAAAAGCCACTGATGATGCTGATACCTGATCTTCATGGATGTGAAACATAATCTCTGTGCCTTTGTTATTTCTTACCATTCTAGTTGGTATGTTTGTTATTTTCTTGTATGGAACTGTAGTCGATATGCCTATCGTTTGTACTTCTTTTGTTTGTTGCAGTATATGATTTTCCTAACTGAGGAAAAACATCTTTCATAATCAGATATAGTTAAGTGCATTAATACTTGTTAAAGGCCTTGAGAAGTTTGTCATTTTAGTTTCAATTCTCTTTAACTGTTGGAAATAAAAGTTTCATATTGTTTCTGTATGTATATGACTGCTTTTAATGAATTTACAACAGCTGAGATATAACTTTTAAATGAATTTGAAATGATGAATGCTTTTCTATCTAGAATTAATAATAGCTCCAATTCTTGACCTTCTTGAAAAATCTAACATAGTTTGGTTTGGTATTTGTTCTTCCTCAAGGAGGAAGTTGAAGGGTTGGTACAGTTGTTTGGAGGAGGAAAATGTTTTATATAGAATGGATTGGGATGCTATGAGTTTAAGTGGAATCAGTTCTCTGAATAAACGATTGGGTAGTGGTGAGAAGCAATGATGTCTTAGTGGTGGGAAGGAGCTAGTAAAACTGACGAAATAAGATTCACTGATGTCTTGAGAAGGAAGTGGAGAAAAATCTGCTGATGACTGGGAGAAGTTCATTGCCGAAGGTTGCAGGCTGCACTATGGTAGGAATGCTAGTTTCTTTAACTTCATGGCGTGTATATTGTCTTTTCTAGATGGGGCAGGAGAACATCTTATAGTCTCTTAACGGTTCTTAGTTCTTGAAAGCTCAGTGTGGTGGTATATATTCAAAGATACGCTGACCCAGGCTGTGTCTGAGTTCTGGCTGCTTTGTGCACCATCATTAGGTTTTTTTTTGTGTGGATTAGATGTAATGTGTTTAGGCTGTGGTGGGGTTTTGTGGCAGGGGGAGGTGGTAGATGATACAGGTTCAGCCATTTCATACAATATTTTTTAGGTTTTCCTTAGAAGGCTGAATTTAAAGTCGATACCGTTGGATTTTACCTTTTGGATAGGAGTTTTATTTGTGTTGGTTGGAGCAAAAATTGAAAGGAGACTTAGTTATTTCAGGCATGGGTACCAGTGTACACTGTAGAGGATGCTATGCTATCCGGCTAATGAATATTCTGATGGCCTAGCCCAGCTATATCCCAAGGCAAAATATTACTATGCCCTTGGAGTGGGTAACACCATGAAGCAGTTCTGGTTTAGAACCCCTCCTGAAGTTGGACCAGATGTTCCTTATACTTTTGGTTTCATCGGTAAATTATATGAACCTTAATCCATGTGAATTTTACTAGCTACAACAGTTATTGCATTTCCTATGAAGCTTTAAATGGAAAGCATGGGTTATCTGCATTTATCAATTTATGATATAGAACTTTGGCAGATACTCAAAGAATTACAAGTGCTGATAAAGACATGTTTTGTAATAATTTTTCATTCCTTTTGACGTCATTTGCAGGGGATCTTGACCAAAGTTATGATTCAAATATAACACTCACTCATTATGAAAAGAACCCAACAAAAGGACAGACAGTGTTGTTCGTTGGCGATCTCTCTTATGCTGATAACTATCCATTTCACGACAATGTAAGATGGGATACATGGGGCAGGTTTGTGGAGAGAAGTACTGCTTATCAACCGTGGATATGGACTGCAGGGAATTATGAAATTGATTTTGTTCCTGAAATTGTAAGCACTCCATATCTACTCAAAGCAGATTAAGTCAATATGTTTATCAGTTTTTCTATGAAATTTCCACCTAATGCCACAATTCTGACATCATTTTTTTTACATTTCCTAGAAACTTGTTTCTATCTAAAAAGTTTACAGGCTAGTTATTCCTACGCAGCTGAAAGATTGTCGTTGATAAACTAGAAACATTTATATTAACAGAAACAAAGAGATGTAAATATTTTAAGAGTATCTTTACTTGACTATGTTGTCGTTCATGCCTTCATCAATGTTTAGGTTGCTTTGACTTAAAACCCCCTTTCTTTGGGTTTTAAACTGATTGCCTTTTCTAATGGTACTTTTTCATCTTAGGGACACTATGAAATCCGAGGAGACCCGTTCTCTAAGTATTAGGCCTTCTCTCCTTATAATATTATGGTAATATACATACCGACTATGCTACCTCAAAATGACCTGAGTAACCAACACACTTGTGAAGGTTTATTTGCTCTTTGAATCAGTGTGTCTATCTTGAAATTGTTTTTATGGGAGATAAATGCAAACTTATGTTAATGGAAAGTATAACAATTTTCATCATCACCCAGTTATTCTCTTGTGCACTTTCAGCTGAAATGATGCTTTCCAACAGTTTCCATGATTACCTCCAGTTTTCACTGAACAATCCGCTTTTGTTCAAATCGAAACAATTTTTTGAGAGTTGATTTCCTGACTGGAGGCGGTCTTTTTATTTTGAAGGGTGAGACTGTTCCTTTCAAGCCTTATATGCGCCGTTATCATGTGCCCTATAAAGCATCTGGAAGCACCGCTCCACTATGGTACTCCATCAAGCAAGCTTCCACATATATCATTGTCCTCTCTTCATATTCTGCCTATGGTAAGCTTGTTTACCTTATTTATGCATGTTGTGCTTAATGTTTTGCTCCCTTGCAAAGATGTCTCTGGACAAAAACGTCATACTATCCCTCTACAAGTTAGCATCTATGAAAGCACTTATCTGTCCTGAAATGACAATAATGATGAAGTGCAATTTTTTTTGCATGTTATTAGTTATCTTAACAGAAGAAAGAGTATGATTTAGATTGATGAATACCCAAATTGTTAACTGCTAGTTATATCATGTATTTAAAGTAAAAGGTTAATGTGGTTGCACAGTCGCTTTACATGGCACAATATTCCTCTCTCTTGTGCAGGCAAATACACCCCTCAGTACAAATGGCTTGAACAGGAATTCCCCAAAGTTGATAGGAATGAAACACCATGGTTGATTGTTCTTATGCATTCCCCCTGGTATAACAGCTACAGCTATCATTTTATGGAAGGGGAAACCATTAGAGTAATATATGAGCCATGGTTTGTAAAATGCAAAGTAGATGTTGTATATGCTAGACATGTTCATGCCTATGAACGATCTGTAAGTGCATTTTTTTCTCTCTGTTCTGTTTAAGTTGACTAATCTAGATAACCTGATTCCTTTTCTTTGTTCATAAAAATTATCGGCAAGTGCAATGTGACTGTATTTGGCTTATATACTCCTATGAGTATTTGCTGTATTATATGGCTGGCCATACTTCTCTCTAAGAGTACGCATTCTTTCCAGGCCAAGTAAAGATTCATACTATGGCGAGTTAAATTAATTTGTAATCTCTATATGAAGTGGGTTATTTATCTCACTTTTCAATAGGACTGGGCTCTATTTGCTAAATTAGCTTCTTATTTCTTTCACCCTTGGTATACCATTTTATCTTTTGTTGCTTTTAGTATGGTAAAAAGAATTGTAGCCGTCCTTGCTACTTTCTCTGCTATGGTCTGAAAAGATTTTTTTCCTTACAGGAACGTGTCTCAAACATTGCATACAATGTAGTAAATGGTATTTGCACTCCTATAAGTGATCAATCTGCCCCGGTTTACATAACCATTGGTGATGGAGGGAATCTAGAAGGACAACCAAGTAAGATAGTACTCACATACATTCATTCTGACAGTTACTTATAGATTATTTTCCTCTCCATTGAATATATAAAGTTTTCTTTGAATATGCAGCATGACCGAACCTCAACCAAAGTATTCGGCGTATCGTGAAGCAAGCTTTGGTCATGCCACGTTTGATATTAAGAATCGGACCCATGCTTACTTTCAATAGGTAGATACGATTTTGCTTTAGAGATAGCACTTGCTGCAGCACTAAAACTAGACAAAACTCTGAAGTGGTCCATGTTGTATGAAAGGGAATTAACGTTTTGCATTCAAATAATAAGATTGTCTATTTCATTTTTCCCCGCTTGGAATTTATTGAATTGTGAAGTAATTGCTCATCAATGCCCTCTTGCCCGAGGACTTATTCTTCTTTTTAAGTTCCATATTTCAAGAATCTGTTTGATCACTTGGTGTGTTAAGACGGGTTGAGTTAGCCATCCACCATTACTGCTGCTTTTTAGGCTGCGTGATAATTGATGGACGTGTGTTGATGGTAACATTTTTATCTGTTCCTGGCCAACCAATACTTGTGTTGCAAGATATAAAGCATTTTCATTTGATAATGAGAAAGAAGTGGATTTCTGGTTGTTCCACTCAAGTTTTGGAAAACCAAAGGTAGAATATTAGGAGTTACAGACTACCAGTAAAATGAGTCAGTTTCCGCTTTAGAAAAGACTCTTTCCATCAATACCTGTATTGTTTATTTTGTTTACATTCACCGGATAATACTAATACAGAAGAACTCTTTACCCAAAAAAAAAAAGAACTCTTAGAACTAGGACATGTTTTTTTTCCTTTTGCAATTTCTGATAGCAGAAGAGTTACAAGAGTTAAAAGAAGAAAAAAGAATGAAGAGATTGCAGCTCCAGGCAATCATCTTTAACATTAGTTCAGAAATCTAGTGCTAGTATACTAATTTGTAAAGAAAAAAACAATATTGAGCATACTAGTATGATCTAGAGAACTAAGGTTGTGAAAAAGATAGAACAAATATTGAGCAGCTAATCACACTGAAAACGAATGTGAATCGAGTATCTAATATAACTGAAATTGACTGTCTACTCATTATTCGCACAATTGCTGGTATAGGCTACCAAAACTTCCAAGCTAGAATGCTCTATTTCATATGGTTCACATAGATTTTTAAAATTGATTACTCTTCCCTTAAGCCACAGTACCGGCAGTGCTACTCTCTTCGTGTGGATACCACTGCCTGTTGTAGAACCACTGAGAATCTCCAAGAACTGCTTCGCTGTCCTGGTTACGGTGCCAGGAGTAGAAGGCATGCGTTTGGTTCTTTATTTCCAACATTGCATGCCCAAAGCTTGCTTCCCTGTAAGCTGAGTAACTAGGTTGTGGCTCTGTAAACCTGCACATAGAAAATAACACGCCATTCAAGAAGACGCTACATAATGTTGTTGTAACGAGGTTAAAAGCAGGAAGACTTACTTATTCGCAAGGCCTTCTATGTTTCCTCCATCGCCGATTGTAATGTAAACCGGTGCAGATGAGTTTAACACTGGTGTGCAATTCCCATTTGAAACTTTGTATACTATATTTGAAATTCTCTCCTGTAGCAGATATAAAGAAAATTACAAATTAGAACAGTATTAAGAACTTACGATTGATTCATGTAGTAAAAAGGTCACAAACTGAAACTTACCGATCTCTCATAAGCATGAACATGACCAGAAACACAATATCCACTTTGTTTTCAACAAACCAAGGTTCAAACATCACTCTCATGCTCTCTCCTTCCATAAAGTGGTACTCATAACTGTTATACCATGGAGAGTGAAGCAGAACAATCAACCATGGGGGGTCTCTGATCTATTCAGCCTTTGAGAACTCATTTTGAAGCCAAACATACTGCGGTATATATATTTTCCTGCACAGGAAATCCAACCATATGCAATTATCAACTTGTTAAACATTCTATTCACTTGCAAGATTGTTTACCATGAAAAGAACTATTGAGAACAGGTAGATTGTTTACCATAAGCTGAATATGATGAAAGAACAATGATATACGCCGAGGCACGTTTGATTGAGTACAAATCAGTTTCAAATCTTTCCAGCTAAATTATCTCAACGCACTTCTAAATTTGATTCAAGCAAAATCGCGGTAAACACATCTACAAATTATAATAGTGAATTCTAAGCTCACCTCATTATTAACCTTTTACGACCCAACTCTTTTACCAAAGGGTGTGTGTCTAACCACTCCTTTCCAAAGAGGTTTCTGCAACATAAATAAAAGATGTAATGCAAAAGTGCTTTCCCCGCACCTGGTGGTCCATAAAGAATGACTCTTTATCACAGTCACAGTAATAAATATGGTCGCATTCACAGCGACTACAAAATACTGAAGGTATAAGGATAAATAGAACATCAAGTCCAGGTGAAATTATCTTTGGAGGAGAAACCCCAAGACTCTAATTGGCCGCTCAATAACCTAAGGAAATAAAAACAGAGGACCGAAAAATTAATTCAACATATTGACACAATCACACCCAAAACATGTATTTGCTGCGACAAGGAATAAGACATAGTACCAATCATAGCATATGACTGCCCATAATATACATATTAGAAAACTGAGCGAGTAAAAATTGTAAGAACACCAACCTGTTGATCTCACTGTTTGATCGATACACTACAAAGTAAGCTATAAGAGATATTTCAACTGTCATTATCAATATCATCCTCTCCCGGAACCAAGCAGGCGGGTGATACACCATACCAGTATTGCCCATACAAAACTGGTTTTGTCAGTTGAGAAATCAATGGTCTTTCACGTCTCGTAAGCGACATTCTAGTTCCCTATAGAAAGGACATTTTATCATTCTTGGATGTATTCCAGAGAAGGTCATTTGGTCATTCATAGAAGTAGTCCAATAATCCAATTACATAAGGTAATCCTAAATGTTCCAACCTTAAAGGCTAAAGGCATAACTAAACACGCAATCACAAACAATTACAATGTAGTTAACTGAAGATGAATCACAGAGCAAAATATATATTTCAGATTTCATCTCCACACAAAAAAAAGAAAAAAAAAAGAAAGAAAAGAAAACGTTGATGTCCAAACATACCAAGTTATCCCTTTGATTTCCTTAATGAGCATTTGGACTCTAAGAGCTCCGATGTAGGACATGAGAACGTAATGCATACAACAATTGTTGCATCAACAAGACTTAAACACTACCAGAGATGTACAAAACATGATAAACCATTGGTGATCTATCTCAAGCAGTGCTTTTACCCAAATTATCTGAAAAATCTCTAAAATGTCCAACATTTTGATAAGAGACAATCTAATTTAATAAAAGAGCTTCTTAAATGCAGATTGATAACCATACAAGCATACATGCATTAAAAGAATCAAAGAACAGATTTTCAGATGTTGAAGCTTAAATCAAGCTCATACATGCATCATCACTTGAAATTAGGAAAAAACTTAAAAAACTGGAATTTAAAGATGGAATCGAAGCACTATAACACTTGATAGGAACAATAATATGACAGGCATTGATCGGCTCATACCTCTGAGAATAAGAAATGGAGATTATCGTGCTTCGATTAAGGTTTAAACCTTCCTCCAAAACTTTATAGGCTACAACACTCATGTTTAAGCTAACCATGTGTGGGGTGTAAGTTGCTGTTCAATAGCTTTTCAATAACCAAACTAGAGACCTTAGCACTACCATTTAGTTAAGAAATTATAAATTATAAAGTAGTCACTATTCAGGATTCACGTTGAGAAATTAGAAACGGGATTTGGAACGATCCCAAAAAGAATGAACAATTGCAGAAATAAATGAAAAGTTGGACCAAAATGTGATCTGTGAAAATGATCTCAAGAGGCTACTTGAACATCATATCTTCGACAATATAAAAGTGAAAACCATTAAACACCTTTGATTTCCTTACTGTTTTGAATGTTGCAAAACTTTTTTCTTCTTCTTCTACACTCAATTTTGAGTTCATAAACTCTATAATGACATACTGGTTTTGTTTAAGCAATGTCAGAGTCTGCTTCGACTTCGATATTATTTTTAAGACTTGGACCTGTGCAGCCCTTTCCCAAGCTCCTTATATTGTTATATGCTGTTGATCATCCATCCGCTGGGAAGCTCCCAATCAAATTTTTGATAGTTGGAGAACTGAGATGAAACTAATCTCAAGCAATATTTACTTAGCATGCAAATGTTGGATTGATCAACTATAAGTTTTTAGAGCTAATAAATTGAAGGCTTTCTATATGAGTTTCCATGCAGAGTTTCAGACTGAATTTTATATATGTTAATTACAACGAGAGTACGATTTGAATTACCCTTCTTGCAGTTATCACAAATAGTCCTTTTAAACAAATTTAGTTAAATCCAGATACATGGGCCTTATAGAACATGGGAACCACAACTCGTAACAATACAAGGACGCTATTCTAGGATCATCTCCCAATGATGACTCTCACAGGCACAATTTTTTTTTATGCCCCCAGCCATCTTTAACAGTAACTGTGTTTGTTTCTCTCCTTCATTCATAGGCTCAAAATACACGAGGGACACGTCCAAAACTGTAATACGTACTCTGTGTTTCTGGTTGAAAATTTTGAAGATGTTTCCTCTAGGAAGTGAGGCTCTCTGCTGTTCATCCATAACTCCCCTGCACCTTTTCCAAGTTTTGTTAGAATAGTTGTATGAACACGGCAACAAAAGTAGAAACGAGGAAACAGAAGCAATCCAACTGAATAACCAAAGCGCTGGATTAGGAGGTTCCTAAGGAAAGATTTAAGCCCCTTCCAATGGTGCATTAAAGGCCAATGCGTCTTCCTCCTCACGGGATTCAATGGTTAACAAACTTTGCACTAGAGATGACAATATAACTCTCTCTCGGGCGGGAAGAAGAGAAGAAGAAAAGGACTGGTTTTAGTTTTGTTTCTCACGAGTTGAGTTTCGATCAAGTCTTCTCTCTCTATGGACTCACAGTCCCTATTTATAGAGGTTAGGAGGAAGAGAGACCAACTCCTAATAGAACAAAGAAACCTTTGCTTTCAAGAAAAAGGCAAAACAAGTTTAGTCCATTGGTCAAACCACTAAAACAAACCTGATGTGGTGGATAACCAATGTGGGACTATCTCTACTATGCACTAAAGTGGAGAGAACACATATGGTTCATCTCCTCCACTTTGCACACTCCCACAAGTATTTGAAATACACTTAGAGATTCCAAAATCCCCCACTATTTCAAAATACTAATAGTCCCCCACTATTTTGGAATAGGATATTACAAAGAAAGGGTTAACGAATGCCGGAGAGAATCGAAAAACAATGCATAAATCTTGGTGCTTTTAGGGCTTGAACCGGTCATAGGGTAACATGTCTTATAATGTGAAAGTGGTGGATTAAAAATCTTTGAACCAACATTCCTTTGTAGTAAAATAGAGGACATGCACCCACAAACATTTGTTTGCTTTTTTGGCCCAGCTACTGTGTTATGTAGACCACGAATACTCATAAGAACCGACCAGGTTCTACATTCACATAGGTGGATATCCATCAAGTGTACATAAACTAAAATACACTATCTCATAAAAAAAATAATGGACTATGGATTCCATTAAGAGTAAAATAACTCATCCTTTTCTCATTGCTATTCAAGTTATACAAAGTATACAATAATGCTATCTAGTCATAGGGTGGGGCGTCTCAAAGAAAGACAATCAAAGAGCTTTTACGAGGTGACTTGTTTTCCCTTTGAACCTACTTCATGGGATCTCCAATCACATAGGTCGATTAAAGCCCTCTATCTAAGGCAAAGTCCCATGACGGCGATAACCACTTGCCTCCAAAGAAGTGGTGCGGTTAGACATGTGGCCAAACTAAGTTAACATAAAGTTGCAATTAAGTTATATCTCAACTTACATGATTTGCACATAAGTTAACATGTCTTAGCTATTGCAATGAGGCAGTTACAAAGCATATACACATCGGAGGTTGTTTAGAGCCAATGGGAAGATTTGCCAAGAGGTTGCTAACCCACTCAAAGATCATCACATGCCTTTTCTAAGGCGATTAGCTTGGATGATATCCAAGACTTTCAATTTCCACCAAAGGTAAACACATAAACATTCATTGGATCCGGTTTACAACATATTACCCTTAACAACAATAATGGAAATCTACTAAATATAGTCCATAATCAATGGCTCTGCTATAGTACTTGGATAATCGACAATATACATCAAAGTTCCTTATAAGGACCACAATGGGTTATCATTTCGATTATGCCATTAATGTAGGCAATGTCATGTCTCACATACATTATCCATCAAGTACAATTGGCTACCAATGATATTGACTTTATTTAGTATGAGAAAACAAAATGAGATTATTTTTTCATAAGATGGATATTTGCCACAAAAGGTGTTAAACATGCTTACTATCATAATATCCATACTTTTCAATGAAAAATATTTCTACTAAGTGCTATAACAATATAATGAGACCAACATGAGTTTTAATTCCTATATTCACGATCATTCAATTACGTAGTGCCGAAATTCCCTATACCATCCGGCCGGGACTGGTTTAAGGATTATTGTGGCCTTCAACCATATTCAAACGTCAACATCTTGACAACTGAATATAGCGATTCTGAGAAATGAGTTTAACAACATAATAAACTATCAACGGTTTATGATGTGTTTTAAATAGAATTTCTCTCGTCTCATACACATTCTCAATGCTAGCTTTTCATGATATTAAATCATCTAAACAAAGAGAGATTAAACACATATGTCTTGGTTTTGCTCTAAAGAAAGTACACATTTTTATCAACAACGGTGCTTTGACATCCATATGACACTAATATGTTGTTGAATTGCTCATACCATTTATATGAATCAACTCATACAAAGATTTAACTAAATTGCTCATCACCGGTACTACTTAGTATTGTAGTTCCGCATTAACTAAACTAGAGTCTTTAGAATTCTCAGAAGAAATTCTAGTTATATGAGCAAGGTTTCAAAATAGTATAAATCTTGTCTCGATTGAAACCCCTTGGCTATTATTATTAGCATTGTATTTTGCAATACAACTATCAACGCTTTTAGTTTTTTCTTTTGAAGATCCAATTCAACCTATAGATCCCCAATAAATCAAGAGTCCAGGTTTAGAGGAAAGTTGTATCCTTCCAAAAAGGACACTTCTCAAAGAGACAATTTCCTTATAGGTTAATGAATCTTCCTCAAGAAACATATAAACATCATCACGTGAATGGTGGAAATAATTGATAGTCTTCCAAAAAATAATGGGATTATCTTATGTAGTTCATTATGCCAATTTTCAAAAAAACAAATGACCTCAAATAAAATTAGCATATAAGACATTCAATAATAGTGTGGTATCTACAAAATTGTTATCACCATGACAAGAAAACAAACATCACTATTATGAGTTTCACCAATGAATATCTACTAGATAATTCTAGGTCTCAAAAAGACTTCTTTTTAGATTCATTCACAATATTTTGGCAAGACACCCCCACATTTTGAAGCATTTTTGATAGGCCTAAGACCTTTCCATACTTTGTTAGTTCAAATGTCTCTTCCAATTATCTTGTGAGATGAACTATGGTAAAACAAGTGTTATGCATATGGGTCACCACCCCCTACAGTTCAATAGTTACTTTCAACCTAATCAAACTTTCATGCAAAAACACATTATACCGCTTCTTAACACTAAAAGAAACAACAACAATAAAATGCACTCTTCTTATGACAAGAATATATTTTACTCAAGTCTATGATTCTAGATCATATAAACATAGTCATATTATGTTCATGTTATCTATATGAAAGGAAATCTACAAAAGATTCTAATGAATCTTAAAGAATAGAAGAATCGGATTACGAGAGATAATATCATTATCATCCTTCTTTTTCATCATTCAACATTCAACTATCATAGGGAGACAATCCACGACTTGTACATCACCTTAGCTATTTATCCATAGTCAAGGAGGATAATGCCTAATAAGACAATACATCTCTTTTGTGGAAAAATAGTCATCTGGAGGATATTGTCTCAAGAAGACAATCCATAACCTTACATCTCCTTGACTAAATTAGGTTTAGGAGGATATAATTGATATTGTTTCCTCTCGTGAGCAACGATACTCATTCTTAATAATATATGACATGGTTAAACTTCATGTCAATGTTAAATAATGCATTCATGCCAAACATGGTAAATATCATATCATAGGTTGGGAAAAGTAAACTTTAAGGTACCCCTACAACAAAAATTAACGATATTTAAGCAAATCTAGCCAATGAATATGCAAAACAACCGAGGACTTCACCTCCTATTTTTACATGAGCTCAAGCAAGATAGGATACCCTATTAACAAGACCTCAAATTATTACCACAACATCTAATGGCTCAACCCATTAATGTCTTCCAACTAGAAAAAAATTACTAATAAACTATCATCAAGTTACGATGATTAATATCCAAAATTAGCATGCTACACAACTTTAACATATGCTATATTAGATATAAGCTACAAGTTACTTCATCTAACATGTATTTTCACAACAAAAGACAATTATAACCATCGCCCAACAACACGTTTCAATAAAGGTAAGCAATTATGCATTGAATACATTATAATTACTATCCAAGATTTGAGTGTGGTTGATATTAACTATCTTAAGGTCTCTCTTAGACCATCTACATACATCTACATATGTACAAAGAAAATTAATATCAAACTACTTCTAGTCAACCCAATTAATTAATTCCTCGATTGATAAACACGTATAATTTGTTGACTAGGTTATTAAAGAAGTTTAAGCTTAGGGATTTCCCTCCTAAGAAAACTAGCATGCAACTCAAGGCAAGAATATCACTATATAATCAAACCAAAAGAATTGCAAATAGTGAAAGAATACGATACCTAACCGATTGAAAACCGGATTACCATATTTTCTTCCTTCCAGAAAAACAGTTCAAAAGAACTGTAACTCTGAACCAGCTCAGGACGAATTGGTATCAAGCCTTATACCACTGGAAAGCTCTTTGAATCAGCTATCCAACACAAGAAGCGGATTGCAAAACCGAGCCTCTGAGCTGAAAGTTATAGCAGTTTCCGTGAACAGAAAAAAAAAAAAGACGAACTTTGACGTGTTTCCTCATATTTGACTCCCACAAACATGGGAGAAAAGTCTACAACCATATAGGGTTTGATAAACCACAAAAGATCAATAAATATTCAATCTTTAATTGGTTCCCTATCAAAACGAAATTATTAGAAAATTTCTAAAGTCATAACCCAATAACACAAACAATAACTCAAAGTAAAAGACTTATCTTTTGATTGTCTTAAAAACACTCTCCTTTGTTCTACTACAAAACTCTTTCCTTAAGATTATTTAGAATAGTTGTATGAACACAGCAACTAAAGTAGAACCGATAGAGCAATAAAGAATCGGGAATAACCAAAGCGGATTAGAACATCCCTTAAGGAAAAAGATTTCGCCCCTTCCAATGGTGCGAAAAAATTGTCTTGATTCAATGGTTAACGGCTGACTGACTTTGTTCCCCCTAGAGCAATATATAATCGGGCGGCCGGGACAGAAGAAGAGAAGAAGAAAAAGGACTGGTTTTAGTTTTTACCGAGTTGAGTTTTCATCAAGTCTTTTCTCTCTATGGAAAAATTCCTATTTAGAGGTTAGGAGGAAGAGACCAACTCCTAATAGAACACTTTGAAACTGGTTGCCTTTCAAGAAAAAAGCAAAACAAGTTTAGTCCATTGGTCAAACCACTACCCACAACAAGAAGTTTTCCAAGCCCCAAGCCCGAACCCAACCCGATGTTGGATAACCAATGTGGGACTATCTACTATGACTAAAGTGGAGAGAACACATATGGTTCATCTCCTCCACTTTGCACACACTCACAAGTATTTTCAAATACACTTAGAGATTCCAACAAGTTTGACATACCAATAATAACATGAAGTGCCTGACAAACTGAATCACTCAAACAGATCCTGGTAAATAAAGATTCGCTGCTTCAAGTTCATTTTACTGATTTCCAGTCTTTCGGAACTAACCTCCCCCACTACCGACAATAAAAAAGAAATAAAAGAGGTTGCTGAAATTATGTATTGAAAATTCAATCTGCAGAATCCAAGTCCAAATGGAAGTTCCAAGGTCAGCCTTAAGCAAGTGTAGTCCTTGGTGGCGAGTTCAAAACGAATAAACCAATTTGGATGGCGTTAATGAAGTTATACCTCTGCAGTTTTAGGCATTGCATTGGCTAGGCACTGGGAGTGAACCCGAGCGACTTTGTGTGAGGTGATGGGCTTAGGTGAGCCTTCCAATAAAAGGATACACATTTCTTAATGACCTAGTTATTTTGAGCAGGAATAGTTGTTTTGCAATGTAAGCCTCTTACCCACTGTAGACAGAGATGCCCCACTACAGGATACTACACTGTTGTTTCACAAGCATGCAACTCCTTCACCTAAAGCATCAATCTATCTATAATATGGCACGACTAATTGCTTCAGGAGAGACAACAGGATTAGGAAAACTTACAAAAGTATAATCAAAGCTCTTGAATAGGTAAATGGCTCAAGATATCAACCTCTTAAGAGCCAAGAGCAATCAATGAATCAACAAAGACAAGAAGATAAAAGATAATAACAAACATCTTCTATAATCATCACAATAGGGAAAACCTAAGCAAAACCTTCTTTACCTTCATATACTGACAACTATTTGATCAAGGAGACATCTATGCCAAAACTAAAAGCAGATATGAAGCTTTTACATACTACATTTAAGCATGTATCAATATAATACATATTGCATATCTGCAGGGGCATTCGTTTTGGGATTACACTATTACACTATATAGCAGTAGTGTGTCAAAATGTTTAATCTCTTGTAGGATACATACATGATGTCAGTAACTTTTGTTAGCAAGGAAAAGCAACTGTGCAAGTAAAGACAGTTCTCGAGAGTTATAATAAGTATATTTCCAAATTAAATGACATTCAGATGACTATGTACTAGAAATATAATAGTTTCTAATCAAATCAGATTTGATAGTTTATAGTCAAGAAGGGAAAACAAATGCATCCACTTACAAACAATTTTTGGCTTAATTCAAGCATATAGGCTATAAAAACCCTCACTCACAAAATATCTGTATAGGGAGACTTCTACTCATTTTTCCAAGCATATAATATCAGGGAGAAACCAAGACCTTGTAACTGTGAATCTCGGAATGTCAGTGACTTAGACAGGGATAATATAGCAGAGTCAGATGACATATTGCTGCTCCACAACTTCTCAGGTGTAAAGCATGTGTGGAACATGAAAACTGCATTGCCCAGGGATGTACCGAAGAGCCAACTATGAACATCCCAGAAAACCTCAACGGAGTTCCCATCAATAACAATGGACTGGTTACCTCGGAACTTCCACTTTAACCGTTTCACTTGCATCATCATCTTAGTGTCAATACGGATCATGAGACAAGGATCAACGAGGCCACCAGTATCACACTCAATTGCTATGTCATGAAACTTCCCATTTTCAGAAAATTGAGCCTTTGTACAATAAAACCTCTTCCCAAAGATGTGCTCCCTCTTGGCAATATAATTGGCGTCTGAAGGAATTGGAGCTACATTTGATTTCTTGTATGCCTCTTTTGTCAAATCTCCAAGTAGGAGACCTATCTCCTTGTCAAAAACTATTTGAGGTAGAATCCTTCCAATGGTTCAGGCCCTGACCCAAATTTTGCAGATGAAAGATCCCAATATATATGAACTTTACTTGCATCAACCTCTAAACTCTTAGAACCTTTTCTTTTGGAAAACAACCAAGGTTTAATATCAACTTTACAGAGACACTGGTTGGCCGAATTGTCGATCCCAACACTAAGGCCTTGACCCATCATACTCTTGTTCCATGTAACATTAACTAAACAAGAATTACCTCTTAATTTAGTTTGATAAACACAAGTAACCAAATTTTGAGCAGCTTTATTAGAACTCGATGATGAATCAGCGATTTGGACTGCATTTTCACCAAAACAGGTAGGAAAATCCCTCATCCTTATACCAACAACACAACTCTATTCCTTTCTTCTAATAGGATAACTCACTAACCTTAATTTATATATATATACTCAAATTGTAAAAAAACAAAACAGAAATGAAGATGGTAAGTTACCTCAACCAAAAAATCAAGATACCATATCCCAGGTGCTTCAGAAACTGCTTTCAAGGCTTGATATGATTTGGGTATATGAATTTTTTTGAAATTTTAAAAGACTTCCTTCACATATACAGAAATCAGTCAAATTTGACTAAAAGGAAAAGGCCCCACCTTTAAATCGGTGAAATGTGGAGAGTAGTACTGGTTTCAAAGATACCATGTCTCAAAACAGCTTATCACTAAGAAAGCAAATAATAATAGTATGAAGAAAATATGACTTATATGTATCAGAAACTGTTTTCCAAAAGATCTCCTTTACAGATTCAGAAACCAGCCAAAATTTACAGAAAGGACAAAGACCCCACTCTTAAAATAGAACTAAAAAATATCCAAAGAGAGAGAGATAGAGATGGGACTAGTTTCACCATCAGTATCTTTGCTAAAACCAGTACGTAGCTAAGATACTAACTGAAAAAAGATGAGAATGAGGTGAGACTTATAGATATAGGACTTAGGAGCGAGGTTAATAGTAAGGAACAGAGACAACTAAGGAATGAGACCTTGTAATAATGAACATCAAGCCCAGTTTAAAAAACAACAGGGGTATAACTGGAAAGCTGGTTTTTACAACATTACTTCTCCTGGAAAAAGCCAAGAAAGAATCTCTCTCTCTCTCTCACACATAGACAGAGTGGTCAGAGAGTCTCAGTTACACATACAGACACAGGGACAAAATAATACATAAAGACCGTTTCTTTAACAGACATAATCACATGCCATTAGAGCTGAGAAATCAAAGTTATGATGCCAGCAGCATTCTTAAACTTATTACTAATTTTTTCATGTTTTTTTTGGTAGGGAAATAAGTATTCTATGGGTAAGACTTTTTAAATGAAGCAGGAAATTGAAGTAAAAATGATTAAAACTGTAGAAGTAGTACTCAATGCCCTGTGGTATCAGGAGTAAACCTTTTTTTTTTTACAATGGTTGCTTAAGGATTACACATCCAATTACAGTATTTATTGACATGTAATTATGCAATATTTGACATGCTCACCAAATTGTTTGGCATTTTATATTAATTCAAAAAGTAGACCTACATGAATTGAAGTATAGTCTTTTTATGATATGAGCTCCCTGTGTCATCTTACGATAGCACATTTTTCTTTTCGTTTTTTTTGTTATTATTGAAAATGTGGAGGGTAGATCAAATGAACTAATATTTTCAAGTTGTGGTATAGTTGGAGGGTCACCCTGAAACATTGAGGGACACTAATAACCCAAAACTTTTGAGGAGAAGAATTGGTGCCATCATCTTCATGAAAATATTGATGTAGCACCTCTATGTGGTCCTTCAAGAAGATCAGAACATTAATCTAACAAAAGATGCCCAACAAGTATCTGATCTTCCAATGTAGACCCGACTGGTGTTGATTTGAAAGGGAGAATACGTGAAGCCCAACTTGGAACGACAATACAGTTGTTACACCTTTCTTTGTTCCCGGAATTTTTGGTAAGGCCTATAAATTATCATTTCATAATTATTTATTTATTTATTTATTATTTTTTTTTTGAGCAAATGGAAGTTAGCCTCTAAAAAGCAGTGACTCCCTAAAATTACAAAATTACATACTCGATGACAATTCAACTAAGGACCGTGCTGAATGAGGGTCTAGACAAAAGTAAGTAGGGGCCGTCTACCTCTAAAAGCTAAACTATGGGCGACAAAGTTTAGAGTTCTACTAACATAGTAAAGTTTATACTCAACTAATTTAGATAATAAATAGTATATATCATGAGCTATAGACGTTGTTCCCCAATAAAATATTGTTTTCTCACGGCTCCAAAATAGGAACAAAGGGTTTGGCAGTATGATAATATTGCTACTTTATTGATGTGCAACCGCTGTGCTAATTTCAATCCTTCAAAGATAACTCTGGCTTCAGCCTCTTTTGCGTCCCCAACTCTACCCCTGTCATGTCTTGCATCAATGCATACACCAACGAGTTCCATAAAGCAAAATTGAAGCCTATTTGGTGTAATTGTCCACCCGGGATGCATCGTAGATATATAAGACCAATCTGAGCCTATGCTGGGCCAATTGGTACTCCTGCTAATAAGTGGTTTGTTGTTCTTGGTGATGTAAGTGTTTGCCCTGAAAAGGATAACGATGATAGGAGTTTATTTGTTGTTGAATATGAGATCATTCCGATCAATCCATATGGAGTACATGGTTGTAGCTCTGAGAGCTAAAGCATGTCTATGATGTCATGCTTAGTATTGTGTCAATTGATAAGACTACTCAAAACAGAGCTGAGATTATCACTCAGGTTCCAATTTTCAGTTCTTAGGCCAAGACCAGAATCATACCAAATACGCTTGAGCATAGTACAATGGAAGAGAGCATGTGAGGTTGACTCCACCTGATTATTACATCTCGGACAGATAGATAACTGGGCTATATTCCGATAACTCAAATTTCCTATGTCTGCAAGGCATTTTTCACTGCTTTTCATAAGTAGAGCTTTACCGGTTGAGCAGTGTCAAGGTGCTATATGTAATTCCAAAAGAAATGTGAATTTTTTTGGTAATCACTGCTAAGATATTTGTACACTAACTTAACTGTGAGTTCACTATTTTTCTCTCCCAATCATCTGATAGTATCATCATGAACAATTTGACTGAGTGGGATCTTAAGAATTTCATTTGTCACTGCGAAAATGAATAACTCATTTATAATAATCAAGTTTCATACTCTGGTTATGGGATCAATAAAATCGGATACAAACTTAAACTGGTTATTGGCTTGGGTGGTGGCCCAAAGAGTTTATTGTCACGTATGATAGGGATCCATAGATCCAGCCAAATGTCAATGCTTGCACCATTACCAATATGCCAACACAAGTTTGGCAGGAATTTATTGCAAGCTTTTATAATGCTCTTCCAAATTTTGGAAGAATGAGACGAGTTTTTTGTTCTAAAAAGTAGCTACTTAAGTTAACTTAAAATAAGTACGTAGGTAAAATTTTATCTATAAAATGAATTCAGCCCCAATGTTTTGTGAATATGATATACTCACTGTAAAGATCATCTCCATAAAATTTCAGTTCATTTGGAAACCTCTAACATTAGCAAAAAATTATTGCAAAAACTCAATATTTCTAGACCGTTAGATTTTTTTTTAAAGATGACAACAATTTTTATCTATGTTAGAGGTTTCCAAATGAGCTGAAATTTTGTGGGGATGATCTTTATGATGAGTGTTTCACAACCACAAAAAAAAATTAGATTTGAATTCATTTTATAGGTGAAGTTTTACTTATGTACTTATTTTAAGTTAACTTATGTAGCTACTTTTTTTGAGAATGATAATATATATATATATATATATATATATATATATATATATATATATATATATATATATATCTGACTCCTAAAATGACCTTAAATAAGTACTAAATCTAAAATAACCCACAACTTCATTTACAAAATGATTTAAAACCTAATATTTTATGCATATGATCTACTAACAATAAAGAACATCTCTACAAAAATTCAACTCGTTTGATATCCTCTAACTTAGATAAAAATTGTTGTCCACTTTTGAAAAAATATCTAATGGTCCAGAAATGTCTAGTTTTTGCAATCATCTTTTGCCAATATTAAAAATTGTCAAACGAGTTGAATTTTTGTAAAGATGTTCATTATGGTTAGTAGATCATATGCACAAAAGATTAGGTTTTAAATCATTTTGTAGGTGAAGTTGTAGTTGTTTTAGATTTGGTCCTTATTTAAGGTCCTTTTAGGAGCTGGGCTATATATATAGGTAGGTATATATATATAGGTATAGTAATTTATATTCAGTTACAAATGTTTTTTTTTTAATAAAGCTTGGGGTTACAGACCCCCCCTGTTCATTAACGTCTCAAATACAAGTGTCCTGCTTTGTCCTCACCCACAATGTCTTGAAGTCTAGCTTCAAAAGTGGGTTTCTGAGTAGTTGCAACCATTATAAATCTCCGCCAATTATGCCGATTACATTCAAAACGTGAATGAAATCCACCTTTTGCATCCTAGAAACAACATCTTTGATGGCCGCATGGATGTCCCAAAGAAGCATTCAAAAAGCTAGTTCCTTTCCCATCAAAATTTGAATTGCATTCATGGAGTCGAAGCAACTAATTTTTTTCGTTTTTGGATCAAATCGCAACCAAGTAAGCCTTCATAAATGGCTTTCATCTCTTGATATAACATAACCTAGTTCCTCCCCGATTAATGCGCCTAGAATTACTTCTCCATTAGAGCCGATAAGACCTGCCGGTGTTATCCATGGACCAAAATATCGCCCGATATATCTCCGATATATATCGGTATTTTGGTACAATCGACATCGATTTCCGACATATATCCATCGAATATAGAATTTTTCCCGATATATATCGGAATTTCCGATATGAAACTTTATATCATTTCGATATAATCGATATATATCGGTTGACTTTTACCATTTTAAAATATAAATCCGATATTTCAATATATCCGATAGGATTTTAAATATATTTGTTAAAAATGGATATATATCCGATTTTAAAATAGTTCGATATTTTCCGATATATCGGTTGGACTTTTTTACCATTTTAAAATAAAACTATATATAATAATATTTGGGTCCACCATTATATATTTTCGATATTTTAAATAGTTTGGGCCTTGGATATGTGATCATCGGTTTTTGAAGCATCATCGAGTTGTTTGTCCACTTCCGGTTTGGTACATATGCAACTGGATTGAATGCATTGTTTGTAAGAAGCCTCGATGCCAAGCTTGTCCAAGAGGGACTTTGCATCTGGATTGAGCTTCACCTGAATTAAAAGCTCTTGCAGATAGACTTTCATGGTGTTCATAAGATTGGTATAGATAATTTGTCATGGTAGTGATTTATGTTCAAAGCGTCTCTGGTTCCTCTCATTCCAAATGAAGCTTATAGCTGCACAAGCAAAAGCTTTGATAATCTCAGCTGTTGCTGAGTTAGAGCTACAGATACTCATGATATGGTGTCACTCACTGTTTGAGCTCAAAATTGATGCATTGATGCCTAACATGGATTTGACTCGGCTCCAAATATATAGAGAGTATTGGCAATCAAAGAAGAGATTATGTGAGTTCTCCCTAGCCATGTTACACAAACAACAGCTTGGGGAATGAAGGACTTTCTTTTTAATAAGCCTATCTTGAGTGGGAAGACTATTGGCAAATAATTGCCAAGCAGTGAAGGAATGCTTGAGCATGACAAGTTTACCCCAGACAAGGTTGAACCAAATCACTTTCTCTCTAGGGATTCTCATAGCTTCATAAGCCAACTTGGAGGAGAAGAGTCCGTTAGAACTTGGAGTCCAAATAATCTTATCTTCATGTAGGAATCTGTTGATATTTGTACCCAGAATCATGTTTTTAAGAGGTCCTAGAGGCAGAGACATAACATGATCATTCCAGGACCCCGGAGAGCAGACTTTAGCATCAAGAGACACATGCAAAAGATTTCTAGCTTCAGGCATGTCAATAAGCAGAGTCTCAGAACACCATGGGTCATACCAAACATGAGTGTTTTCTCCATTGGAGATGCTGTATTTAATAAACCTCTTAGCGTCATCCCTAGACTTCAAAATATTAAGCCATACCCATGAACAATTTTTAGGGGCTTTGAGGTGCCAGAAAAACTGATGTTTAATATGGTTGTGCCATGTCCATTCTGTCCAAAGAGAGTTTTCTTTAGACACTAGTTTGAAAACCAACCAGCCCTAGATATGCTGCTTTGTTCGAGAGCCTAAGATTCATGATGCCAAGCCCACCTTCTTTTTTACTCATTGTAGTTCTGGCCCTACTTGCATGGTGCATGCTTCCTTCCATTTTAGGCCCACTCCATAGAAATCTGTTACATATTCTTGTGACCTCATCAAGGACAGAAAATGGCAAAATAAAGGTTCTAGTCCAGTATACATGAAAGGATGAGAGAACCGAGTGAATTAATTCAAGTCTGCCAGCATGAGAAAGACACCTTGACTTCCAATTTTGAATACGGTTAGTAACCTTTTCAATGAGAGGCTGGCATACCCTTTTGCCAAACCGAGAAGAAACAAGAGGCAGTCCAAGGTAAGTGACAGGTGGTTGAGCAAGGTTAACCTCCATGATGTTAACCAGGAATTGACTTTCTTCAAGATTCAATCCTCCAGTGATGAGAGTAGTTTTGGAGTTGTTAATATTAAGACCAGTTACTTAAGCAAAGGTGTTTAGGATCACCTTAATAGTGAGCATAGACTGCATATCTCCCTTGAAGACTGCATATTCAGTTACAAATGTTGATCTTACATAAATTTTACCTTTCCCAAAATTTGTACTTGCCTCCACGTAAAACTTAATTTTAGTTGGGATGATCTAGTTACTTAGGGGTTATAAAATAACTGCTAGTTAGGGGGTTCACCTTTGTTGAAGAAAATGACCATATAAATAACAAGTGTCTATTTAACAAACTTAATTAGACTTGGATTGTGGTCTCAACTATCAAAGTTCATCTTTAGTTTGCAAACATTTTCCTAACAACAACCTAATATTATAGCCTAATGAGAAAAATGTAGTGGTTTTGTTCATTAATATTGTTATTTGTTAGGCTTTTTTAGGAATGAAATTTCATTTTCACCAAAATCTTGATATGTAACGCTAAATAAAGAGACTTTCCATGTACAACATGTAAATTGACAAATCACATGGTAATCACTCAATGGTTTATGTGCAACCGACCTATTTTTGTCCACTTTTATATGCCCACGTACAACCATCCATCGTCTATAATTCTATAATTTGTGAAAATTATGAACATATAAGCTGAATGTATTTTCAATGCAGATGATAACTAAATTCTGATACATTCAAATTGTGTTGGAAGCAGTGTTCATGATTCTGAATGGAATGTCAGAATTCCGCAGGATAAAAAAACAACATAGAGTCGAAATATTGATGATTTTGAAATTAATCGAAATCAAAATATGATATAGGTTGAAATATTGTGAATTTCGGTTTTTCAGATTTTCGGAATTCCAATAATTCCAAAATCCCTAAGGGTGTGTTTGGCAACCAGGATTTTAGGGTGGAATTCAATTTCTTTGGAATAGAAACCTCAAATCCCCAAAATCAAAGAAAATCCCTAATTTATAGTTGGAAGTTTTGGAACTTGAAAGAGATTCCAAAAAACTTCCAAAAACTAACTATATCGTGGAACTTGAAAGAGATTAAAAACTTAAAACTACTTATCGTGTACAGAAGCGAGTTCTTGTTGCTATTGTCACATTTGCTCACCATGGGCCGTGGGCCATGGCCCATGTTCGAATACTAATTCTGGAATATTTTCTTAGGGCATCACCAATGCAGGCCCTCAAAATAGAGGGCCACGTTAGCATTTTAGAGGTTAGGATAAAGGACAAACATGATATTGAGGACTTCCAAATAATGGGTTCTACAATGCAACTTCTAAAAAGTAAGATTAAAATCGTGAGAGACTCTATCATAACAAGTTCTATTGGAATAGTGGTAGATGTTTGAGTCTTGAGTTAGTTTGGGAGTGAGTAGGTTGTGAGTTCGACTCTTCCCAAAAATTAGCAAAACGGGCCGGGTCTTTAAAGCAATCGGTAGGAATAAAGGCCATATAGGGGCTGCATTATGAAGGCCGCATTGGTGATGCCCTTATAACATGGAATTTGGAAAACATACGGAAAGGAAATATATGTTTGAAAGAGAGGCAGTAGGTTACCATGATTTGTGGTTGCCATGCTTTTGGATTAATAGTGAAAAGTGAGAGCTATCATAGATTCATTGGGTGGTGCTTTCATCCTGAAGAAAGTATCACGCTTTGCGAAGTGTATGTGTTA
The DNA here is from genome assembly GCF_015680905.1 of Coptis chinensis. NCBI lineage: Eukaryota > Viridiplantae > Streptophyta > Magnoliopsida > Ranunculales > Ranunculaceae > Coptis > Coptis chinensis. The sequence goes on from NC_141460.1 coordinate 86,599,534, forward strand.
CTTTAACAATAAGATAGGCATGTTAGAATCATGAAGATCTTAACAAATAAATAAACGTTTGTTCAATAATTATTGTGCAATTTTTTCCTCCAATTCCTCTAAACATGCAATTATTATAGTTGAATAAGTTTGTTTGATATTCATCAATTCCTATAAACCTAGAGAAGAAAATTGTAATTCAAGGTTGGTTATGGATCTGAATTTACTAGTATTAGGTGTCCAAAGAAGCACATGACATGAATACATCACATGATCCACCATTCCACCATTGCGTATATGAAATAGACAGAGTTGTAGTCTAGAATGAAATTTTGAACTAACTGACCTTGACATGCCTATCATATATTGATATGTGCACTATCAATCCATATATGAATTATGATTTGAAACATTTTATCCACTCCCTCCCCACCAAATAACATAAACAAACAAGGAGAACAAAGAAAGAATGTTGATAAAATGTTTTAAGTGTGAAATTCTTTTTGATAACACGAAAAGTTTACAGCGATATCAACTAACCAAGTTTTAATTAATCGGGGAGTGACTCTGCAGGACAGGATAGATCGGGGGAAAGTAATTCTTATAACCTTTTTTTTTTTTAATTACTCATAAAGATAGGGGCAGATAAAAAGTCAAATATACTTTTAATGCGAAATTAAAAACGGCTCGGGTAAATGAAAAATCAAATATACCCCTGGCACGAAATAGTAAATGGCCCGATCCAACTGAAACGACTCGGTGTATATACTATATAGCATGAACAATTATTGTTCATACCTCAATATAAGCTATGAACAATCATTATTCATATATATATTCGTATGAACAATGATTGTTCATACCTCAACATAATGTATTATCAGTAATAACACATATTGGAGTATGAACAGTCATTGTTCATACATATTTGGGTTGTTCATACTTAACATGAGCTATGATCACTCATTGTTCATACCTATTTGGGGTTCATACCTCAACATAATGCATGATCAGTAAGAACATATATTGGAGTATGAACAATCGTTGTTCATATATACCTATTTGAAGTATGAACAATCGTTGTTCATACATCAACATGGCGGATCTATTAATGGACAAGTAGGGGGCCCCTTCAACTTTGGACCCAAAAAAAGTTACTAGTGTTATTAATTCAAAAGGAAAACAAAAAAGGTATAACTGCTATCTCTCTTTCTGTCTCAGTAATTTGTTTGTTAAATCCAAGTAATTTGTTTGTTGCATTTGATAAGAAAGGTTTGATACGTCTTGTTGAATTTTATCCGAGTGATGTTTCCCCTAAAACTCTTATGATACTTCATGATCAGCTAGATAATTATATTATCGATGTGCGCTCTAGCCATAAATTTTCATAATTAAATGGAGTCAGTGATCTTGTTAGGAATTAAGATGGTAGAGACAAAGAAAAGTATCGTCTATCTGTTAGTGTTTTTGTTGATGACATTGTCATTAATCTTGTCTGCATTACTCGCCCCATCGTGGAGAGAGCATTTTCTGCTATGCACATCATAAAAAACCGATTGCGCAACCGAATGGGAGATGGTTGGCTGAATGATTGTTTGGTTAATTACATACATCGAAAATGACATTTTTGATTGTGTTGATGATGAAGCAATCCTTCAACACTTCCAAAAGATGGGTCGTTCAGCTTCAGGGCATCCTTCAACTCGCCGAGGGCAATTGTGAAAATTATTATGTTATTGGAGGTATGTGAACTGATATTTTTTGCATTTATATTATTATTAAATAAACAATCTATGGTCATTCTTGTTGATTGGTTTGTTTTTTTTTTTTTTTTGTTGTTTTTTTTAATGAAATATTTATTATATTCATTCTATGGTGCCCTGCCTGGATTAATTTCTTGGCTCCACCACTGATTGTTCATACCTATTTGGGGTATGAATAATCAATGTTCATACTTCAACATAATGCATGATCAATAAAAACACCTATTGGAGTATGAACAATCACTATTCATACCTCAATCATTGTTCATACCTCAATCATTGTTCTTACCTGTTTCATGTACGAACAATCACTATTCATACCTCAACATAATGTTTGATCAATAATAACACGTGTTGGAGTATGAATGATTGTTCATGCCTATTTGGGATATGAACAATCAATGTTCATACCTCAACATAATGTAAGATCAGTAAGAATACCGATTGAAATATGAATAATCATTATTTATACCTCAATATGAGCTATGAAAAATCATTGTTCATACATTAATATATTGTATATATAATGTATGTTCACCTATGTGGGTTGTTCATACATCAACATAAGGTATGGACACTTATTATTCATAATAAAACAACAGAAAAGGTAAAATTGAAAAATATTTATTTCAAATCTGGGCTATTTGTCCTTGCAAGTTATTTTCACTCGAAAATTGGTTTTCAGGGTTATTTTTATCCAAAAATTGTCCTTGAGAGTGATTAAAAAAAAAAAGAATAATTCTGAGAGTGTTTTTCACCTCGAAAATGGGCCTTTAAACCAATTTCTTGTTAATTAATCTGCTTCCAACATTACAAAAATCCATAGTGAGTTCATGAGCCAGGGCAAGTAACAACTAGATAACTTAATAACTGGGCTAAGTCCTTACTCCCAAAACCCATAGTCCACATAATAAAATATGGCTAGATAGATTCATTTAAGAACGGGTCCATAGGACATAATCAAGTTTTAATTTAGCTTCTAGTTTGGGTTGACAGATAATTATGGCTTAAGGACAAATCGGGTTGACCACGGCTGAAAGATGATATTACTCTCATTTAAGTTTTTATCAATTAAATCAAAATCAAAATGTCAGCCTGTGGAGAAAATTCTAACGCGACTTTTCAATTTTGTTTTTGACCACCCCAGCACGCTCACATTTTATGTTACAATCGACTAACATGAGATATTTAATTTATTTCATGTTGTACACATGCATAGTGGTACGTGTTTGTATGTTTGTTTGACACATGCATACTGGTGTGTGTGCATGTGTAGTAGTAGTGTTTGCATGTTTGTTGCACACATGCATAATTAATGGTGTGCGCATGTGTGATATATATACACTAGTGTTTGCATGTATGTTATGCATAATAGTGTTTGCATGTATGTTATGCATATGTATACACACATATATAATAATGTTTGCATGTGTGTTGTATACATGCATAATGATGTTTGCATGGGTGTTACACACATACATAATAGCGTGTGCATATTGGTATACACATGTCATACATGCATAGTGGTGTTTGCATGTATATCGGACTGCTACTCCCAAGTTCCAACTTAAAAATATCATCAATGACAACAATATCAAAATCGAGATAAATCACACGATTGATTAACACAATATTCGAGGATTTGAAGAGGAAATTAAATTGTTGTTCAATTGCTTGTTTATCGAATCGGTGTCGAAATTGACCCAATTATTCTTCAATTAACAATAATCTAGAATTGGAAAATTAAAAAATAGATTACAAAGTGAGAAGAATATTTGTCATGAGAGAATAAGATGACATCAACAATGTAAATTTATATATTTACATATGAACATTTTCGTATATTTACATATGAAAATTTAAATTTACACGACAACTATGTTAATATAATTTTACATACTTCTTCAATTGCATAAAATACTGTGTAAATTTAAATTTCCACATGTAAATGTACATTGTCATATGTAAAATACTTTGTAAATTTACATTTTCATATAAACATTTTCATATGAAACTTTAAATTTACATAGGGTAAAGAAAACTGCGTAATTTTATATTATTGTCATATGTAAATACAAATTTACATATGATGATGTCAGCCTGGTTTGTCCTTGAACTGAAATTATTAATGAAGATTGCTTACGTCAGCCCGATTTTCCTCAAATCCATAATTAAATTTCAAGATAGACTTGGGGCGAAACTATTATTGGGCTTTGTCCTTGGGCCATAATCCCTTATGAAGAAAATGGAACAAGGTTTAGGCCCATCTATCTATTATTCAGAGTTTATTCTTTGAATTTCCTGTTCGTTGGAAGTAAACCAATTTGAAAAAGAACCTAACAGAGTATTTTGCCTTTTTTTCTAGTCTCCTCAGTGGTAGAAGGTTCTTCATCTTATCAACAAGGGTCTATGGTTTTGACCTATTATAGGGCGTTTGAGTCACAAAAGAAGCATAGTTATCGTACCAGGATTCAATGCTTAGTTTGTAATAAGAAAAGACTGTGATTACAAGCACTTCGGGATCAAGAACTAAATCCCCCTCTATTGTACCAGGAGCATTAGACATGAGTTATTAACCAATGCTTATATTACTAAGCTACAAGACATGTAGTCACTATTTCATAATCTACACAAAGTTATCATTACCATAATGGGTAGACAGGTACCCCGTCCGAATAGTAATTGCCAAAATTCTGTTCAACTCCAGGAGATTTTTGGTTTTCATTGAATAGTGCAAAAAAGAATACGTCGAACGGTGTTTGATACCTTGGAGTCCCCTTCTGAAGGTGATTCTTGAGATTGTTATTGTAAGTTCTTGCATTATCTATAGTAGCATAGGTTTGATCACCAGCACTAGGCCAGCCACTTTCAGAAACAATAAAGGACATATTAAGGTCCGTATTTCCCACAGCTTTCTCTGTGGCTGTTACGAAACTGTCAAACATAGCATCGAAGAGATTGTAATATTGTAGGTTCCCATCAGTGACAACAGGAGTGGTGGAAGTGAACAAAGCATACTCCAAGCTAATGTGGGTTGGATCAGAGACCAAGGCAAAGTAAGGGTACAGATTGATCATGAGTGGCAAACCGTTCCCATTCAAGTGTTCAACGACGTCTATCATATTTTGATCACCAAAGGCACCTTGTGATGGAGGATAGGATGTAGCGAGAACTGAAGTTGCAACAACAGTAGTAACTACCACGTTTCTTAGGCCAAGTGTTTGTAAACCTGCCTGTAAGTTTTGTATGGCAGGGAGAACATACTGAGCATTCTCCCCTGGAATTACTTCATTACCAGCTGTGATCCACACGATAGCAACGTTGTTGTAGTATGGAACAATATTTGTGTTAAGCCAATCAGTTGCGGCTTGTTGGCTATTTGCCAAACTAGCTAGATCCTCATTCCTTGTACCAACAGAGACAGCAATGTCTGTAAAACCTCTCAATGCTTCTAGGACTGCAGCATTTGGTTCAAAGAGCCTAACTCTTGAGATTCCTTTTCGGTGGATGAAGTCTATTACATTGCTCGGGGGTAATAGATTATCTCCATTTAATCCATAATTGATCCCAGCATCCGGTGCTCCTGCAAAATGTCAATGAAAAATAAATTCCAATAAACGTAATTAGTGGGTAACGGTTCTATTTTTCAAAAAATTATTTTTTCTTAAAAAACATTTTTATGAAAAAATATTTATTTTTAAAAACAGTTTTTAAATAAACATGATTGGGTTGTGATTTTTGTTAAAAGCTATTTTATCAAACCATTTTTTGTATTATATTTCTCGACATATTTCAGCATAAAGTACTAAAGTCTAAATCATCCTGGCAGTTCATTTGCTTCGAGTGCCCAAGTGTTTCTCTCAAAGAAAAACAGTTTTTTAACTTGAAAAACAAGTTTTACCTAATTATCATAAAACAAGTTTTTTGGATGAAAAATTAAAAAAAAAAAAAAATAGAGACCAAACGCATTTATTTTTTCAAAAAATATTTTTTCACTAATAAACACTTTTTGGCAGTAAATAAATAGAATCCAAACACCTCAAACTTTGAGAAGTTCTCATATTTATTTAATTTTCTTACCCTAATAAAAAATGAAATAAATGTGGTATGAAATTACTTATAAAGCCTATTTGCTGAGATATAATCATAATCATGATCAACTTTGCCCACGTAGGTTCCATCGCCTCCTACACTGCTCTGTAGGCCACACAATCAATCAATATATTAAAAGAGCTTAAACTGAAGCATTTCACTAACATTTTTCACTAGCATACTCATTTGCTCTTGTATATTATTAATAACCGAAAAACAAATGAATGCATTAAAGTATAATCAAAGGGACAACTGCACAATAAAAACAAGGGTATAAGCCAATTAGGATTCTTTCCCCCTAGATGGGTCAATCTAAATTGATTTTTTTTTTGTACTTGGAGGAGACCCTAATTTCCCCATCTAGTGGAAGAAAATCCTAATTGGCTCATCTAGTAGGAAATTAATACTAATTAATCCTAAAAACAAACCATCAAAAGAAAAATAAAAAGAATTGTAATATTTATAATGTTGTTGGAAAATTCACTAACGTTTACCAAAGTGAAGAGGAGAGATATAATGAAGCAATCTTTTACAAGATAACAACAATAAGAAATCTTAAGCAATTTCATATATGAGGAATCTTGTTACAATTTTCAAATTGTGAGGACTTAAAAAAAAAAATCAATTTTTTAAAACAAGACTGTAATATTTGAATTGGAAAGTCTTCTGTTTTTTTTTTTAATATTTTTTATCAAAAACAAAACAAAAAGAATTGGCAAAACATCGTATACAACAAGTCAGAAGCTTGACCAACAATGGCGAAAACTGCCTATACATTGCCGATGTCTAAAAAAGTCAAATATACACTATTATAAAATCGAGTTTTCATTTTTGTTTTTGACTCTTTTCCTTTTTTTTAGGCAACACTATTGTTAGCTCGCAACACTAGGCAGAGACATGAATTTCGGGTGTAAAAAAAAACCCAGCTAACACTCCAATTCATTAATAACTTGGGGTTTAGGGTCCTCATTGCAAGGACCTCCAATGAGAGCGCTAGGCGTTGCTTACATTTTTCATCTTTTGTTGTGACTTGTATGTGTGTGATGGCTTTGTTTTTTTCATTTTGGATACCAGGAAGTTAGGACACCAAATGATGCATCAAAATTCACTTTGGAGTCCCTAGCTGTTTTAAAAAAAAAAAAAAAAAAATCACTTTGGAGTTAGGAGACAATTACAAAAGCTTAAACAAGACAGAGTCAGATTAGAGTCAATCTGCATTAGTTTATCAACCTGTCTCGCCCAATAATGGACTGGGCCATTGGAGTCAGATTGCTTTTGGGTGCAAACCAAGCTCAGCACGATTGGTTCCAAGCTTAGGGGCAAGGTGGACTAGCATCCTAATGTTAGATCACTAATAAACATATAACTAACTAATAAGCTCTAGTACTCACCGAATAGTTTAGTGGACAAACTAATAAGCCGAAGAAGAATGACTTGAGAAATTGAGATGTTCTTGCAAGTCGCTACCACAAGTCATTTGAGCATTGAGCTCCCTTTCTTATATATATATATAGCAAATTAGTAATACAATGAGTTTTGATTTGTTTTAGAAATTAAATTGATACAATTTGATTACCAAATAAGGGGATTAAGGTTCATTTCAAAATTATGTTTCTCACCTTCTCCTTCCCAGAATGATCCTCATTAAATTGAAGGGAATCTGCTTACAGTCACTGATTAGTTCAGAAAATAAAGATTTTGGCTCCTACATACTGACATACCAATTATAAAGATTTGCCTCACAAATTAAGTAGGGGAGTTTAATTAGCTTTTAAATATTTTATAAGTGTCAATTTTATGTAGAATCTCCATCCTTTTCTGGCGAGTTTAGAAATTTGGAAACAATGAATGATTTTTGACATGTTGATGTCCATGACATTGGAACATCCTCGCCAGAGACGGTGACGTAAAATAAATGATTGTTAGATGCTTTACTTGAGGTTTTCTAGCCTTAACAATAGTTTGGAGTGGGATTTGGACCTTCAATAAGGTCACGCTCAAATGCCGACATGTGTGCAAACAAACAAAAGACTCAATTATGAAGTTCAAGATTTAATGTAACATAGTGTTTGCTTGCTCACACGTCTATGTTTGATTAGGGCCGGAAGCAAAAAATTGTTGCAAAATTTAAGGTGCTTTAAATCCCGGTGCCGATGGCATAGCATTCATCCCGAGCTAAAATCTTTCAAAGCATCGCTTTAGCGGTCACGCCAAGGTATTAGGCCGAATGGTGTATGTGCATGACCTTAATAAGGAACTCGAAGGGCTGTGAACACCACTTTAGCGGTCACACTGTTCCAAATATGAGCATGTGAGGCAAGGTCATTTAGTGGTGTGAGACTGTGATTGTGTCGTATGACCTTGCCTCACAACCGTTCCAAGTGTGAGCCTGTGAGGCTGGTAACAACCCAACCCAACCCAACCGTGTCTTCTTGAGTTGTTGCAAAGATAGTAACAGCTAAAGTGAAAGTATTGGCCGGGCTAGCTCAATCATTTTTTTCTTTTTCTTTTTCTTTTTAAAATATATTTTTTTGATAAGAAACTAATTTAGCTCAATCCTCAAATCTGGCAAACTTAAACCGAAGACCACTTCATATATACCAGCAACTTTAAGTCCGAATTCGCCAATTCTTCTATCAATTAATTGGCTCAGAACACAAATAACACATTGTAATTTACAAAAGTACATGAGAACCATTACCATAAGGGGTACACAGGTTCCATGCTTGGATAAAAATTACCAAAATTCTGCTCAACTCCTGGAGCTTTCTGGTTTTCATTAAACACCGCAAAAAGAAATACGTCGAACGGTTTGTTATACCTTGGAGTCCCCTTATGAAAATGAGCTTTGAGATTGTTATTGTAAGTCCTTGCATTTTCTACAGTGGCCAGTGGACCACCAGCACTAGGCCAGCCACTTTCAGAAACAATGATTGGCACATTAATGTTCTTGCTTCCCACTGCTTTCTCTATGGATGCTACAAATGCGTCGAAAATAGAATCAAAGAGATTGTAATAGGCCAGCTTTCCATCCATAATTACTGGAGTATGTGATTTGAACAAAGCATAATCCAAAGTAATGTGTGCTGGATCAGAGGCTATGGCAAAGTATGGGTAAACATTGATCATAAGAGGAAACCCTTTCTCATTCAGGTATTTGGCGACGTTTATCATGTTCTCATCATTGAAAACAGCTTCTGATGGAGGATAGGAGGTGCTAAGAACGGTTGACGGGACCACAGTGGTGACTACTGTATCTTGGAAGCCGCCAAGTGCTTTCAGACTTGCATCTAAATTTTTATAGCAGGGAGAACATATTGAGCGTAACTTCCTGGGATGACTTCATTACCTGCCGTGATCCATATGAAAGAAACTTGCTTGGAATATGGAATTATATTTCTATTAATCCAATCAGTTGCAGCTTGTTGGCTCATTGCAAGATTAGGCAGTTCCTCATTTCTTGTGCCGAGCGACACAGCAATGTCTGTATAACCTTTCAATGCTTCAAGGACTTCAGGTATTGGTTCAAAAAGCCTAACTCTTGAGATTCCTTTACTTCTGATGAAACTTATGACATCCTTTGGGGGTGGCAAATTATCCCCGACTAATCCGTAATTGACTCCTACTGCAGGTACTGCTCCTACAAGATTTGGAAGTAGGATCTGCTGAGACATTACCATAACCATGACAATTATCGACTTTGGCAAATCCATCTTCTTTGTGTTAGACTTTGCATCTCTTCAAAGGATACAAATCTATATAAAGACCCAAATTTTCTTGGGATAAGGCCGGACAGTTGCACAAGTGCGCGCATTACTATTTGTTATCACAGATTCGGGGCTGACATTGAAAATTGTAAATGCCACTTATCGCATACGTATAAACAAACAATGGTCGTGTTTTCTTTAAGGAATCCACATTTCATGGATATCTTGCCAGCTCTCTCTCTTTCTTAGTCCCTATTATCTCTATCCTCCATCTTTCCGATCCTTCTTATAAGTTAGCAAATCGATTATTGTTAAACAAATTGAGATACCCTTATTGCTTTATTTGACGGGCTCCAGGGGTCGAGCTGTCATAGATATCATCTGATTGATTACATACAAGTTTAAGACAAGACTCGGAAAAATCGATCAGTCTTATACCTTTAAATTATGAGAAGTACAATGGTGCTTTATGTTTTTTGCATGAAGTGGGAGATATATACTATTTTTCCCATTCTTCCGCTTGAACAATTACTCCAATGTAAAGCTTAAACGCGAGCAATTATCTAAAAATGGTGCGGTGAAAGGAAATAGAGTCTGGCTGATCCAAGTAAAGGCCTACTTGCAAAACAAATATTTTTATAAATTGCAAGTAAGCTCTGTTACTTTCTAAATATTCGTGGTGATTTGCATTACCTGGTAAAGCTATATGCGAAAATAGAGGTTCAATATATTAAGGTGAACGAGACCATAAATAATTTTTTGTATACAACGAGACCTGCGAAATTCAAAATAAGGATTTTCACCCATCTGAGGCATCAAACTGAATGGACATCGCGATGCCTATGATAAAATTCTAAGATTCAAATAAACTTTAATGAGCAAATGAGACTTGCATGAAGTTTGATATAATGAGAAAGAGAAGAAAGAAGACCCTGGAATAAATGGTTAGAAGCTTGGCACATATATATTCACACAATCGATGCAGTCTTCCTGGCGAAGTTGGTACATTTCGTGCCTCCCATTTCATATCTAATCCTACTGTGTCACTGCGACATTTCACAAACACGGAAAGAGAATGAAAATCTTTTCATTTCAATATTATTACAATCCACATGCAAAGAGATGCATGACCCTTACCATAAGGGGTACACAGGCTCCATACTAGGATAAAATTGCCGAAGTTCTGCTCAACACCCTCTGGTTTCAGGTTCTCATTAAACAAGGCATAAAGATATGTTTCAATTGGATACCTAGTATATCTTGGAGTGGTCCCCTTTTCAAAAAAAATTTAGAAGATTGTTGTTATATACTCTTGCCAATCCTACGCTTGCGAAAGTTGAATTACCAGCACTAGGCCAACCAGTTTCGGCTACAACAATATCTATAGGTCGACCTTCTGTCGGTTCCCACATGGCTGCTACAAATGCATCTACCGTAGCTTCATAGAGATTATAATATGGGAGGCCTTGATCATAAAAAGACTGGAGTTTCTGATCCGAATATCGCATAATTCAATGTATTGTAGCTAGGATCAGCGTACATGGCAAAGAACGGGTAGACATTGATCATGAGAGGGAATGAGTTCGAGTCAAGGAATTTCGCAATCTCATTCATATAGTAAGCGGAATCATATGCGAAAATTGCTTTTGAAGGAGTATGTGAGTTGGAAAGAACTTTAGTTGAGACTGTGGTACTAATATGGACAGACTCATATAACCCAGCTGCTCGAAAACTTGCATCCAAGTTTTGCATTGCAGGAAACACGTATTCGGCATTGGGTCCAGGGATCGCTTCATTGCCGACTGAGATATACTCGATGAATACGTCCTCGTAATAAGGAACATAATTTGTTTGAATCCATTTATTTGCAGCTTCTTTGCTTCCTGCAATTTCTGCCAAATCAACATTTTTAACGCCTACCGAGATTATTAGACCGGTACCTCTTAATGCTTCTAAGACTTCATGATTTGGTTCGTCAATCCTGACACCTTGAATTCCCTTTTCCATGACGAGTTTTATTGCTTCCTTTGGGGGTGGTAGATTGTCCCCTAGCAATCCATAGTTGATACCAATAATTTTACTATCTCTTCTTCTGGCATCTGCAGCATCGTCAATTAGAATATTAGTAATTTAATTCACCTTTTTCAAAAAAAATTGCCCAAGTACGAAAATATTTAAGAAAAAACAATCAATCACAAATTCATATTAATTGGATCAAGGAAATATTTCATCTGGTCAACCGGATTCAGAATAAACCCAATCCAGCCCCAAGCTGTTGACAGATTCTATTGAATCAAAAGCTGGCTCAAGTGCTCAACGGCTTAATTGGGCCCTTGAGTAGTTTGGGCTTTTTATGTGAACTACAATTTGGGCCGAGATCTTAACTTCTAAAATCTTATTTTGCAGCAAACATTTCAAATTGAATGAAATTGATCAAGAGAGCAAATTACAGGGGTTTTACCTGTGAAGACCATTTGGTACGTCAGAACAATGAGTGTGACAAAGATACATCTTTCCCAACTAGTATGCCTCATAATCTTTGGATATTCCAAATAGTTCGATGAGTTTGAGGATCAGAAAGCCAGAAATGACTCGAGATGTTCTTGCCACCACTAGTCTTTTTGAGCCCTCTCATATATACCAATACAATGCGGGTTGACTTGCTTAGGAAATAAATGAAATATGATCAGCTTACTAAATAAGGCTAATTCAAATCCCCGTTTCTCCTTATAGAAGATTTGAAATAAGTAACTTTTCAATTGTTATAAGCCAGGTCATTAACTTTCCATAGCATTTTCATCTTTTTTTGGAGAGTTTAGACTCTAGACATCTGGAGACAGTCCGATTTTGCTGTTCCTAGCTATCCAGAAACAGTTTGTACCGTCGGTTCGGGGCGCATATATATTCACAGAATAGATGCAATTCATCCTGGCGAAGTTGGTACATTTTCACAGGCCCGAAAATACCGGTTGAAAAATCGATTTTTCGCCGATATTTATCTTTTTTTTAGCCTACCGACTTTGAAACATTTGAAATATCAGCTCTGAAAATTAAATTAATTTTAAACCGATATATATATCGGTAAAACCGATATAACGATATATATCAGCGATATATTTCGATATATATCGTTTGACTTGGTTGGACAGTTTGACTTTTGACCAATTTTGTTGACTATTGATTGATATATCCTGATATATATCGGTGATATTTCCGATATATCCCAATTTTTCGATTTTTTTTAATATTATCACCAAAATAGGCAAAAACGATATATCAATCCGATTTTTTTATTTTTCCGATATATATCGATTTTGGAAGGGTCCAAAATATCTTCAAATCTCGAAACTTTCGGCCTTGATTTTCATGCCTCCCATTTGATATCTATATAACAAATAAGGGTGGTCTTTGGACATCCAAACCACCCCCCTAACATTTGGATTTAGCTTATGAGGTGCCCGAATCCAGGACTTATGAGGTGTGGGTTGTTTAATAGTGTGGAACAATAGTGTTGTATCATTCTTGAAGTCAACAAATCTTGGTTTGGACTTTTAGTGGACTTTAGTTGGGCTTTTTTGTCGGGCTTCTAATGGGCTTCGATTGGAGTTTTTTTAGTCGGACTTCGGTTGGAGTTTTTTTTAGTATGGGAGGCGGATGCGCGTCGGGGGCGCCGAAGGCACGCGTATCTGTGCCGTACGACACGGGTAAATACTAGTATCTAATAAGATAGGGTTTTTTTTCCCGGGACAAAATAACACATAAAGGATGGTCCAAATCATTTTGAGCAAGATCTAACGGCTGCTGTGAAACACAATTAATTAGTAAAACTGGTGCACTAACGGAAACGGGTCTCACTTGGTTATTATGGGCTTTTCTTACATTAGGTCGCAAGTTCGAACCAGAAAAACACGAGTTTTTGTTTGAGGAGTAGCGGTTGATGATGATGGAGATTGATTTTGAGGTTTTCAGTTAATTTCATTAATAAGGTATGCATATATGGTCTTTTTACATCGTAATCATCACCTATCTTTCATGTTTTTTAGGGCCTTTTTGTAGTGCGTCACACTTTATTAGTGCGCTTTTGAGTTTAGTCACACGAAGTTCAAAATTTTGATTTTAGTCACACCCCGTTAACAAGTCTGTCTCAAGCCGTTAGTCAAACCTAGTCAAATACGTTGACTAAACCGAGACGTGACTTTGTTAACTGAGTGTGACTAAAATCAAAATTTTGAACTTCGTGTGACTAAACTCAAAAGCGTACTAATATAGTGTGACGTACTACAAAAAGACTTGCTGTTTTTCTGCTACTTGGTAAAATTTTTGTTTATTCTTCCCCAATTTGGTTAAATTTGTAAATTTTAACTCCTGAGTATCACTGAATTAACTTTTGCTATTATGCTTGCAAATTTCATTTAAGGTGGTTTTTATGAGTGTCAATTGATATCAATTAGAAAATTTTGATTGTTATTTGCTTCATAAGCAATCTTCGTGTCTCTTTGATTAGGATAGTAGAAGCCACCTGAAAACAACAAAGTTTGATGATATTTAACATGGAAAACACCTACTTCATAAGAATATATATACTCAAAATTTAACTTGGGCATTTGGGGTCATCTCTGACTCTTATTGAAAATGTTGCTTACATATTTATTCATATTCATGTTGTAGCTCAAAGTTTGTTATCTTATGATACTCAAAAAGGTTGAGGGAAATTTTTGTAGTGTTCATATTAAATGGGTGGATTTAACTTCTTTTTGTTTACTAAATGAGTGTTATGGTGTACATTTTTTACTGTTTTTACTAAATGAGTGTTATGATACTAATATGCAACTCTGGAAGCAAATTTTAGGAGTTGGAAAGGGAATTTTATGCATGCTTCATACATGTTATGCCATCTCTGAAATTTTTATTTTATTTCTGTCAATGATGGTATATGAAAAATGGAATGTGTATGCTTCATATTGCTTTTCTTAGTATTGATACATTGTACTGTTTGTATATTGTGATTGTTCTAATTTGAAAATGTTGGGAAGTTTTACTGTTAAGGGGCTACTTAATTGATGCACCCTTAAACATAGATTTGGCAAACTATTTTACTTCATGTTATTAGTCAACACCATTTATTTCATTAACAGCTTTAGCAACTTCAGAAGTGTAAGAATAACCCGAAGCGTGCTTATCACTCAATTCCTACAGCAAATTTCATGAACCCACTTACCTTTCTTACCATTTTGAGCACCCTTAAAGTTATTTGTTCATTTTACCCCATCTTAGTTGAGTGGGTTTTTCCTTATGGATTGTAGCCTTTGAATGGGTGCCTTCACATTGGGAGTCAGTCGGGAAGCATAAGATCGGTACATTTTTCATCATAGTTTAAGAACAACATATTTCTGAGTCAGTCAATCATTTGAACTTCATTTTAAGTCTTGGGTTATTAAAGTGAACATTGAAAGATGATGTGTATTATTGAAGCTTTCTTATAGAGCACCTTGGGAGCCCAAAAAAAAAATAATGAATTGGGGTTTGAGCTTAATTAGTTGCTTTATCATAATTTAAGTGCCATGTACAATAAATCTGTGTGTTTTGATCCAAGACTCACGGATGAACTTTCTTTTGCAATGTAACTTTCAAGAGCACTTGGCATACATACTCGAGAACTAATCCTCCTGAAGCCTCTGGGACTGAGTTGAATCTACGACAATTTGCAAGTCAATTTGCTAAATTACTTTTCTCAGATAAATTGAATAGTAATGTTGTCTAGGAATTATAATATTTTTTACCTATATAGTCCCAGATAAATCAATTGTGCAAAACTAAAATTGTTGTAAGAAATGAACCCCATTTAGTGTTGCATTCTGCAACCTTGGTTTAAGACATCCCCGGTGACAATGCACCCTTTTTAAGCAAATTGATTATACGGGAAAACTAAATATCAAATTATTCTTTAAACCTGACACCATTTTATCTCTGTCCATAAAAATGTTTTAGAAAAATCCTGGTTTGAAACCAAGAAAGAAAGTTAAAAGGTACCAAATTATATCATCGTACATTTTGTTTTGGATGCACGTATCCATGAGGGTAGCCATATACTTGCAAAATAAATTGTTGAAATCAATCGGGCCTTTTACATCACTGTTTGCACATTGCAATTTTACGAAGAAATTGCTTTGTAACATCTTTCCAATCCAATTGATGACTAGTTTAATTCATGGTCGTATCTCTGCAAACGTTTTATGGTTTGTACTTTTAGGTTATGTGTAGTAGCACTGAAAACAATTTCGATCATTATATTTGGTATGACCCACACAGCCTGCTTTCCACATGAGTTGGTATGCAAGCAGTAAGTGCCATGAGTTGGTTTACGGAAAATGACATGCATATGTAAGATTCTGATAAGCTCACTTGAATGTGCATGTGAAATAAGTAATAACATCGATCTGATCCGGCCTGTTACCAATGGAGATCGTCTTTTGGGAGTTATTTTACGAGGGTTAACGAGTATTACCATCCCCACCCACTAGATGAGCCAATTAGGGATCCCCACCCCCACTAAATGGGAAATTAGGGTCTCCCCAAGTTGATTTTTTTTTGTGTACTTGGGGGGGGAATTTCCCCATCAAAATAAAAAGAAAAACAAGGCACAAGTATTGTGTCAACTAGCACGGACATTCACTAGTATCTAATACTACAGAACATTTCACAAACATGAAAAAAGAATGAAAATCTTTGAAATATTTCAGTTCATTTCAATATTATTACAATCCACATGCTAGAGATGCATGATCCTTACCATAAGGGGTACACAGGCTCCATACTAGGATAAAAATTGCCAAAGTTCTGCTCAACACCCTCTGGTTTTAGGTTCTCATTAAACAAGGCAAAAATATACGTGTCCATGGGATACCTGGAGTATTTTGGAGTAGTCCCCTTTTGTGAAAAGTTTTTAATATGGTTGTTATATATTCTTGCCAATTCTACACTTGCGAAGCGTGAATTACCAGCACTAGGCCAACCAGTTTCGGCTACAACGATGTCTACAGGTCGGCCTTCTGTCGGTTTCCACATGGCTGCTACGAATGCATCTATCATAGCTGCATAGAGGTTATAATATGGGAGGCCTTGATCATAAAAGACAGGAGTTTCTGATTCGAATATTGCATACTTCAATCCAACGTTCTTAGGATCAGCGTCCAAGGCAAAGTACGGGTAGACATTGATCATGAGAGGGAATTCGTTCGTGCCAAGGAATTTCGTAATCTCATTCATATAGTAAGCGGAATTGTATGCGAAAATTGCATTTGAAGGAGGATATGAGTTGGCAAGAACTTGAGATGAGACTGTAGTACTAATATGGACAGACTCATATAACCCAGCTGCTCGAAAACTTGCATCCAAATTTTGCATTGCAGGAAACACGTATTTGGCATAGGGTCCAGGTATCGCTTCATTGCCAACTGAGATATACTCGATGAATACCTCCTCGTAATAAGGAACATAGTTTGCTTGAATCCATTTATTCGCAGCTTCCGTGCTCCCCTGCAAGATCTGGCAAATCTACATGTTTAACGCCTACCGCGACTATTAGGCCGGTACCTCTTAATGCTTCTAAGACTTCGTGATTTGGTTCGTAAATCCTGACACCTTGAATTCCCTTTTTTCGTGATGAGTTTTATTACTTCCTTTGGGGTGGTAGATTGTTCCCTAGCAACCCATAGTTGACACCAATAATTGTACCATCTCTTCTTTTGGTAGCATCTGCAGCATTGTCAATTAGAATATAAGTAATTTAATTCGCCTTTTATACAAAAACAATTGGCAAAATACGAAAAAAATGTAAGAGAAAACAATCGTCAAGGAAATATTTCATCAGGTCAACCAGATTCGGAATCAACCCAATCCAGGCCCCAAGCTATTTAACAGATCGAGCTAAGTAGCTAAGCACAGTTTGGGCTTTTTGTGTAAAATATAATTTGGCCCGAGGTTTTAACATCTAATGGAGCAAAATTTTGAAATTGCAAGAAATTGGCTCAACTTAGCAAACATGGTAAATGCTATAGGCTCAACTGCTCAAGAGAGCAAATTACGGAGGTTTTACCAGTGAAGACCATTTGGTACGTCAGAACAATGAGTGTGACAAAGATCCATCTTTCACAACTAGTATGCCTCATCTTTGTAAAGGAGCGTTTTGGTTTTCTCCTAATTACTACTAGGATGAACGGGAAGGGTTAGGATTTTTGATGTGACCCGAGGTCGCCATTTGTGAACCGCCTAACGATATCTTCTCTCGCTTTTTCCTTTTTCGGGAGAGAAGAATCAGTCCGGCGTAGTTCCAAAGAGGTGGTATTTATAGAGTTTTGAGAGGAGATCCTTCCGACCACGTGTATTCTTTTGTACAAATGTAGGGTGGAGATCGCGGATGAGTGTTGGGTTGGATCTGTTATGATTGGGGGTAGATCACGGTAGTCCCTATTTCCGGTGTTGAGATTACCACTAAGATATTGGCAATCATTACCCCCAGTGGGATGTGTTTCTATCCGGCGTTCTATATTCGATGAAGTGTTAAATCTTGAGATGTCTTCGTTCGCCACCACCTACTCGAGCTACTCGCAGTCGGTCTAGGAGGGTCGCCTTGGATTAATCTATGAGTGCCCGCTAGATTTGTTCTCAGTCCGTCTTGGAGTTCGCTATCTTCGGTTAAGCTTATGCTCCACGCGAGTCGCGATGCCCTATGGGTATCGCTCCCCTACGCCCTACCGGTAGGGTGTTGGTGTAAGTGGAAACGCTACCGAGAAAAGAGTCGGACGGCGTGGTGGAGCGTGGCGTGAAACGATGAGATGGATGAACCGACGGTGGGCGCCACTTTTGAATATTGTGGCACCGTGAACTGGCGGGAAAAAGGTAGTTGTATCTTACGTGCACGCGATTTAATCGTAGCGATTGAAGCGAAGCGTGTCAACGCGTTATCATGGGGCTGAAAGGACGATGCCTTGGAACACGCGTGTCGCGGGCTATAAGCGTAGGATGTAATGATTACTCCTTGGTAACTGAGCGGGCGGTTTATACAAAATCAGATTTGGAATCTGAAAAAAGTTACTTGTTTTCTTCTTCTTCCGAAAAACGCGACTAGGGTTTTCCGGTGAGTGCTCTGTCGTTGTTTTCTTTCCCATTTCCATTTGCTTTTTCCTCTGTCCGGTTCGTTATTTTAAGTAAGTAGGTTATTGTAAGGCTATAGGGTTTAGAAGCTGAATCTTTGATAGAAAAGGGTTGTTATAATGTCGATTCTCGATGACACTCGGTCGGAGGAGGTCCGAGAGATATCTTTGAGTTGTGGAAATCACGAGGATGAAGAATCGGTAAGTGTCGGCGTGGGGGTTGAGTTAGAAGAAGAAGATAGGATGCGTGGGGTAACGCCCGATCTCGGTCGAGGAGATGGCGTGGCTAGTATCGTCGGTCGAGGGAGAGGTCGGCATCAGCGATGTGCCCCTAGAAGAAGTGAACCGTCGTCTTTGCTAACTCTTTCCCCGGTGAGGCGCCAGCGTATGGGATTAATGTCGACACGGAGATATACGAGCCAACGAATCGAGTGAAAATGTTCAGTAGTGAGGAGTATAACCCGCCCGACGGTGGAGTTATAATCTGTGAGGGGCGGTGAGGCCGCGGATGCACATACCGATTTCAAAGCGGTATCGCGACTTCTTGGCGCTTTGTTGGAAGTCATACTGTCGGTTCGTGGGTAACACCGGGCGATTATTTAAGGTGTTCGACTGCTTTGAACGCGAGTGGGGAATATGACATAGGTGTATCGATATAGTGGAGCACTATGTGATCGTCGATCGGGGAACATGAACTTTAGCTTGCAAAACCATGACGACGCTGGCGTGGCAGTGATCGATGGAGTAAGCAATGAGGCCTGGACTAAGAGACCGTTGTTGCTAGTTGGCAATTACTTGTGTGAGCGGGTGTATACCGCAAACTAGGATTTGTAACATATCCGGTGGGTAGGAATACTTTTACGTTGTTATTTTTCTAACGTTTGATAGCCGCTCTAACAGTCTTTGTTTTGCTTTAGGCCGCAGAGTTTTCGTGAAGCGCCCGATCGTGGGGAGATAGAAAGATTCGCCTACCGACTCGTCTTTGAAAAACAAAGCGAGGTTACCCGAGGTCGCTCATTTCTTTGAGGAAAAGGGAGGGCTGCGATCCGGAGAAGAGGAAGGTGCAAAAGGAGCGGGCTCTAAGTCGAACGGCGAGGGGTGATGGAGAAGCGCATACAAGTGATCCGATAACACGAGAGGAGAGGCAGTGGTCTGTGGAGGCTAAGGCGGCCTGTTAGGGGAACCGCGATTTGGGAGGATCGGGCAATCGGCCTGAATGGGGTTCGATCGAGGCTCCGTAGAGTTGGAGCCGATTGGTTTTGATCGCTTTCGTGCTAAAGGCAGGTCGGGAGGAGGCCACGCGATGCCTCGGCGGGGCGTGGGGCTGAAAGCCGCGAAAGTGCTTCGGCATGCTCGTGAAGATGGTGCTAGCACGGGCGGATCGATGGTGGCGGGGCGCGGTATCTCGCCAGAAGTGGAGCCCGACTGAAAGCGGTCATGGACTTGGCCACTTTTGAGTGGGGTCCAGCAGTATCGCGACCGGGACGATCGATCCCGGTGAAGAAGGCCAAGGCCCCACGTAAAGGCGAATCGGAAAAGCGGTGGCGTCTGACGATCCGATCCTGGAAGGACATTTTGTCTATCCGACGAGAACGGGCGCAGCCAAGATTGTGGAAACGGCGTATTGGCCGCCGGATCGATGAAGATAGCGGGTTGTTTGCTAGAACAAATAGCTCTGGATGGCAACCGCAGAGCTAGAGATGAGAAGGGTTAGCCGACAACTTGAAACGAATGGAAACCGCGAACGTGGTATGCCTATAACTTCATCCGAGGTAATTTGCTTGCTTATGCAAATTGTTGTTGTGCTAACCATGTGTATGTTTGTGCAAATTTGGTGGCGGATTCCGAAGTTGAAAGAGATCGCCTCATTCGCTGTTAATCGATAGGGAAATGGTCTTTGAAATTTGGGTGAGGAGCTGAAAAATGTCGGGGACGCCTCGATGGGAGCGAGGAACTGGAAGATTTGAAGAGAACTCATGAAGCGTTGAATCTGGCCAAGATGTTGAAAGATACGGAAGCGGAAGAGCTGAGGCAAAAGCTAGAAGGAGCTGAAGATAATGCGAGAGCCTTTACCGTGGAAATCGAGGAGAACGACATTCACAGACCGCAAAGAAGGTTGCTTTCGGGACGCTTAATCAGGCCTATGACACGCTGGACGCAGACTTCGTTGAACTGGAGACTGACTACAATGCCTTGAAGGAGGAACACGCCCGCTGTGCGTCCCGTCCCTCGGTGGAGGAGGTTCAAGGGGATGCCGGTGGGGCGATTGCCCTATTCTATGGCGTGCTGTAGTTTCGGGTGGCTCGGCTGGCCAAATTTGCACCCGATGCGATGATGAGCTTAGAGTTGGATGGCATAGCGATCATTGTGGACGGGAGAGAGGCTGAGGTCGATGAAGCGTTTGAGCGTGGAGGAGTAGTGAATGTGGCTGGGGATGACGAGTTGTAAAATTTGTTCTTTGTCTGTTTATCAGCTTATGTGCTGTGATACAATAGAACTGGTTTCCTGGGGTAACCTGGGCAGTTCGCCTTTCTTATGTTTGTGTACTGTAATTCTGAACAAGTAGGTGTTTCTTGCTGATTCGGGGTAGCCGAATGTGGCGAACTCGTGTGGGGCCGGGTTGGATTTCCTGAGTAATCTCAAAGCAACTCGGCTCAAAATCGAAATCGCATCGATAAAGCTATTAAACCAGAACTTCCCTTGTTTATATGCGATGGTAAATAGTTGTGTTGTGTGTATGTCTGAGTCGTCTGCCCACTCATAGTGATGTAGGATGACACGGCTTAGAATGGAACGTGGTAGGCCCATTGTGGTGACGACCTCCTTACTTATGATTGGTAAAATGGGGGGAGCGTCCTGTTGTTGGAGTGCTTGAGATTGCTGGCGCGACGCAACGCGGAGCATCGGATCATTCGAGTCCGGCTCGAGATGCGTCGAATTGCTCGATTTCGCCGCCAACTGCGGTGTTCCGTTCGCGTGCATGACACGATGTAGGAGACGAAGCGGTTCATGGGACATAATGATGGCGGGCGATGGCGTTTGGCGTCTCAAGGTGATAATGAGGCACTTAGGAAAAGACGTTTCCTAAGGAATATAAACCGCTTCTCACGTATCATCAAGAGGTTTTGTCATTGTTTTGCCTAAGCTTTCCTTCCTCATCGTTGCTCTGCTCTTGCCTTTGTGCTTTTACGTAGCAGCTTGTTCATCGTATTATGTCGCTTCTTCTATCGTGTTATTCAGGTTTGAGAAATACCTAGAGTAAGTATTAACTTTCTTCATTTGCAACTTTCTACGCTAGGGTAAGATGGCTAGATGTCGCGGCGTTTGTGAGAGAAACGCCCCCATCAATGGAGGAAATGGAGTTTGAGCCTCATGTTCATGGCGATCGAGGGGAAGAGGAAGGTTCTTGATGGAGAAAACGGCGGTCATAAGCGAGCAAGGAGAGATAGTGCCTATTTGGCGAATTGTCTTGGCCGCCACGGGAAAGTGACCGAACCGTCGCTTCGGACCGAAATTAACGAGTCAGCAGCAAGGTAGCCATTCACGGTGAGAGTTGGCCCGCCATGTAAAGGATGTGGGGGCCGAATTCTACTACAGGAAAGACGGGAAGAAGCCGGATGGTGAAACGCTTCGGATTGTAGCTTCCACTCGGCTCCATGCGACTAAGCGTTGAAGGGATGTGCTAGATGGAGATAAAGCGAAGTTGAGGGCGAGGACATGGGGACACTCATCGGGACGATGGATATGGCCGCTTTGTTTGGTGAGTTCTTGATAGCTTAAGGTTTTATGGACCGACTTGGAGTCGGTGTTCTAACTATGTTCACGCAGAGTTTTCGCAGGGGTATGATAAAAGTTGAAAGATCCGCGGCAGCGTTCGAGACTATGGTAACCCGCGTGGTGGAGGGTTGATCCAGCTGCGTGGGGGTGGAAGAAAAACTGGATGATATGCGTCCACTCAAGTACCCCGTAACGAATCTTCTTGACGCGGCATCATGGTGTCGGATGTGGACCGAGCCGGAAAAGGAACTGGCGGGTTGTGACGGCTTACGCGAAGAAATGTCGGAAGGTGGCCGAAGCGAAGAAGGCGATATCGAAGCTTTCAGATCGCCTATGCCGCCTCTGGGCGAAAAAGTATGACCATGGCCGAGGTCATTTCGACATACCGCCGACTTCAGCGACCAGGAAGACAAGCATGTCATTCTTGAAAATTGATAAGGTGATCATCGCCCGTCTCAGAAGCCATAAGTTGTGAATATAGTCTACATTCTCTCTCTTATACGAGTAAACAATAGAGGCTGTGTTTTCGAGCTTGCCCGCGATTCGCTTTTGTTCGAGAGGACCGGTTTCCACGAAAGTGGCGATTCAAGACTTGTTGAATTTTTGTAATGATCATCGATCTGGATTTCCTAGGTAATCCCAGCAGATCGGTGGACGTAGTTGTGATGACGTATTGTCATGTAACGTTGTTTTGGATGTGTATGCATGCTGCTGTGTGTTTGTGTGTAACTAATATCTTGATCTTAGAAATATGCGTCCTGTTAAGTAGTCAACCCTAGAAATATAGGTCGTTGATGTGACAGGAACTGGATGGGTTACGGTGCCTGTGAGCGCCGGAGAGCGTTTGCGCGATGAGAGCGTTCTCGTGTGGTCGATCCTAAAAATATAGGCCCTCGACGTAACAAGAATTGTAGAGGCTATGTAGCCAGAGAGCTTCAGAAATCGGTGCTTTCGAGAAGCGTTCTCGTGTAGTCGATCCTAGAAATATAGGTCCTCGACGAACAAGAATTGGAGAGAGGCTATGTAGCGTGAGCCCCCGAGAGCGTACGCTTTTTGAGGCGTTCTCGTGTAGTCGATCCTAGAAATATAGGTCCTCGGCGTAACAAGAATTGGGGAGGCTATGTAGCCCGTGAGCTTGAAGAGAGTGCTTTCATTGGAGAAGCGTTCGTGTAGTCGATCCTAGAAATATAGGTCCTCGACGTAACAAGAATTGGAGAGGCTATGTAGCCTGTGAGCTTTGTATGTCGCTTCGCCGAAGGCGTTCTCGTGTAGTCGATCCTAGAAATATAGGTCCTCGGCGTAACAAGAATTGGGGAGGCTAAATAACGGAGCTCGAGAGTCATGCGCGGAGAAGGCGTTCTTTGTAGTCGATCCTAGAAATATAGGTCCTCGGCGTTACAAGAATCGAGAGGCTATGTAGCACGTGAGCCCCCCGAGGAAATGCGCTCATTTGAGGCGTTCTCGTGTAGTCGATCCTAGAAATATAGGTCCTCGGACGTTACAAGAATTGGAGAGGCTATGCCCTGCGTGAGTCGCACTCAATACAACTAACTGGAGTAGATAGTATCAGTCAGCACAAAAACTTGTCTTACATTAATGAAAACAAAAGATTTACAACATGAATGGCGCTACTGATAAAATTTTTTGTAGAGATAAGTATTCCAAGGTCGAGGCAACATCTTCCCTCTTGGGTTCTTATCCGGTATGCTCCATTGCCAACGCAGCGTTCCACTATGTAGGGGCCTTCCCATGTGGGTGCTAACTTGGAGTCGTCCTGCGTCTTTTTGAGCACTAGGTCGACAGGTTGAAAAGACCTAGGATGAACTCGCTTGTTGTAGGAGTTCTTCCGAGAGTTTGCGATAAGAGGCTCTGGCGGCGCTAACTAAGTCAGCTTTTCTTCAAAAGTCGGCGTCGCGTGATAACACGGAGTCGTTATGCCCCTGACTTCGACAAGTTCGATCGAGTTGTAGTGGTCGGTCGATTCGGTGGGAATTGCGGCCGTGCCATAACATAAGGAGAATGGCGACTTCGCCCGTCTTTGGGCGGTGTTGCGGCGGTGAGCCCATAGAATGTTTTCAAACCTGATTTGGCCATTGGCTCTTATTATTCTCAATCTTTTTCTTCAAATTTTCCAAGATAGCTTTGTTTCGGCTTACCTTGACCATTACTCGGCGTCTTCATGGAGTAGAGAACGATGAATGATCTTCCACTTGGCTAGGAACTCTTTGGTATTATTCGCCTTTGAATTGAGGCCCATTGTCCATACCGGTGTATGTGGTAACCCAAATCTGGTGATAATATGAGTCCGGATGAAGTTCGCGGACATGGGACTCTTTGGCGTGTCTTGGGGAATGGCCTCGACCCACTTGGTGAAGTAGTCGGTGGCAGCTAGGACAAAAGCGGAAGCCCGCTCTTACGTGGGATGAATGGTCCCATAATGTCCATGCCCCACATGTGAAATATTACGGGCTCGCTATATGTTGTCGAAGGAGCGGGGGTTGGATGATATTGTGGCCGAACGTTTGGCATTTGAGACATTTGAGGACGTATGCTTTAGCATCGATCTGCATCCGGGGCCAGAAATATCCTTGAGAGATGGCCTTGTGGGCTAATGAGCGGCCGCCGGCGTGATTTCCACATTAGCCGTGAATTTAAGAAAAAATCAATTGACCTCGATGCAGGGTAATGCATCGTAAGTCGCGGACCACCACCGGATTTTCTGAATAGCTTGTTTTGGACTAAACAATAGCGCCCGAGCTTGATAAAGAGACTTGCTGGCCTTGGATGCGTTCCTGGGGGCGGCCGTCTTTGGATATAATCAATGATGGGTTGCATCCATGTTTGGCCTAACCGACGGGCGGGAGAGAAATAGGTCGCTTTATCATCAAGGTATGGTCGACTTGGTATGCGTGTCGATCGACTACCTCAATGAGAACTTGTCGGGAACGACTTCGGTGCTGGGTAGCCAAATAATTTAAAGCGTATGCTGCGTGGCGATTCTCTCCGCAAGAAATGATGTATGTGTACCTGCTTAAAAAGGCAATAAGCGATGAACGACACGAAGATACTTTGAAAGGTTACGCCGTGGGTGGGTGTACTCTTTTTTACAACTGGCGAGCGACGGTTCGCGAGTCACTAAAGACTTGGAGCTCTTCGACACCCGAAATTTTGGTATGCCATCCTTAGTCCCTAATTAGTGCTTCGTACTCCGGCTTCATTGTTGGAAGTGGCAAAGTCAATCTTGAACCGACTTTTCAATCATATTATTTCCGTCGGAAACTAAAGGCGACTCGATGCCGCTTCCGCGAGGTTACTCGAACCATCCACAAAGAGAGACGGGGTGATTTATTTCGCGATTGCGTGTTTGGGAGCTCGGTTTCTTGCTCCCAATTAGGGGTCTTATTTTGAAATCATGAGGAAATCAACAACGACGACCTCGACGAGAAGTCACGGGGGACGAACTTCGATGTGGTGTTCTCCGAGTTCTTATTTAAACCGCCATTCGAGTAGTCTTGTTTTCTTTATGAAGGACTTTCTTCAATGGAAGGTCGGTGAGAACCTTGATTGGATGTGCTGAAAATGCGGTCTGAATTTCGTCGCGGAATCTGACAAAGCGGAAGTCGCGGCTCGTTCGAGGGAAAGTAGTTCTTTGGTAAGCGTGCGTGTGTGTCTTACTCGTGAAAGTTGTTTTTGTGTACATCTCCTAATATAATAAGTTTGTTTACTTATTTATATACTATTAGATTATTCGTGCTCACGCACGGATGTCGCGTTAATGTTGCTTTTCATAGAATTATATCAATCGTTAAATCGGAAATAAAAAAGAATTATATCAATCAAATATTTTTATCCGAGTCATATTCGCACACTATGACAATCAAACCATGCATGTAATCGAAAGCGCTTTTCTTAAACATACTCATTCCTTCGCTGGAGAAAACATAGATGTTTTTAATAGTAAGTACAACACATCTTCTCAAGATGTTTACAAATTATAATACTATGATATAATAATATTGTAACTTTATTAGAAATACTATGAAATTGTCTACAAAAGAGAATACAATTAAAGCATTAGTGTCATGGAACATGGCATACTATGCTTAGAGGAGAAAGACATAACACATGAAATCTAATCACAAACATATGATTGAAAAAATAGGAGAACTTAACATGTCAGCAAAGGGCCATACATATGGCAATAGTTCTCCTTTACATTACAATGTCAATAAATAAATAAACAATAATTTACCAAGAGAAAAATAAATAAATAAACTACAAAGATAGAGAATTTTATCTATCTCATACATGTTTTGATGGGGATACATTCATTCCCCTCTCTCTTACTTCTTCATATATTCCCATCAACTTAGTCACTACCTTCTCTATCTTTTCACTTAATTCTATGTAACCATGTGCTTGAACAAATAGAGGCCATTTCGCAACACCCACTTTCCACAACAATCTTATCAAAGTAACTATGTGCTTGAACTAACAAAGGTCATTTCGCAATACCCACTTTTCACAACAATCTTATCACTTAATAATAATAAGTTTTTCACCTATAATAGCTCTTACACTGCAGGTGGCCAAGTTATCATGCATTGGTACACCTACAATTATCATTGGCAAGTAATGTGGGATGTCTTGGGGATTCATTGCATGCAAGAGTAGTTTCGAAACATAAATTGATTGTCAACCGATGGTCAACCAAATTGCAATGAAATGTATTTAATGCATATTTATAATGCTTGCTATGTTGGTCAAAGATCCTCATTCAACACTTTCCTGCATAATTTGCATTTTCACCCAATGATTCAACTATCTTATCTTGTGCCCGCCTCCAACAAAATTTGTCGGTGCATGACTTCAACCATTTCCTTCATGTCCTTCGCTCCATGTCTGAGCATCGCTACTTCCACGCCAATTTTGGTAGCATCTAAACTAAGAAAATAAAATGGCAATAAAATTAAGAACAATAATCATATGCAAATCATCAAAGGTGAATGCAAAAACGGGAAAAAGGTGGCAATCAATATATGTAACATGATTCTTTGAATTATCAATGTGAAACCTAGATCCAATCCCTTCACATTGTTGTCAGACTAAGGCTAAGGTTTGTGAATTGAAAACACCAATGTATATATTCAAATTAACCATGCACTCATTGCTAATTTCTAAAGCCAAATAGGGTATTGATATCTCTTGGTTCATAGTTCCCAAAAAGTAGCCACAAAATTTCATATATTCAATCCCTCCGATAGTTCTATTCCCGGTCGTTTCTAAACACAACACTGTTTCAATTCCAAACTTAATACATGGTTTTGTAATCCAGATCAATATTCATTACAATAATGCATGCATATGAACATATAAATGACATTATAAAATTCCTACCAAAAAAAGACCCAATGTAATCATAACCGATTATAATGTTACTATGTTATGCCAAGGACAACACCCGATTTATATATGATCGGTTCTACTCTAACATCTTCATATGTTTCTTTGTTTTAGACTAAATAATACTTGAAACAAAAATTATGCATACAATCGATGAGAGCAAGGGGATGTTGGTTTAACTCATATCATAGTCACTTTACTTACATAAAATCAAATACCAGAAGTTTAACTATAAGCTTACTTGTAAGTCCCCTAAACTATCTTCCCTAAATACCAAAAGTGGATACACCAACCTTACATCGACTTCTAGGAATACATATTGGTTGAAGGGCAGTGCCACCAATTCTCTCTCTTGTTGATGGACTTAATTGCTCGCTTGTAGTCAGAGCACGCCACTATTATCTTACACTTCTACCAAATGACATATTGTCGATTCTTTCCATAATAGGTCCAAGCCTTATATATTTGCATGTTGAATCCATAGTCCATTCACTATAATCGCCATGAACCAAATAAGCAAAAAATCTTATAAAAAAATATATAAATAAACACATATTAAGATACTAACAAATTAAAGAGAGATAGAGCTTAATCGGAGAACCAATCTACTTTGTGGTGATATGCCATATAGAAACGTTAACTTCAAGAGCAAACGCATCGATGTGAAAGTTGCTTCACCATAGGTTGCAAGGTGCAATATTTTGAAAGTGGAGAAAGAAAACACAATGTGGTGACATAATCATTAAACATATGTCACAAAATGTTTCTTCATGAGAGTAAATGATATTTTGTCAAACACCGCAGACACCATAAATGTTTATTACAAAAATTAACCATATATAAATAGTAACTAATTATTTTCCCAGTCAACATAATCAACAAACTTATGTATACAAGAATCTAACAGATAATAACACAAACAAATTGGATAAAATAGTAGTAGATTTACCAATTTGATTCAAGAATCAAGAGTATCAACATAGAATCCAGATTGGGATCTTTCTTTGTGCTCAACATGAAGTTTGCACCGCGCAAAGAGCATCCTATTAACCTAAAGCTTGGTTCAGCACTATAATATGGACATAGAAAAACAACTTCTTCAATTGGACATGTCATGGACATGCAAAGGCAACTAACCAAACTCTTTGGCAAAATTTAGTTGAGCTTTTACTCTAGCCTGTCTCCAAACTAACACCTAAAAATGCAAGAAACGAAGAAAAAAAATGATAAAAAAGATAATTAACTAAAACATAAATAAGTGTAGAATCAAAACGTTGATGTTTAAAACAGGGATAAGAGCAAAAAAATCATAATAAAAGAGAGGGATAAGAGCCAAAAATGAAGTGTGGGCTAATACAATAATACCAAGCTTACCAGAGAATGCATGTAGAGGATCCACCAAGTGAGGAGTAGGGAGCCCCGGTCACCCGAGAGACCTAATGAGACTCCATTAAACGTAAACTATTTTTTATGCTAAATCCTTTTATGCACTTAATTACTTAATCCCCTTTGCATTAATTAACACATTAAAAATTACTCAAAGATGTTTCAAAATGATCGAATGCACACCTACCCCCATCAAACTCAGATCCCTATGAAATCCCGACCACCCTTTGTCTTTTCCTTGTGTATACCTACTTAGTAATATTTTTAATTACAAAGGAATCTTAATTAAAATCATAATTTCATATGAAGTCGCCAGATATTGGTTATGGGTTCTAAAGAACTTCAGACTTTGGTGTACCTTGGAACCAAACACATTTTTAAGAGAATTATAAACCCGAAAACCAAACCCCGAATAAAAAAAATCTCTCAAAATCTTTTTCTAGGAACAAAAAAGAAAAATGCTGGAATGTAGAGAAAGAAAGATACATGATTGGTCTTCAAGCTTCATGTTAGAAGTATCAGAGAATTTGCTAGACAAAGTCTCACCAGGACTATCAAAGGAAGAATGGAATGATTCCAAATAATCCAATTTCCTTTACGACCCATAATTTCCCTAGTTTCACAATTAATTAGATAAAATAACGATATACTACACGTTTTATTACCCTATATTACATAAATCCAATTTATAAGCTATTGTTGGAATAACTATTTTGCTTAATTAATAAAAAAATATCATTCTGGTGAAGGTAATAAAATAGGATTACTTTTATAAGACAATCAAAATTAAGGTTAGAGATGAAACGAAATGTGATGAAGCAACCAAAAGTTAAAAAACTAAGAAAATATGTGGGTTCAAGCAAGCATGTGTCATTATTTTGGTAGGTATCTCAAACAGATGCAATGGACGACGACACAATTGGCCCCTGATGTGCAACAACCCATAAAACTGAAAAAAACTATTTTCAATTTAAATGCACTCAAATATAAAAGTAACAAAAATTCAGCTACTATATCAAATTTATATAAGTAAAAATAATTGTAAAAAATGATGATATGTTCACGACGATTAAAAAGAAGACGATACATCAAAATAGAGTAACTGTAACAATTCTCAAATACATAGTAGACCACATTCAAGTATCTCATAAAAAAAATTGGAATTGTAGAGTTGTAAGGAGTATACCCTGATTTGATGTAGAGATGGTAGGTGCAACCGGGAAAAAAGAAAAAAAAAATGCAGAAATTGTCGAGACAAAAAACGACTATATATGAGTCCAAATATAATGGTTAAATTCTCAATAAAATTACCAATTTTTTATGAAACAATATATTACCAATCAGTCTAGTTATCTCATGTTCTAAATTTTACCATATTTAACTCTGTAATACCATTAAAAATTTCCAGTCCCCAGTGTTACTATCATCCATCCATTCATAAGAAAAGAAATGGAGATAACTGAAGTAAAATGTGTTCAATACCTGGTAAGATTGTTCTAAGAAAACCATGTTGTGCTTGTAACTGAAACTTTGCTAATAAATCATGGAAATCGACACCAGGGAGAAAGGATGAGGTGAATAAGAAGAAAAGGTGAAACGATGACTGAAAAGAAGTAAACATTTTTGCAATGTGTTTACCTAGGTATAGACAAAGTAAACATAGTTTGAAATGAAGTAGGCACGAGCATGAATAGGAGCAAGTTGGTAATACACCAATTGATGGGAAATAAACACCACCATGTGAGGAATAATGTGAGAATAATCTCATGAGATTTATTAAAGTTGAGTCAAGGAGTTACTAAGAAATTTATTGATGAAGATAGATAATTTGCACTACAACTGATTTTTGGAGAAGAAGCTAGATGAGAAAACGTACTGACATTACCATTGGATGCCCATATGCAAAAATAACCATTGGACGCCCAGCTCATTAACATAGACCAATTATTATAAATTAAAACAACCGTTATTAGCTTAAATGCCTTAAATGCCTAATCGCTATTGAACTAAATGACATTTATTTATTTAACTCCACTTTTGAAGCCCAACTAATGGAAGGGAATAACCTTTGATGCCAATTTACCTTAATTAATTTTTGCATTAAAGATGATTAAATTTGCTTTAACCCAAATAGAAATGTTTTATTGATTAATTTTTGCATTATAGATAATTGATTTAATTTTGCACTAACCCAAATGGAAACGTTTAAAGATGATGAAATTTTCCTTAACCCAAATGGAAATATTTTATTGATTAATTTTTGCAATGAAGATAATTGATTTAATTTTGCACTAACCCAAATGGAAATGTTTAAAGATGATTAAATTTGCATTAACCCAAATGGAAACGTTTTATTGATTAATTTTTGCATTAAAGATAATTGATTTAATTTTGCACTAACCCAAATAGAAATGTTTAAAGATGAATAAATTTGCATTAACCCAAATGGAAACGTTTTATTGATTAATTTTTGGATTAAAGATAATTTATTTAATTTTGCACTAACCCAAATGAAAACGTTTTAAAGATGATTAAATTTGCATTAACCAAAATGAAAACATTTTATTGATTAATTTTTGCAATAAAGATAATTGATTTAATTTTGCACTAACCCAAATGGAAACGCGTTTAAAGATGAATAAATTTGCCTTAACCCAAATGGAAACGTTTTATTGATTAATATTTGCAATAAAGATAATTGATTTAATTTTGCACTAACCCAAATGGAAACGTTTAAAGATGAATAAATTTGCATTAACCCAAATGGAAATGTTTTATTGATTAATTTTTGGATTAAAGATAATTGATTTAATTTTGCACTAACCCAAATGGAAACGTTTAAAGATGATTAAATTTGCATTAACCCAAATGAAAACGTTTTATTGATTAATTTTGGCATTAAAGATAATTGATTTAATTTTGCACTAACCCAAATAGAAACGTTTAAAGATGATTAAATTTGCATTAACCCAAATAGAAACGTTTTATTGATTAATTTTTGCATTAAAGATAATTGATTTAATTTGGCACTAACCCAAATGAAAACGTTTAAAGATGATTAAATTTGTATTAACCCAAATGGAAACGTTTTATTGATTAATTTTTGCATTAAAGATAATTGATTTAATTTTGCACTAACCCAAATGGAAATGTTTAAAGATGAATAAATTTGCATTAACCCAAATGGAAACGTTTTATTGATTAATTTTTGGATTAAAGATAATTGATTTAATTTTGCACTAACCCAAATGAAAACATTTAAAGATGATTAAATTTGCATTAACCCAAATAGAAACGTTTTATTGATTAATTTTTACAATAAAGATAATTTATTTAATTTTGCACTAACCCAAATGGAAACGTTTAAAGATGAATAAATTTGCCTTAACCCAAATGGAAACGTTTTATTGATTAATATTTGCAATAAAGATAATTGATTTAATTTTGCACTAACCCAAATGGAAACGTTTAAAGATGAATAAATTTGCATTAACCCAAATGGAAATGTTTTATTGATTAATTTTTGGATTAAAGATAATTGATTTAATTTTGCACTAACCCAAATGGAAACGTTTAAAGATGATTAAATTTGCATTAACCCAAATGGAAACGTTTTATTGATTAATTTTTGCATTAAAGATAATTGATTTAATTTTGCACTAACCCAAATAGAAACGTTTAAAGATGATTAAATTTGCATGAACCCAAATGGAAACGTTTTATTGATTAATTTTTGCATTAAAGATAATTGATTTAATTTGGCACTAACCCAAATGAAAACGTTTAAAGATGATTAAATTTGCATTAACCCAAATGAAAACGTTTTATTGATTAATTTTTGCATTAAAGATAATTGTTTTTAATTTTGCACTAACCCAAATGAAAATGTTTAAAGATGGTTAAATTTGCATTAACCCAAATGGAAACGCTTTTATTGATTAATTCACTATGACTATGGTCAGGATTTTTATGCCAATAACAACCGTGGCACTAGTAGCGTAGCATAGGCTTTGTGGGTACCGGCTTTAGAGGATAGGGGCAAGGTCCCGGGCAACTAGGTGGTGAGGAACCAGATATAGCGGCAATATATCTATATAGAGTAAGGGGCTATTAAGCACCGCTAGAAGCATAACCGGATCCTTTTCCCTATCTTGAACCAATGGATTTCGGGATGCCGCCTCGAAGTCTAATGTATCCTACTCTCCTCGGGTTAATCGAATAACTTATTGGATACCTTTTACGATATCTCATTGTAATGACATTTTTGTAGTTAGAATATTATATTTGCTTTTAGTAGTCTATATATCCCCATTGAACTTGCTCTAAGTTTTTGTGCCCTCCACGCCGCTCCTATATGCACTTATGCTAGTCATATCTAAGATTCGAGGCTTTATCGCCAATGTCAATGTGAGTTAAACTACACTTTGATTCTAGTGTTAAGTACTACATGTCTTGCACCTGGCGCACCTTCAGCTCAAATGGTTGACTTGCTCATAGAGATTATAGAGACCATCTTGACAAATACCAAAAAGGACGGCTAGCTGTTATAAAGAATCAGAATCATTTAAATACCAATTACTCATCATACATTTCTCTAAGACTCTCTCATGGCTCTGGCACTCATATACATCTTCCTCTTCTCTCTCTCATTCACCTCAATCCACACTCATTCTCACCACCACCACCACCCACTAGACCCACTCACCGCAAAAGAGTTCAACCAAATCCAAACCATAATAAAAAAATCTCAAGCCTAATTCACCCACAATCTAACTTTCCAATATGTGGGTCTAGAATCACCCGCACAAACAAACCATCCTCAAATGGCATTCATCGAATCACACTACTCAACCCCCACCTCGCCGGGGCCTTGGTCATAACCCGTGTCAACAAACAAACACACGAAACCATTTAATAACTTATCTAGCCAGTTCATATTATCAACCCGAGTATACGCCGGATATGGGTACCCTTCAATTACATATGAAGAAGAAATAGCTGCAAACCAATTACCACTAAAGTACCCGCCATTTATTGCTTCAGTTACCAAAAGAAAGCTCAAGTTAACAGAAGTTGTATGTGAGAGTTTTTCAATAGGGTGGTTCGGAGAGAAAAAGAAAGATAAAAGGGAGTTGAAAATTTTATGCTACTACTTAGATGGCACAGTTAACCTGTATGTTAGACCATTGGAAGGAATAACTGTAGTAGTTGATCTTGATGAAATGAAGATTACAAAGTATTATGATAGGTTCACGGTTCCTATGCCTAAAGTTGACGGGATTGAGTATCAAGCTTCGAAGCAGAAACCTCCGTATGGTCCAAGGGTTAACGGTGTAATGGTTGCACAACCTGACGGACCAGGGTTCCAGATTGACGGACACATGATCAGGTCTGTTTGATATTAGATTATCTTTTCCATTTTGATGTTTTCCATTTGTCAATCTTGTCTCAATGTTTTGGGGCGAAGACGTATTTACACCCCTACTAAATACTAATGGGATTCACCCCTTGGACAAATTCTCAAGTATGTATTGGCACTCTTCCATTAATCGACGTATCCCTCCTTTATCATGGCAACAAACTTCCACAACTTTTATATACCGGAGGCATTGAAGTTATCGTGGTTTTGAGAAATCATCACGGCATCCGCTTGTCGTGGGTTTTGGGATATTACGGTATCCGTGATGTGGTAGGTGTTCAAAATTTGTAGTGAAAAAGAAAGAGTCATTCGGGGCAACCAGGGGCGGACCCAACATTTCAACTCTCCTCGGGCTAAAACAACGACAGCCAAAGTCTTAAACAAAAAAAAATAATAGACATTCCAAATAAACAACTGAATCACCAGAATTCACAAATAGCCAAATATATATACTAATTCATCAAAATATTGGTTAAATTCAACTACAAATCTATTTAAAAGTTTAAACTACTTAAACGGTATTTTATGTAGTCTTGTAAAAGGCCAAAATCATCTATTACCAAATCTATATCAATATCATTAGCAAAATCTCTTTCAATGTAAATGACTATTGAATCTGCAAGAAACTCATCCTCCAACATGTTGCAAAAATGCACATTTAACTCCATAATGAATTCTCTTAAGAAAATTAAAACATTTAGAACTAAAGACAGCAAGGAAAACATAAAACACTACCTTTTTCTTTAGAATATTCTAGCCAAGGAAAATTGTCAAACCAATGACTATTAAAATACCGGTTTTGTTTTCCATCAATGGTGGGCAGATATTCGTCGAGTCTAGAATGAAGTGGCCCCAATGTGGCATAAGCTCGTTGGATCTCGTCACGCTGATTAATAGGATATTCACTTATTTGACAACGTAACCCGGATCACGCATCTAAAGAACTAGTAACACCGGTTTTGCTAGATTCAATCCCTTAGCTTGAGAGTTGGGACAAACTTGTTTAATGAGTTCAATCCCTTGAGGATTGGGACAAACTTGTTCAATGGGCTCAACTCTTTGGAGCTTTGAACGGCCTTGATCATCCTTTTCAATAGTTCTAGCAACATTGGATGCCTCGGTTTCTTTTGGGTTAAAGAATGAATCTATCTTTCGCACCCCCTTTGGCATTTTAGACGTCTGAAACATTAAAATAAAAAACAAAGGAAAAAAAAAAAACCAATTAACCATCACCATTTCATATTTTAAAAAACAAAGAAAAAAAAACAAAAAAACAAAAAAACTAACATATATAATAAATTACCCGAGGAGAACGAATAGCAGAATGAGTGAAGAACGTGGATTAGAATTAGGCAATTAGAGTTGTTAGTGAGGAATGAAGAATCAAGACTTCAAGAGATATCACCGGTTGTTCTTTTGTTTATCGTATGTATATATTTCTATATATTCAAGAGATATCGCCGAGTTCTTTTGTTTATTATTGGGTTGTTAGACTTCAAAATAAATTTTTGGGCAACTAGGTTAGGCTTTAGATTTAGATACATACTATTTTTTTTTTTACCCAAACAGACCCCAGGCTAAATAAAGCCTGGTGTATCCCTTTCCTGAGTCTGCCCCTGGCAACAACTCGCTACCGTGGAATGTGAAAACTCACGGCAACCTGCTGCCTTGGAATGTGAGATCTCGTGGTAACTCACTGTCATGAAAATATTGGGCATGTGATCGAGGTGTAAAAGGACACATAAGAAATAACCATTATTCTTCTACCCTTTTGCCAAAAAGGGGCCAATCCCATAAAGTGGGGTGTAAATACCGCGCCATGCATGTTTTTGGTGTTTCACATGTTAATCGATTTTTATACTCGACATGACTGTAGTATCATATTTAATTTGGCGTATGTAATTGAAGTTTGCATCAACTTTATAGTGAAGTTTGTGATGGTATTATATATTATGTAGACTACATACAGGGCTGGCTTTGAGGTTTGGGTGGCCCTATGCAAGCTTCCTCAAAATGGGCCCTTTTTCTTGGGAAAAATAAAAACAAATAGGTTTACCGTAACTTTGTTTCTTTTGTTTCATTAGAAAACTTTGGACAGCTGGACTTATGAACCAAATGGGCTTAACTAGACTTTAAGAAAAATAATACTATGGACATGGGTAGTTGGTATGTAGCTCATTGGGGGCCCTAAATAATAGCAATAAGTAGGGCCCTAGGCAGTGGCCTATGCTGCCTATCCCTCAGAGCCAGCCCTGACTACAGACTAGTGATGGACGGCTACCTAGCTACCTACCAACACATGCTTAATTCTAACAAGAAAAGAGTCCAGATCAGGTCCAATAATTTCGGGCCAAAACAACTCTAGAGGACACCAGTTTTTTTTAGTAACTCACAAGGACAAATTCCAATTTTAAGTAACCCACGATTTCAATTTTAGTAATCCGTAATGACAAAATAAGTTGGCCCGACCTTTTTACTTTTTTTAAAATACCAGTTTTATCCCTTTGTGTTATTATAGATATAAAACATATAAAAATTTTATTTTATTTTAAAATATCGGTTTCTCCCCTTTGTTATGTTTATAAAGTAGAGAAATTTGGTGATTGTTCGTACCCAAATAAGTGAACATATCTCATACACTGTGTTGATTATGTAAGAATAATGATTGTTCATACTCTAATAGGTGTTCTTACTAATCATACATTATGTTGAGGTATGAACAATAATTGTGCATAACTCATGTTAAAGTATGAACATTGATTGATTGTTCATATGAATAATGATTGTTTATAGCTCATATTGAGGTATGAACAATGATTGTTTATACACCAATAGTGTTCTTACTAATCATACATTATGTTGAGGTATGAACAGTGATTGTGCATAACTCATATTGAAGTATGAGCAGTGATTGTATATAGTTCATGTTAAAGTATGAACAATAATTGCTCATACGAACATTGATTGTTCATAGCTCATGTTGAAGTATGAACAATAATTGTTCATAGCTCATGTTTGATGTATAAACAATGATTGTACGTTAATATCGCAATAGGTGTTTTTACGAATCATACATTATGTTGAAGTATGATACTATATACACCGGACCGTTTTGGTTGGGCCAGGTCGTGTATTATTTTGTGTCAAGAGTATATTTGACATTTCATCTACCCAAATTGTTTTTTATTTTGCGTCAAGAGTATACTTGATCTTTCATCTACTCGATTTTTGTGAGTGATTAAAAACAAAATGTGGTGATAAGAGAGTGACTTTTTCGTCCGATTTGTCGATGAGAGTCACTCCTGTAATTCTAATCGTCATGATACTAGTCTAACTTAAATTTTGGTCAGATTTCGAAGGCAACTTTGCTTCTTATTTGACAATTTGGCCTTGATAGCTAGTCCTAAGATTGTGTTCATTGATATTGGTGGGCCTAATAATTGAGAAGTACCCAAGTGTTTGCAGTAATTTGACTAGCGATTTAGCAAAGCAAAACTTTACCAAAAAATAAAAAATAAAAAACAGTATCACTATCACTATCACTATACTATCACTATCACTATCACTCTCAGTATCTCTCATATGCCAAACTATTTAGTCCATGCACTGATGCACCACTTGAGCCAAATGAGGAAAGTTCTCATTACTGAACTTAATGATCCGTTTAATCAATAATCAGGTGGGCGAATTGGAACTTTCACTTGGGCTTTGACATCCGAGCAGGTCCAATCATATCTTTAGCATCAATTTATGATCTTGAGAAGGATACATTTCGTCGTGTATTATACAGAGGATTCGTATCAGAAATGTTTATACCATATATGGACCCAACAGAAGAATGGTATTACAAAACCTTCTTCGATATAGGTGAATCCGGGTTTGGGCTTTGCGCAGTACCATTAGAACCCATGACTGATTGCCCAGCCAATGCAGTTTTTATGGACGGGTATCTTGCAGGGCAGAATGGCAAGCCCTTTAAAATTTCAAATGTGTTCTGTATATTTGAAAAAATGCTGGGGATGTCATGTGGCGACACACTGAAACTGGGATTATTGGGCAAGAGGTGAGTGATTTCATCTTGTTAGAACTAATACTTCATCCTTTCATTTGATATTTTGGTGGGTTTGACTTGCATTTGGTGGCATTTGCAGATAAGGGAGGTTAGACCTGAGGTAAGTCTAATAGTGAGAATGGTGTCAACTGTGGCGAACTATGACTATATTGTTGATTGGGAATTCAAGCAGAGTGGTTCTATCAAAGTTGGGGTACAATTTTTTTTTTTTTTTTCACCTCAATGTATCTAAAGTTCTGGTAAATGGTATATATTAGAAATGCTATTATTATCTATGGAATTAGTATTTGCTCAGGGGCTAATGATGATTCTAGACATGATTATATTTGTGTGCTGCTCGTGAAATTATATATATCTACAGAACATTCACATTTCAACATTTAACTGGTTCTATCATGATGTGTATCAGGTTGGGCTAACTGGTGTGCTAGAAGTGAAGGCTGCACCTTACACTCACACAGACCAAATAAAGGAAGATCCTTATGCTACACTATTGGCGGATTACACTCTTGGCCCATACCATGACCACTTCCTCACCTATCACCTTGATCTAGACGTTGACGGTGACGAAAACTCGTTTGTCAAGGATAAATTGGTAACCAAGAGAGTTACTGATCACAGTTCACTGAGGAAGAGTTACTGGACTGTTGCGAGAGAAACAGCTAAAACGGAATCAGATGCAAAGACAAAACTTGGTATAGAACCCAGTGAATTGTTGGTTATAAATCCCAACAAGAAAACTAAAATAGGAAACCATGTTGGTTACCGTCTTATTCCAGGATCGTTAGCTAGCCCACTTTTAACCGACGATGATTACCCTCAGATTCGGGCAGAATTCACCAAGTACCATGTATGGGTGACCCCTTATAACAAGTCCGAGAAATGGGCCGGAGGGGAGTATGTTGACAGGAGTCGCGGAGATGATACATTAGCCATTTGGAGTGCAAGGTAACAAGTCTACCACTGACTCTTGTTGGTTCTCGATTAGTTCAAAATACTAATTATTTTGGCTTGATTATATAATGCAGGAATAGGGACATTGAGAACAAAGATATTGTCTTATGGTACACATTAGGCTTTCACCATGTCCCTTACCAAGAAGATTTCCCTATAATGCCAACACTAAGCGGTGGATTTGAGCTCCGGCCAGCCAATTTCTTCGACAGCAATCCCGTTCTCAAAACAAGGATACCCAAGGTTGCACATTGGCCTAATTGCACCTCTACATAGACACTTGTCTTGTTAGTACTATTCGAAACATAATGTACCAAAGAAGTACGCAACTTAATGAGAAATTAATCTGTATTTTTCCCTGCTTTAGACTGAACTAGCATGTTTTACCTGTGCGTTGCACAGGAATCGAAATATGGATCGTGTTTGAAAAGTGAAGTTGTCAAGTGAAGACTGTATTATCCAAGAGAAGAGTACAGTGAAACGAATACACCCTCAAGGAATCTCCACCCTCAAGGAACCTCCAATGCATACGAAAGTTATAAGCTGATAAAGTTTCACCCTGAAAATCACTTGTTATTTTTTCTTTTTGAACAACCAGCATCGGAAGTCAGTTGAAACTTGAAACTTTACTAAAACTCTATCTTAATTAAGTAGAAAGAATAGATCATATCATTAATCAGTTGATAAACTCCATGATTTAAAATCGAATATGTAAAACACGTAACAATTTTACATATACAGTAGAATGCTGTTTTCATAAGTATCCCTTAAGTTTTCCCCATCAAATAATTAAAAAACATATAGGCCAAGCACAATTATTGTAATCATTTAACAGATATTGCGTAGCTTGTTTTCAGTTACTCTCTCAGCTGTATCCATACAATTAATTCACTATTGCTTCATTCTGCTTTTGTTTGAATGCAACATAGTGTTTTTTTTTTTTGACAGTGTGAATGCAACATAGTAAATCTAGCGTAGGGAACTTGTTTTCAGTCACTCTGTGAGTTCTATCCAACCCTGCACTCTATTCCCATTCCAATCTACTTTCTTGTATTCATCTTCATGCAGTCAATTTCAGCCACTGGCCACTGCATTGTACTCCTTCCATTCAACATAGTCCAATTCCAGCAGTTGAATCATTATGTGCATTTAGCTTCAAATGAAAACATATCTATATGAGCGAACATGCATTCTAAGTAGTAATAATTTCTCAAATAAGTAGTAGTCAATATGCAAATTCAAACTCATCACGACTGACATTAGGAATCAAGATCACTGCTAATGAATTATAGCTCTTGTTGCACTTTCCCTTTGCAGCCAGTTCTTCTTCCATAAAACCAACTGTTAAAGATGGATGTCACATATCAAAAGGAGTAGAAAATTATCATTGTTGCAAAGAGAAGCAGTCCATATGATAATCATTTTTTTTTTTCAAAAAAGGGAATTTGGAGTGATCATGAGAATAAAATGAAATGTGATAGCAAAGCATAGAATGCAAACAGTAAAGCAGAACCAAAATTTGCCTTGGAAATCTCATTCAGAGAAGAGGTGAGTTTTAAACACTTGCATTCAATAGAGTAAGGAAACCATGCATTATTGAATAAGTAGAAGTGATCACTCAAAAAAATTAACGAAGATTTGTTCTAATTCAAACTTCATATTGTTAGGAATATACAACTTAATTGTACTTACTCTTTACCAATTACCAAACTATACAAACCTTTTGTCTTGTAAGTGTCTTGTACTTCTTAATTAAATCCAAGCCTAGTGTAGATACACTATATCCTTAAGACAGATTCTCCCCCTCACGGTGCTTGAAGGTTGATGGGAAACTGTCTCCCAAGATAGAACAACTTTCCTTCTATAGAAAGCTAGCACTTCAATTCTGAAGAATCAGCGAACACAACATAGTATTTGACTAAAAACAGGGGGAGAAGAGAAAGATCAGAACTCTGTGTGATATGGTGTCCCTTTCTCTCCAAATTCATCCACTATTTATAGGTGAGTGGTGTCTCTTCGAAACAACACAGTGACTCTTGGGAAAAAGTAAGCAACTCTTTGAAAAGTCACATATTTTGAAAAGACACACCATTTTTTTGTAAAGCTAATCTGCTTCAAACCGGTGCCTATTTGAAAAGGTCACACCTTTTCATGATGATGATCAAGTTTGAACCGGTGCACATTTCGAAAAGGTCGCGACCTTTTCGCATAATGCACTTGTTTTCAAACCAAAGGCACCCTTTCAAAATATTTTTCTCACTTTTACGCATTGTTTTTTTCGTAAACCCATTTCATATCAATATGGGATAACTTGGGAGACAAATTACTCATTCATATCTCAAATGGATTTGAGCAAATCATTTTTCTAACAATCCCCCACATGAATGAAAATTTGGCTTCTTCTATCATAAACATCGGATTTCTGTTCTTTTACAAATGAAAAGATACCGCATTAGGTCAAGTAGCATGGGAGGCCTTGAACTTGCCTTAGTGAAAGATGATCGGATTTAATTGGACGATCAGTAGACTTCAATTAATGTCCTTGAACTGTCAGCCGTTTGTATAAACCTAAACAATCATCTTCACGCAATACTTTCTCGAATACTGTTGGTTCTCACGTTTGTGTTCATTTTGGCCTTGAACACTTCTTGGTTTCAGATAGTGCTTTTGAGACATTTGCTTTTAAAATTCTCATATAAGCGGCCCCACTTCGCACTAACATAGGTGATTTCTATAAAGAGTATCTTGCAATACTCCACTTGGATAACATAACTTTCCAAGATATTGTAAATCATTAAAAGATGGGCTTATCCTGGTTCTCGCGGCAGATATGCACTGTCTTATATAGGAATGGGTTAGAGTATAATATTACTTTCCAGTGCTAACTGAGTCACAAACATAATTCAGTTGGACCATTGAACCTAGATCTTGGGATCTCCAGTCAACTAGGTTGGTTTTTCCATTATGATGACTCTTGGTTGATTATCTCAAAGGCTTTAAGCCCATTCCCCTTGATAATCTTTCTACTTGCTCTCTTGTTAAACCTTTTGTAAGCGGATCCGCAATGTTATATTTTGACCTTACATAGTCGATTGAGATAACTCCATTTGAGAGCAATTGTTCGGTGTTATGTCTACGGTGATGATGTGTCGAGACTTCCCGTTATACATGCTACTCTGTGCTCTACCAATAGTAGATTGGCTATCACAGTGTATACACACTGCTGGCACAGGTTTAGCCCAGTTTGGAATATCTTCTAAGAAATTTCGAAGCCACTCTGCTTCTTCTCCAGCCTTGTCCAATGTAATGAATTCTGATTCCATAGTGGACCTCGCTATGCACGTTTGTTTTGAGAATTTCCAAGAAACAGCTGCACCTCCAAATGTAAAGACATATCCACTTGTGGACTTTCAGTCTTTAGTGTAAGATATCCAATTAGCATCGCAGTACCCTTCTGGAACGGCTGGATATCTTGTATAGTGCATACCAAAATTCGAAAGTATGCTTTAAGTATCCTAAAACTCAAGATGGCAAATCCAATGATCTCGCCAGATTACTCGTGATATCGACTTAGCTTGCTCACGAGTATGCTATGTCGTCTTGTACGATTCATGACATACATTAAACTGCCAAGTATACGAGAGTATTCTAGTTGAGATATGCTATCTCCAGTATTTTTGGCTAAATGAAGATTTACGTCAACTGGTGACCTTTTTGGTGTGATGTTATATTTCTTAAACTTTTCAAGAATCATCTTAATGTAATGAGATTGTGATAGAACAAGTCCATCCTCCGTCCTAGAGATCTTAATTCCTAGGATAACATCAGCGACACCTAAATCTTTCATGTCAAATTTACTAGACAATATTTGTTTGGTAGATTTTATGACATCCATGTTACTACCCAAAATTAGCATATCGTCTACATAAAGACAAACAATGACACATCCCTTTTGAGTGCTTTTGACATAGACACACTTGTCACACTCGTTTATTTTGAAACCATTTGACAACATTGCATTGTCAAATTTCTCATGCCATTGCTTAGGTGCTTGCTTTAATCCATATAAAGATTTAACAAGCTTGCAAACTTTCCTTTCTTGTCCAGGAGAAATAAACCTTTCGGGTTGTTCCATGTATATTTCTTCATCTAACTCACCATTCAAGAATGCCGTCTTTACATCCATTTGATGTATCT
This sequence comes from Coptis chinensis, assembly GCF_015680905.1. Taxonomy (NCBI): domain Eukaryota; kingdom Viridiplantae; phylum Streptophyta; class Magnoliopsida; order Ranunculales; family Ranunculaceae; genus Coptis; species Coptis chinensis. Next base: position 86,643,435 of record NC_141460.1, read on the forward strand.
CAAATCCATGTATTGATACTATTGCTATTAGCATCCTTATGGAAATTATTCTTATAACTGGAGAGTAAGTGTCAAAATAATCCAATCCTTCCTTTTGTCTAAAGTCTTTAACCACAAGTCTAGCTTTGTACTTGTCGATTGATCCATCAGTCTTAAATTTCTTTGTGAATATCCACTTATATCCCAAAGTCTTGGAACCTGATGGTAAATCCACCAATTCCCATGTATAATTTTGCATTATGGATTCAATCTCGCTATTTATTGCTTCTTTCCAATAAGTACCTTCTGGAGATGACATTGCCTCCTTGAACGTTTGAATATTATTTTCCAACAAGTATGTTAGAAAATCAGGTCCAAAAGACGTTTGACGTCCTTGACCTTTTGCTACGTCTAGGTTCCTCCTCAATTTCGCTTTGTGTAGGATGGTTACTAGTTGTAACGTCTAAAGTTCTCTTTGTTGAACTTGGCTCTATACATATGTTATACGGAAAAGTATTTTCAAAGAATGAAGCATTTCTTGACTCAATAATCGTATTAACATGTATATCTTGAATTTCTGATTTATGAACCAGAAAACGATATGCACTAGTATTGTTTGCATATCCAATGAATACACAATCAATAGTCTTGGATCCTATCTTCACCTTCTTAGGTTTAGGGACTTCCACTTTAGCAAGACACCCCTACACTTTTAAGAATTCGTAAGAAGTCTGATGACCTTTCCATAATTCGTATGGTGTTTTAAGCATCTTCTTGTTAGGAATCTTGTTGAGAATGTAATTGGCAGAAAGTAAAGCTTCCCCCCACAAATTCTGGGGTAAACCAGAACTTAACAACATAGCATTCATCATCTCTTTTAGAGTTCGGTTTTTGCGTTCCGCAATACCATTTGATTGAGGTGAATAAGGAGCAGTAGTTTGATGAATGATTCCATGTTCAGAACATAAACCTTCAAAAGGTGATTCATATTCACCTCCTCTATCACTCCTTATAGCCTTAATCTTTTTGCTTAGTTGATTTTCAACTTCATTTTTATAGTGTTTGAACACTTCAATTGCCTCATCTTGACTTCTCAACAAGTAAATATAACTATATCTAGTGCTATCGTCAATAAAAGTAATGAAATACTTTTTACCACCTCTAGTTTGTACGTACTTAAGATCACATATACCTGTATGTATTAAGTCTAGAGGTTCAGTACTTCTTTCAATGGAATGAAATGATGATCTAGTCAACTTGGATTCTACACAAGTTTCACATTTATGGTGTGGGTCTATTTTTATCTTTGATATATAGTCCAAATTAATTAATCTACGCAAGATATCATAATTAACATGTCCTAATCTACCATGTCATACATGTGAAGACTCAATCAAGTAAACAGAAGATTCAACTTTATTGGCGCTCTTTGGCGCAATAGTAAAACAAGACATCCTAAAGAGCCCATTTTGAAGATAGCCCTTTCCCATGAATACATCATTCTTAGTTAGTACAAATTTATCAGAAACAAAGACTAACTTAAAGCCATTCTTGCTCACCAGCGACCCAGAAACCAAGTTCTTGCGAATGTCAGGCATATAGAGCACCTCATTCAGAGTTAGTTCCTTCCCAAAAGTTAACCTCATCACCACCTTTCCTTTGCCTTCAACCTTGGACGTAGAAGAGTTTCCCATAAAGAGTTGTTCTTCCTTTTCCACAGCATGATAAGTGGTGAACATCAACTTATTGGAGCATATGTGGCGAGTAGCACCAGTATCCACCCACCATTCCTTTTCATTTCCAATCACGAGACATTTAGAAACCACAGCAGATAGGTTCATGTCATTAACATTATCAGAAAGTATGTCCATTGTCACATTTGCTTCAGTCTTTTGCTTCTTGTACTTCTTTGGATTGCGACATTCACTTGCCTTATGTCCAGCCTTCCCCGGTTGCCAGAAGACTTTGCCTTGAACTTAGTAGGCGCATTTACTCTCTTCACCTTGAGCTTTGTCTTGGTGCTTCCTCTTTTCCTTAGTACTTGATCCTTCCACAACATTGGCCTTTGCCACCATGGGATCCTTGCCCTTCTTCTCAGATAGGCGGTTGTCTTCCTCTATCCTTAGACGGACAATCAGTTCTTCAAGATTCATATCTTTGCGTTTATGCTTAAGATAATTCTTAAAATCTTTCCAAGATGGTGGTAATTTCTCAATCATAGCAGCCACTTGGAATGATTCTCCTAGGGTCATTCCTTCAGCAATGACATCATGGAGGATTACTTGAAGTTCTTGGACTTGGCTTATGACGGTCTTACTATCCGTCATTTTGAAATCAAGAAATCTGCCAACTATAAATTTTTTCATGCCAGCATCTTCACTCTTGTATTTCTTGTCCAACGAATCCCAAAGTTCCTTAGCAGTCTTGAACACACTATACACATTGTATAATGAGTCAGCCAACCCACTAAGGACATAATTTCTACACAAGAAATCAGCATGAAACCAAGCATCCTTGGCCAAAACCTGCTCCTTGTTGGTTTCATCAGGGCTTACATCAGGAACCTTATCCCATAGAAACCTTGCCAAGTTAAGGGTGGTCAGATAGAAGAGCATCTTATGTTGCCAGCGCTTGAAATCAGATCCATTTAACTTTTCAGGCTTCTCCCCATGAGGAACAGAATGGGGAACAATAGTAGGAACAACAACATCAGGTGTAACTGGTGGTGTTGACATATTCTGAAATACAACCACACTTTGTTATTCCTTTAAATAAATAAATAAATAAATAAAGAAAAAAAAAAGAAACAAATTCTGTTCGGTAAAGAAGAAGAAGAAAAAAGAATTTGTCTTAAGTTGTTAGAAATATACAACTTAATTGTATTTACTCTTTACCAATTACCAAACTATACAAACCTTTTGTCTTGTAAGTGTCTTGTACTTCTTAATTAAATCCGAGCCTAGTGTAGATACAATATATCCTTAAGACAGATTTTCCCCCTCACAGTGCTTGAAGGTTGATGGGAAACTGTCTCTCAAGATAGAACGAATTTCCTTCTATAGAAAGCTAGCACTTCAATTCTATAAAATCAGCGAACACAACATAGTATTTGACTAAGAACAGGAGGAGAAGAGAAAGATCAGAACTCTGTGTGATCTGGTGTCCCTTTCTCTCCAAATTCATCCACTATTTATAGGTGAGTGGTGCCTCTTCGAAACAACACAGTGACTCTTGGGAAAGAGCAAGCAACTCTTTGAAAAGTCACATATTTTGAAAAGACACACCATTTCGGTATAAAACACTGTTTCAAACCAATGCCTATTTTGAAAGGTCACACCTTTTCGGCATGATGCACTGTTTTGAGCCAGTGCACATTTTGAAAGGTCGCACCTTTTCGGCATAATGCACTGTTTCGAACCAGTGCACCCTTTCGAAAAGGTTTTTCTCACTTTACGTACTGTTTCTTTTCAGAAACCCATTTCATATCAATATGGGATAACTTGGGAGACAAATTACTCATTCATATCTCAAATGGATTTGAGCAAATCATTTTTCTAACACATATATCATCAACTTTTTAACATCATGTCTCGCAAGGATATTTTAGCAAACACATCAACCCAATATAACAGTAACTGCAAGTCAATACCATGAACAATAAAACCCAGAAAAAAAAGAAACGAATAAAGTTGGGAAAAAAACAGGAAACCTGCTTTCGACCCAGTGAATTGTAATTCAATCTAAATTGTTTGAAAAAAAAACAAAACCTAATGAAGAAAATCCAAACAAGTTTTTACTACAATAAACATTAACAAATGAGAGTGACTATAACATTTAAGCAACTTGAAAACGCACTTGCACACACGGTTAGCATTATGATCCCTTCCAATCATAATGCATACCTTACAACCATAAGGAAATTGGTTATGACACTCAGATTATCTGATGAGTTGGTTAGAAAAATAAACTTATAACCTAAAAAGTAAATTAGCAAATACTACTTTACAGATTGTGCGCAATTGAGATTATTTCTCTGAACTTCATGAAGTATATAAATATTATGCAATCAATTTGATTAGCAAGATAGAAGCAAACATGTCAAGTGGTTGTTAAAGTAGCAAATTGCAACAAAAAAAGCAATTGAACTATAAGTCTAACTATTTTACAGATTATGTGCTATTTTTCTTGATTCTAGTTGCATTGAAGTAATGAAATAATTAGCTACTATGCAATTGATTTGAGTAGAAATTCTAAGAAGAAAATGTTGTTTATACCTCAACAAATTTCTACTCCTCCGGTTCCCACCTCTTCTTTCATTCTTTATAATATGCTTATGATCACTGGATTAATTATGTGAAAATTCAAAACCATAAGGCCGGCCAGCAACAATAATTAGTTACTAAACAAATACAAATGTAATTACAGATCCAATGACAAAGCTTCACAGTTTAAAATGACCCACACAAAGACTAGTGAGTGCCCACATTATGTAATGCCCTATTAATTAGTTTCATGGAAATATTTTAGTCTCGAATTTGGAAGCAAAGAACATAAACCACGTACATTCTTTTGATCTACTTCATAATAAGGTTACAATATTATTACTCTTAGTTAGAAATTTGTGCTAATTGTATTGAAAATATTATTAAGATAAATATGTGAATGGTGATCAATTATGATGCTGCGACACTTCATTATTTGTTCCTCTTACATCTTCCCTGTTTGGAAGATTGAAGTAATGCCCTTGAAGCAACACAATACAAAGAGAACTGATTAGTGTGACTAATTAAGCGACATTTATTGTTAAATTTCTTGTCTATTAGAATGTTTTTTGAGACCAAAAAGAAACAATCTAAGCTACGGAGATATTACTTTATATCAATAGCACTATCCAACTTGGTAAACATTAATGGAATGAGACTCTATATGGTGGCACAACCACTTCCTATCAATTAAATGTAAGATAATTGTTCTGCAGTCCCCCTTGGCTTATGTATAAAACAAAAAGATTACACATGTGAAAGTTCTTCAAGTGAAAATTAGGCATAAATATAGAATACTACACAACACTAAATCTTAGAAAATTCAAACTAACTTTATAATGTTTTTGGTTATTTCATTTTTTCTACCTGTAATAAAGATTTGAGAAAAATAAATAAAAAATAATTTATGCATAGATGAAATTGTTATTCAAGGTAGTGTTGTTCCCCTTAAGAAACAAAAAAATTTATATAGGTGAATGGAAGATCAGCCTGTTGAGAGTCGGTATTTGTTTTCTAATTTTGAAGCGCGCAAAGCTAGTGGATAAGTATGCATCATTCATATTGTGATGAACTAAATGTAGCAAAGATAAGAGAAAGAGTTGTCTTTCATTCAAGAAACAATAACTGGGAAAAAAATGATGATTGTCCTAAATTACTTTAGAATTAGAAATAGACGTTACTCCAAGTGACGTCCGAAAATTATTTCACTCAGACGTTAGTTCGAGTGTCGCCCGGGCTTTTTATTAACTAATAGCGAGAGGGGGAATTCCCCACCCTCTCTATTAGCTAATACACTATTGCCTACGGTATAGCACCCCCATTGGAGAGAGTTTTTTTATATTTGGAGTGTAAAATTTCCACTCTATACAGTTTACACCCCCTATTAGAGTTGCTCTTATAATAGACTCAATGGCAGAGATGGTATTTTTATAGCACTAATATCTATCTATCTATATATATATAAAAGCTCGCGCACATTCTCTCTCCTCACCATATCGCTCCATTTTGCACTTCAAACAATATGATTGGCTCCTAAAAAATTGGATGGAATAATAATTAGTACCACCTCCCTAGATTTGTTTAAATCTCCCTAATCTATTTTTAATTTTCTATAGACTACAAATAGATTTAAAGAGATTTAAAGAATTGAAGAACAATAGACTCCACAGAGTTCTAGACTCTCAATGCGCACTAAATCTAGGGAAATTGTATTGTTCTATATTGAAGGAGGACCAGTTTTATCCTTTGTTAGTGGTGTTTGGGTTGACCCCCCCACCCCACCCAGGCTGAAGCTGTGGATTTCCAAGATATACTTCCATTGAAGGAGGTATCGCCTTATTCATTCAAATAGGTTTTCTTTATCCATTTTCTTTTTTCTTATTAATATCACGGGCCCTCTTGACCTCGTAGTCAAATACTTACTATTCTCCGCATTTTCTTGCTCTTTCTTGCGATAAGCGGTAAAGAGCACTTTATTTCTTTTATTATCTATAATATTCGAGGTTGATAAGTCTGACATTGTTAATCTAACATGGATGAAGGTTCCAAAGACCTTTCAGCTTGGGGTTCGGATAAGAGATGGTTTAGTTTACAAGTTTACGGGTTTTAAGGAGCAGGTGTATGCTTCATCTCTTTGTTGTTGTTCTTGGCATAAATCATTGTGCTCATTTATGAGGTGTAAATTTGTCTACGCATTGAGCACCTTTAGTTGATGTTTCTGCTATCAGGTTTATTACATTGGTAAGCAGTTGTACAAATTTCCTAATATCTATAATTTCTGCTTCTGCTTTTTCTGTAGGACGTCACTAGCTTGACAACTTTTTTCCAAAAGAATTTTGGAAAAACATCAGAGGAGAAACAACTGTCTATTAGTGGTCACAACTATTATTCGCATGCTTTGTATTGGGCTCCAAATATTTTGTTAGCTTTTCCTTTGTAGGGTAACTCATATATTTTATCACAGGTTTAAGATTAAAAGGATGTCATGCTTATGCTCTTTCTATTGCCAATGTGAACATACCGTTACTATATCCATTATGAAGGGTTTTTGCTAATCTATATATTTTGAACCTCATCTTCAACATTGTAGAGTGGTTAATTGGAACCTTTCTATTGGTATAATGAATAGTATATTTGATCTTTTATGGTCGTGCTAGAACACTGAAACATTCTGGCAAGGTCCCAGCTGCCAGGCAGGCTGAGAAACAGTGTTTACTATTTTTGTTGTTTCTAAATATTATAGGAAACAACAGAATGTAAGGGAAAAAGCTTACTATTACTGAATGTAAGGGAAACAGCCCAAACTGGAGGATACATTCATGGCCTAGAAGTTCGACTAATTTTCTTTGATTAAATCCTACTTTCATATCCAGTCATTAATTCTTCAGTGCCGTACATATTTGATTATTTACAGTGTGAACGTTTAAATTTGTTAAATTTGATGGTTGTTTAATTTTGGACGCATATATATAGTAATGTTAGGTGTAAAGTACTATCACTTAAGTTTAGGTAATGGTCTTACCATTTGTTTTGCCCCATTGAGATGTAAAGCTAGGTGGTCAGTATGACACCTTTAAAGGACTAAGTTTCAAGATTATGTGTTTAATTGTAATTACGTAATGATTTAACTTTATATATTTGTATCTTGGAGTTGTGTTTAATTGTAATTTCTTAATGATTTAACTTTATATATTTCTATCTTGGAGTTGTAACTACTCTTACCTTTAATTTGTACCTTGCTAAGGAATTGAAGCAATAGTTACAGGTGTGACAAAAAAGGATAAGTTGGCTATGGGTGAAAACAAGGTTTAATGACTTCTTTATGCAGTTGTGTATGCACCGAAACACCATAGATATCCATATGGTTAATTGTCTCTTCTTCAATCTGCTTTTTCTATTTTTGATGAATTGACCATTTTGAGACCCATCATCTTATTGCTGGGAGACTAATTGGTGTATAATTAAGAAGGGTTTCAAAAGCTCATTTTTAAAGGGTCTATAGGATGATTTACTAAAGTTTTTTTAGGTTTCAGTCTTTTTTTGGGTTCTCTGTGAACAAATTGTCAGGTGTGGCTTACCATAGAATGGATAGCAAGGAATTGAAGGATCCAATGGTTTACACACATGCAGTCCCATTCTTAGTTTAAAGAATGAAACCACCTAAGAACATGTGTTTTTATAGTTGCTTGAATAGATTGCTTTGATGGGTAGTGCAGAGCATGACGTTAGCAATCATTTTTTTTATCTAGAAATGTTTCAAAATTTTGGTTTCTTCTATCCTGTTGCAAATCAATTGGTGATGCCCCAATGCCCATTTTGATGCCTATAACAAGTGATTTTTTTTTGTTCAGTTTGTCTGTTAAACTAATTTACTTATGCGGTTTCCCATGTAACTATATATATCCTAATGCATTATGACCACAACTTAGTCCATTAAGTATAACATTCTAATGCATTATGATTCAATGGTTTAGGAACGATGAATTGGTTAGTCGATATTGATTGTATAGTATGTTATGGTTGAAACAAGTATTTGTATATAGGAATATTTAACTTAGGGTCCTCGCAACTTAATCAGATTTAGACTCTTTAAAAGTTGTAGTTTGTCTGCTGAAAATGTAATAGACTAGCTTGACTTTTTGAAGCTTGAATAAGTTATTTTAATTAGCAATGTGTAGAATTGGAGTCAAGTAGCTTACACCGAGTCTTGGTGAGTAATTTGACAACTATACTAAAAGTTTGAAATCTGTGTAGTTAACAATTTTTGAAAGAGTTAAAACTATAGGATCCTACGAATGTTCCATTTGAGCTGTTCAATACGCATGCAATCCAAACCAAAAAAAAAAAATCATTCAAAGGCACTTTGGTGTAGGCAAATACAAAGTAATATCTTGATTTTTATTGCAAAACCATTACATTTTGATCAATGTTATTGAGAGTTGCATTGAAATATCTTGCAAGCTATTGAGAATGATATTTACTTGGATCTTAAACTGGGAAAGTAATTTAACTACATGGAGTATAATTTAGAAAATTTTCATTTGGATTTCGCTTTGGTTTTGTAGATTCTCAAGATTTTTATAATCAATGTGATCCGGGTATATAATAAACACCAATGATGATATGAAATAATGTATTTTCATCACAATGTTTTCATTAAAAAAGACAAGTATATGTTAAGAAATCTAAAAACTATAAAATTGCCACTAAAATGTTGACATCACAATGTATTGAGAACTTTCAGTAAATATTATTATCTGATATCGAGTTCGAACTCTAAGGTGCATGATTTTGTTGTGTATCCTTATGATAATGTGTTAGGTTGTCTATTGCAGGTTGAGTTGTATAAGAGATTAATATGAGAAGCTGGATAACCATGAGAAAGACAGATTATTCGTGAGAAGGTCGAGCTGTATAGTAGGTAGAGTTATATTTATTTTTCAATCAATAGCTTAATCCTTCAGTTAAAATATTAATAGATGATCTTCTCGGTTAGAAGCTAACTGATTTACTCTCTACGTTGAATGGTTAGCTGATTTTTTCTGTGTTCACAATGAAGACATTGACAAGTGGTGCACCATCAACCTCACGGATGACAAAAGCTAACAAAATAATAGGTATTTGAGTCTGAGACTTCTTACTTAGGTGAAGCATTAATTTTGGTTAAATTTAAGATTTTTTGGGGTCAATTGGTTTGTAATCGACAAAAGAATTACCCAATACTAGATTTAGATTCTTGAGAAGATGATTACTGGTTTTTGGATTAATGGAAAACCTAATAGATTTACACCCTTGCTTTTCTTTCTCTTTTCTTTTGGATTGATTATGGGACATTGATTTTTGCAAACGGATTGTTAGATTAGGTGTCTCACTGTCTTGAAAACATAAACTGCTTTCGTATGCATTAGAAGGTTAAGGTTAGAATTTGGATTCATGGAAAACCTAGATTTACACCCTTGCTTTTCTTTCTCTTTTCTTTTGGATTGATTATGATAATGGGACATTGATTTTTGCAAGGGGATTGTTAGATTAGGTGTCTCACTGCCTCGAAAACATAAACTGATTTCGTATGCATCAAAAGGTTAAGGTTAGATTTTGGATTCCTATCTATAAAAAAAAAAAAAATTAATAACACCAATTGTCGAAGCTTTTTGTTGTGAACATGGCGTGGGCACAATGCTTGGTCTCAACGATATAGTTATGTTTTTTTTTTCTCTTAATATTGCAAAAAGCTAAGATGATAAAATCCCAACCCAGTTCTTGGCATGTAATTAAGTAATAGAATGGAAGTGAATTGAACTTCATATTAACTTGAAGTTTGTTTAATTATACTCATGGTTTGAATTGATTTTCTTCTTTGCATTAACATGTAGCAAATAGGATTATTTCCACTCTGTTTGTTGTTATTATTTTCTTCCCTCATGTAACGATAAACAAAAAACAATTGACTTAATTGGTAATGCATATTTCATAGTTGTTTCTAAGCTGGAGTAATCGATTTCTTCCAAATAATTTTTCATTTCACGCCTCACTTAGTATATCTAAGATTATGTCCGACGTTGGAATACATCTATATTGTAGGTGATTATGCAGGATCTTATTTGGGTTTTATGGTGATAGTTTTAGCGTTGGGCTTTTAGATTCCGTGACCTCAAAATCTTAAACTGGAATGCGTCTAGAATTCTATTTTCATTTGTTAATGTAACTTCTATTTCTCATCAAAATAGTATTATATTATCTGACTTCAATTTACTATGTAAGATGCTTGCAAGTCAGTAACGGATAGTTGAATGCTTAGCATTTTTTGGAGCTCTTAGACGTTACGGTAGCTTTGGTTATCCCTCCTAATAATTAATAATATAGATTTTTGCTTTCTATGAAAGTTTGATTTTTTTTTCTATTCATTAGTCATATTAATGGCTATTTTTTTATGTGGTCAGATGGTTTTAATTGTGAGTTTGATTGTTTGAGAATTTGTCTCATAAAATGGTTCCATTAGTTTTGATCAAGCACTATGTTACCTATGATATGGATGTCGGTCAGTATATATAACAGTGACAAATGTGATAATCTGTTTACTCTTGCATTATAAATTTAGTTGTTATTGACCAATTTAAAATGTCTAATATTGCTTTCATCAATAATTTCAGCAACTATAGAAGCTTAAAGAAGAACTAAAAGCAATGCTTATCATACGTGTAGAGGCTTTAGAAATGTTGTACGGTGATTTGAATCAAAACCCTTTCAAGCCAACGACAAGCAAAGTGAGTCTCCTGCTTCGCAAATATTATGGTTGTCTATATGCAGTTAAAACTACATACTACTAAATATATTTATTTGCATTCGGCAATATATTAGATATTCCATTCAAGGTTTAGGCTAGACACATTGGTACTTTTAACTGTTATGCAACATCTATCAATTATCTATGAACAAGAAGAATAAGGATTTGAAAATTTACTTTGGGGTTTAATAGAATAAGGGAGAGATGTTCGCCATGAAAATTAAAAAACCAAAAAATAAAATAAAAATCAACATTCATTCTCTTCGATAAAAACCCACGAGAACCATACCCTAAATCAATCAACAAAAAAGGGACCGGAAAAGGAGAGAAACCAAAGAGAGAAAGAAAGAGATAATGGAGCAAGAAGTGACTGAATTCAAACAAAGAGTGACTACATTTGGTATAACCATATAAGTGCTTATTATAAGCTCTAATAATTATATTACTAATCTGCAGATGATGGATTAAAGCTTAGGAGCTGGGAAAACAAACCGATGGTTGGGGCTTTTGCAATAAATAACCGAAGAAACAAAAAGAACATGATTGCAAAACCAAGTATTTTTAGTAAGGATTTTTGTAGGATTGGTTTTAAGAATCCTAAGATAGATTATGTTATAATCCCTAATCCTAAAAAGAGTTTGTTGGTATTTCATTTCCATCTCTTTTTTAGTTAACAAGGTAATTATAATCCCTAATCCTAAAAGAGTTTGTTGGTATTTAATTTCCATCTCTTTTTAGTTAACAAGGTAATCTAATGTGAATTTCTTTTTATCCTTACTCTTTTTTTTCCAAGGATATGTAGAAGGTGATGTTATTGGATGTTATATTAGTTTGTTTGATTGAGATTTTATGCGTGCGAAGTGACATATAAGGAACAGAGGTTTAGCTTTCTTCTTGACCAAAAGAAAGAATCAAGAAAAGTTGTACGGGTATGTTATTGTTTAACATAATAAATTTAATTTGATGAATGTAGGTAGACTACTACATTGCTTAATATGTTTGAGTCTATTATTTTTCGCTCAATGTTCCTTGAGCTATTCTACTCCAATAGAATAGAGTATTGTTTTTTGTGTTTGAATTGTAATGGTAAATGTAGTAGGCAGTAGGCACACATTGGGTGAGATGGTTCTATGGTGGATCTCTCAAGCAAAGGATGTAAATTATTTTAACAACTTTCGTTCATACAAACTCAAAATTTTAATTGATATTAAGAATTTATTCAGAGATAAATATATTAGGAACATCATACAACTGTATGTGAGATTAACAAATAACAAATCATATTAAACTGTGACCATATGTGGGTCAAATCAGTTCTTTCGATGGAGGGAGACAAAAACATAAGTTGGGGAAGACATTAAGGATGGAGATGATGGACGGGGGTCAAGATTGCAATGAAGAAACTCAAATGTGTATTAATAGACCATACCTTCAGGAGGGGGACATGTGGAAGTGGTGACATGGACACATGGCGACCTGGCCCATCTAAAACTAAACTTGGATATGAAGTTTTAGTGGCGAAACAAAACCTTTTCTTTTCAATATGTTGTTTATTTTATTCAGTATTTCTATATGTTTTTGCTGCTGATATCAAGTTTGTATTGGCAAGAACATCTAGAGGACTATTTCACGTTAAGTGTCTTATAGTCTTGACTCCTGTGTCAACTATTTGTTTGAAAAAAATCTTAAGAGATGTCTAAAGATGGGTTTCAATTTTGACTTCGTAACTGCAGAAGACAAAGTTATTGGGTGAGATTTTATTTTTCTTTTTAGATATTCCAACACCACTTTGTGTAGACAATTAGGTTCTTTAATTGCATAACCAAGTGCCAGCATTCATTTTCTCTTTAATAGATCTTTGAAGAGGAACTTAGTGGTGGAAGTTTGAGCACAACAGATTTATGCTATAGATTGTAATGTGTCCAGTTCCCACATACATTTAGTAAGAAAGAATTTCATTTCTTAGGATGATCCATAGATAAGATAAAAGAATAGTAAAGTAAAAAATAAGAACACATTGGTTTGCGTGGAAATCCAGTGTTAAAACCATCACTAATGAGGTTGATGGTATGTACTTCATAGCCAATATCAAGCACTCATCACAATGTTGGATGGATATCATTCATAGCCGTGAAAGATACCTATCAGATTGTTTGAAAGCTTAATTTATTGTAGTCTTTGTGTGACCAATATTTCTTAAAAAAAATAGGATATATAGTTGTATGAGGTTTAATAGTTTGAACTAAACTATATATGGAGAGAGACCGAAGTGGAGGAACTGTGGCTAAAGATGGTTAGTCCAAGTTCTACCACGTTCAACATTCATTTTGTAGGAGTGTAAATTTACTCAAGTGTTTTACGCTAACCTATGTTTTATGTTTCACATTTGGTTTTTAAAATAGTATGTTGTTTCTTAATACTTCAATGTGTAGCTCAACTTCATTAACTTTCGCAACACTTCAACCTACCTATAAGAAGACTAACCAACCTAGCAAAAAAAGATACAAGAAGACTAAACCAAAGTATCATGGATAGTGTTTCGGCAGTAAATTGCTTCAACACAACGAGAGCAATGGTAAAGAACGCACTAAGAAACAGAGGAATTTGATGTTGGGGGAGATGAAACTGAACCAAATAATGGCTGCCTACGTACCCAAGATCTATTCTCTAGGGATCAAGTTTCAACGTAGTTCCTTATGAAAAATAATGTGGTATTTATATAGGTAGAGTAGAGAGTCCTTGTAGCTCAAGTAATCTTATTGCTTGAGTAATTGTGATAGAATATAACTGTCAACTTTTTTGGTAAGAAATGAATCTGGACATAAATCAATGTACATTAGTGGCAAGCCATGTGGTTAAGGTTCAGCCTTAGACACATGAGTTAATGGGTCTGTATATTGATCCATGGTATTGCAAATTGGGCTTTAGCCCGATCGATTAAACGAATAAAGTGGAGACCCCTACTAATAGACGTTTGCCACGTAGGTGGGGGTCGAAACACCGCCCCCTCTTTGACATGTGAACGATGTTGATATGGCAAAGAAGAGAAAAATAAAAGTCCAAAATAAAATTGAATAAAGATATAAAGAGTATAATAAATAACTATAATGAATAACTCGGTGTGGTGTGAATGCAAACGAAAATATAGATGATGAATATAATGTATATTCAATAAGTTTGCGTGAATTGATAGAATAAAAGCGTGAAATAACAAGAGTGGCAAAGTAAAACCCAAAAAAGCTGCCGTGAGGATTGGATTGAATTAGATATGGTATATCGCGAACTAGGAATGGAAAAAATGTATTCAAAAGTGCATTAAATGCAGATAATGGTAATGGTAAGACAAAAAGATAAGAATAGACAAGGTACTAGAACATGGAGATGCAAACTAGATAACACCTTACATGGCGTTAAATTTAAATTATGTGCATGTGAAAAAAGACATTATTGGTCTTGAAAAGAAATTGGGTGAAAAGAAGTTATAAGGTGTTAAGTCATTGGCAATAATATGGCGTGGGAAAGATGCATGCAACAAAAATTATTTTGCCTGGGAAGAGGATTTAATGCAATATAAGCATGTCATAGACTCATAGTATGACTAACTAACCTTAAGCAGTGCATGTGATGAGAACGGATCAGATACAATAGAAAAATAGGAATCCAAACGCAACAAAGTGTCCAGCTGATTTGGAATAAGCATATAAGCTAATGTCCCATAATAACTTGGTCTTGAAATTAGAATTGCACCAGGAAAGGACTAAGAACGTACGACTCTTAGTACGAATCGGAAAAAAGAAAAAGACTGTATATACACATATGGGATGGACGTAAAACAAATTGAACTTATACTTTGTCAAAAAAGCACAAAAAACAGTGAAGAGACACCGTGAATTTTTGGGGCAATTTTTGAATTATATTACGAGAATAAACAGAACTATGGTGGTGTTTGTAACAGAAAACGCGATTGTATTTACTGAAGATTGAATTGGAAAGAGAAGTTGGAAAAGAAGAAACAGAGAAAAAACTACAAGTTGAACCAAAAGCCATGAAGCCGCGGGGAACAAGAATTCAGTAACGCACAAAGCTTTTGCACAAAGACGAAGAAAAGGTTAGTACAAATCTGTTAAACCGATTCATGGTATTCTCGACTTCTCTTTTCCTTGTCAGATGAAGCATAGCGTGGTTTTACAATGAAGTCTATTGGAATTTCTCTTTACTACGAGATGTCGGTAATTTCGAATTGGATATGCAATTAAAGATTGACCGGCATAATCTAGGTCAAGATTGATCAGTTTCAAATTGGATCTGCTAGGATATTAAGTTCAAATTGTTGGATTTTGATTAAAATTGAATTTAGGCTGCCGAAGAAGACGAAGAAAACGGAGAAAAGTGCGGAGAATATGACAAAGCGGTGTCGGAAACAGATATGTTAGTATATATATATATATATATATTTCAGTTAGCTTCAAATTTTGGTTAAGTCTGAAAGACTTACGAAAAAATTGGTATTTGCGTCGCAGGTTGAAAAGGCGGAATTACGGGCAAAAAATATTGACGAAAAGTTTTGAACGGAAAGATCACAATGCTGTAGAAAAAATAATAATAAAAAAAAACTAAATAAAGTTTTTGCTTAGAAAGTTAACGTAATGCGAATTTTTGCCGCATGGAGAAACAACAATTGTACGAGCCTCGGAAAGTTTCGCTCAGAAAGTTTGGCTTAATGCCTTAGAAAAAAAAAATAATGAAGCTGTCAAAAAATTTCAGTCGGTAAATTTCTCGTAGAAAGATCGGCAGAATGCCTTAGAAAAAATAATGATAATGACGAAAATTTTCGCTCGGAAAATTTTTAGGAGAAAGATCGGCACAATGCCATAGAAAAAATAATGAAACTGACGAAAATTTTCGCTTGGAAAATTTTTCGTAGAAAGATCGGCACAATGCCTTAGAAAAATAATGAAGCTGACGGAAAGTTTAACTCTGAAAGTTTTTTATTCAGAAAGTTCGACTTAATGCCTTATAAAAAATAATAAAGCTGGAAAAAGTTTTCACGAAGAAAGGTGACGTAATGCGAATTCTCGCCGCACGGAGAAACGACGGTATTACGAGCAAATTATATTCATAAAGAGTCTACGGAGAAAAGTTTAGTGCAGAAAGACATCAATTAATGTCATAGAAGAATTAAAGAAGCTGACAGAAGTTTCGTTGAGAAAGAGCGGCACAATGCCTTAGAAAAAGAATGACTGCGGAAAATAGTTAACCGAAAGCGCTAAGCGAAGCGAATGCATATTTCGATAGCGGAAAATAGTTAACCGAAAGCGGAAAATAAAAGAACTGGATTGTAAAGGAAAGAATGATAGAGAATGTCGGGTGACTATTCAAAACCAATGGCCAAAGAAAAAAGTGTCGTTCACCGTGGATGAACTCGAAAAATACTTTAAGCGGTGCCAATGATTATTGACAGCATGAAACAGGTATGTTAGTATTTTTATTTATTAGTTATCGTAAAATTGTGGTTAAGTCCAAAAACGTGAAAAAAGATTTGTATTTTTTGTCGCAGGTTGAAATGGCGGAATTACGAAAGCAAAATATAGTTACAAAGAGTCGACAGAGAAAAGTTTCGCGCAGAAAGATGTCAAGTAATATCGTAGAAGAAATTAAATAATGAAACTGTCGGAAAGTTTAACTCGGAAAGTTGTACTCAGAAAGAACGGCACAAGGCCTTAGAAAAAATAAGGAAGATGAAGAAAGGTTTTGCTCAGGGTGATCGCGCCGCAATGCCGTAGAAGAAATAAAGAAGTCGGAGAAAATTTTCGCTCAGAAAAATTAACGAAAAGTGTCTCTCAGAAATATCGGCCCACTGCCTTAGAAGCCGACGGAAAGTTTCGTTGAGAAAGAGCGGCGCAATGCTTTAGAAAAAATAATGAATGCGGAAGATAATTAACCGAAAGTGCTGGCTTTTAATTTAATCGATTTCAAAGAAGAAAATGAAGATTTAATTGAGTTTAATCGTAAGATAATTGATGAGACAATTGATTAGGTAATTGTGTGAATGTAATACCATAGAGCTAAAACTTCTTTTGATGAAAAATAAATAAAAATAAAGTATGCGTTTGCTATTGAATGTTGTTGTTGTGATAGATAACATACCTGTGGAAAACTGACAATGTTGTTGATTTATATAGTTGAAATGAAATAGAACGAGATGCCGCCATACGAAAAAAAACGCCCAATGCATACTTAACTTTGCAAAATTAGGCTAAGCGAGCATAAAAGCGTTCAAACTTAGGCTGACAAAGCTAAACGTGGTAACCTCGCCAGATTTTGTCTAAACAATAGTAACGAACTAAGCGAGCGTAAAAGCGTTCAAACTTAGACTGGCGAAGTTAAAAGTAGTAACTTCGTCAGATTTTGTCGTAGCGATAGTAATGATTAAAAACGTTCAAACTTAGACTGGCGAAGTTAAAAGTAGTAACTTCGTCAGATTTTGTTGTAGCGATAGTAATGATTAAGCGAGCGTAAAAAACGTTCAAACGTAAACCCACGGCTAAATGTGGTAACTTCACGATTTTTCGTAAGAATGATAGTAATGAACTAAGCGAAAAAAAAACGTTCAAACGTAAACTGACGAAGCTAAATGTGGTAACTTCGTCAGATTTTTTCGTAATAATAGTAATGAACTAAGCGAGCGTAAAACGTTTAAACTTAAACTAACGAAAAGATGACTGCAAAAGTAATGTGTCTTGACCCTTCGCTTCTAACGGCGGCGGAGAGATAAGCCAATGAATCTGCATGACGTAAGTCATTTCGGGGTCTTTGAGTGATAAAGATGCTATCAAATTGTCGAGCAAGACTATGTATCAAACTAAGATAAGCCGCCATACGCTCATCTCTTGCTTCAAAAGACCCACCAAACTGATTTGCATTAAGGCGAGAATCCGTGTATAACTGGAGCTTTCGCGCCCCTAGTGTCAAAGTTGTTCTCAAGGCACAAATGGCATCCTCATACTCGACTTCGTTATTTGAAGCGGCAAAGCCAAGTCGCACATATTTCCCAATCTTTTTTATCCGCCAGGTTTAACAAAAACACATCCAATTCCCGACCCAGATTTTATATGGGAGCCATCTGAGTAAACAATACATAGGTCAATGGGTTTAGGAATTGCATTTTCAAGTTGGTCTTCGTCGCCCCCAGTTATTGGCGGCAGAATGTCTTCCATAGATTCGTCCATCATCAATGAAAAGAACAGCACTAACATCTTGAGTTGTAGCTACCAGGTATATGCCACTAGGTTGACCCATTGAAGGACTTGTCAATATAGGAGGACTGACCAAGTATTTCTCGATCTAGTTGTTGCAATGCCATCTCACAATCAACGTTCCAAGTTGTCGCCTCCTTTAAAGTCTGGAAGAATGGATGACAACGATCGGAATATTTAGAAATAAATCTATGAAGAGCGGCAAGCCGACCAGTAAGTCTTTGAATTTCCTTCTTTTTCTTTTTTTGGTGATGGCATATCAATAACGGCGCGTATCTGATCAGGATTAGCCTCAATACCTCTACGAGTCATGAGGAATCCCAGAAATTTTCCAGAAGAGAGGCCAAAAGAATATTTGGCCGGATTGAGTTTCATGTTATACTTGTTAAGCCTATCAAAAACAAGTTGAAGATCAGAAAGATGATCACCAATATGCTTCGATTTAACGACTATATCATCAATATAAGCCTCCATTATTTTTCCCAGCCGATCGGAAAAAATTGTATTGACAAGCTTTTGGTAGGTTGCACCGACATTTTTCAGACCAAAAGGCATAATAGTGTAGCAAAAAATGCCTTGGTCGGTGATGAAGGCGGTGAACTCTTGGTTATCCACATTCAAAGATATCTGGTAGTACCCTAAAGAAGCATCCATGAAAGATAGGCGTTGGAAGCCCGAAGTGGCGTTCATCAGTTCGGAAATTCGTGGCAACGGATACAGATGAATCGGATAAGCTCCGTTAAGGTTCAGATGACCTTTATGATGAGTGGGAAGTTACATCAAAGGGACTTCGTGCTAAGTGGGGTGAAAACCATTTTATCCAGAAGATTTAAACAGACAGACGCGCCCGGTCGAGCTTATGTGAAAAATAACACCTGCCATTACCTCTTACAAAAGTTAGAGATTTTAAGCGGTACACACGTTCGGGTCCGACTGGAGATTGTCTTTTTCTTTACGTGTAACCAGCCTATCTAGGTCGGTAGTTTGTCTGGGATTGTGGTCTTCCATCTAGTTCGTCAGGACACTTTCCATCCTCGCTGGGTCGGACATGCGGGATGGCAATTTTTCTCAAATCTGCAGGAGGTCGGCCTTCCCCTCGGTCGGTCCGTCCTAAGATGAAGGTTTTCCTTATACTTTCTTCCGCGGCGCTTTTTTTTTTCCCCGTGCGGGTCGAATTCGCTCTAGGATGACAATTTTCCCGCAAATCTGCGAGGTCGGCCTTCCCTGTCAGGTCGGTTCCATTTGGGATATTGGTATTCCTTATATTTTCTTCTGTGATGCCTTCTTTCCCTGCCTGGTCGGACCTATCTGGGATGGCAGTTTTTCTCAAATCTGCGAGGTTAGCCTTCCCTGTCAGGTCAGTCCAGTCTAGGATGAAGGTTTTCCTTAAACTTTCTTCTGTGTTGCCTTTTTTCCCTGTCTAGTCGAACCTGTCTAGGATGGCGATTTTCCTCAAATCTGCGAGGTCGGCCTTCCCTGTCAGGTCGGTCCAGTCTGGGATGAAGGTTTTCCTTATACTTTCTTCCGTGATGCCGTCTTTCCCTGTCTGGTCGAACCTGTCTAGGATGGCGATTTTCCTCAAATCTACGAGGTCGGCCTTCCCTGTCAGGTCGATCCAGTCTGGGATGAAGGTTTTCCTTATACTTTGTTCCGTGATGCCTTCTTTCGGAGGTGTTGTATCACCGTTTGCGGTAGCGGAGGCAGCGGTGGCGGTGGCGGTGGTGGAGGCGGTGGCAGTTGCGCTGCTACAGTTAGATGTTGCGAATTGATCCTACCACTAGGAGCAACTTGATTGTTCAACGGTTCTTGCATTGGCCGATTTGAATTTCGAGGGTTGCGAGTATTATTAGCAGGAGGTATATGTCGACTATTTGGTCTGCTTCTTGTGCTTACCATCTTGATTGTTTCACGTGATAATGAATTCTAAAATCCCCACAGACGGCGCCAATTATGTTTCGGCAGTAAACTACTTCAACACAACGAGAGCAATGGTAAAGAACGCACTAAGAAACAGAGGAATTTGATGTTGGGGGAGATGAAACTGAACCAAATAATGGCTGCCCACGCACTCCAAGATCTATTCTCTAGGGATCAAGTTTCAACGTAGTTCCTTATGAAAAATAATGTGGTATTTATATAGGTAGAGTAGAGAGTCCTTGTAGCTCAAGTAATCTTATTGCTTGAGTAATTGTGATAGAATATAACTGTCAACTGATAATTATCTTTTTGATAAGAAATGAATCTGGACATAAATCAATGTACATTAGTGGCAAGCCATGTGGTTAAGGTTCAGCCTTAGACACATGAGTTAATGGGTCTGTATATTGATCCATGGTATTGCAAATTGGGTTTTAGCCCGGTCGATTAAACGAATAAAGTGGAGACCCCTACTAATAGACGTTTGCCATGCACGTAGGTGGGGGTCGAAACAGACAGCGTAGCACATCAGACTTGATGAAGACACATACTGCGGCTACTTAAAGGTTGGCATCCAATTCTTAATAAGTTGTTAGTTTCTCTTTATTCCTTTGACTTTACTTAATTTCTCTCAAAAGGCATGCATGAAATAACAAAGGTTGTAAAGGTAGTCTCGGGAGAGTATCGGGTGTTATATTTATTCAAATTTGGAAAAGAGTTATTAATATAAGAGTTATGACGAGAAGTTTTTTGATATCGTAACTTATTTGTATGTAGATGTAAGCTTTCTTCATAGTTGTAATGACATTTTAAAGGACAGTCTTTGCTTGAATTGTATTCGTTTGTGCAAGTTCGTTGTAGTCGCTAAGGTTGTGGTATCGTTAAAGCAACATTCTGCCTTTATTTGTATTTTAACTTGGTGTATCGGTTTTAGGATTAATAACCTCATAATATCTCAAATCTATTTTCAGGTATAAGTGATTGTTTGTTAAATTGAATTCAACCATTTTCAAAATGTAACACATGATGACTACCTCATACTAAGTTTGGGACAACCTGTTGATTGGGATGGATTGCCAAGTTGATGAATATGAAGGTAGGCGAGGCAAAGAACATAGCACATCAGGTATAGCCCTAACTCGTGCACCATCCTCAAAAGAATACGGAGTTGGTTCAGTGGGTTAGCGCAGAAGTGGAACAAGTCAATGCAGGAGTGTCCACCGGGTTAGCAATCAACACGAGGACATGGAGTATAAGAGCCGCAAGTCGATAGATACAAGGATGGTGTAGTGGCTTGATCCGACTCTCGTCGCCAATTACCTTAATGATTCTACCGATATGTCATTGTAGTTGTCGCTAGACTTCCCAAGTGGCGATGCATGAGATGAGCTTTTTTCAAGGGCATATTAACAATTACTCATCATTGTTTCCAAGCAGCTTGATGATGTGGTTTGTTAAGCTCATTGTTGTTAAGTTATTTAAATTCCTTTTTCTGTATCATACTAAACTTTGGGCGTGGGAAATGTGGTTTGTTAAGCTCATTGTTGTACCTGGGAGTTCCTTACCTTTTTTGTTGGGAATCAAGGATCTTTTGTTCACTCGGCCCTTTTAAAGTGGGATTTAAAGTGGCGTTATGTTTGGGCTGACAAACCAAAATGGAATGAAAAATAGAGAGTAATTTATAGTATCAGCATTACCTTATTTGCATTATAAGAAATACATCTGTCATCTCTATCGTAGGTTTCATTCATTTCTTTATCCAAGAGTAATGCATAACTCAAACAAAACCATATATATTAAAAAAAAAAATCGAAAAATTAAAAAGAGAAATAATAGCCAAACAAAAAAATATGGACACATTGAATATTTCTATAAATTTGTGTTTTCATCAAAATTTGAATCATTACAATATTCTATATTCTATAGTTAAAACTTTTTGGTACATAATAATTCAAAAATTAAATTTATAAGATATTGAAAAAAATCAAATCAATTATATGAAAACGGTCATACGAAACAGGGGGAGTTTCTTTTAATTTTAAGTGCTCGCTTTGATACGACCCTTATATACCCCTGCAATATTAATATTTTTTCTACTTTATTCAATTTTGTGGCATTCATAGTTGCTATGAAAAGAAGTGAAAGGTGGATTGTGTATGGTGAACAAAAGACTCTGCAGTTATTATATTCCCCAAAGGTGCTCTTCTTCTTTCTTGATTACCATATTTCTTTATTGCTTCTCCTCAGAGATGCATGGTTTAATTCATAAATTTTTATCTACTTAAATTCATGTTAAAATCTAATGGATGGGAAATTATATACAAATGATTGTGTACCTTCTATGATAATATCGGATTGCCAAACATCAAAAGCTTTTGGTTCACCTATATATGTCCAATGGTAGTATTGCTTCCCATATTAAAGGTAAAGAGCCATACAAAAGTATGTCTATATTGTATATAATATCCTGAAGTTATGGGTAGATCAGTGAGAGTACTTTCTTAGTTTATACTGAGCTTAATTATTTAGTAGTTAACTACTATATTGCTTATCATTAGCAACTGTTATAGTGTGGATGGACTCAAGAGCTTCCTCTCTTAAAGCATAAATGTCTTGCATAATTCTTTATTGTTTATCATTTTTCTTATTGTTTGAAGTCTAGAACGAAATCTGGCAAATAATTGGCGTTGGGAATTTTGATCAATTTTAATTTACTATATGAGTTTAAATATAGTTTGAAAGTAAGATTTTTTATACATAATAATAAAATGAAAAAAAAAATATAAAAACGGTCTCCATTCATTGTTTTACCTTATCAATATAGCTTAGGTGATCATTATGTGTTTTAATTTTCTTTCTTATATGAGTCTATGCTATTTGTTATGGAATTACTTGACGTCATTGTCTCTTACAATGTTCAAATTTTAAAAAATTAGGTACTTAAATGTTGCTAATTACTAATTGACTATGCTCTTAAAAAAAAAAAAAAAATATATATATATATATATATATATATATATATATATATATATATATATATATATATATATATATATATATATATAACCTTTAAAAAAAAAGATCGATGGTATTACATGTTGCTAAGTTTTATAGTCGGATTCTACTTCTAAATTCTAGGATTTGTCAATGGTTCACCATAAATAAAATTAATTATGTTTGTTGAACTGTTTTTTCATTTATTAATACTATGTTGTAGTATTTGTGTTTTCATCAAAATTTGAATTATTACAATATTCTCAGTAGTTAAAAAATTTGGTACATAATAATTCAAAAAATATTAAAAAAAAATCAAATCAATTATATGAAAAATTAATTATGTTTGTTGAGCTATTGTTTCTTTTTTATTAATACTATAGCCCACGTAGGGTTGTAGTATTTGTCTTTTCATCAAAATTTGAATTATTACAATATTTTATAGCTAAAACTTTTTGGTACATAATAATTCAAAAAGAATTAAAAAAAAATCAATTTTATGAAAACGGTCCCTGTTCTGTGAAGAGTGTCGATTTATATAATTTAAGTAAGTAATTTAAAAATATAAATAATTTTTTTTTTTCACAAAATGTAAACTGAACATGTTCCACCTATGAATCAAAGTGTAAATTAGGGAAAAAAAATGATTGGTTGTCAAAATATAATCAATTAAAAAGTGTCAACAGTTAAATTTTGAGTTCAATGACTTTTCCAATTTTGATTTGTGCATGAAAGAAAAATAGATTATACTTTTAAATTTTAGGATTTGTCAGTGGTTTGGTCATAAATCAAATTAATTATGTTTGTTGAGCTATTTTTTTTAATTATTAATACTATATTATTATGTTTTAATGCCCTTTCTACAAATAGTTAAAACTTTTTGATATAGAATAATTTAAAAAATATTAAAAAAAAAATAAAATCAATTATATGAAAACGGTCCCCGTTTATTGAACGTGCTCAAAAACTAGCGTATAGTATATTTGGGAGTACAAGTGTGTTGAAAGCGCTTTAGTATAGTTAGACTGTTAAAATAGATGACAGACTTAATAAATAAGCCCAAGTGAGTCGTCCAAATGTCCAATATCCAACCCATAAATAAAACATCTTTTCTCTTTAACGAAAACCTCCCAACACACACAATAATGTCAAGAAGAAGAGGCGACGAAAAAGACTCAAGACTCTCATCAAAGGTCGAAATCCCAGAAAGAATCTCACCAGAACAACAACAGCAAGGTACAAAAACTAGAAATTATAATTACAAATCTCGAGACTATTCTAGAAGTAGCCCTAGGTATGATGAATACGACCACCGTAATTCCACTGGAAAGTTTCTTGATAGGGAATATAATAACAATAATGGTTATAATAGGAATGGGAAAATAAATGAACCTGAAGGTGATGAATCGGATGAGGAATTAAAAGGATTGAGTTACGAAGAGTATCGAACAACCAAAAGGATTAAGTTGAGGAAGAATATCAGGAATTGTATTTATAGGATTACTCCTAGTCCTCCTCGTAGCGAGTGGGACCTACAGGAGGAGGATGAAAATGAAGGTGATATTGAGATTGAGCTCAGAGATGAAGGGGATGGGAAGGAACAAGTGGGGAAGGGGTTGTCGAGTTCGGACGGTGATGATGATTCTGAGGATAAGGATATGAGGGAAAAGAAGAAGAAGAGGAGAAGGAAGAGTAGTAAGAAATCGAAACGGAGAAATGATAGTGAGTTGGATGAATCAGATGAGAGTGAGACTGAGACTGATAGGAGGAGGAAGAGGAAGTCGGGAAGTAAGAAGAGGGGTAGTGTGAAAAAGAGGAGTAACCGGAGAAGTAAGAAAAGTAAGAAGAGAAGTAGTAGGGTTGACTCGGATGAAAGTGAGAGTGAGGATATTGAGAGTGATAAGTCTGAGAGCGGATCAGCGGATGATAATGCAAGAACCAAGAATCGGAGAAGCTCTAGTTCTGCTTCACATTCAAAAAGCAGTAAGAAAAAGAAGCGGAGTGAGTCAGTTAGTGAGGGTTCGGAGAAAAGTTTGTTGTTGGATTCTGATACGGATAAAAAAATTATTGAGATTGATGATGATGGATTAAAAGCGGAGATGAATAGTGAGGCTCTTGCGTTTAAAGAGATGCTTGAATTACAAAAGAAATCTGGTTTAGAAAGTGATGCTGTTGTGGGTCCTATGCCTTTGCCGAGGGCTGAAGGGCATATAAGTTATGGAGGAGCTTTGCGGCCTGGTGAAGGTGATGCTATTGCTCAGTATGTGCAGCAGGGGAAGCGTATTCCTAGAAGAGGAGAAGTGGGTCTCTCGGCTGATGAGATTCAGAGGTTTGAAGACCTTGGTTATGTTATGAGTGGTAGTAGGCATCAAAGGATGAATGCCATTCGTATCAGAAAGGAAAACCAAGTCTACAGTGCCGAGGATAAGAGGGCATTGGCAATGTTCAACTATGAGGAGAAAGCAAAAACGTGAGCACAAGGTTATGGCTGATTTGCAAAGGCTGGTTCAACGCCATATTGGGGAGGATGTTGGCCCTACCCACTTCCATCCTTTGGGGAAAAAGCCACTGATGATGCTGATACCTGATCTTCATGGATGTGAAACATAATCTCTGTGCCTTTGTTATTTCTTACCATTCTGGTTGGTATGTTTGTTATTTTCTTGTATGGAACTGTAGTCGATATGCCTATCGTTTGTACTTCTTTTGTTTGTTGCAGTATATGATTTTCCTGACCGAGGAAAAACATCTTTCATAATCAGATATAGTTAAGTGCATTAATACTTGTTAAAGGCCTTGAGAAGTTTGTCATTTTAGTTTCAATTCTCTTTAACTGTTGGAAATAAAAGTTTCATATTGTTTCTGTATGTATATGACTGCTTTTAATGAATTTACAACAGCTGAGATATAACTTTTAAATGAATTTGAAATGATGAATGCTTTTCTATCTAGAATTAATAATAGCTCCAATTCTTGACCTTCTTGAAAAATCTAACATAGTTTGGTTTGGTATTTATTCTTCCTCAAGGAGGAAGTTGAAGGGTTGGTATAGTTGTTTGGAGGAGGAAAATGTTTTATATAGAATGGATTGGGATGCTATGAGTTTAAGTGGAATCAGTTCTCTGAATAAACCATTGGGTAGTGGTGAGAAGCAATGATGTCTTAGTGGTGGGAAGGAGCTAGTAAAACTGACGAAATAAGATTCACTGATGTCTTGAGAAGGAAGTGGAGAAAAATCTGCTGATGACTGGGAGAAGTTCATTGCCAAAGGTTGCAGGCTGCACTATGGTAGGAATGCTAGTTTCTTTAACTTCATGGCGTGTATATTGTCTTTTCTAGACGGGGTAGGAGAACATCTTATAATCTCTTAACGGTTCTTAGTTCTTGAAAGCTCAGTGTGGTGGTATATATTCAAAGATACGCTGACCCAGGCTGTGTCTGAGTTCTGGCTGCTTTGTGCACCATCATTAGTTTTTTTTTTTTTGTGGATTAGATGTAATGTGTTTGGGCTGTGGTGGGGTTTTGTGGCAGGGGGAGGTGGTAGATGATATAGGTTCAGCCGTTTCATACAATATTTTTTAGGTTTTCCTTAGAAGGCTGAATTTAAAGTCGATACCGTTGGATTTTACCTTTTGGATAGGAGTTTTATTTGTGTTGGTTGGAGCAAAAATTGAAAGGAGACTTAGTTATTTCAGGCATGGGTACCAGTGTACACTGTAGAGGATGCTATGCTATCCGGCTAATGGATATTCTGATGGCCTAGCCCAGCTATATCCCAAGGCAATCTGATTGAGTCGTGTGTTTCCACCCAATGTAAAGTAAAAAAAAAAACCCTATGTAAAGTAATCCCTCTTCTAACAAATGGGATGAAGAAGACACATGAAACTGGAGTGTTTTTCATAGGTTCAGTGATGGCACGGTCAGAATCTTTTTGCAACTTGTACTATCGGTTATAGAATGTAGAACATTAAGTTGAAAAGAGTGACACAGCAACTGTTTTCCTTTACATGGTTAATCAGATCAAATCCCTTTGTAATCCCGAAAGCACTCTAATTTGTGCCCACATTAAGAAAGAAATTTGATTTTAGGGCCTGCTTGATAACCCATTTTCCCGCTGGCAAATCGATATTTTCCTACTTAAACCAATATTTACCGCTGCTTGATGCGATACACGGGTCTGGCAAATATAAAACCAGTTTGCCGGCAAAACCCTCACGTGACCCTATTTTCCCACTCCGTGGGAAAAAAAAATCCAACTGGGCCTGGATATATTTTGCCAGAGGAAATCAACCAAAATTTTCCCACTTCAACGCCGACGGTGAGTTCTCACTCCCTCTCTCTCAATTTTAAGAAATTCAAACTAGTGTTTTTTCAGATCGAAGTGGATTTTGACTTTGAGCAGAAAACAAATTTCAGTTGTTGTTGGGTTGCTTATACCTTGTTGAGAATTGAGCACATGATGAACTGAGGAGGAGGCTTAGTGTGATATATGTAGTCACTGTTTCGGGTATGTAATTGCTCTTTCTATTACAGATTTCTTCTTCAGAACACTTCTTCACGATTTGTTCCTATAGAAAGTATAAAAGTTCTTGTTGGTACATGCCAGTTTTACTAAATAGGGTCATATTACTCAAGGAGATATAGTGGGAAAAGCAGTAATTGTATCTTGGGTAACTCGAGATGAACCTGGTTCAAATACTGTGCTGTGCTGGAAAGCAAATGACAAACAGAAGTCTAGTGCTAGTGCTGAGGGCAAAGTGCTTACCTACAAGTTCTACAATTATACTTTTGGATACATTCATCATTGCACCATCAAAAATTTGGCAGTAGGTCTGGAACTCATTTATTGTTTATGTGTACAAGAATTGCTTCATTGATGGTAGCTCTGCTCTGTAGTTAGACAACTAAGTTGCACCTTTACTTGTCACAAGAAAGGAAGGTGTGTGAATGTAAATGATGTAATTTTGAGTTTGTTGTGTTTTGCAGTTTAATACAAAATATTACTATGCCCTTGGAGTGGGTAACACCATGAAGCAGTTCTGGTTTAGAACCCCTCCTGAAGTTGGACCAGATGTTCCTTATACTTTTGGTTTCATCGGTAAATTATATGAACCTTAATCCATGTGAATTTTACTAGCTACAACAGTTATTGCATTTCCTATGAAGCTTTAAATGGAAAGCATGGGTTATCTGCATTTATCAATTTATGATATAGAACTTTGGCAGATACTCAAAGAATTACAAGTGCTGATAAAGACATGTTTTGTAATAATTTTTCATTCCTTTTAGTCTTACACTATATGACGTCATTTGCAGGGGATCTTGACCAAAGTTATGATTCAAATATAACACTCACTCATTATGAAAAGAACCCAACAAAAGGACAGACAGTGTTGTTCGTTGGCGATCTCTCTTATGCTGATAACTATCCATTTCACGACAATGTAAGATGGGATACATGGGGCAGGTTTGTGGAGAGAAGTACTGCTTATCAACCGTGGATATGGACTGCAGGGAATTATGAAATTGATTTTGTTCCTGAAAATGTAAGCACTCCATATCTACTCAAAGCAGATTAAGTCAATATGTTTATCAGTTTTTCTATGAAATTTCCACCTAATGCCACAATTCTGACATCATTTTTTTTACATTTCCTAGAAACTTGTTTCTATCTAAAAAGTTTACAGGCTACGTTTTCTTTGCAAATAGTTATTCCTACGCAGCTGAAAGATTGTCGCTGATAAACTAGAAACATTTATATTTTAACAGACACAAAGAGATGTAAATATCTTAAGAGTATCTTTACTTGACTATGTTGTCATTCATGCCTTCATCAATGTTTAGGTTGCTTTGACTTAAAACCCCCTTTCTTTGGGTTTTAAACTGATTGCCTTTTCTAATGGTACTTTTTCATCTTAGGGACACTATGAAATCCGAGGAGACCCGTTAAGTATTAGGCCTTCTCTCCTTATAATATTATGGTAATATACATACCGACTATGCTACCTCAAAATGACCTGAGTAACCAACACACTGTGAAGGTTTATTTGCTCTTTGAATCAGTGTGTCTATCTTGAAATTGTTTTTATGGGAGATAAATGCAAACTTATGTTAATGGAAAGTATAACAATTTTCTTCATCACCCAGTTATTCTCTTGTGCACTTTCAGCTGAAATGATGCTTTCCAACAGTTTCCATGATTACCTCCAGTTTTCACTGAACAATCCGCTTTTGTTCAAATCGAAACAATTTTTTGAGAGTTCATTTCCTGACCGGAGGTGGTCTTTTTATTTTGAAGGGTGAGACTGTTCCTTTCAAACCTTATACGCGCCGTTATCATGTGCCCTATAAAGCATCTGGAAGCACCGCTCCACTATGGTACTCCATCAAGCAAGCTTCCGCATATATCATTGTCCTCTCTTCATATTCTGCCTATGGTAAGCTTGTTTACCTTATTTATGCATGTTGTGCTTAATGTTTTGCTCCCTTGCGAAGATGTCTCTGGACAAAAACGTCATACTATCCCTCTACAAGTTAGCATCTATGAAAACACTTGTCTGTCCTGAAATGACAATAATGATGAAGTGCAATTTTTTTTGCATGTTATTAGTTATCTTAACAGAAGAAAGAGTATGATTTCGATTGATGAATACCCAAATTGTTAACTGCTAGCTATATCATGTATTTAAAGTAAAAGGTTAATGTGGTTGCACAGTCGCTTTACATGGCACAATATTCCTCTCTCTTGTGCAGGCAAATACACCCCTCAGTACAAATGGCTTGAACAGGAATTCCCCAAAGTTGATAGGAATGAAACACCATGGTTGATTGTTCTTATGCATTCCCCCTGGTATAACAGCTACAACTATCATTTTATGGAAGGGGAAACCATTAGAGTAATATATGAGCCATGGTTTGTAAAATGCAAAGTAGATGTTGTATATGCTGGACATGTTCATGCCTATGAACGATCTGTAAGTGCATTTTTTTCTCTCTGTTCTGTTTAAGTTGACTAATCTAGATAACCTGATTCCTTTTCTTTGTTCATAAAAATTATCGGCAAGTGCAATGTGATCAGATTTGGCTTATATACTCCTATGAGTATTTGCTGTATTATATGGCTGGCCATACTTCTCTCTAAGAGTACACATTCTTTCCAGGCCAAGTAAAGATTCATACTATGGCGAGTTAAATTAATTTGTAATCTCTATATGAAGTGGGTTATTTATCTCACTTTTCAATAGGACTGGGCTCTATTTGCTAAATTAGCTTCTTCTTATTTCTTTCACCCTTGGTATACCATTTTATCTTTTGTTGCTTTTAGTATGGTAAAAAGAATTGTAGCCGTCCGTGCTACTTTCTCTGCTATGGTCTGAAAAGATTTTTTTCCTTACAGGAACGTGTCTCAAACATTGCATACAATGTAGTAAATGGTATTTGCACTCCTATAAGTGATCAATCTGCCCCGGTTTACATAACCATTGGTGATGGAGGGAATCTAGAAGGACAACCAAGTAAGATAGTACTCACACACATTCATTCTGACAGTTACTTATAGATTATTTTCCTCTCCATTGAATATATAAAGTTTTCTTTGAATATGCAGCATGACCGAACCTCAACCAAAGTATTCGGCGTATCGTGAAGCAAGCTTTGGTCATGCCACGTTTGATATTAAGAATCGGACCCATGCTTACTTTCAATAGGTAGATACGATTTTGCTTTAGAGCAAGCACTTGCTGCAGCACTAAAACTAGACAAAACTCTGAAGTGGTCCATGTTGTATGAAAGGGAATTAACGCTTTGCATTCAAATAATAAGATTGTCTATTTCATTTTTCCCCGCTTGGAATTTATTGAATTGTGAAGTAATTGCTCATCAATGCCCTCTAGCCCGAGGACTTATTCTTCTTTTTAAGTTCCATATTTCAAGAATCTGTTTGATCACTTGGTGTGTTAAGACGGGTTGAGTTAGCCATCCACCATTACTGCTGCTTTTTAGGCTGCGTGATAATTGATGGACGTGTGTTGATGGTAACATTTTTATCTGTTCCTGGCCAACCAATACTTGTGTTGCAAGATATAAAGCATTTTCATTTGATAATGAGAAAGAAGTGGATTTCTGGTTGTTCCACTCAAGTTTTGGAAAACCAAAGGTAGAATATTAGGAGTTACAGACTACCAGTAAAATGAGTCAGTTTCCGCTTTAGAAAAGACTCTTTCCATCAATACCTGTATTGTTTATTTTGTTTACATTCACCCGATAATACTAATACAGAAGAACTCTTTACCAAAAGAAAAAGAACTCTTAGAACTAGGACATGTTTTTTTTCCTTTTGCAATTACTGATAGCAGAAGAGTTACAAGAGTTAAAAGAAGAAAAAAGAATGAAGAGATTGCAGCTCCAGGCAATCATCTTTAACATTAGTTCAGAAATCTAGTGCTAGTATACTAATTATTTGTGAAGAAAAAAACAATATTGAGCATACTAGTATGATCTAGAGAACTAAGGTTGTGAAAAAGAAAGAACAAATATTGAGCAGCTAATCACACTGAAAACGAATGTGGATCGAGTATCTAATATAACTGAAATTGACTGTCTACTCATTATTCGCACAATTGCTGGTATAGGCTACCAAAACTTCCAAGCTAGAATGCTCTATTTCATATGGTTCACATAGATTTTTAAAATTGATTACTCTTCCCTTAAGCCACAGTACCGGCAGTGCTACTCTCTTCGTGTGGATACCACTGCCTGTTGTAGAACCACTGAGAATCTCCAAGAACTGCTTCGCTGTCCTGGTTACGGTGCCAGGAGTAGAAGGCATGCGTTTGGTTCTTTATTTCCAGCATTGCATGCCAAAAGCTTGCTTCCCTGTAAGCTGAGTAACTAGGTTGTGGCTCTGTAAACCTGCACATAGAAAATAACACGCCATTCAAGAAGGCGCTACATAATGCATGTTGTTGTAACAAGGTTAAAAGCAGGAAGACTTACTTATTCGCAAGGCCTTCTATGTTTCCTCCATCGCCGATTGTAATGTAAACCGGTGCAGATGAGTTTAACACTGGTGTGCAATTCCCATTTGAAACTTTGTATACTATATTTGAAATTCTCTCCTGTAGCAGATATAAGGAAAATTACAAATTAGAACAGTATTAAGAACTTACGATTGATTCATGTAGTAAAAAGGTCACAAACTGAAACTTACCGATCTCTCATAAGCATGAACATGACCAGAAACACAATATCCACTTTGTTTTCAACAAACCAAGGTTCAAACATCACTCTCATGCTCTCTCCTTCCATAAAGTGGTACTCATAACTGTTATACCATGGAGAGTGAAGAAGAACAATCAACCATGGGGGGGGTCTCTGATCTATTCACCTTTGAGAACTCGTTTTGAAGCCAAACATACTGCGGCGTATATTTTCCTGCACAGGAAATCCAACCATATGCAATTATCAACTTGTTAAACATTCTATTCACTTGCAAGATTGTTTACCATGAAAAGAACTATTGAGAACAGGTAGATTGTTTACCATAAGCTCAATATGATGAAAGAACAATGATATACGCTTGAGGCACGCGTTTGATTGAGTACAAATCAGTTTCAAATCTTTCCAGCTAAATTATCTCAACGCACTTCTAAATTTGATTCAAGCAAAATCGCGGTAAACACATCTACAAATTATAATAGTGAATTCTAAGCTCACCTCATTATTAACCTTTTACGACCCAACTCTTTTACCAAAGGGTGTGTGTCTAACCACTCCTTTCCAAAGAGGTTTCTGCAACATAAATAAAAGATGTAATGCAAAAGTGCTTTCCCCGCACCTGGTGGTCCATAAAGAATGACTCTTTATCACAGTCACAGTAATAAATATGGCCGCAGTCACAGCGACTACAAAATACTGAAGGGTCTTATAAGGATAAATAGAACATCAAGTCCAGGTGAAATTATCTTTGGAGGAGAAACCCCAAGACTCTAATTGGCCGCTCAATAACCTGAGGAAATAAAAACAGAGGACAGAAAAATTAATTCAACATATTGACACAATCACACCCAAAACATGTATTTGCTGCGACAAGGAATAAGACATAGTACCAATCATAGCATATGACTGCCCATAATATACGTATTAGAAAACTGAGC
Organism: Coptis chinensis; assembly: GCF_015680905.1. Taxonomy (NCBI): domain Eukaryota; kingdom Viridiplantae; phylum Streptophyta; class Magnoliopsida; order Ranunculales; family Ranunculaceae; genus Coptis; species Coptis chinensis. The sequence goes on from NC_141460.1 coordinate 86,676,781, forward strand.
GAGTAAAAATTGTAAGAACACCAACCTGTTGATCTCACTGTTTGATCGATACACTACAAAGTAAGCTATAAGAGATATTTCAACTGTCATTATCAATATCATCCTCTCCCGAACCAAGCAGGCGGGTGATACACCATACCAGTATTGCCCATACAAAACTGGTTTTGTCAGTTGAGAAATCAATGGTCTTTCACGTCTCGTAAGCGACATTCTAGTTCCCTATAGAAAGGACATTTTATCATTCTTGGATGTATTCCAGAGAAGGTCATTTGGTCATTCATAGAAGTAGTCCAATAATCCAATTACATAAGGTAATCCTAAATGTTCCAACCTTAAAGGCTAAAGGCATAACTAAACACGCTAATCACAAACAATTACAATGTAGTTAACTGAAGATGAATCACAGAGCAAAATATATATTTCAGATTTCATCTCCACACAAAAAAAAAAAAAAAAGAAAGAAAAGAAAACGTTGATGTCCAAACATACCAAGTTATCCCTTTGATTTCCTTAATGAGCATTTGGACTCTAAGAGCTCCGATGTAGGACATGAGAACGTAATGCATACAACAATTGTTGCATCAACAAGACTTAAACACTACCAGAGATGTACAAAACATGATAAACCATTGGTGATCTATCTCAAGCAGTGCTTTTACCCAAATTATCTGAAAAATCTCTAAAATGTCCAACATTTTGATAAGAGACAATCTAATTTAATAAAAGAGCTTCTTAAATGCAGATTGATAACCATACAAGCATACATGCATTAAAAGAATCAAAGAACAGATTTTCAGATGTTGAAGCTTAAATCAAGCTCATACATGCATCATCACTTGAAATTAGGAAAAAACTTAAAAAACTGGAATTTAAAGATGGAATCGAAGCACTATAACACTTGATAGGAACAATAATATGACAGGCATTGATCGGCTCATACCTCTGAGAATAAGAAATGGAGATTATCGTGCTTCGATTAAGGTTTAAACCTTCCTCCAAAACTTTATAGGCTACAACACTCATGTTTAAGCTAACCATGTGTGGGGTGTAAGTTGCTGTTCAATAGCCTTTCAATAACCAAACTAGAGACCTTAGCACTACCATTTAGTTAAGAAATTATAAATTATAAAGTAGTCACTATTCAGGATTCACGTTGAGAAATTAGAAACGGGATTTGGAACGATCCCAAAAAGAATGAACAATTGCGAGACAGAAATAAATGAAAAGTTGGACCAAAATGTGATCTGTGAAAATGATCTCAAGAGGCTACTTGAACATCATATCTTCGACAATATAAAAGTGAAAACCATTAAACACCTTTGATTTCCTTACTGTTTTGAATGTTGCAAAACTTTTTTCTTCTTCTTCTACACTCAATTTTGAGTTCATAAACTCTATAATGACATACTGGTTTTGTTTAAGCAATGTCAGAGTCTGCTTCGACTTCGATATTATTTTTAAGACTTGGACCTGTGCAGCCCTTTCCCAAGCTCCTTATATTGTTATATGCTGTTGATCATCCATCCGCTGGGGAGCTCCCAATCAAATTTTTGATAGTTGGAGAACTGAGATGAAACTAATCTCAAGCAATATTTACTTAGCATGCAAATGTTGGATTGATCAACTATAAGTTTTTAGAGCTAATAAATTGAAGGCTTTCTATATGAGTTTCCATGCAGAGTTTCAGACTGAATTTTATATATGTTAATTACAACGAGAGTACGATTTGAATTACCCTTCTTGCAGTTATCACAAATAGTCCTTTTAAACAAATTTAGTTAAATCCAGATAAATGGGCCTTATAGAACATGGGAACCACAACTCGTAACAATACAAGGACGCTATTCTAGGATCATCTCCCAATGATGACTCTCACAGGCACAATTGGTTTTTTTTTATGCCCCCAGCCATCTTTAACAGTAACTGTGTTTGTTTCTCTCCTTCATTCATAGGCTCAAAATACACGAGGGACACGTCCAAAACTGTAATACGTACTCTGTGTTTCTGGTTGAAAATTTTGAAGATGTTTCCTCTAGGAAGTGAGGCTCTCTGCTGTTCATCCATAACTCCCCTGCACCTTTTCCAAGTTTTGTTAGAATAGTTGTATGAACACAAAGAACCAAAGTAGAAACGAATGAAAATAGCAATAAAAAGAAACAAGGACGGCAAGAAGAATCGGGAATAACCAAGGCGCGGATTAGTCAGCCTTAAGGAAAGATTTCGCCTTCCAATGGTGCGAAAAGGCAACAGCATGCCTTTCCTCACAGGATTCAATGGTTAGCAAAGCACCCGACTTTGCACTAGAACGTACTACCCTCTGAACAAAGAATATAACTCTCTCGGGCCGACAGAAGAAGAAGAGAAGAAGAAAAGGACTGGTTTTAGTTTTCTGTTTCTCTGAGTTGAGTTTCTGATCAAGTCTTCTCTCTCTATGGACTCACAGTCCTATTTATAGAGGTTAGGAGGAAGAGAGACCAACTCCTAATAGAACACTGAAACTTGTCCGCCAAGAAAAAGGCAAAACAAGTTTAGTCCATTGGTCAAACCACTACCCACAACAGTAAGCCCAAGCCCAAGCCCGAACCCAACCCGATGTGGTGGATAACCAATGTGGGACTATCTACTATGCACTAAAGTGGAGAGAACACATATGGTTCATCTCCTCCACTTTGCACACACTCACAAGTATTTCGAAATACACTTAGAGATTCCAACAATCCCCCACTATTTCAAAATACTAATAGTCCCCCACTATTTTGGAATAGGATATTACAAAAGAAAAGGGTTAACGAAATGCCAGAGAGAATCGAAAAAACAATGCATAAGATACTGGTGCTTTTCGGGCTTGAACCAGTCATAGGGTAACATGTCTTATAATACGTGAAAGTGGTGGATTAAAAAATCTTTGAACCAACATTCCCTTGTAGTAAAATAGAGGACATGCACCCACATTGCTCTTTCATTATATGCCTGTTCTGCGGTGTTGCGCTTTTTGGCCCTTGCGCTACCTGTGTTATGTGAATGCTCTAGAGTATTTGCCTGAATACTCATAAGAACCGACCCAGTTCTACATTCACATAGGTGGATATCCATCAAGTGTACATAGCAGCTAAAATACACTATCTCATAAAAATAATGGACTATGGATTCCATTAAGAGTAAAATAACTCATCCTTTTCTCATTGCTATTCAAGTTATACAAAGTATACAATAATGCTATCTAGTCATAGGGTGGGACGTCTCAAAGAAAGACAATAGCATACCAGAGCGACGAGGTGACTTGTTTTTCCCTTTGAACCTACTTCATGGGATCTCCAATCACATAGGTGGGGGTTGGTCCGCTGCCCCTCTATCTAAGGCAAAAGTCCCATCCCCTCGACGATAACCACTTTGCCTCCAAAGAAGTGGTGCGGTTAGACATGTGGCCAAACTAAGTCCAACCTAACATAATCTCTAGCACCGCTTAATTAAGTTATATCTCAACTTACATGTATTCTTTTCCCATCAGACATAAGTTAACATGTCTTAGCTATTGCAATGAGACAATTGCAAAGCATATACACATCGAGGTCATTTTTTTAGAGCCAATGGGAAGATTTGCCAAGAGGTTGCTAACCCACTCAAAGATCATCACATGCCTTTTCTAAGGCATTAGCTTGGATGATATCCAAGACACTCAATTTCCACCAAAGGTAAACACATAAACATTCTTTGGATCCAGCTTTTACAACATATTACCCTTCTAACAATAATGGAAATCTACTAAATATCACCCATAATCAATGGCTCGCTATAAGATTTGGATAATCGACAATATACATCAAAGTTCCTTATAAGGACACAATGGGTTATCACCAAGATGCCATTAATGTAGGCAATGTCATGTCTCACATACATTATCCATCAAGTACAATTGGCTACCAATGATATTGACTTATTTAGTATGAGAAAACACAATGAGATTATTTTTCATAAGATGGATATTTGCCACAAAAGGTGTTAACACATGCTTACTATCATAATATCCATACTTTTCAATGAAAAATATTTCTACTAAGTGCTATAACAATATAATGAGACCAACATGAGTTTTAATTCCTATATTCACCACCATTCAATTCTCAGAAGTGCCGAAATTCCCCTATACCATCCGGCCGTCCCGGTTTAAGGTATCATTTGTGGCCTTCAACCATATTCAAACGTCAACATCTTGACAACTGAATATAGCGATTCAGAATGAGTTTAACAACATAATAAACTATCATTTTCAATGACGGTTTATGATGTGTTTTAAATAGGAATTTCTCTCGCCTCATACACATTCTCAATGCTAGCACTCATGATATTAAATCATCTAAAAAAGAGAGATTAACACATATGTCTTGCTTTGCTCTAAAGAAAGTACACATTTTTTATCAACAACGGTGCTTTGACATCCATATGACACTAATATGTTGTTGAATTGCTCATGCCATTTATAGGCGCTTGAATCAACTCATACAAAGATTTAACTAAATTGTATACCTTCAGCTCATCAATTGGTACTACTTAGTATTGTAGTTCCAAGACAACTACTCAACTAGAGTCTTTAGAATTCTGTAGAAGAAATTCTAGTTATATGAGCAAGGTTTCAAAATAGTATAAATCTTGTCTCTGATTGAAACCCCTTGGCTATTATTATTAGCATTGTATTTTGCAATACAACTATCACGTTTTAGTTTTCTTTTGAAGATCCAATTCAACCTATAGATCCCCCAATAAATCAAGAGTCCAGTTTAGAGGAGTTGTATCCTTCAAAAAGGACACTTCTCATAGACATGCACAATTTCCTTATAGGTTAATGAATCTTCCTCAAGAAACATATAAACATCATCACCGTGAATGGTGGAAATACTCATTGATAGTCTTCCAAATTTCCTTGTGCAGAAATAATGGGATTATCTTATGTAGTTCATTATGCCAATTTCAAGAAAAGCACAACCTCAAATAAAATTAGCATATAAGACATTCAATAATAGTGTGGTATCTACAAAATTGTTATCACTCATGACAACTGAAAACAAACATCACTATTATGAGTTTCACCAATGAATATCTACTAGATAATTCTAGGTCTCAAAAAGACTTCTTTTAGATTCATTCACAATAGCCTTGGCAAGACACCCCCCACATTTTGAAGCATTTTTGGATAGGCCCAAGACCTTTCCATACTTTGTAGTTCAGTGTCTTTCCAATTATCTTGTGAGATGAACTATGGTAAAACAGTGTTATGCATATGGGTCACCACCCCCCACAGTTCAATAGTTACTCAACCTAATCAAACTTTCATGCAAAACACATTATACCGCTACAAACACTAAAAGAAACAACAACAATAAAATGCACTCTTATGACAAGAATATATTTTACTCAAGTCTATGATTCTGGATCATATAAACATAGTCATATTATGTTCATGTTATCTATATGAAAGGAAATCTACAAAAGATTCTAATGAATCTTAAAGAATAAGAAAGAATAGATGAAAAGGGTTTTACCCGAGATAATATCATTATCATCCTTCTTTTCATCATTCAACATTCCAACTATCATAGGAGACAATCCACGCACTTGTACATCACCTTAGCTATTTATCCATAGTCATAGGAGGATAATGCCTAATAAGACAATCCACAAGCGTTACATCTCTTTGTCTAAAATAGTCACTGGAGGATATTGTCTAAGAAGACAATCCATAACCTTACATCTCCTTGACTAAATTAGGTTTAGGAGGATATAATTGTTTCCCATATTGTTTCCTCTCAGTGAGACAACGATACTCATTACTTAATAATATATGACATGGTTAAACTTCATGTCAATGTTAAATAATGCATTCATGCCAAACATGGTAAATATCATATCATAGGTTCGGGAAAAGTAAACTTTAACTGCACTTCACAACAACAAAAGTATAACGATATTTAAGCAAATCTAGCCATTGAATATGCAAAACAACCGAGGACTTCACCTCCTATTTTTACATGAGCTCAAGCAAGATAGGATACCCTATTAACAAGACCTCAAGTACTACCACAACATCTAATGGCTCAACCCATTAATGTCTTCAACTAGAAAAAAAAATTACTAATAAACTATCATCAAGTTCAAAGCAAACCCACGATGATTAATATCCAAAATTAGCATGCTACACAACTTTAACATATGCTATATTAGATATAAGCTACAAGTTACTTCATCTAACATGTATTTTCACAACAAAGATAATTATAACCATCGTCTAACAACACGTTCACTCAATAAAGGTAAGCAATTATGCATTGAATACATTATAATTACTATCCAAGATTTGAGTGTGGTTGATATTAACTATCTTAAGGTCTCTCTTAGACCATCTACATACATCTACATATGTACAAAGAAAATTAATATCAAACTACTTCTAGTCAACCCAATTAATTCCTCAGTGATAAACACGTATAATTTGTTGACTAGGTTATTAAAGAAGTTTAAGCTTAGGGATTTCCCTCCTAAGAAAACTAGCATGCAACTCAAGGCAAGAATATCACTATATAATCAAACCAAAAGAATTGCAAATAGTGAAAGAATACGATACCTAACCGATTGAAAAACCGGATTACCATATTTTCTTCCTTCCAGAAAAACAGTTCAAAAGAACTGTAACTCTGAACCAGCTCAGGACGAATTGGGTATCAAGCCTTATACCACTGGAAAGCTCTTTGAATCAGCTATCCAACACAAGAAGCGGATTGCAAAACCGAGCTCTGAGCTGAAAGTTATAGCAGTTTCCGTAACGAGTGACGCAGCTGTCAAAAAAGACGAACTTTGACGTGTTTCTTGATAGAAATCTCATATTTGACTCCCACAAACATAGGAGAAAAGTCTACAACCATATAGGGTCTGATAAACCACAAAAGATCAATAAATATTCAATCTTTAATTGGTTTCCCTATCAAAAACAAAATTATTAGAAAATTTCTAAAGTCATAACCCAATAACACAAACAATAACTCAAAGTAAAAGACTTATCTTTTGATTGTCAGATTAAAGCACTCTCCTTTGTTCTACTACAAAACTCTTTTCCTTAAGATTGTTAGAATAGTTGTATGAACACAAAGAACTAAAGTAGAAACGTGAATGAACAAAGAGCAATAAAGAAACAAGGACAAAGAAGAATCGGAATAACCAAGGCGCTGGATTAGGTCGGGTTCTTAATGAAAGATTTAAGCCCCTTCCAATGGTGCGAGAAAGGCAACAAAGGGCGCCTTTCCTCACAGATTCAATGGTTAACAATGAACCCGACTTTGCACTTGCAGTAACGCACTACCCTCTAGAACAAAGAATATAACTCTCTCCGGCGGCCGGGAAGAAAGAAGAAGAAAAAGGACCTGGTTTTAGTTTTCTCGTTTTCTCCGAGTTGAGTTTTCGATCAAGTCTTTTCTCTATGGACTCACAACCCCTATTTATAGAGGTTAGGAGGAAGAGAGACCAACTCCTAATAGAACACTTTGAAACTTGTTTGCTCAAGAAAAGGCAAAACAAGTTTAGTCCATTGGTCAAACCACTACCCACAACAAGTAGCCCAAGCCCAAGCCCCGAACCCAACCCGATGTGGTGGATAACCAATGTGGGACTATCTACTATGCACTAAAGTGGAGAGAACACATATGGTTCATCTCCTCCACTTTGCACACACTCACAAGTATTTCGAAATACACTTAGAGATTCCAACAAGTTTGACATACCAATAATAACATGAAGTGCCTGACAAACTGAATCACTCAAACAGATCCTGGTAAATAAAGATTCGCTGCTTCAAGTTCATTTTACTGATTTCCAGTCTTTCGGAACTAACCTCCCCCACTACCGACAATAAAAAAGAAATAAAAGAGGTTGCTGAAATTATGTATTGAAAATTCAATCTGCAGAATCCAAGTCCAAATGGAAGTTCCAAGGTCAGCCTTAAGCAAGTGTAGTCCTTGGTGGCGAGTTCAAAACGAATAAACCAATTTGGATGGCGTTAATGAAGTTATACCTCTGCAGTTTTAGGCATTGCATTGGCTAGGCACTGGGAGTGAACCCGAGCGACTTTGTGTGAGGTGATGGGCTTAGGTGAGCCTTCCAATAAAAGGATACACATTTCTTAATGACCTAGTTATTTTGAGCAGGAATAGTTGTTTTGCAATGTAAGCCTCTTACCCACTGTAGACAGAGATGCCCCACTACAGGATACTACACTGTTGTTTCACAAGCATGCAACTCCTTCACCTAAAGCATCAATCTATCTATAATATGGCACGACTAATTGCTTCAGGAGAGACAACAGGATTAGGAAAACTTACAAAAGTATAATCAAAGCTCTTGAATAGGTAAATGGCTCAAGATATCAACCTCTTAAGAGCCAAGAGCAATCAATGAATCAACAAAGACAAGAAGATAAAAGATAATAACAAACATCTTCTATAATCATCACAATAGGGAAAACCTAAGCAAAACCTTCTTTACCTTCATATACTGACAACTATTTGATCAAGGAGACATCTATGCCAAAACTAAAAGCAGATATGAAGCTTTTACATACTACATTTAAGCATGTATCAATATAATACATATTGCATATCTGCAGGGGCATTCGTTTTGGGATTACACTATTACACTATATAGCAGTAGTGTGTCAAAATGTTTAATCTCTTGTAGGATACATACATGATGTCAGTAACTTTTGTTAGCAAGGAAAAGCAACTGTGCAAGTAAAGACAGTTCTCGAGAGTTATAATAAGTATATTTCCAAATTAAATGACATTCAGATGACTATGTACTAGAAATATAATAGTTTCTAATCAAATCAGATTTGATAGTTTATAGTCAAGAAGGGGAAAACAAATGCATCCACTTACAAACAATTTTTGGCTTAATTCAAGCATATAGGCTATAAAAACCCTCACTCACAAAATATCTGTATAGGGAGACTTCTACTCATTTTTCCAAGCATATAATATCAGGGAGAAACCAAGACCTTGTAACTGTGAATCTCGGAATGTCAGTGACTTAGACAGGGATAATATAGCAGAGTCAGATGACATATTGCTGCTCCACAACTTCTCAGGTGTAAAGCATGTGTGGAACATGAAAACTGCATTGCCCAGGGATGTACCGAAGAGCCAACTATGAACATCCCAGAAAACCTCAACGGAGTTCCCATCAATAACAATGGACTGGTTACCTCGGAACTTCCACTTTAACCGTTTCACTTGCATCATCATCTTAGTGTCAATACGGATCATGAGACAAGGATCAACGAGGCCACCCGTATCACACTCAATTGCTATGTCATGAAACTTCCCATTTTCAGAAAATTGAGCCTTTGTACAATAAAACCTCTTCCCAAAGATGTGCTCCCTCTTGGCAATATAATTGGCGTCTGAAGGAATTGGAGCTACATTTGATTTCTTGTATGCCTCTTTTGTCAAATCTCCAAGTAGGAGACCTATCTCCTTGTCAAAAACTATTGCGAGGTAGAATCCTTCCAATGGTTCAGGCCCTGACCCAAATTTTGCAGATGAAAGATCCCAATATATATGAACTTTACTTGCATCAACCTCTAAACTCTTAGAACCTTTTCTTTTGGAAAACAACCAAGGTTTAATATCAACTTTACAGAGACACTGGTTGGCCGAATTGTCGATCCCAACACTAAGGCCTTGACCCATCATACTCTTGTTCCATGTAACATTAACTAAACAAGAATTACCTCTTAATTTAGTTTGATAAACACAAGTAACCAAATTTTGAGCAGCTTTATTAGAACTCGATGATGAATCAGCGATTTGGACTGCATTTTCACCAAAACAGGTAGGAAAATCCCTCATCCTTATACCAACAACACAACTCTATTCCTTTCTTCTAATAGGATAACTCACTAACCTTAATTTATATATATATACTCAAATTGTAAAAAAACAAAACAGAAATGAAGATGGTAAGTTACCTCAACCAAAAAATCAAGATACCATATCCCAGGTGCTTCAGAAACTGCTTTCAAGGCTTGATATGATTTGGGTATATGAAATTTTTTGAAATTTTAAAAGACTTCCTTCACATATACAGAAATCAGTCAAATTTGACTAAAAGGAAAAGGCCCCACCTTTAAATCGGTGAAATGTGGAGAGTAGTACTGGTTTCAAAGATACCATGTCTCAAAACAGCTTATCACTAAGAAAGCAAATAATAATAGTATGAAGAAAATATGACTTATATGTATCAGAAACTGTTTTCCAAAAGATCTCCTTTACAGATTCAGAAACCAGCCAAAATTTACAGAAAGGACAAAGACCCCACTCTTAAAATAGAACTAAAAAATATCCAAAGAGAGAGAGATAGAGATGGGACTAGTTTCACCATCAGTATCTTTGCTAAAACCAGTACGTAGCTAAGATACTAACTGAAAAAAGATGAGAATGAGGTGAGACTTATAGATATAGGACTTAGGAGCGAGGTTAATAGTAAGGAATACAGACAACTAAGGAATGAGACCTTGTAATAATGAACATCAAGCCCAGTTTAAAAAACAACAGGGGTATAACTGGAAAGCTGGTTTTTACAACATTACTTCTCCTGGAAAAAGCCAAGAAAGAATCTCTCTCTCTCTCTCACACATAGACAGAGTGGTCAGAGAGTCTCAGTTACACATACAGACACAGGGACAAAATAATACATAAAGACCGTTTCTTTAACAGACATAATCACATGCCATTAGAGCTGAGAAATCAAAGTTATGATGCCAGCAGCATTCTTAAACTTATTACTAATTTTTTCATGTTTTTTTTGGTAGGGAAATAAGTATTCTATGGGTAAGACTTTTTAAATTAAGCAGGAAATTAAAGTAAAAATGATTAAAACTGTAGAAGTAGTACTCAATGCCCTGTGATATCAGGAGTAAACCTTTTTTTTTTTTACAATGGTTGCTTAAGGATTACACATCCAATTACAGTATTTATTGACATGTAATTATGCAATATTTGACATGCTCACCAAATTGTTTGGCATTTTATATTAATTCAAAAAGTAGACCTACATGAATTGAAGTATAGTCTTTTTATGATATGAGCTCCCTGTGTCATCTTACACGATAGCACATTTTTCTTTTCGTTTTTTTTTTTGTTATTATTGAAAATGTGGAGGCTAGATCAAATGAACTAATATTTTCAAGTTGTGGTATAGTTGGAGGGTCACCCTGAAACATTGAGGGACACTAATAACCCAAAACTTTTGAGGAGAAGAATTGGTGCCATCATCTTCATGAAAATATTGATGTAGCACCTCTATGTGGTCCTTCAAGAAGATCAGAACATTAATCTAACAAAAGATGCCCAACAAGTATCTGATCTTCCAATGTAGACCCGACTGGTGTTGATTTGAAAGGGAGAATACGTGAAGCCCAACTTGGAACGACAATACAGTTGTTACACCTTTCTTTGTTCCCGGAATTTTTGGTAAGGCCTATAAATTATCATTTCATAATTTTTTATTTATTTATTTATTATTATTTTTTTGAGCAAATGGAAGTTAGCCTCTAAAAAGCAGTGACTCCCTAAAATTACAAAATTACATACTCGATGACAACTCAACTAATGACCGTGCTGAATGAGGGTCTAGACAAAAGTAAGTAGAGTCTAGACAAAAGTAAGTAGGGGCCGTCTACCTCTAAAAGCTAAACTATGGGCGACAAAGTTTAGAGTTCTACTAACATAGTAAAGTTTATACTCAACTAATTTAGATAATAAATAGTATATATCATGAGCTATAGACGTTGTTCCCCAATAAAATATTGTTTCTCTACGCTCCAAAATAGGAATAAGGGTTTGGCAGTATGATAATATTGCTACTTTATTGATGTGCAACCGCTGTGCTAATTTCAATCCTTCAAAGATAACTCTGGCTTCAGCCTCTTTTGCGTCCCCAACTCTACCCCTGTCATGTCTTGCATCAATGCATACACCAACAGAGTTCCATAAAGCAAAATTGAAGCCTATTTCGGTGTAATTGTCCACCCAGGATGCATCTGTAGATATATAAGACCAATCTGAGCCTATGCTGGGCCAATTGGTACTCCTGCTAATAAGTGGTTTGTTGTTCTTGGTGATGTAAGTGTTTGCCCTGAAAAGGATAACGATGATAGGACTTTATTTGTTGTTGAATATGAGATCATTCGATCAATCCATATAGAGTACATGGTTGTAGCTACAGAGCTAAGCATGTCTATGATGTCATGCTTAGTATTGTGTCAATTGATAAGACTACTCAAAACGGAGCTGAGATTATCACTCAGGTTCCAATTTTCAGTTCTTAGGCCAAGACCAGAATCATACCAAATACGCTTGAGCATAATACAATGGAAGAGAGCATGTGAGGTTGACTCCACTTGGTTATTACATCTCGGACAGATAGATAACTGGGCTATATTCCGATAACTCAAATTTCCTTTGTCTGCAAGGCATTTTTCACTGCTTTTCATAAGTAGAGCTTTACCGGTTGAGCAGTGTCAAGGTGCTATATGTAATTCCAAAAGAAATGTGAATTTTTTTGGTAATCACTGCTAAGATATTTGTACACTAACTTAACTGTGAGTTCACTATTTTTCTCTCCCAATCATCTGATAGTATCATCATGAACAATTTGACTGAGTGGGATCTTAAGAATTTCATTTGTCACTGCGAAAATGAATAACTCATTTATAATAATCAAGTTTCATACTCTGGTTATGGGATCAATAAAATCGGATACAAACTTAAACTGGTTATTGGCTTGGGTGGTGGCCCAAAGAGTTTATTGTCACGTATGATAGGGATCCATAGATCCAGCCAAATGTCAATGCTTGCACCATTACCAATATGCCAACACAAGTTTGGCAGGAATTTATTGCAAGCTTTTATAATGCTCTTCCAAATTTTGGAAGAATGAGACGAGTTTTTTGTTCTAAAAAGTAGCTACTTAAGTTAACTTAAAATAAGTACGTAGGTAAAATTTTATCTATAAAATGAATTCAACCCCAATGTTTTGTGAATATGATTCACTGTAAAGATCATCTCCATAAAATTTCAGTTCATTTGGAAACCTCTAACATTAGCAAAAAATTATTGCAAAAACTCAACATTTCTAGACCGTTAGATTTCTTTTTAAAGATGACAATAATTTTTATCTATGTTAGAGGTTTCCAAATGAGCTAAAATTTTGTGGGGATGATATTTATGATGAGTGTTTCACAACCACAAAAAAAAATTAGATTTGAATTCATTTTATAGGTGAAGTTTTACTTATGTACTTATTTTAAGTTAACTTATGTAGCTACTTTTTAGAGAATGATTGTATATATATATATATATATATATATATATATATATATATATATATATATATATATATATACAGCCCAGCTCCTAAAATGACCTTAAATAAGTACTAAATCTAAAATAACCCACAACTTCATTTACAAAATGATTTAAAACCTAATATTTTATGCATATGATCTACTAACAATAAAGAACATCTCTACAAAAATTCAACTCGTTTGATATCCTCTAACTTAGATAAAAATTGTTGTTCACTTTTGAAAAAATATCTAATGGTCCAGAAATGTCTAGTTTTTGCAATCATCTTTTGCCAATATTAAAAATTGTCAAACGAGTTGAATTTTTGTAAAGATGTTCATTATGGTTAGTAGATCATATGCACAAAAAATTAGATTTTAAATAATTTTGTAGGTGAAGTTGTGGTTGTTTTAGATTTGGTCCTTATTTAAGGTCCTTTTAGGAGCTGGGTTATATATATAGGTAGGTATATATATATAGGTATAGTAATTTATATTCAGTTACAAATGTTTTTTTTTTTAATAAAGCTTGGGGTTACAAACCCCCCCTGTTCATTAACGTCTCAAATACAAGTGTCCTGCTTTGTCCTCACCCACAATGTCTTGAAGTCTACAAAGTGGGTTTACTGATAGTTGCAACCATTATAAATCTCAAGAGCTGCCAAGTAATCAGCTGCCCGATTACATTCTCTGAAAACGTGAATGAAATCCACCTTTTGCATCCTAGAAACAACATCTTTGATGGCCGCATGGATGTCCCAGCAGTACCAAAGCGCTAGTTCCTTTCCCATCAAAATTTGAATTGCATTCATGGAGTCAGAAGCAACTAATTTTTTTCGTTTTTGGATCAAATCGCAACCAAGTAAGCCTTCATAAATGGCTTTCATCTCTTGATATAACACTGACCTAGTTCCTCCTGAGCCAGTGTACGCAAGAATTACTTCTCCATTAGAGTCTCTGATAAGACCTCCAGTACCAGTGTTATCCATGGACCAAAATATCGCCGATATATCCGATATATCGCCGATATATATCGGTATTTTGGTACACCGACATCGATATTTCCGACATATATCCATCGAATATAGAATTTTTTTTCCCGATATATATCGGAATTTCCGATATGAAACTTTATATCACCGATATAATCGATATTTCCGATATAATCGATATATATCGGTTGACTTTTTTACCATTTTAAAATATAAATCCGATATTTCCAATATATTTTCGATATATATCCGATATTTCGATATTATATTTCCGATATATCCGATATTTTAAATAGTTTGGACTGGTTACCAAAAAAATGGATATATCCGATATATATCGGTTTTTGGGTACACCGATATATTCATCGATATCGATATTTTGGGCCTTGGTGTGATCATCAGTCAGTGAAGCATCCGAGTTGAGCTTGACAGTGTCCACTTCCGGTTTGGTACATATGCAACTGGATTGAATGCATTGTTTGTAAGAAGCCTCGATGCCAAGCTTGTCCAAGAGGGACTTTGCATCTGGATTGAGCTTCACCTGAATTAAAAGCTCTTGCAGATAGACTTTCATGGTGTTCATAAGATTGGTATAGATAATTTGTCATGGTAGTGATTTATGTTCAAAGCGTATCTGGTTCCTCTCATTCCAAATGAAGCTTATATTTGCACAAGCAAAAGCTTTGATAATCTCATTTATTCTGCCGAAGTTAGAATCTGAGATACTCATGATATGGTGCCACTCACTGTTTGAGCTCAAAATTGATGCATTGATGCCTAACATGGATTTGACTCGGCTCCAAATATATAGAGAGTATTGGCAATCAAAGAAGAGATTATGTGAGTTCTCCTAGCCATGTTACACAAAACAACAACTTGGGGAATGAAGGACTTTCTTTTAATAAGCCTATCTTGAGTGGGAAGACTATTGGCAAATAATTGCCAAGCGGTGAAGGAATGCTTGAGCATGACAAGTTTACCCCAGACAAGGTTGAACCAAATCACTTTCTCTCTAGGGATTCTCATAGCTTCATAAGCCAACTTGGAGGAGAAGAGTCCGTTAGAACTTGGAGTCCAAATAATCTTATCTTCATGTAGGAATCTGTTGATATTTGTACCCAGAATCATGTTTTTAAGAGGTCCTAGAGGCAGAGACATAACATGATCATTCCAGGACCCCGCAGAGAGCAGACTTTAGCATCAAGAGACACATGCAAAAGATTTCTAGCTTTAGGCATGTCAATAAGCAGAGTCTCAGAACACCATGGGTCATACCAAACATGAGTGTTTTCTCCATTGGAGATGCTGTATTTAATAAACCTCTTAGCGTCATCCCTAGACTTCAAAATATTGCGCCATACCCATGAACAATTTTTAGGGGCTTTGAGGTGCCAGAAAAACTGATGTTTAATATGGTTGTGCCATGTCCATTCGATCTGTCCAAAGAGAGTTTTCTTTAGACACTAGTTTGAAAACCAGCCCTAGATATGCTGCTTTGTTCGAGAGCCTAAGATTCATGATGCCAAGCCCACCTTCTTTTTTACTCATTGTAGTTCTGGCCCTACTTGCATGGTGCATGCTTCCTTCCATTTTAGGCCCACTCCATAGAAATCTGTTACATATTCTTGTGACCTCATCAAGGACAGAAAATGGCAAAATAAAGGTTCTAGCCCAGTATACATGAAAGGATGAGAGAACCGAGTGAATTAATTCAAGTCTGCCAGCATGAGAAAGACACCTTGACTTCCAATTTTGAATACGGTTAGTAACCTTTTCAATGAGAAATTTGGCATACCCTTTTGCCAAACCGAGAAGAAACAAGAGGCAGTCCAAGGTAAGTGACAGGTGGTTGAGCAAGGTTAACCTCCATGATGTTAACCAGGAATTGTCTTTCTTCAAGATTCAATCCTCCAGTGATGAGAGTAGTTTTGGAGTTGTTAATATTAAGACCAGTTACTTAAGCAAAGGTGTTTAGGATCACCTTAATAGTGAGCATAGACTGCATATCTCCCTTGAAGACTGCATATTCAGTTACAAATGTTGATCTTACATAAATTTTACCTTTCCCAAAATTTGTACTTGCCTCCACGTAAAACTTAATTTTAGTTGGGATGATCTAGTTACTTAGGGGTTATAAAATAAGCGCTAGTTAGGGGTTCACCTTTGTTGAAGAAAATGACCATATAAATAACAAGTGTCTATTTAACAAACTTAATTAGACTTGGATTGTGGTCTCAACTATCAAAGTTCATCTTTAGTTTGCAAACATTTTCCTAACAACAACCTAATATTATAGCCTAATGAGAAAAATGTAGTGGTTTTGTTCATTAATATTGTTATTTGTTAGGCTTTTTTAGGAATGAAATTTCATTTTCATCAAAATCTTGATATGTAACGCTAAATAAAGAGACTTTCCATGTACAACATGTAAATTGACAAATCACATGGTAATCACTCAATGGTTTATGTGCAACCGACCTATTTTTGTCCACTTTTATATGCCCATGTACAACCATCCATCGTCTATAATTCTATAATTTGTGAAAATTATGAACATATAAGCTGAATGTATTTTCAATGCAGATGATAACTAAATTCTGATACATTCAAATTGTGTTGGAAGCAGTGTTCATGATTCTGAATGGAATGTCAGAATTCCGCAGGATAAAAAAACAACATAGAGTCGAAATATTGATGATTTTGAAATTAATCGAAATCAAAATATGATATAGGTTGAAATATTGTGAATTTCGGTTTTTCAGATTTTCGGAATTCCAATAATTCCAAAATCCCTAACTATAGTTGGAAGTTGGAATTCATAATAATTTCGAAAATTAAAAACTTAAAACTACTTTATCGAATGAAACCTCAAAGAAGCAAAATCAAAAGAATTGTTGCTATTGTCACAGGGGGTAGAAACTTGAGATTTCCATGGCCCAGGAATTTTAACTACTTAAAATTGAAATTTTTGGAATTATATTTTCAATTCAATTCCAAAGGAAAACTTCCAAACACACCCCTAACTATTTTTGGAAGTTGGAATAAAGGACAAACAAAACTTAAAAGGACTTCCAAATAATGGGTTCTTGTTGCTATTGTCTAAAAGTAAGATTAAAATCGTGGGCCATGGCTCTATCAGAACAAGTTCTATTGGAATATTTGGTAGATGTTTGATCTTGAGTTAGTTTGGGAGAGAGCCAGGTTAGCATTTTAGAGGTTAGGATAAAAAACAAAACATGATATTGAGGACTTTAAAATAATGGGTTAGGAATAAAGGCCTAAAAGTAAGATTAAAATGAAGGAGACATCTATGATGCCCTTATTGGAACAGTGGTAGAATTTGGAAAACATACGGAAAGGAAATATATGTTTGAAAGAGAGGCAGTAGGTTACCATGATTTGTGGTTGCCATGCTTTTGGATTAATAGTGAAAAGTGAGAGCTATCATAGATTCATTGGGTGGTGCTTTCATCCTGAAGAAAGTATCACGCTTTGCGAAGTGTATGTGTTACTTTAACAATAAGATAGGCATGTTAGAATCATGAAGATCTTAACAAATAAATAAACGTTTGTTCAATAATTATTGTGCAATTTTTTCCTCCAATTCCTCTAAACATGCAATTATTATAGTTGAATAAGTTTGTTTGATATTCATCAATTCCTATAAACCTAGAGAAGAAAATTGTAATTCAAGGTTGGTTATGGATCTGAATTTACTAGTATTAGATGTCCAAAGAAGCACATGACATGAATACATCACATGATCCACCATTGCGTATATGAAATAGACAGAGTTGTAGTCTAGAATGAAATTTTGAACTAACTGACCTTGACATGCCTATCATATATTGATATGTGCACTATCAATCCATATATGAATTATGATTTGAAACATTTTATCCACTCCCTCCCCACCAAATAACATAAACAAACAAGGAGAACAAATAAAGAATGTTGATAAAATGTTTTAAGTGTGAAATTCTTTTTGATAACACGAAAAGTTTACAGCGATATCAACTAACCAAGTTTTAATTAATCGGGGAGTGACTCTGCAGGACAGGATAGATCGGGGGAAAGTAATTCTCATAACCTTTTTTTTTTTTTAATTACTCATAAAGATAGGGGCAGATAAAAAGTCAAATATACTTTTAATGCGAAATTAAAAAACGGCTCGGGTAAATGAAAAATCAAATATACCCCTGGCACGAAATAGTAAATGGCCTGACCCAACTGAAACGACTCGGTGTATATACTATATAGCATGAACAATTATTGTTCATACCTCAATATAAGCTATGAACAATCATTATTCATACATATTCGTATGAACAATCACTGTTCATACCTCAACATAATGTATTATCAGTAATAACACATATTGGAGTATGAACAGTCATTGTTCATACATATTTGGGTTGTTCATACTTAACATGAGCTATGAGCACTCATTGTTCATACCTATTTGGGGTTCATACCTCAACATAATGCATGATCAGTAAGAACACATATTGGAGTATGAACAATCGTTGTTCATATATACCTATTTGAAGTATGAACAATCGTTGTTCATACATCAACATGGCGGATCTATTAATGGACCAAGTAGGGCCCCCGCTTTCAACTTTGGACCCAAAAAAAGTTACTAGTGTTATTAATTCAAAAGGAAAACAAAAAAGGTATAACTGCTATCTCTCTTTCTGTCTCAGTAATTTGTTTGTTAAATCCAAGTAATTTGTTTGTTGCATTTGATAAGAAAGGTTTGATACGTCTTGTTGAATTTTATCCGAGTGATGTTTCCCCTAAAACTCTTATGATACTTCATGATCAGCTAGATAATTATATTATCGATGTGCGCTCTAGCCATAAATTTTCATAATTAAATGGAGTCAGTGATCTTGTTAGGAATTAAGATGGTAGAGACAAAGAAAAGTATCGTCTATCTGTTAGTGTTTTTGTTGATGACATTGTCATTAATCTTGTCTGTTGCTACTGCCACTGTGGAGAGAGCATTTTCTGCTATGCACATCATAAAAAACCGATTGCGCAACCGAATGGGAGATGGTTGGCTGAATGATTGTTTGGTTAATTACATACATCGAAAATGACATTTTTGATTGTGTTGATGATGAAGCAATCCTTCAACACTTCCAAAAGATGGGTCGTTCAAACTTGGGGCATCCTCCTTCTTCGTAGGGCAATTGTGAAAATTATTATGTTATTGGAGGTATGTGAACTGATATTTTTTGCATTTATATTATTATTAAATAAACAATCTATGGTCATTCTTGTTGATTGGTTTGTTTTTTTGTTTTTTTGTTTTTTTGTTGTTTTTTTTAATGAAATATTTATTATATTCATTCTATGGTTCCCTGCCTGGATTAATTTCTTGGCTCCACCACTGATTGTTCATACCTATTTGGGGTATGAATAATCAATGTTCATACTTCAACATAATGCATGATCAATAAAAACACCTATTGGAGTATGAACAATCACTATTCATACCTCAATCATTGTTCATACCTCAATCATTGTTCTTACCTATTTCATGTACGAACAATCACTATTCATACCTCAACATAATGTTTGATCAATAATAACACGTGTTGGAGTATGAATGATTGTTCATGCCTATTTGGGATATGAACAATCAATGTTCATACCTCAACATAATGTAAGATCAGTAAGAATACCGATTGAAATATGAATAATCATTATTTATACCTCAATATGAGCTATGAAAAATCATTGTTCATACATTAATATATTGTATATATAATGTATGTTCACCTATGTGGGTTGTTCATACATCAACATAAGGTATGGACACTTATTGTTCATAATAAAACAACAGAAAAGGTAAAATTGAAAAATATTTATTTCAAATCTGGGCTATTTGTCCTTGCAAGTTATTTTCACTCGAAAATTGGTTTTCAGGGTTATTTTTATCCAAAAATTGTCCTTGAGAGTGATTAAAAAAAAAGAATGATTCTGAGAGTGTTTTTCACCTCGAAAATGGGCCTTTAAACCAATTTCTTGTTAATTAATCTGCTTCCAACATTACAAAAATCCATAGTGAGTTCATGAGCCAGGGCAAGTAACAACTAGATAACTTAATAACTGGGCTAAGTCCTTACTCCCAAAACCCATAGTCCACATAATAAAATATGGCTAGATAGATTCATTTAAGAACGGGTCCATAGGACATAATCAAGTTTTAATTTAGCTTCTAGTTTGGGTTGACAGATAATTATGGCTTAAGGACAAACCGGGTTGACCACGGCTGAAAGATGATATTACTCTCATTTAAGTTTTTATCAATTAAATCAAAATCAAAATGTCAGCCTGTGGAGAAAATTCTAACGTGACTTTTCAATTTTGTTTTTGACCACCCCAGCACGCTCACATTTTATGTTACAATCGACTAACATGAGATATTTAATTTATTTCATGTTGTACACATGCATAGTGGTACGTGTTTGTATGTTTGTTTGACACATGCATACTGGTGTGTGTGCATGTGTAGTAGTAGTGTTTGCATGTTTGTTGCACACATGCATAATTAATGGTGTGCGCATGTGTGATATATATACACATGCATAATAGTGTTTGCATGTATGTTATGCATATGTATACACACATATATAATAATGTTTGCATGTGTGTTGTATACATGCATAATGATGTTTGCATGGGTGTTACACACATACATAATAGCGTGTGCATATTGGTATACACATGTCATACATGCATAGTGGTGTTTGCATGTATATCGGACTGCTACTCCCAAGTTCCAACTTAAAAATATCATCAATGACAACAATATCAAAATCGAGATAAATCACACGATTGATTAACACAATATTCGAGGATTTGAAGAGGAAATTAAATTGTTGTTCAATTGCTTGTTTATCGAATCGGTGTCGAAATTGACCCAATTATTCTTCAATTAACAATAATCTAGAATTGGAAAATTAAAAAATAGATTACAAAGTGAGAAGAATATTTGTCATGAGAGAATAAGATGACATCAACAATGTAAATTTATATATTTACATATGAACATTTTCGTATATTTACATATGAAAATTTAAATTTACACGACAACTATGTTAATATAATTTTACATACTTCTTCAATTGCATAAAATACTGTGTAAATTTAAATTTCCACATGTAAATGTACATTGTCATATGTAAAATACTTTGTAAATTTACATTTTCATATAAACATTTTCATATGAAACTTTAAATTTACATAGGGTAAAGAAAACTGCGTAATTTTATATTATTGTCATATGTCATATGTAAATACAAATTTACATATGATGATGTCAGCCTGGTTTGTCCTTGAACTGAAATTATTAATGAAGATTACTTACGTTAGCCCGATTTTCCTCAAATCCATAATTAAATTTGAAGATAGACTTGGGGCGAAACTATTATTGGGCTTTGTCCTTGGGCATAATCCCTTATGAAGAAAATGGAACAAGGTTTAGGCCCATCTATCTATTCTTCAGAGTTTATTCTTTGAATTTCCTGTTCGTTGGAAGTAAACCAATTTGAAAAAGAACCTAACAGAGTATTTTGCCTTTTTTTCTAGTCTCCTCAGTGGTAGAAGGTTCTTCATCTTATCAACAAGGGTCTATGGTTTTGACCTATTATAGGGCGTTTGAGTCACAAAAGAAGCATAGTTATCGTACCAGGATTCAATGCTTAGTTTGTAATAAGAAAAGACTGTGATTACAAGCACTTCGGGATCAAGAACTAAATCCCCCTCTATTGTACCAGGAGCATTAGACATGAGTTATTAACCAATGCTTATATTACTAAGCTACAAGACATGTAGTCACTATTTCATAATCTACACAAAGTTATCATTACCATAATGGGTAGACAGGTACCCCGTCCGGATAGTAATTGCCAAAATTCTGTTCAACTCCAGGAGATTTTTGGTTTTCATTGAATAGTGCAAAAAAGAATACGTCGAACGGTGTTTGATACCTTGGAGTCCCCTTCTGAAGGTGATTCTTGAGATTGTTATTGTAAGTTCTTGCATTATCTATAGTAGCATAGGTTTGATCACCAGCACTAGGCCAGCCACTTTCAGAAACAATAAAGGACATATTAAGGTCCGTATTTCCCACAGCTTTCTCTGTGGCTGTTACGAAACTGTCAAACATAGCATCGAAGAGATTGTAATATTGTAGGTTCCCATCAGTGACAACAGGAGTGGTGGAAGTGAACAAAGCATACTCCAAGCTAATGTGGGTTGGATCAGAGACCAAGGCAAAGTAAGGGTACAGATTGATCATGAGTGGCAAACCGTTCCCATTCAAGTGTCCAACGACGTCTATCATATTTTGATCACCAAAAGCACCTTGTGATGGAGGATAGGATGTAGCGAGAACTGAAGTTGCAACAACAGTAGTAACTACCACGTTTCTTAGGCCAAGTGTTTGTAAACCTGCCTGTAAGTTTTGTATGGCAGGGAGAACATACTGAGCATTCTCCCCTGGAATTACTTCATTACCAGCTGTGATCCACACGATAGCAACGTTGTTGTAGTATGGAACAATATTTGTGTTAAGCCAATCAGTTGCGGCTTGTTGGCTATTTGCCAAACTAGCTAGATCCTCATTCCTTGTACCAACAGAGACAGCAATGTCTGTAAAACCTCTCAATGCTTCTAGGACTGCAGCATTTGGTTCAAAGAGCCTAACTCTTGAGATTCCTTTTCGGTGGATGAAGTCTATTACATTGCTCGGGGGTAATAGATTATCTCCATTTAATCCATAATTGATCCCAGCATCCGGGGCTCCTGCAAAATGTCAATGAAAAATAAATTCCAATAAACGTAATTAGTGGGTAACGGTTCTATTTTTCAAAAAATTATTTTTTTCTTAAAAAACATTTTTATGAAAAAATATTTATTTTTAAAAACAGTTTTTAAATAAACATGATTGGGTTGTGATTTTTGTTAAAAGCTATTTTATCAAACCATTTTTTGTATTATATTTCTCGACATATTTCGGCATAAAGTACTAAAGTCTAAATCATCCTGGCAGTTCATTTGCTTCGAGTGCCCAAGTGTTTCTCTCAAAGAAAAACAATTTTTTAACTTGAAAAACAAGTTTTACCTAATTATCATAAAACAAGTTTTTTGGATGAAAAACTTTTTTTTAAAAAAATAGAGACCAAACGCATTTATTTTTTCAAAAAATATTTTTTCACTAATAAACACTTTTTGGCAGTAAATAAATAGAATCCAAACACTTCAAACTTTGAGAAATTCTCATATTTATTTAATTTTCTTACCCTAATAAAAAATGAAATAAATGTGGTATGAAATTACTTATAAAGCCTATTTGCTGAGATATAATCATAATCATGATCAACTTTGCCCACGTAGGTTCCATCGCCTCCTACACTGCTCTGTAGGCCACACAATCAGTCAATATATTAAAAGAGCTTAAACTGAAGCATTTCACTAACATTTTTCACTAGCATACTCATTTGCTCTTGTATATTATTAATAACCGAAAAACAAATGAATGCATTAAAGTATAATCAAAGGACAACTGCACAATAAAAACAAGGGTATAAGCCAATTAGGATTCTTTCCCCCTAGATGGGTCAATCTAAATTGATTTTTTTTTTGTACTTGGAGGAGACCCTAATTTCCCCCATCTAGTGGAGGAAAATCCTAATTGGCTCATCTAGTAGGGAATTAATACTAATTAATCCTAAAAACAAACCATCAAAAGAAAAATAAAAAGAATTGTAATATTTATAATGTTGTTGGAAAATTTACTAACGTTTACCAAAGTGAAGAGGAGAGATATAATGAAGCAATCTTTTACAAGATAACAACAATAAGAAATCTTAAGCAATTTCATATATGAGGAATCTTGTTACAATTTTCAAATTGTGAGGACTTAAAAAAAAAATCAATTTTTTAAAACAAGACTGTAATATTTGAATTGGAAAGTCTTCTATTTTTTTTTTTAATATTTTTTATCAAAAACAAAACAAAAAGAATTGGCAAAACATCGTATACAACAAGTCAGAAGCTTGACCAACAATGGCGAAAACTGCCTATACATTGCCGATGTCTAAAAAAGTCAAATATACACTATTATAAAATCGGGTTTTCATTTTTGTTTTTGACTCTTTTCCTTTTTTTAGGCAACACTATTGTTAGCTCGCAACACTAGGCAGAGACATGAATTTCGGGTGTAAAAAAAAACCCAGCTAACACTCCAATTCATTGATAACTTGGGGTTTAGGGTCCTCATTGCAAGGACCTCCAATGAGAGCGCTAGGTGTTGCTTACATTTTTCATCTTTTGTTGTGACTTGTATGTGTGTGGTGGCTTTGTTTTTTTCATTTTGGATACCAGGAAGTTAGGACACCAAATGATGCATCAAAATTCACTTTGGAGTCCCTAGCTGTTTTAAAAAAAAAAAAAAAAAATCACTTTGGAGTTAGGAGACAATTACAAAAGCTTAAACAAGACAGAGTCAGATTAGAGTCAATCTGCATTAGTTTATCAACCTGTCTCGCCCAATAATGGACTGGGCCATTGGAGTCAGATTGCTTTTGGGTGCAAACCAAGCTCAGCACGATTGGTTCCAAGCTTAGGGGCAAGGTGGACTAGCATCCTAATGTTAGATCACTAATAAACATATAACTAACTAATAAGCTCTAGTACTCACCGAATAGTTTAGTGGACAAACTAATAAGCCGAAGAAGAATGACTTAAGAAATTGAGATGTTCTTGCAAGTCGCTACCACAAGTCATTTGAGCATTGAGCTCCCTTTCTTATATATATATATAGCAAATTAGTAATACAATGAGTTTTGATTTGTTTTAGAAATTAAATTGATACAATTTGATTACCAAATAAGGGGATTAAGGTTCATTTCAAAATTATGTTTCTCACCTTCTCCTTCCCAGAATGATCCTCATTAAATTGAAGGGAATCTGCTTACAGTCACTGATTAGTTCAGAAAATAAAGATTTTGGCTCCTACATACTGACATACCAATTATAAAGATTTGCCTCACAAATTAAGTAGGGGAGTTTAATTAGCTTTTAAATATTTTATAAGTGTCAATTTTATGTAGAATCTCCATCCTTTTCTGGCGAGTTTAGAAATTTGGAAACAATGAATGATTTTTGACATGTTGATGTCCATGACATTGGAACATCCTCGCCAGAGACGGTGACGTAAAATAAATGATTGTTAGATGCTTTACTTGAGGTTTTCTAGCCTTAACAATAGTCTGGAGTGGGATTTGGACCTTCAATAAGGTCACGCTCAAATGCCGACATGTGTGCAAACAAACAAAAGACTCAATTATGAAGTTCAAGATTTAATGTAACATAGTGTTTGCTTGCTCACACGTCTATGTTTGATTAGGGCCGGAAGCAAAAAATTGTTGCAAAATTTAAGGTGCTTTAAATCCCGGTGCCGATGGCATAGCATTCATCACGAGCTGAAATCTTTCAAAGCATCGCTTTAGCGGTCACGCCAAGGTATTAGGCCGAATGGTGTATGTGCATGACCTTAATAAGGTACTCGAAGGGCTGTGAACACCACTTCAGCGGTCACACTGTTCCAAATATGAGCATGTGAGGCAAGGTCATTTAGTGGTGTGAGACTGTGATTGTGTCTGTATGACCTTGCCTCACAACCGTTCCAAGTGTGAGCCTGTGAGGCTGGTAACAACCCAACCCAACCCAACCGTGTCTTCTTGAGTTGTTGCAGAGATAGTAACAGCTAAAGTGAAAGTATTGGCCGGGCTAGCTCAATCATTTTTTTATTTTTATTTTTCTTTTTAAAATATATTTTTTTTATAAGAAACTAATTTAGCTCAATCCTCAAATCTGGCAAACTTAAACCGAAGACCACTTCATATATACCAGCAACTTTAAGTTCGAATTCGCCAATTCTTCTATCAATTAATTGGCTCAGAACACAAATAACACATTGTAATTTACAAAAGTACATGAGAACCATTACCATAAGGGGTACACAGGTTCCATGCTTGGATAAAAATTACCAAAATTCTGCTCAACTCCTGGAGCTTTCTGGTTTTCATTAAACACCGCAAAAAGAAATACGTCGAACGGTTTGTTATACCTTGGAGTCCCCTTATGAAAATGAGCTTTGAGATTGTTATTGTAAGTCCTTGCATTTTCTACAGTGGCCAGTGGACCACCAGCACTAGGCCAGCCACTTTCAGAAACAATGATTGGCACATTAATGTTCTTGCTTCCCACTGCTTTCTCTATGGATGCTACAAATGCGTCGAAAATAGAATCAAAGAGATTGTAATAGGCCAGCTTTCCATCCATAATTACTGGAGTATGTGATTTGAACAAAGCATAATCCAAAGTAATGTGTGCTGGATCAGAGGCTATGGCAAAGTATGGGTAAACATTGATCATAAGAGGAAACCCTTTCTCATTCAGGTATTTGGCGACGTTTATCATGTTCTCATCATTGAAAACAGCTTCTGATGGAGGATAGGAGGTGCTAAGAACGGTTGACGGGACCACAGTGGTGACTACTGTATCTTGGAAGCCGCCAAGTGCTTTCAGACTTGCATCTAAATTTTTTATAGCAGGGAGAACATATTGCGCGTAACTTCCTGGGATGACTTCATTACCTGCCGTGATCCATATGAAAGAAACTTGCTTGGAATATGGAATTATATTTCTATTAATCCAATCAGTTGCAGCTTGTTGGCTCATTGCAAGATTAGGCAGTTCCTCATTTCTTGTGCCGAGCGACACAGCAATGTCTGTATAACCTTTCAATGCTTCAAGGACTTCAGGTATTGGTTCAAAAAGCCTAACTCTTGAGATTCCTTTACTTCTGATGAAACTTATGACATCCTTTGGGGGTGGCAAATTATCCCCGACTAATCCGTAATTGACTCCTACTGCAGGTACTGCTCCTACAAGATTTGGAAGTAGGATCTGCTGAGACATTACCATAACCATGACAATTATCGACTTTGGCAAATCCATCTTCTTTGTGTTAGACTTTGCATCTCTTCAAAGGATACAAATCTATATAAAGACCCAAATTTTCTTGGGATAAGGCCGGACAGTTGCACAAGTGCGCGCATTACTATTTGTTATCACAGATTCGGGGCTGACATTGAAAATTGTAAATGCCACTTATCGCATACGTATAAACAAACAATGGTCGTGTTTTCTTTAAGGAATCCACATTTCATGGATATCTTGCCAGCTCTCTCTCTTTCTTAGTCCCTATTATCTCTATCCTCCATCTTTCCGATCCTTCTTATAAGTTAGCAAATCGATTATTGTTAAACAAATTGAGATACCCTTATTTGCTTTATTTGACGGGCTCCAGGGTCGAGCTGTCATAGATATCATCTGATTGATTACATACAAGTTTAAGACAAGACTCGGAAAAATCGATCAGTCTTATACCTTTAAATTATGAGAAGTACAATGGTGCTTTATGTTTTTTGCATGAAGTGGGAGATATATACTATTTTTCCCATTCTTCCGCTTGAACAATTACTCCAATGTAAAGCTTAAACGCGAGCAATTATCTAAAAATGGTGCGGTGAAAGGAAATAGAGTCTGGCTGATCCAAGTAAAGGCCTACTTGCAAAACAAATATTTTTATAAATTGCAAGTAAGCTCTGTTACTTTCTAAATATTCGTGGTGATTTGCATTACCTGGTAAAGCTATATGCGAAAATAGAGGTTCAATATATTAAGGTGAACGAGACCATAAATAATTTTTTGTATACAACGAGACCTGCGAAATTCAAAATAAGGATTTTCACCCATCTGAGGCATCAAACTGAATGGACATCGCGATGCCTATGATAAAATTCTAAGATTCAAATAAACTTTAATGAGCAAATGAGACTTGCATGAAGTTTGATATAATGAGAAAGAGAAGAAAGAAGACCCTGGAATAAATGGTTAGAAGCTTGGCACATATATATTCACACAATCGATGCAGTCTTCCTGGCGAAGTTGGTACATTTCGTGCCTCCCATTTCATATCTAATCCTACTGTGTCACTGCGACATTTCACAAACACGGAAAGAGAATGAAAATCTTTTCATTTCAATATTATTACAATCCACATGCAAGAGATGCATGACCCTTACCATAAGGGGTACACAGGCTCCATACTAGGATAAAAATTGCCGAAGTTCTGCTCAACACCCTCTGGTTTCAGGTTCTCATTAAACAAGGCATAAAGATATGTTTCAATTGGATACCTAGTATATCTTGGAGTGGTCCCCTTTTCTAAAAAATTTTAGAAGATTGTTGTTATATACTCTTGCCAATCCTACGCTTGCGAAAGTTGAATTACCAGCACTAGGCCAACCAGTTTCGGCTACAACAATATCTATAGGTCGACCTTCTGTCGGTTCCCACATGGCTGCTACAAATGCATCTACCGTAGCTTCATAGAGATTATAATATGGGAGGCCTTGATCATAAAAGACTGGAGTTTCTGATCCGAATATCGCATAATTCAATGTATTGTAGCTAGGATCAGCGTACATGGCAAAGAACGGGTAGACATTGATCATGAGAGGGAATGAGTTCGAGTCAAGGAATTTCGCAATCTCATTCATATAGTAAGCGGAATCATATGCGAAAATTGCTTTTGAAGGAGTATGTGAGTTGGAAAGAACTTTAGTTGAGACTGTGGTACTAATATGGACAGACTCATATAACCCAGCTGCTCGAAAACTTGCATCCAAGTTTTGCATTGCAGGAAACACGTATTCGGCATTGGGTCCAGGGATCGCTTCATTGCCGACTGAGATATACTCGATGAATACGTCCTCGTAATAAGGAACATAATTTGTTTGAATCCATTTATTTGCAGCTTCTTTGCTTCCTGCAATTTCTGCCAAATCAACATTTTTAACGCCTACCGAGATTATTAGACCGGTACCTCTTAATGCTTCTAAGACTTCATGATTTGGTTCGTCAATCCTGACACCTTGAATTCCCTTTTCCATGACGAGTTTTATTGCTTCCTTTGGGGGTGGTAGATTGTCCCCTAGCAATCCATAGTTGATACCAATAATTTTACTATCTCTTCTTCTGGCATCTGCAGCATCGTCAATTAGAATATTAGTAATTTAATTCACCTTTTTTCAAAAAAAAAAAAAATTGCCCAAGTACGAAAATATTTAAGAAAAAACAATCAATCACAAATTCATATTAATTGGATCAAGGAAATATTTCATCTGGTCAACCGGATTCAGAATAAACCCAATCCAGCCCCAAGCTGTTGACAGATTCTATTGAATCAAAAGCTGGCTCAAGTGCTCAACGGCTTAATTGGGCCCTTGAGTAGTTTGGGCTTTTTATGTAAACTACAATTTGGGCCGAGATCTTAACTTCTAAAATCTTATTTTGCAGCAAACATTTCAAATTGAATGAAATTGATCAAGAGAGCAAATTACAGGGGTTTTACCTGTGAAGACCATTTGGTACGTCAGAACAATGAGTGTGACAAAGATACATCTTTCCCAACTAGTATGCCTCATAATCTTTGGATATTCCAAATAGTTCGATGAGTTTGAGGATCAGAAAGCCAGAAATGACTCGAGATGTTCTTGCCACCACTAGTCTTTTTGAGCCCTCTCATATATACCAATACAATGCGGGTTGATTTGCTTAGGAAATAAATGAAATATGATCAGCTTACTAAATAAGGCTAATTCAAATCCCCGTTTCTCCTTATAGAAGATTTGAAATAAGTAACTTTTCAATTGTTATAAGGCAGGTCATTAGCTTTCCATAGCATTTTCATCTTTTTTTGGAGAGTTTAGACTCTAGACATCTGGAGACAGTCCGATTTTGCTGTTCCTAGCTATCCAGAAACAGTTTGTACCGTCGGTTCGGGGCGCATATATATTCACAGAATAGATGCAATTCATCCTGGCGAAGTTGGTACATTTTCACAGGCCCGAAAATACCGGTTGAAAAATCGATTTTTCGCCGATATTTATCTTTTTTTTTAGCCTACCGACTTTGAAACATTTGAAATATCGGCTCTGAAAATTAAATTAATTTTAAACCGATATATATATCGGTAAAACCGATATAACGATATATATCAGCGATATATTTAGCGATATATTTCGATATATATCGTTTGACTTGGTTGGACAGTTTGACTTTTGACCAATTTTGTTGACTATTGATTGATATATCCCGATATATATCGGTGATATTTCCGATATATCCCGATTTTTCGATTTTTTTTAATATTATCACCAAAATAGGCAAAAACGATATATCAATCCGATTTTTTGATTTTTCCGATATATATCGATTTTGGAAGGGTCCAAAATATCTTCAAATCCGAAACTTTCGGCCTTGATTTTCATGCCTCCCATTTGATATCTATATAACAAATAAGGGTGGTGCTGGACATCCAACACCACCCCCTAACATTTGGATTTAGCTTATGAGGTGACGAATCCTAGGGCTTATGAGGTGTGGGTTGTTTAATAGTGTGGAACAATAGTGTTGTATCATTCTTGAAGTCAACAAATGCGGCTGGACTTTTAGTGGACTTCGGTTGGGCTTTTTTGTCGGGCTTATAATGGGCTTCGATTGGAGTTTTTTTAGTCGGACTTCGGTTGGAGTTTTTTTTAGTATGGGAGGCGGATGCGCGTGAGGGGCGCCGAAGGCACGCGTATCTGTGCCGTACGACACGGGTAAATACTAGTATCTAATAAGATAGGGTTTTTTTTCCCGGGACAAAATAACACATAAAGGATGGTCCAAATCATTTTGAGCAAGATCTAACGGCTGCTGTGAAACACAATTAATTAGTAAAACTGGTGCACTAACGGAAACGGGTCTCACTTGGTTATTATGGGCTTTTCTTACATTAGGTCGCAAGTTCGAACCAGAAAAACACGAGTTTTTGTTTGAGGAGTAGCGGTTGATGATGATGGAGATTGATTTTGAGGTTTTCAGTTAATTTCATTAATAAGGTATGCATATATGGTCTTTTTACATCGTAATCATCACCTATCTTTCATGTTTTTTAGGGTCTTTTTGTAGTGCGTCACACTTTATTAGTGCGCTTTTGAGTTTAGTCACGAAGTTCAAAATTTTGATTTTAGTCACACCCGTTAACAAGTCCGTCTCAAGCCGTTAGTCAAACCTAGTCAAATACGTTGACTAACGGACGAGATGACTTGTTAACTGAGTGTGACTAAAATCAAAATTTTGAACTCGTGACTAAACTAAACAAAAGCTGCATTTAATATAGTGTGACGACACAAAAAACCCTTTTTAACCCCCAATTGCTTTTTACGCTACTTGGTAAAATTTTTGTTTATTCTTCCCCAATTTGGTTAAATTTGTAAATTTTAAACTCCTGAGTATCACTGAATTAACTTTTGCTATTATGCTTGCAAATTTCATTTAAGGTGGTTTTTATGAGTGTCAATTGATATCAATTAGAAAATTTTGATTGTTATTTGCTTCATAAGCAATCTTTGTGTCTCTTTGATTAGGATAGTAGAAGCCACCTGAAAACAACAAAGTTTGATGATATTTAACATGGAAAACACCTACTTCATAAGAATATATATACTCAAAATTTAACTTGGGCATTTGGGGTCATCTCTGACTCTTATTGAAAATGTTGCTTACATATTTATTCATATTCATGTTGTAGCTCAAAGTTTGTTATCTTATGATACTCAAAAAGGTTGAGGGGAATTTTTGTAGTGTTCATATTAAATGGGTGGATTTAACTTCTTTTTGTTTACTAAATGAGTGTTATGGTGTACATTTTTTACTGTTTTTACTAAATGAGTGTTATGATACTAATATGCAACTCTGGAAGCAAATTTTAGGAGTTGGAAAGGGAATTTTATGCATGCTTCATACATGTTATGCCATCTCTGAAATTTTTATTTTATTTCGTCAATGATGGTATATGAAAAATGGAATGTGTATGCTTCATATTGCTTTTCTTAGTATTGATACATTGTACTGTTTGTATATTGTGATTGTTCTAATTTGAAAATGTTGGGAAGTTTTACTGTTAAGGGGCTACTTAATTGATGCACCCTTAAACATAGATTTGGCAAACTATTTTACTTCATGTTATTAGTCAACACCATTTATTTCATTAACAGCTTTAGCAACTTCAGAAGTGTAAGAATAACCCGAAGCGTGCTTATCACTCAATTCCTACAGCAAATTTCATGAACCCACTTACCTTTCTTACCATTTTGAGCACCCTTAAAGTTATTTGTTCATTTTACCCCATCTTAGTTGAGTGGGTTTTTCCTTATGGATTGTAGCCTTTGAATGGGTGCCTTCACATTGGGAGTCAGTCGGGAAGCATAAGATCGGTACATTTTTCATCATAGTTTAAGAACAACATATTTCTGAGTCAGTCAATCATTTGAACTTCATTTTAAGTCTTGGGTTATTAAAGTGAACATTGAAAGATGATGTGTATTATTGAAGCTTTCTTATAGAGCACCTTGGGAGCCCAAAAAAAAAATAATGAATTGGGGTTTGAGCTTAATTAGTTGCTTTATCATAATTTAAGTGCCATGTACAATAAATCTGTGTGTTTTGATCCAAGACTCACGGATGAACTTTCTTTTGCAATGTAACTTTCAAGAGCACTTGGCATACATGACTCGAGAACTAATCCTCCCAAGCCTCTGGGATTTGAGTTGAATCTATGACAATTTGCAAGTCAATTTGCTAAATTACTTTTCTCAGATAAATTGAATAGTAATGTTGTCTAGGAATTATAATATTTTTTACCTATATAGTCCCAGATAAATCAATTGTGCAAAACTAAAATTGTTGTAAGAAATGAACCCCATTTAGTGTTGCATTCTGCAACCTTGGTTTAAGACATCCCCGGTGACAATGCACCCTTTTTAAGCAAATTGATTATACGGGAAAACTAAATATCAAATTATTCTTTAAACCTGACACCATTTTATCTCTGTCCATAAAAATGTTTTAGAAAAATTCTGGTTTGAAACCAAGAAAGAAAGTTAAAAGGTACCAAATTATATCATCGCACATTTTGTTTTGGATGCACGTATCCATGAGGGTAGCCATATACTTGCAAAATAAATTGTTGAAATCAATCGGGCCTTTTACATCACTGTTTGCACATTGCAATTTTACGAAGAAATTGCTTTGTAACATCTTTCCAATCCAATTGATGACTAGTTCGATTCATGGTCGTATCTCTGCAAACGTTTTATGGTTTGTACTTTTAGGTTCTGTGTAGTAGCACTGAAAACAATTTCGATCATTATATTTGGTATGACCCACACAGCCTGCTTTCCACATGAGTTGGTATGCAAGCAGTAAGTGCCATGAGTTGGTTTACGGAAAATGACATGCATATGTAAGATTCTGATAAGCTCACTTGAATGTGCGTGTGAAATAAGTAATAACATCGATCTGATCCGGCCTGCTACCAATGGAGATCGTCTTTTGGGAGTTATTTTACGAGGGTTAACGAGTATTACCATCCCCACCCACTAGATGAGCCAATTAGGGATCCCCACCCCCACTAAATGGGAAATTAGGGTCTCCCCAAATTGATTTTTTTTTGTGTACTTAGGGGGGGAATTTCCCCATCAAAATAAAAAGAAAAACAAGGCACAAGTATTGTGTCAACTAGCACGGACATTCACTAGTATCTAATACTACAGAACATTTCACAAACATGAAAAAAGAATGAAAATCTTTGAAATATTTCAGTTCATTTCAATATTATTACAATCCACATGCTAGAGATGCATGATCCTTACCATAAGGGGTACACAGGCTCCATACTAGGATAAAAATTGCCAAAGTTCTGCTCAACACCCTCTGGTTTTAGGTTCTCATTAAACAAGGCAAAAATATACGTGTCCATGGGATACCTGGAGTATTTTGGAGTAGTCCCCTTTTGTGAAAAGTTTTTAATATGGTTGTTATATATTCTTGCCAATTCTACACTTGCGAAGCGTGAATTACCAGCACTAGGCCAACCAGTTTCGGCTACAACAATGTCTACAGGTCGGCCTTCTGTCGGTTTCCACATGGCTGCTACGAATGCATCTATCATAGCTGCATAGAGGTTATAATATGGGAGGCCTTGATCATAAAAGACAGGAGTTTCTGATTCGAATATTGCATACTTCAATCCAACGTTCTTAGGATCAGCGTCCAAGGCAAAGTACGGGTAGACATTGATCATGAGAGGGAATTCGTTCGTGCCAAGGAATTTCGTAATCTCATTCATATAGTAAGCGGAATTGTATGCGAAAATTGCATTTGAAGGAGGATATGAGTTGGCAAGAACTTGAGATGAGACTGTAGTACTAATATGGACAGACTCATATAACCCAGCTGCTCGAAAACTTGCATCCAAATTTTGCATTGCAGGAAACACGTATTTGGCATAGGGTCCAGGTATCGCTTCATTGCCAACTGAGATATACTCGATGAATACGTCCTCGTAATAAGGAACATAGTTTGCTTGAATCCATTTATTCGCAGCTTCCGTGCTCCCTGCAAGATCTGGCAAATCTACATGTTTAACGCCTACCGCGACTATTAGGCCGGTACCTCTTAATGCTTCTAAGACTTCGTGATTTGGTTCGTAAATCCTGACACCTTGAATTCCCTTTTTCGTGATGAGTTTTATTACTTCCTTTGGGGGTGGTAGATTGTTCCCTAGCAACCCATAGTTGACACCAATAATTGTACCATCTCTTCTTTTGGTAGCATCTGCAGCATTGTCAATTAGAATATAAGTAATTTAATTCGCCTTTTATACAAAAAACAATTGGCAAAATACGAAAAAATGTAAGAGAAAACAATCGTCAAGGAAATATTTCATCAGGTCAACCAGATTCGGAATCAACCCAATCCAGGCCCCAAGCTATTTAACAGATCGAGCTAAGTAGCTAAGTAGCTAAGCACAGTTTGGGCTTTTTGTGTAAAATATAATTTGGCCCGAGGTTTTAACATCTAATGGAGCAAAATTTTGAAATTGCAAGAAATTGGCTCAACTTAGCAAACATGGTAAATGCTATAGGCTCAACTGCTCAAGAGAGCAAATTACGGAGGTTTTACCAGTGAAGACCATTTGGTACGTCAGAACAATGAGTGTGACAAAGATCCATCTTTCACAACTAGTATGCCTCATCTTCTTTGGATATTCCAAATAGTTTGATGAATTTGAGGACCAGAAAGCAGAAATGACTTGAGATGTTCTTGCTACCACTAGTCACTTTGAGCCCTCTCATATATACCAATACAATGAGGGTTGACTTGCTTAGGAAATAAAGGAAATATAATCAGCTTACCAAATAAGGCTAATTCAAATCCACGTTTCTCCTCACAACAGATTTGAAATCAGTTTCACTAATGCATTCCATCTATATAACAAGTCAGTAATGAGCTTACTCATTTAGTTGAAGGGAATCTATATCATTATTTGGGCCTACTTACTGGCATGTGGCATATACCACCTCGCGAATCTGCTTCACAATTAAAGGAACTTTTCAATTTTTATAAGCCAGGCCATTAACTTTCCATTGAATTTTCATCCTTTTTGCAGAAAGTTTAGACATTTGGAAACAAAGGAATTTTTGGCATGCTAGCTTATGTCCGTGACATTGGATCATCGTCGCCAAAAATTATGATTTGAATCAATTTATTTTGTTCAAAGTAAGTTACTGCTGGAAGCTCTCATTGAGTCGTAAATCTGAAATGCTGGACAGAAATGAAAATATGTCGATCTTTCACCAGTTCAAACTACAATTTTGTTCTACAAAAACAAAACAAAAAACTTTGCAATATATGCCAAGTTAGACAAGTTATAGAACCACAAACATAATTGCCAACATTCCGCTGCAACTGCTGAGCTTCGGATGTTTTTTTAAACATCGCGAAGGAAAATACATAGATGGTATCTTTAGACCTGCCTCCTACATAGAAAGTACTACAGTAAACGTGATAACAAATATTATTAAAGGGACACTGAGATGTGTGAAAGTCAAGTCAAATATTCACCCATAATGGATGAAACAGAACGAACATCTTGATGCCTTTGAAGCTAATGATACATGATGTTGATAAGGAAGAGTGAAAAAAAAAGGGTCAGAGTTCAATATTGAAATAATTCATTAAACAGGGCCAGAGTTCAATATTATTACATTGCAGATGCAACAAATTAAGCTAATATACTCCGATGGTTTAGTAACATGAATAAGTATGAATGACCTTTACCATAAGGGGTAAACAGGTTTCATGTTCGGATAGAAGCTGCCAAAGTTCTGCTCAACACCCTGAGGTTTGAGGTCCTCATTAAACATAGCGAAAATGAATGTATCTCTCGCAAGCCCAGGTGTTCTTGGTGTTCCTTTTCTAAAAGCCTTTTTGAGATTGTTGTTATAAATTCTTGCATTATCGATAGTTGCATAGGTTGGATTACCAGCACTAGGCCAACCAGTTTCGGAAACAACAATGGCTACATCTTTGCCACCTGTCACCCGATACGCCGCCGCTAAAAATGCATCTAACATGGCGTCATATAGGTTGTAATAAGCTAAGCCTTGATCCATAAAAATTGGAGTTGGTGATTGGAATAAAGCATAATCCAAACTAATTTTTGTAGGATCAGAGACCAGCGCAAAATATGGGTATACATTGACCATGATAGGGCTAACTTCCGAGGTCAGGTATTTAATAATATCACTCATGAAACTGGCTGATTCATTTGAGAAAGCTCCACTCGATGGAGGATATGAGGTGCCAAGAACGTTAGTTGGGACCACTGTAGTAATCTTGATATTCTCATATAGCCCAGCTGCTCGAAAACTTGCATCTAAGTTTCGTATGGCAGGAAACACGTATTGGGCATAGGGTCCAGGGATCACTTCATTTCCGACTGTGATATAGTCAATGAATACATCCTTGTAGTAGGGAACATAATTTTCTTGAATCCAATTATCTGCAGCTTCTCTACTCTGCGCAAGATTTACTAGATCACCATTTTTAACCCCCACGGATACTATGATGTCGTTACCTCTTAATGCTTCTAGGACTTCATGATTTGGTTCAAAAATCCTGACACCTTTTATTCCCTTTTCCCTGATGAGTTTAATTACATCCTTTGGGGCCGGTAGATTGTCCCCTAGCAATCCATAGTTGATGCCAAGAACTGCCTCTGCATCTGCAGCGTTGGTGATTAGAATTTAAAAGGTTATATTAGCATTTTCAAACTAAATTAAGCGCATCCATAGTATAAAAAATACAAAACCTAAAATTTTTACAACGATGCGGGAACTACGAAAAAATTCTGAAAAAAACATCCTATCATTTTCATTATCATCGCCAAAAATACCAAATGTAAGGATTGGAATTGCTTTCTGGATTCGAATGGACTAGACTGGATCATCACATGTACTTAACAATTGGCAGATGACATTTTCATCTTTGTAAATGACTAAATGGGGATATAAGGGGTCTTAGACTCTTGAAGAAGATGCTTATCTCTTATCAGTGCTCATTGCTCAGCTGGTCAGTTTTTCAATTCTTCAAAGAGCAAGATTTTCATGGAGGCTATGCCTATAGCGAAGAAACAAAGAGTGTCAACTCTCTTTGGGTTTCAAGAAGGAACTCTGCCTGAGAAATATTTAGGTGCTCCCATTTTCAAAGGCAAAATTACTAGAGGTGACATTCAGGTGCTAGTGGAGAAGGTAAAGAAAAGAGCAAGCGGGTGGGCAGGTCGAATGCTATCCTTTCAAGGTAGAGTTGTCATTGCTCAATCCATTTTAAACAGTCTTCCAGTCTACAACATGTCAGTTTATAAATGGCCTTCAAAATGCATCAAAGATTGTGAAGATGCAATAAGGAACTTCATATGGTCGGGGGACCCTACTGTAAGAAAGGGTATTACTCTCAAGTGGGAAAAAGTTTGCAAGCCTCGAGAAGAGGGTGACCTGGGGCTAAGGAAGCTTAGAGAAATAAACTTATCTCTTCTTATGAAGCTTGCCTGGTCTTTCCTAGATGGTAAAACTGAATGGAGTAAGTACATGTTGAGCAAATTCACTATAAGGTCAAGAGATTGGATCTCCTACTACAAAAAATCTTTAGTATGGCCTGGGCTTCAGTGGGCTCTTCAAGAAATGTCTCCCCACTTGAGTTGGATTGTAGGACAAGGGAGAGATATCAAGCTATGGCAAAATGACTGGTCGGACATTGCAGTGGCTGATAGAGTCCAAGGGATGAATTGGAAGGAATTTACAGCAAGAGTTTCCGACATTATCATTGATAACAACTGGGCAATTCCACCTCAAGCCTCTGCAGTTCTTACAAGAGCTGGTATTGATGTTACCTTGTTACTGCCCCCTTCAGGTGAAACACATGATACTAAAATTTGGAAGTCTGCTAAGGATGGGAAATTCACAGTTAAAGAAGCATATGATGCTGTCAGGAAAAGAGAAAACATGGTTAATTGGCACAAATGGATTTGGTCAAAGCACATACACCCGAGGGCAGCTGGCTTAGTATGGAAACTGCTCCAAAAGGCAGTCCCAACGGATGATAGAGTTAGTTAAGAGGAAAGGTATACCTCTTGCTTCAAAATGCAGATTTTGCGACAAGAATGAGGAAAACATTGTTCATATGCTATGGGAATGTAACATAATTAAGAACCTATGGGTTTGGCTTGCTGACATGCTCAAAGTCTCTCCTCCTAGCTGGAACCTTCAAGGCATCATGAGAGCATCGATCGACTTGAGCCCTATTAGAAAGGAACTCTGGAATGCAGATGCAATCCATCTTATGGCACAAATATGGAAAACTAGGAATGGAATATACTTTGATGATCGATGACAAACTGAATAAATGGAGGTTAAAGAAGGAGGTCATCAAGGGTATTAAAGTTGCTGGTCTGGTGTCTACTGGCCACATGTACAACTCGGTGGAAAACTTATCTATTCTTCACTTTTTAAACATCAAAGGAAGGGTGAGGGCAACAACAAGAATTAGTAAAGCATCATGGAACCCTCCACTAATAGGGTTTGTGAAAGCAAACACTGACGGTTCGGCTCTTGGCAACCCAAGTCTTGGTGGTGCAAGAGTAATATTCAGAGGAAACAATGCAGAGTTGCTGGGAGTTCTAGCCCATGGAATGGGGATGACTACAAGCTATGAGGCTGAATGTACAACCATTGTACTGGCAGCTGAAGTGGCTGGAGGTAAGAACTGGAAACAACTATGGGTAGAATTTGATTCAAAGTCTGCAGTCTTGGCCTTCGGAAAAGGCACAATTCCTTGGAAAGTGTAAGCTAGGTGGAAGAGAGCTATTCATAAGTTTGACTATTGACACATTTCTCACATATATAGAGAAGCCAATTTCGGAGCGGATACGGCAGCAAAGAAGGGTGCAACACTCATTCCAAAATACACGTTATGGAGCTATACAAGACCAAGTTATATCACAAAACTACATTCTTTAGGGCCATTTGTTTTTGCCTCTTATAAGACCTTGATGTCTTATAACATCTTATAAGATGTGGCCCATTGATTTTGGACATTTTTTTGGTTTGTTTTTTGCCTCTTATAAGAGGCATTCTACTAGAAATGTTTTATAAGAGGCTCCAATTCTATAAGTACTAAAATTGAATCTACTTCAATTCTATAAGTCTTATAACTTGAAAAATAACTCAAACACCCCTGTCCATATACCCCTAGCCTCATTTCTCTCTTCTTCCCTTTTCATTATCTTCTTCTCCAAATAACTTCATTGCCCTAAACACCACCGGCTACCACCACCACCACCACCAAACTATTAAAACCACCACCATCATCACCACCACCACTACCACCACCATCATCACCTCCATCACCACTACCACCGTACTATTAAGACTATCACCACCATCATCACCGTGCAATTAAAACCACCACCACTTCTACTACTACCACCACCACCATCACTACCTCCACCACCACTACCACCACCGTACTATTAAAACTATCACCACCACCACCACCACCGTACTATTAAAACCACCACCACTTCTACTACTACCACCACCACCATCACTACCTCCACCATCACTACCACTGTACTATTAAAACTATCACCACCACCACCACCGTACTATTAAAACCACCACTACTTCTATAACTATCACCACCACCATCACTACCACCGTGTTATTAAGACCAATATCATCACATCCACTACCACCACTACCACCACCACCACTACCACCGTACTATTAAGACTATCACCACCACCACCACAGTACTATTAAGACATCCACTATTTCTACTACCACCACCACCGTACTATTAAGACCAATATCATCACCTCCATTACCACTACCGCCAATTAAAATATTTTCCTAAAATCGATATTCTAATTATCAAAATTGATTTGAAATCGAAAATCAAACTATACGCTTGTTTCAAATTAATCTATTCAAGTTAAATGTGATGTAAAGTAGGGTTATATTTGTCAAATAACCATCTATAAGATGTCATGTATTTGTTTTTTCTATTTTTACAAGCGCTTATAAGAATAACTTAAAATGAAAAACAAATCACTTTATAAGACCATTTTATAAGACCCTCTTATAACACATGGTCTTTAGGAGATATTTTAGGACAGATTTAAATCGCCGCAATCCAGCCCGAAACCCCGAACTTATGATCTGGTTAGCTGTCCAGTAGGGTCAGCGAAAGAAAAATAATAAAAACTCGTATTGTTGTTAGAGTATTGTTAATGTTCTTATTTTGTGATAAAGTGATACAGTTTGGACCTTGGATACGTTGCATTAATCATTATTCATTACAGATGAAAATCATATGAGGTCTATTTTTCTCTCTCTGTACAATGTGTTACGCTGCACCATTGGAGCTTGGAGATTAAGTGAACTGTTCAGTATGTATATTTACAGGGCTTAATATCTAGCTTTAAAAAAAAAAATGTAATTACTGCTGGATAAAAGTGAAATTAGTTTAGTACTGAACTTACTTATAGTGCTTATCTGCTGAGATATAATTATAATCATGGCCATGATCGACTTTGCCCAAGTACGTTCCATTATCTTTGTGTCGCTAGATTGTTCGATCTAACCAACAAGCCACTGTCAGCAAATTGATCAATATAATCATAAATTATAAGAACATTAAGCATTTCAATCTTGATCTTCCTTTTGTAGAAATTACAATTTACTCTTCACCAACTAACATTTTCACTAGCAGACTCATTTGGTATTGCAGTAATGCATAAGATTTAATAATAAAAAAGTAAATCAGAATTTATGCTAAATCGATTAATTTTGTAATTTATGCTACTAGTCGTTTTTAGTTTTTAACTGGTTAGGTGGTTACTAGTATTTGAGTGGCTTAAGTTCGAGGGCCTAGCTAGGGTAATTAATATAAAACATCACTTAAAGTGACCATAAAAAAACTCCACCACTAAAGCCAATAAAGAAGCCAATGAAGAAGCCGAATTTTGGTTACCATAAAAAATAAAAAAAATCCAAATTTTGGTGGAGGTGTTCCCAATACAATAGAGATTATCTTCATGAAAAATCATCTCATTTGAAGATGTATAATCTCTTCAAAAATTGTTTAAAATGTTATTCCAACACCTAGATTTTTCGAAACAACTTTTGTCAAGGTTAAATTTATTCAATTGATGTACTAATTTTTTTGTTGGGGTGTTCTCCTTTAGAGAAAGAATATCTCCACTAAAAATTATCACTCAATTCATCTTGTACGTCCATGTTTACTGGTGGTTAGGTTATTCATTTGGAGTTACTATAAGCTACGTATAAGCTAGGTGGAATTCATATAACCATCCCCAAA
Organism: Coptis chinensis; assembly: GCF_015680905.1. NCBI lineage: Eukaryota > Viridiplantae > Streptophyta > Magnoliopsida > Ranunculales > Ranunculaceae > Coptis > Coptis chinensis. The sequence goes on from NC_141460.1 coordinate 86,719,081, forward strand.
GGGAACAAAAATTGAGTATTCAAATAAGTAATCTTACACCAGATATTCAAAGTGGGAATTCTTAAACACAATTCATTTGTAATTACCAAAAATTAATAAATATATTCATTCTACTATCAATGGGAATTCTACACAAGATTCCGCATTGTGAGTGTCTTACATTTCTATCTTCTGTTGGGATGAGTGTCTTCCAAATGATAGTTTTGAGTTTTGACACCAACTGGATGCATACAAAAATATTTCTAAAAGACAAAAGTTAAAACAAACCCAACTCAATACTCCGTGCCCTAAGACCCTAACAGTTTTGCCGTAAGCCACACTGCCCAAATTGATCATCCTATCTCGCCCCTTTGATGGACCTGACCATTGGGCTCATATCGCTTTTTTAGTTCCAACCATGGCGGCCTAGTGGACTAGCATTCCAATATATGTTAGATTCCTAATAAACATAAAGCAGAAAAAGAAGATATACTACTTACCGAATAGCTTAGAGGAACAGAAAGCAGAAGAAGAATCAAGAATGACTTGAGATGCTCTTGCTACCAATAGTCGCTTTGAGCTCCCTTTCTTATATAGAATACCATGATTGTTGATCTCTTAGGAAAGGAACGACATTCAATTAGCTTCCGAAAAATGACATACAAATATGGTTAAATTTTAATGTGCATTTCTCCATACAAGATATAATTGGGAATCAAATTTCTCTCATTCATGTCACCTGTAAAACATCCATATATAAATATGATGAATAATTTGGAAAAAATCTGCTTACAGCCTATGGATTTTTTCAAGAAAACCTTGATTTTTGAAGATTTGGTGTTAATTGTCAATCATCATTTTTGGGCAACTTATTGACATACCAATAATTAAATTGTTTTAACATTACTACATTGCCAAATCTACCACCACTCATTAGCAACTTTCTATTTTTTTTAAAGCAGTTATTCACGGTTAGTTGAACCTTATAGTTTGAGAGTATAGAATTTCAATTACCGCCACGAAATGATTTTTCGGTGGTTCATGTCCATTGACATTGGATCATTCTCATGGAAAATTATGATTCAGATTAATGTTGTTTGTTTATAGTATAGTACAAAATATCGTGCCAGTTCAATATATCGGATGAGCCATTTCTAAATATTTTTTTGTAGATACCAAGTAGGGGTGGCAGTTTTGTACACGACCCGCTAACCCGACACAAAATTAGCGGGTTTGGGTTGGAAAAAAAGGCTTTTGGGTCATTTAAGGGTTGACCCGCCAAACCCGTCAAATAAATGGGTTGGGTTAGGGTCACACATGTTAACCCGAGTAACCTGCTAGTATACCCGATTAGTTCCCAGGTCCAATGGGTCGGGTCATCAACCCGTGACCTGTATGACCTGTTTTAAGTCCTTAAACATATATGTTTCCGAATTTTATTAAATCTCATAATCCCAATTACCTAAAAGAAAATGGGTCCTATTACTGACGGACCCCAATTTGTGTTGGGCGGACTCCCACCAAAAAAACAATTATTACAAGTTTGCCATTAGTTTCAAAAAATCTAAAAAAAAAACAATTATTACAAGTATGCTATTGGTCCAAAAATTTGAATTCAAACCCCAAACTTAAACGCCGGCTTAGGTCGTTCGGACTAAGTCCCGGGCGACTTGGCCACACGTTTTGGGACTTAGGTGTGGCGGTCGTTTGGACTAAGTCCCAAACGGTTGTCAGTCGTTTGGGACTTAGTCAACGATCCGCCACACCCGGTCAAGAGCCCAAAACACGTAACTATATATTTTTTCAAAGTTCAAATCCCAAACGACATACATCGGCCGTCGTTTTGGACTAAGTCCAAACGGTGTGGCCATATCGTTGGAGACTTACTCCAAACGGTGTGGCCATGTCGTTTGGGATTTTTCTACGTCCAAATGGTGTGACCATTTTTTTCTAAGTCCAAATCCCAAACGACATGGCCACATCGTTTTGGACTCGATCGCACGGTGTGGTCATGCCGTTTGGGATTTGAACTTTGAAAAAAAATTCAAAGTTCTGTTTTTTGGGCTCTTAACGGTGTGGCCGGGTCGTTTTTGACTAAGTTCCAAACGGGTGTGGTCAAGTCGTTTGGGACTTTCAAAACGAAAAGGTGGTTTTGGACTAAGTCCCAACGCGGTGTGGCAAGTCGCGTTTGGGATTTAGTCCAAACGACCTAGCCGGGTCGTTTAAGTTTGGGGTTTCGAATTCAATTTTTTGGACCAATGGCATATTTGTAATAATTGTTTTTTTTTTTAGATTTTTTGAAACTAATGGCAAACTTGTAATAATCGTTTTTTTGGTGGGAGTCCGCCCAACACAAATTGGGGTCCGTCATTAACAAGTACCAAGAAAATACTAAATAGAAAATGATCAACTAGATTTAGAAGGATAAGCTGGCAATCCAGCATATAGAATATTATAGATTCATTCAATAAAATATATTATCACGTACATTAACATTGAACCCTTACCCTAGTCTCAATTATATAAAGAGAACAATGAAGCCGTCAAAGTCACAATAATATTTGCATTTATTTAATAATAGGTTTGCCCACGAGGTAGCAAAGTGGATAAACTGGACATGCATGGTTGTTGTTTCTAGTTTGGTTATGTTTTTTGTTTGGCTAATAGGTTGTTTCACTTGTTTGGTTCAGGCGTTTAGCAGATGCATGTGCTTCAACAACTCTGCGCACTTTTGTAAGTTCTTTTATTATTTAGATTAATAAATATTCTTTATCCAAAAGAAAAAAAAAATAGAACTTACGGGTTATCTGTTAACCCGATCCGAAATTGACCCGGCTTAGCGGGTCACCCGTTGGATAACCCGTTATATATGCGGGTTGGGTTTGGGTTTGACAAACTTGACACGATTAGTAATTGGGTCGGGTTTGGGTTTGCTCTCCTAACACGTGACCCGAGTATGACACGACACGAATCCGACCCAACACGACCCATTTCCACCCCTAATACAAAGTATATAAGATTAGTAAAATGAGGTCTCGAATCATTGAAATCCTTGTAAACTTTCATAAAAATCGTGATGTATTGGAAATTATCGCCAATAAGGGGAGCTAACTAATAAAACTTAGCAAATCAATGTATTTCACAAAATGTGACATTTTAGACTATTTTTATTTATTTATTTTATTTTTGAAAAAGTTATAGGGTTGAGACAGACCCCTACAATGTTGATTAAACTTCAAAGAGTAGTTACAAACCTTTTTAAGAGTATGGTCATTAGAGGGAGAATCATCACTACAACACTAGGCTCTAATGAAAATATAAACAACCAATTTTTTGTAACTCACTAAGTCATAACTATAAGCAACGGGTACTTGCAAACATAGTACAAAATATCGCGATATGTATTGAGTTTTCATAAAAATATATGATAATATTCAGGATATCAATTTGAGATATTCAAATGCCTCAAGTGCAATTATCGTTGGAATATCCTCAAATATCGTAATATAATCATGATATCTTGATATTTAAAAAATACCGTGATATTTACATACATTTTATCATAACAATTACTCTAGTACTCCTCAAATTCTCTTCTTCATCAACATTTTCACCCAGGTTCAAAGCTCTCAACTCATAGACTCAATTACAATAGAACCTCGATAATATAATACCCTTTTGGGATGAGACAAAATCCATTAATTAAATGATTTTAATTAATTGGTAAATAACAATGTATATTAATTAATGAATAAAGTTACAGTTATTAATTTTCTAATTATATTTATTATTAATTCATGTAATAAGTGGGACATAAATTTGGTTTTTGAAAACTTATAATATATATTTTTTTTGATAAATTATGTGCAATATATAAGGTGTTAAGGATCATATGCTATCACTGGGGGCCTAAGATCGAACATTCAGGTCAGAAGGTAGTCATTGACATGTATGTTTTTTTTAAGTGGAAATTTGATTGATAATGAATGATAACGATTTTTTTTTTTTTTTTTTTTTTTTTTTTTTTTTTTTTTTTTTTTTTTTTTTTTTTTTTGTATAAATTTACCAAATGTTCTATTATGTATATAAGCTAGGAAATATGTATATGTCAGAATTATATTATATATATGATCATTATCATATAGTAATCTTATATATAATGGGAAAACTTGCCCCCGTTATTAGTCCCCGTATTCTCCTTTTTATACCAAGATTTTTAATCTAAAGGGTACCCAAAAGTTTCACCCACCAAATTTTAGAAATGCATTAAGTGTAAGGGTATGTTTGTCCTTCAACAACAAACTTAAAAACAAAAAAAAACAACGGAAAAACACGGTAACTTCTACATTCAAAATATGAGCGAGCCAAAAGACACCGTTTCAACCCCATTTTCCATCTCTGCCTTCTCCATCTCTAACTTCTCCATCTCTGTTTCCTTCTATTAAAAACTCCATTACAAACTCCAATTTCATTTTTTAAACTCCATTACTAACTCCCATTACGAACTCCAATTTCATTTTTTTATATTCTCTTTTGTATATTCTCTTCTCTACCTCTTATTATCAATCTCCTTTTTTTTTTTAAGAATTGCACTGACGCAATGGATCAGGTTAGTTTTTCACATGTCTTTTTCTAACCTCATCCCTTCTTAGTTTGAGCATTTCGTATGTTTATTTTATATCATTTTCATTTTTGTGTTTGTTCCTGTGTTTCGATTTTAACAAATGAGTTAGCTAATCGGGTGTATGCGAATAATGCCTGATACTTGAAGAAGGCATCTGCGTAGTATTAGGGATAGAAATAGATATCAAAGGCGGTTTCAAACACCACATTCGTCTACTCATACAGAAGGTATTCACACAACATAATTTTTTAATCAAATTCTCTTTGTGGGTGGAGGTCTTTGTTTATTGACAATCATTTGTCTCGTTCACTGTTTTCCAGTTTCAGCATCACACCCTGCGCGTGTGCGTCTTACCAACATTCGTCGACAGGCTAGATACACAAACACTCCTAACAATCGCATGCAATTAGGTATTTTGATTTTGATTTTTTTTGTGGTTTCTCATTTTAGTGCAATTAGGTTTCTGCTTTAATTATGTTTTCTGCTTTTATTTTATCATAGTTTCTGAGTCAACTGCCTGTTTACAATGTCTACAGATTATCAGGATGTTAACACTCCTACGACATTATGTTTTCTACTTTTATTTTTTCATAGTTTCTGAGTTAACTGCCTGTTTGCAATGTCTGCAGATTATCAGGATGTTAACACTCCTACGACATCAGCACCAATTCGATCACAAATACCTTCAAGGATAAGCATTGGGTTTTATAGATGTGCCAGGAATTTTGTTCAACTTGAAGACTTTGAACCATACATTTTACCTCAGCCTAGAATTTGTAGCAGTTGTGGAGCCAAACAGTTCGTTCATGAAACCGCTGAAATATGTTGCTCAAAAGGAAGAATAAATCTACCGAGACCAACGGCGCCACCTGAATTAGTTCAACTGTTTCGTGATGGGACTGACCTTGGGCAACATTCCAGAGAAAATATCCGTTCGTACAACCATATATTTGCATTTACTTCAATGGGAGTTGATTTTGATCAAGATCTTGCAAATGGACGGGATGGCGTATACTCATTTTGTGCAAGCGCGTCTATTTATCATAGGATTGGAAGTCTGCTGCCTACAGCTGGTAGAAGGCCAAGGTATTTACAGATGTATATCTACGACATTGATCATGAGGTAGAAAATCGGCATGCTGAAAACCAAGCCTTGCGAACGAATGTTATATCTACGTTAACAAATATCCTTGACAACTGTAATAACCCCTTTGTCGGCGTGTTCAGACAACTCGGCCAAAGAGATGATTTGCAAAATTGTCGCCTTATTATAAAAGAGTTGAGAATTGATCGCCGGGATCATGCATTGCCAATGGCATCGCAGTCATTTGCAATATTGATTGGAGATAATGATCCAGAAGGATTGGAACCAAGAGATATTATTGTTCAAACATAAACAGCCAACTCCGGCAAATCCCAGATACCGCTGGATATTATGATATGTTACAATATCCTTTAATGTTGCCTTTTGGTGAATATGGTTGGGACTTGGGTGTGCATCGTAGCAATACAAGAAGAATAAGTTGTCGCAGTTACTATGCGTATATTTTGCAGGTATGTATAGACTTCATAAAACCAAATAAGCTATGTGCTTCGCTTTGATATTTTGTTTGTGTTGGTTACTACATTTTGGTTTTTTAACAATACTATGTGGTATATGTTATTGTTGTTAGACAACTAACTTTTAATACTTTCATTTGTTAGAATCCTTCCTATCAAGAAAGAGAGGCGTTCAATCGACCTATGTTCATTGGTTCGTCATAATTTTAAGAATATACATGATTTGACGACTTTACTTTTCAAAAAAGAATTAACTTAAAATGTTTTAATAAGTTGATATGTTCTAAAATACATTGCCTGCTATTAGAATCTCTTTAAAAAAAAATGCTGAAAATGTGTTCTGGAAGGGTTCGGTGGAAGAGAAAGGACACTTTTTTCCGTCGATTTCCCTCAGTTCATTACATTTGCTTATAAAAAGCTTTTTTTTTTCTTAATTTTTTTTTTTATATGCCTTTGTATACACTGATTTTTTTTTTTTTTTTTTTGAGATATGGATTGAATTTGTTTGGAATTTGTTGGATTTAAGGCAAAACGCAGTTTCATATCTCTCAAGTGGTTTAAAACCGTTTTTGGAGTTCTTGGGTTTATCATTTAATTTGTTATAATCATATGATGTTTTTGCATGATTCTTTTGGAAATGATTTTTGTTTTTAAATTTCAAATTATCAAGGATTTTGTTGGAGAATATCAACAGTTTAAGTATACGATGTCTTTTGCTCATTAGTATTGCCCCATGTATTACAAATTCTAAATTCTCATGTTCACTGCTACTCAGATTCGGCCTTCTGAAGTCTCATTGTTTCTTTTGGGATGTCGCCTTCTACAACAGTTTATAGTTGACATGTGTGTCAAAATTGAGACGATGAAAATGAGATTTTATCGGGATAATCAGCAAACTATTAGGTCCGAGTTGTACCAGGGCATTCAGGATGCACTAAACTCTGGGGAGACACATGCAGGTACCTTATATTTTTCGCCTCTATAATAACATCATCTTCACATTGATTTTCTTCATTTCACATTGCTTATTTATTTAAAACTTAAGAATTTTCACTTATAATGAATAGGCAACATTGGCAAAAGGATAATACTCCCACCTTCTCATATTGGTAGCCCTCGGGATATGCATCGCCACTATCAGGATGCAATGGCATTGGTAAGGAGGTATGGGAAACCATATTTATTGATAATTGTAACGTATAACTCATCTTGGCATGCAATTACTCGAGAAACAGAATTTGGCCAACGTACACAAGATAGACCTGATTTAGCTACTAGAACATTCCATTCTATTTTAGAAGAACTTAAGCATGATTTGTTTCAGAGACAAATTTTGGGTCGAGTTATTGCACAAGTTCATGTTATAGAATTTCAGAAAAGAGGCCTACCTCATGCTCATTTTCTGATCATCCTACATGAAAATGATAAAATACACAATCCTGAGGATATAGAAAAAATTGTTTCTGCTGAAATTCCCGATCCCAAGACTGAACCTGATTTGTATAGTGCAGTAAAAAATCATATGATACATAATGCATGTGGAACTATTAATAGGAGCGCAGTTTGTATGAAAGATGGTAGATGTAGGAGTGGATTTCCTAAGTCATTTGCACCTACGACTTCGCATGGTATTGATTCGTATGCTACATACATGAGACGTGATAATGGAAGGCATGTTGGTATAGGAAAATACACGTTAGACAACCGTAATGTTGTTCCGTACAATCCTTATTTGCTATTAAAATATAACTGTCATATTAATGTTGAGATTTGTTCAAGCATCACTTCAGTTAAATATTTGTATAAATATGTTTTTAAAGGACCTGATCGAGTGTCATTTGGAGTTAGTACTACACCACATCCAAGTGAGGATGAGATTTCACAGTTTGTAAATGCCAGATGGATCTGCCCCCCTGAGGCTTTTTGGCGATTATATTGTATAAGTTTCCTTTAAATGGCATGTTTCCTTCAGTTGTTGCCTTGCAGATACATTTTCCAAATAGGCAACAAGTTTCTTATTATAGTGGTGAACTTATTGAAGATATATTAGATGATGAACACAGATTGAAAACCATGCTTACTGAGTTTTTCAAAACCAATCTTATTAATGAGGAGGCGCGCCAATATCTTTACTTAGAGTTTCCCGAATACTTTTATTGGAATTCCACTCGTAGAGAATGGGTTCGTAGAAGTAATAAACGTAGAACAATTGGAAGGATTGCCACAGTTTCTCCTATGGAAGGAGAACAATATTATTTACGTCTGTTATTGTTACATGTGAGAGGTCCCACTTCCTTCAATGATTTGCTAACATTTAATGGTGTGCCTGTTGGTACTTTTAAAGAATCGACTGAAAGAAGGGGTTTGCTTGAGCACAATGACAACATTAGAAGTTGTTTAAGAGAGGCTGCAAGTACACATATGCCTTTTTCTTTAAGAAGATTGTTTGCCACCATTCTTATTTACTGTCAGCCAAGTGGAGTAAGACAACTTTGGGATGAATTCTACCTATTTATGATTGAAGACTACGCTCCACGTAATGATAGAAATGGTAATACTGAATTATTCATTAATCGTCTTCTAAAGGACCTAGATCATATTTTGTCTGAAAAACAAAAAAGCACTTCTGATTTTGATTTGCCAAAAATTACTGGGGACATTGATGGAGATATTGAATTAACACGGCTTATTATTGAGGAGAGATCTATACAAATCCCTAATGAAGACCTCATGGCGCTTGGGGACCTTAATGTTGAACAAAAGCAGGCTTTTGATAAGATCGTTTCGGTTGTTCAACAGAAACAAGATTCTATTTTTTTCATTGATGGTCCAGGAGGAACAGGTAAAACATTCTTATATAGAGTACTTCTTGCATCTCTAAGAAATGATAACCATATTGCAATAGCAACAGCGTCATCGAGAATTGCAGCCATAGCATTACCTGGGGGAAAAACTGCACATTCTAGATTTAGCATCCCGATAAATATTGATTCATTGTCAATGCAATGTGTAACATTTCTAAACGGTCTGCGCTTGCCAAGCTTTTGTGTTATGCAAATATACTTATATGGGATGAAGGAACTATGGCTCATAGACATGCATTTGAAGCTTTAGATAGAACCTTAAAAGATATCACCGACTCTAATCTCCCTTTTGGCGGAAAAGTTATTGTTCTTGGTGGTGATTTTCGTCAGACTCTTCCTGTTGTCCCGCAATCTACTAAAGCTCAAGAGATTGACGCATGTGTTGTCAAGTCATTGTTTTGGACAAAAGTTGAGGTAATTTCTTTAACACAAAATATGCGTGCAAGAATTGATCCAATGTTTGCTGATTTCCTTTTGCGTATTGGCAATGGTAATGAGCCATATATTGATGACGATAATATGATTAGATTGCCTGATGATATTGTCATGCCTTGGAGTGGTGAACAATCAATAAATGATTTAATAGATTTTGTTTATCCTTCATTAAGTATTAATGGATGTAATGAGAATTACATTATTGACAGAGCTATTTTAACACCGAGAAATGATATTGTTGATAAACTTAATAATAAGGTGATAGGGCTTTTCCCAGGAGAAGAAAAGACTTATTACTCATTTGATATTGTTTCCTTTGATCTTCAAAACTTATATCAACAAGAATTTTTAAATTCAATTGCACCAGGAGGCCTGCCACCGCATCGTTTAACTCTTAAAAAAGGTTGTCCAATCATGCTTCTTAGGAATATTAATCCAAGTATAGGATTATGTAATGGCACAAGATTAATTTGTCTACGCTTTTATGATAATACTATATATGCTGAGATTTCATCTGGACAGTTTAGAGGTAAGAGAGAGTTTATACCGCGTATACCTCTAAAACCAAATGTCAATGAACAGATGCCATTAAGTTTTACTAGAAAACAATTTCCAATAAAACTTAGTTTTGCTTTAACTATTAATAAATCACAAGGACAAACTATTCGAAACGTAGGTATATATCTTCCTGATCATGTTTTCTCCCATGGGCAGCTATATGTTGCGTTGTCAAGGTGTGTTTCATGGAATAACATTAAGATATTGGTAAAAAATGGATCCTTAAATAGACGTGTTGGAACTTATACCAGAAATATAGTGTATCGTGACGTGTTGCTTTCAGAAGATGATGATATGAGTGATTAATATTGCAAGAAAATATTGTTTATTCCTCTGCTAGCTTCTATATTTAATTGTATGCAATGATTCCTATGTGTCTTCTTAACGTTTAGATTTCACCCATGACTACATAATATTTCTTCCCATAATGTACTACTTTTAGATAATGACACTAGGAATTCTTAATATTTAAATTCTACGCAGTTCCTTTGATAGTTTGTATCATTATTACTTTTTCCCTGTTTTATTATTTATTTTTCTACTTTTTTTTCCTAGCTTTTACTATATGAAATATAATGTGCTCTCTTTACGTAGTGTGCTCAGCAGTGGCAGATTGCATGTATTTATTCCTATACGTCTCATTTTTAAAACATTTAACCCATGACTATCACCATAATTAATATAAAAAAGTTTTTAGCTCCACCAATGCAAACCGTTGTTGCATTGCTGGTCCCAAGCCCAGATAAAGGAGGAGGGAAAACAACATTACTATGCTTTCCTATGTTCATAATTGTACAAAGTCGGAATCACACGACTAATGGCTAAAACAAAAAACATATACATGAATAGTTTATTCAGTTTTACTCTTACTTTTTTTGAAATGTTTTCACCTTTCTTGGACTTTTGCTTTGAGGACGTATCTTTCTGTTTTTTCGCAGGAGTGACTCAAAATAAGTGTGGTTGATAGATGTACACTAGATGCAGCAGTGATACTGGATACTATTCGTGAAGAAGCCACACAAGTTTGCATGGCAAGACATACTACCAAAACATGTTTTGTAGTAGCTATAGCACTGTGCAGAAGAGGACGTCAGGTTGGTGCACTTATTATTCTCCCCCTCTTCTTTCAATGAATAAATTCTCACAATATTTAGTCGTCTTGGTTATATCTTATATGAATCCATGGAACCTTCTCAATTGGAATAGATCATTGTGCCACTCCCCGATGAACTCAAAAGCCTAAAGTCGAAAATTCCTTTAGATTTCCACGCCTGTGTGCTTCGTGCAAGCAGTGCCAACAAATATAAATGCAAGGTGCTAGATTTTCATGAATTTTTTTAGCACAGAATGCAAAATAATAGATGGAATCTTCTTTAGGCAATTTAACCAGTTTTGCTTCGCAGAAGAGGAAAGAGTAATTAATATGTTGGGGTCTCCAAATCCATAATATGTCATAGTTTGCCTATGACAGTGCTGCACCAACTCATTGACTTTGCTTATAAAGCTTTGGGAACTCCGTTAAGGCTGTATGTCGCTAAAAATATCTCTATATATTTATTTTACAGACTTACATGTTTGTCAATGAAAGACACGAGTCCTAGAAACATCCTTTTTTCGTCGTATAGAGGGAAACCTCATTTCATCATCCTTAAGCTAGGGATGGCAACTAATATTTAAAGGATTGCCAATATTAATATAGTGCACACATCCTCGGACGTTACCTTGCTAATCTGCTTTGAAAAAAAAAATTACATTGTCTCAGAAACAGGAGTTCCCCTGTCCTGATGCCTTGATTGAGATATGATTATTCATTATAGCATGGGTTAAATTGTATCAAGTAATAGACTATGCAACTATATTATCCTGGAAGATTTATGTGCCTCCACTTGGGGTGTTTGCTTTGTGTGGACCTTTTGCTAATCTGTTTTTTCTTAACTGATTTAGAGTTGAATTAATGACATATATATAGACATATTTTTGCTTAACTTATTTAGCCATGATCCTCCGTTCAATAGAATTTTGAAATACATTGATGAGAGTCAAAGGCATGATCCCCCTGACTATCCCCATTCATAGAAAACATCAGGGTTAGATCGGGATAACACACACACACACACACACACACACCAACCCAAAAAAAAAACAACTAAAACTTTTTCAACAGGATTTGGAAACTCTCGGCACAGTTGCAACTTCCAATGGCTGTCTTTTTTAATTTGTATTAACAAGTGCTAATTAGGTTTTTTTTTAAAGTCCATGCACGCTTACCTTTTATTTTTACGATAAAGCGATTTCCCAATGACCTAACCTTTGCCATTACTGTACACTTATCACAAAGCCAACCCATTCCTGATTTCAACTATTAAAGGGAGGGTATCCACAACTAACTAAAAACATTTTTTACTCCGCCAATGCAAGTTACATTCTTGCGTTGCTGTTCCCAAGCCCAGATATAGGAGGAGGGGCAACTGCATGTCAGACACTTCCACTTTTCTTAGAATTTGCACACAATCTAGTTACCGTAAATATCTACTATGTAACATAGACACCCATTCTTATTCGAAACTGAAGTACCTCATAGTATGGTGCTTCGTGTCTTTGGTGTCAGTCTAAAATATCAGTACGTACTCAAACTCTGTACAAGACTATATTATTGGTCAAATCCTAACTTATTTAAGACATTAGCTGTCCTTTTTACTTCTAAGTTCGTGTTTATTTAGTTATCTCTTAAATTATAGTCCTACATTATTTTCATATTCTATTTTAGATAAACTTTATAAGGATTTATTATCTACTGTTTTGGTTAGCACAAATGTGGCAGAGAAGGAGCTGAATAGGGAAGAAACTGAGAGAATCGAGACAAGCCTCCAGGAACTAGACGCTTCTAGGCAGCCAAAGGAAAAAGACCTTAAGGTTGTGCGATAGTCAAACATGAGCAAGAAAAATAGGGCCGAAAACTTCAAGAATGCCGTTACATATGGAATCTATTTGTGAATTTTGGCATACGGTTTCTGTTGACCAGCTGCTGTACAATGTTTGAAGAAGAATAAACTTTAGGAACAACAAGTTTCACAACTTGGAAATTTTCAGTTACGCATCCATGATCAGGTACCCTGATAGTATTTCAGTTTCCCATAATAGTTCTATCCAAAGCTGATCAAAAACATATTTTTCACTTCATGGATGACCCAATTATGATTCTAGGAATGCTTGGAGTTATTTAATACTATAACAGGTTTTTGAATATTGTTATGTGTTCTAAATTATAGATGATATTGCTGGAAAGCGCGAATGCTACAACAGAAATAGTAAGTGCATTGAGAATTGGAACTAAAGCAATTGGGAAGCTGTAGCAAAATATGTGAGTGAAAATTTACATTATGTAAGCTGTACTTCCATATTAGGCTTCCTTATCTCAATAAAGATAAATCATTATAAATATAAAGAAAATAAGAACTTAAAATATTTTGATTGGAATGAACCTGAAATCAAAAATTCTCCCCTACCTTTCTCATTGTGAAGAGCATTAGTATCTTCCTTTGAATCCAGATTCTTTTACCAGATGAATGGATTATTCAGCTGGTGCTTTTTTAATTTTCTAAGTGAGCTAACTACTTACAAAAAACTGTTAACGTATTCCTATGCAAATAAATACATGCAACACTAATCAAATCTCGAGGTAAACAAGGGGTAATTGCATCATGTATTATGCAATACCACCATGGGAATAAGCTAATTAAATGAGATCACCCTTCGTACACCATAAGGATCTGACGCCAACTTCAGCAGATGCTTAGTATTGTACGGTCTGACATCAACATCTGATGCCAACTTCAGTATTCGCTTTCAGTTTAGAAAGGATCTGACGTCAACATCTAATAATCACTGCAAGGATCCAGAATCCAGGGCTGAAAACAAAAGCGCAGTACATTTGTTTTTTGATAATAAGCTATATTGAAGTGCATTCATTGATTTCTCTTACATACCCTACATATCTTTAGAAAACAAGTTAGATGGAAGAGAAGGGACTCCATCAGCATTTGACCCGCCAGAAGAAGCAGAGTTCCTCTGTGGTTCAGCGAAAGCATTGCAAGAGCAGAAGACACTCCATCTTTCAGAAACATCCCATCAAATTGTTAAGGGGATTTATGATGATTCTCCACCAACAAGCATTCTTCAGAAACCTATTTCTTCAAATGGACCTTCTGCACATTCCGAGATTCCAACGAAAGTCAGAATTTTTTTTTTTTTTTAGAGCTAAGAATACGGATGCATTTCTATTAAAATCCCTTGCGTCTCTACAGAATGAAACAGATTAAACTAAAGCGCCGCCTGTACTTTCTCAGGAGCTGAACACGCTAAATCATAAAGAAGCAACTCAGAAAATACGGGAAGAACTTATTAACTTAATGCTCATTTACTGTCACAGCCCGAATTTCTAAACAATAAAAAAATGAATATTTGAAATATAAATATCTCAAACATCACTTGGTTCAATTGTCTAAAAACCCAGGCTATGACGGGATGGATACAACACATGTAAAAACCTAAAACCCACATCATAAAGAATCTTAACAATAAAAAATAATCTCCAAAAATTCTCTTTATTACTTTATACAACTATCTTCCATCAAAAATCATCAATATAACATTCTAAGAATAACAGGTCCTCAACATCGTATTCTCATGTCATATGAAAAGAAAACTACGTTATTACATCCTTCCAATAAGAATCAGACCTAAAAGAAAACTAACGGACTGCTCCAGGCAAGAATCCCAAATCAAACGCCGCGGTTCCACTGCCTTCCACCTATGTTCCCAAGAACACACCCACGTTGCCAAAACAAAGCAAATATGGGTTAGTAAAATGGAATTTGCTGGTATGAGTAGACTAACCACATATAAATATTATCATACTTTAATTATTCAAACAATCACTTTATATTATCCCATAACTTAATCATTCACAGCTTGGAAGACAGGTAGTTCCAACATTTTAATCGGCATAATGTTTTCCCAAGCAAGACTTCCATTCTATTAACTCATTATCATAACTCGTTATTATAACTAGGTAACTGAATTAAAACTTACTGATATCCACTTTTGGATAAGAGTAGGACCGCGTCCCTGCACAAAATGTTATTAAGTCCTACCCTCCTGCAAAAGAAAGTTAGAACTTCTATATAACATATGTAGATATTATATTAGGTATTCAAAAGTAAACCCAAACACTCGTGATAATCAAAGAATACAACTAACCCAAGGCTTAATACCTTAGTTCCTCTCTAGGGCAGTCCAAAGAATCTAGTCATTCATGGCACATTCAATGAATACCCGGGTCATTCATGGCACATTCAATGAATACCCATATATAATGCTAACGGGCCATTTATGGCACATTCAATAAATGCCCACCTAACATATGACATCAACAGTCATAAAACTCAATTCCAAAACTTGAGGCGTGGAGAGTTCTAAAAGAGTGCGGTAAATTGTTTACGCATTATTGAAATTTATTACATATATTATTTCAGATAACGAAGGAATATCTTGATTCAAGTATTTTTGGTTTACGCGTTATTAATTTCATGGATGTATAAGTGTCATAATGTTGTGTATCGTAAAAGACTGAAATATCACATAGTAGTTAATACACATACACACGTATATATAAAGGTCTTAATCTAAAGCCAAGCATGCTAATATCCCTAGACCTATCCTAATAACCCAAATCATAATCCGAGTTAAAAAGTCAAATTGGGTCAACTGGTCAAAGTCAACCCTAGTCAAAAAGTCAACTCTGGTCAAAGTCAAAGTCAACCCTGGTCAAAGTCAAAGTCGACCTGCCAAGGGTCAACAGCAGTCAACCAGTCTAAACTTATCTAACCCCAAAAGCCCAAAGCCTAAAGCCCATAGTCTAAACTTAAACCCATGAGTGAATATCCAAAAATCACTCAAGCCCCCTTGCCTGATTCGGCCCAAGCCCAATCTAAACTTACTGTTCATAACTTATAACCTGACCCACTTAGATTTATAAAACCAGCCCACAAAAATAACTTAAAACCAGCCCAAGCCCAAAAGTCTTAAACAAACTTGAGCCCACAAGTCTAATTCGGCCCAAATAAAAGAAATTAGAGCCCAGCCCACTAAAATACAAGTCGTCTTCTACCTCCTTCTTCTTCCCCATCAGCCCACACCACCACTGAACCAACCACCACCAATCTCACTCTCCACCACACCAAAACCGGGCGGTTTTTCTCCCCCTAAAAAACCCAACTCTTTGCCATTAACAAATTTCAATTCCATCACTTACCCTAAAATCGATCTGAACCTCCATTAACACCATATGGCGACTTCAACAGTACCCAAACTACAACCACCCATATACATATTCCCCGACCTCAACCTGACATCGACGACAACCAATTCAACTAACCAAATCAACTACAACATAATAACCTGCGAAACTCAAACTATTTGGCATAAACATTTTCGGCAGTATATAACTATTAGCTTAGACCAGTAGTTGGAATTGTTATCAACACTTTTGTTCAACAGCACGCATACAATTTGATAGAGAATCAGAACAATAAAACAGCACAGAATTGAATATAACTTCTCCACAGTAGTTTAAGCATTCTAAATTTATAATCCTTTCACAGTATATATATATATATATATAAAATTTATATAAACAATAAACTTTACCTTTCGATAAAATAAAAATTAGTGAAAGATAAAATCTACTCACCTTTAGCGCGCTCCGACTATCAACCAGCTACCAGGAAAAATCTTCCTTTTCTGCTGTCAGTAAAACTCATTTTTTTTTTCTAAAACCCTCGTTGTGTTTTTCCCAAAAAACTCTACGTGAGAAAACTCCCCGAAAAACAAGGGTTGAAACTTATCTACTTCCTTACGGGCTTTTATCCGTAACTGCTAGATATCCTATATCTGTTTTATCTATTTTCATTATTATTATTATTATTATTATTTTTATACTAGGAAAACAAAAGAAAAAGCCGGGGTGTTATATTTACCATCAACTGATGTTATCATAAGGTGTAATTCTTCGCAGAACGAAACAGATGGGACTGAAGCAGAACATGTACCATCAAAACAGTTCAAAGGCCTACATCTTCAAGAATCAAAGCAGAAAATACCTGAAGAGGTTCATACTCGGTCCCCACGAACTGATGTAGAACAAGGCATAATTCTTCACAGAATCAAACTCATCCCACTATTAAGCAGATTACATTGGAGGGAAAAAAATAGAATTGTAAGTAAACTCAGTTGCCGTTCAGTTTTTCTTAGTGAAAACCAAAATGAATAGACTTCTGGTTGATTACCTCTGACATAAATTGCATCAGCGGCAAAAGTAACTCTACATGTATCAGAGAAGAGAAGGTTGATACCCAGTTAAAACCGTGAGTTGATCAAACAAGTTTCATTTCTTCACAGAAACCTTCGTTAACATTCTTGCTTGGGGAAAAAAAAATTCAGACTCTAGCCCATTCAAAGAAAATCAAACTCATACATTTGAGAAGCACTTTACAATGTAACTCAGGTATTTTGTTTAGGCTTATGGTTGCGTAAGATCTCTGTCATTTTTGCAGCACTATTAATTTGTCTTCCCTTGGTTGATATACAAACTGTATCAGATCCCAACCTCCATCCATTGCCAGGAAGTTGAATATTTGTATGGGCTCTCAACAAACGCTTTTCTTAGCATTTGGTTGCCTACACCGTTATGAAGTTGGGGCTTGGAATCAGCTTTGTTTTGCATGACTACCATACTTAGCATTGCAGCCATGTCATACCATTGCAGCTGGCCTCTGTGCTAAGCATTTTGTGCATGTCCTTAGCCAGTCTATGTAGTTTTAAGAGTTTTAAGAAAGCAAGTCAAAAGAAAAGAATGGTGTATGTCACTACTTTCTGAACAATGTGCAAGTGTTGGATATTCTAAATTGTTAACTCTTCTCTTGGTCATGCTTCCTTCTCTGTTTTCTGTTCGACTATATTATTTGTCATATGTTTTAGGAGATCTATTAGCCCACCTATTAGCTGGATTTAAAAAACTTTGATCAATGGCTAAAGTATAAAGTTTAATCATGTGGACAAATAATGGAATTGCGGCCAGTCATTCTTAACTTTCACTCAGTTATAGGTACTGACACATTTTACTGAGTGATTTTCAATTTATCTTCTATGTTCTCTTTGTTCATTTTTATGGATTTAAAGCAATTATTTGCTCTTTAACTTATTTAGCTTAACAACACTCCAGTTATTTAATCGGAACGAGATGATTTTCACATGGTCATCTCATAACCGCTACATCAAATTTCTCTTTTAAAGTAAATTTGGTTACTATGGAACTGTCTGCAAAGGTCAGAGAATGTCGTCATGAAAGATATATTAGATCGGAAAGGTCGTTATAGAGATGTTACCGAGTCATATAGCAGGCCACCGTACTTTTCTCCATCCATTCCGGATGGTGCAGCAGAAGCTTGCAATTTGGGTTTAGATAATCAATGATGCTGCTTCTATATCATTCTTTTCTTCATATATTTGGCTGCTCTAATTGGCATCTAATAGATTAGGAATTAGGAATTAAACTCTATACAAGACTATATTGTTGTCGTCATTGTTGATGTATGATACTGGGACTTCATTCTGACTTACATAACACACTGACCCACATTTTCAATCTTCAGAAAACTGCAAACTCCCATCCTTGAGCCATTTCTCTATGGCTTCAACATTCTTTTAACACTTGACACTCATTCTTTAAAATATTCTCAATTTTTTTTTGGTTCTATTGTTGTCTCATTTTGAACCACGTCTTAACGTTAATTTGTTCATGTTGCTTTTAAAGTTCAATAGAGGTTTGCCTAAAAAAAAAACTCTCACAAGTCTTTCTGAAGAAAAAAATTGCTATGTAACATTGTTACTTTGGATTTGAGTCAGCTTTTTTTAATCCATTTTGAAGTCATATTCAAGCATTTTATCAGGAATTACTCTACTAGATATTTCCCTACTTAATTTTTTTCCCCTGGAATAAAATGGTTGATACTTAATTCAATTTTTTGATGCAAATAATTTGGATGGACTGGAGATAGGACCAAGCAAACGTCTGAACCGCCATAAAATTTCAGTTATAAGCAGTTACTCAACCATTTCCCTTAAAGCCAAGAATCTAGGCTTCAGTTTAACACATTTGAAAAGAGATACGTCCTACACACCGTTCAGAATACGGTTACTTCATACATTGAGATTCCTAACCGCCCTGTAACAGGTATGTTGGTTACTACAAATACTCAAAAAATTGGATTTTCAAATCCCTCTCTTCTTCTATTGCCACTCCATTTTCTTATGCGTCATCACGCAAAACAACAAGAACTAAAATCACTCCAAAAAGGTTGGCTTCTAAATCTTTTCACTTTTACGTTACAACTTTTTAATTTTGTTCTAGATTGGTTTTCAATTAGAAAGAAAAATGCCCATAAAAATAACTTACAGTATTTCATTACTGTGCATGTTGTTGGTTTATTTTTCCTTCCAACTAATTCATTCCACTTTAGGTACACACAAAAAATGGGTACAGAAGGATATGTTCGTTTGTCTGAATTAACTGACAGAACGACTCGATGTAAAGTAAAAGTTCGTGTCTCAAGAAGATGGACCTTAGGCAGTAAAGACTCCCTAGAGATGAAGAAAAGATTTGATGTCGTCCTGATTGATGAACAGGTAATTCGTATAAGTCATTTATGTTCCGTCACATTGAGTTCTCCCAATATGAGATTGCCTAAATGCTTTTATTTATTTTCAAGGAAATCAAATTCAAGCAATTGTTCCTAAGAACCATTCGAACACATTCTTAAATGTTCTTCACGAAGGACATGTATATCACATTGAAAACTTTAATGTTCAAACTAGAACAGATTCTTATCGCCCCGTTCAACATGAATATCTTATGCTTATCAGATGGGACACTATTGTTAGGGGATCTTCCGAAGCACACCTTGAAATTCCAAAATATAATTTTGATTTCGTTGAGTTTAACAGAATTAGGCTGCTTCCAAAAGAAAATCAGAATCTGCAAGGTAAGTTGTCATGATATAATACAAGTCTTTAATTCTAAAAAAAACGTTAGAAATGACTATTTCATCAAATTTTCCTTTACAGATACGTATGGTACGCTTGAAGGCGTTTCAGAATTGATGTTTAGAAAAGGGCTCACGTTGAAGGAGATCTTCTTCAAGAATAGCAGGTTTGCCTTTTCCATATGATCATTTAGGATTTTAAAAATTCATAACCAAATCTATACATTAACAAAATAATATATTATCTATGCAGTGGAACTGAAATGAAAGTAAATCTCTAGGAAAATGCAATACAATTGATAGATAATCTTATTACGTGTGCAACAAGCGTGCCAGTGTTGGTTGTCACTTCGCTAACTGTTAGAAGCTATTATGGTGATTATATTGGATTTTAATCTATATAGTTTTTTTTTGTAGTACCTATTCAGTCTTAAATTCTTTCTTTCTCAGATCAATACTTCCTTAATTCAACAAGCGCAACCCAGATCTATGTCAACTTGGAAATTCCAGAAGTGTTAGCGTTACAAAACAGGTAATAAAAAAAATAGAAACTTATTAAAAATAGAATATACACTTTCATTAACTAGACATTGATCAAGGTTGACAAAAGATTTTATTTTTTTACAGCTCCACTTTCAAAGAAAGAAATATTTCAATGCTACAAGGGTCATCATCAATTGAACGTAATATGAAGGAAAGATCTTTAAGAAATAGGAAAACACTCTTACAAATTGTTCAACTGTTGAATGCAGAGTTTGTTGTAAGTTTACTCTACATTTGCCTATTGCCCATATTTAATTTTACTTTTCTCAATATACTTACACTTGAACAAGGACAAGTCTTCACATGCAAAGCAATTATTTATGACATTGTTCATGATTATGCACCGTTCTATAAGTCATGCACCAAAATTGACTGTCGGAAGAAAGTAATAGACAAAGTCGATCACTATTGGTGCAATAATTGCAACAACAAGATTTCATCTCCAGATGCTAGGTGCATGTGTATTGATATTCTAATTTTTTTTTCCAAGATATTCGTTTTAACACTTATGTCGACTTTATCATCGTGATCTGATATAAATTTATTTTAGATATCAACTAAAAGCTCGCATTCGAGATGACACAGAAAGTACCCTAATAACCATATTTGGCGATGAAGCAGAAGAACTGCTGAAACATCCAGCTTCTGAGTTGGAGAAGCTTATCGAATCGGTAAAACCATTACGACGCTATCACAATTTTCACATTCATTCTTTGTGCCATGCAATATATCTTTATAAAATACATAATTGTGATTGAATAAGTATCATTTTTTGGATTAGGAAAATGGTATCCAGACTGTTAAGTCCATAATAGATAAAATTATTGGTGCTTCAATAGTGTTTGAGATAAAAATCAGCCAATACAACATTCAAAATCAAGGCAGGTATGGCTTTATAGCTAATAAGGTTTTTCAGGTTTTACAGCTAATAAGGTTTTTCAGGTGGATTACAAACTTGACTCACACCAAATACAAGAACAAATTGAACAGGTAAATAGATATTTAAACTTATCCTTTATGAAAGTGTTTTCTTTATAAAATACATACTTCGTTTTTTCCCACTTCGTACCCGTTGAATTTATTACAGGCTGATATTTATTATTTAACCTCTTAATGTAACCTCAGGTGACAGAGCCTTCACAAAATTTCAATAATACCTTCCAAGCCCATCCACCTGACAACATTCATAAGAACAACTCAACTCTTATGAAAGAGAAGGTATTCATTTACTTATACTCTACTACCAATGACTAAATACCTTTACGAAAAATATGCATATTCTTTTATTCAATGTTTTATTCGTATTATGCTCTTTTCTATAGCAGCAACTTGGTTTGCCAAGGTCCATTGACATTCCTCAGTCCTCAAATAAAATCAGCAGCTCTAAGAAACCTTACAAAAAAAAAAAAAAAAAAAATATATATATATATATATATATATGTATGTGTACATGTTTTACTTTTATATGTTTCCCTTTTTAATAAATAGTTACACATTCACTTATCCTCTTTCTACTTATTTGTCAAAGGAATTTTTGACTGAAGCTTCAAATGAGACATCCCAGACTTCAGCCAATAAAACTCAATCTAAAAGGGTGCGTAGGATAAAAGCATACAAGGTATTTAAACATTACTTTTGCTTCACATTTCTACAAGATTATGATGACTAGTTTGATTCACATCTACTTTTGCTTTGTCTGTAGGACTGAATCTAAGATACGTCAAACTGGATCATGTGATGGCGATATTTAATATTAATTCGTTCTTATTATTAGTTATGTTCTTAAAAATAAAACTTATTATGCTACTTTCTTTAACTTTATTGCATTTAGATATGAAGTCCATTTCTTTCGTGCATATTAAACTACTTTCATCTTACAATACTTAAGTTTATAACCATCCGTGAGCAAGTTTTACACATACTAAAGTGTTATCTTATGTTGGATTCGATTTATGGGTCGTTTGATCAGCCATCTGAGAATAAGAAGAATTATGTATTGCCAAGTCCTAAGATGGTTAATGCTGATTTGTCGACCAATGAGGTTCATTCTTTGGTCCGACCAATTAACAATGAAGTGAAGAGGGCTCCAATGAAGAAGAACACATTGAAGAACTTGAATGTTCTTCTCAAGTTGAACCCATATGCAAAGACTGCTAGGAGGATGGCACTTCTTGCCGAGGCGGAGCGTGTTAAGGCCAAGAAAGAGGAGCTTGACAAAAAGAGGAAAGTTGTCCCCAAGGTATATCACAACTCTCTTTTCAATTACCTTATTTTAAATTTAATACTACACTGCTTGAGTACTTGCCATGTTCGTTTGGTTTTATAATGTTAGTTGGCTGGCATGGTTATCACCTTTGGCCCTACTGGATTGACAACTGAAGTTAAGTCAGTCGAAATGCACCATGAGGCTCTTCATGAAGCGCTACCCAGTGACAATATTGGTTTTAACGTTAAGAATGTTGCTATTAAGGATCTCAAGCGCCGATTGGCGTATCAAATGAACCTTTCCTAGAGTTTAGCTACAATAACTCCTTCTAAAAGGGTGCGCAAGATAAAAGAATATAAGGTATTTAAACTTGAGTTAAGATAAAAATATATGTATCATTCCACGATTATTCTACACGATTATTTTTACTAACTAAAACCATATCCCAATTCACTTTGTTTATAGGACTGAAGATTGAATCCGTCAAATAATTCTTAGGCAATTCCTGATGGGTCAGATCAATAGCAGCATCGTCCATTTTCCATTTAATCTAATTTTAGATCCTAATAATTACTTAGTAGATTAAACTACAAAAACTCCTTTGATGGTTTATGTTCTTTTGATACGATATATGTCTGTTGTGGTACTGTTTGGATGTCTAACAAAAAAAATTATTGCTTTGTTATTGTTGTATGTCAATTCTATTAATAAAAAGGGGTTCAATGATTCATTTTATTTAATCCTAACCCTCTTAAATGTTACCTGGAGAAGATCAGCGAGTGGGTACAGGCAATGAAGCATGCTGGGGTATCAATGCCCACCCACAAATAGTTACTGGAAAAGCGGGAAGCGATACACAAGGCAATGGATGTTGTTTACTCATCTGCAACTATGAACACCTCATGAGGTACATGGATGTGGCCCTCCACATCTGGAACATGCCACACATACCTAGGAGGTATTAAATCATCGATCAGCTGCTTGCCAACCATGCTGTCCATTTCGTTGCTGGTGCTTGAAGGCCCCACAATTCTGTTCTTTATGTCCAGGGTGTCCTATATGCACCTCAGGGCAGTAGCCACAAACTCTCACAATGTATTTCTTCATCAGCCTCCCTGCCCCGTGTCTCATCTTCTCCCACGCTTCAACCTAAAGCCCGGCAAGTATGGTTGTTTTCTTCAAAGATGGAAATACTATTTCTGAAACTAGTATTTCATTTAAAATTGATTCTGGCCTAACTTCCGGCATAGGATATGGCAAGTCATCTACGTTAGCATCAATGATCTAACTCTTGCTAATCAGGATGACGGGCTTCCTCCTCCTCTTTGTGGGGAACTCAGGCAGATTGACTCCTGCCTGGATGCATAGCTCATTAATTGCTGGGATCTCACTTTGTCAATTACAGATTGCTGCAGCCAGGTATGCTTCAGAATATTTGTGATTTCTAAATATTTTTCCCTTTTGTAAAACTATCTTTTCTTTCAGAATCGTTGTTAATATGAAAAATAACTTTGAACAGCTTGAAGAGTACAAGGATGATAAAATTTGGGAGGTAAGATATGCCTGAATGTTAGTAATTACATCATACTACGAGATATACTAATACAAATTTGGTTCTTTGTTTCAGCTTAGCAACTATTCTTCAATGTAGGGAGTTATGTACTACAAGCCTCACTTTGAGCAGCTCTTCAAGGAGTCTGGGAATTTCAGTTGGAACTTCCAGTCACGTATACCTTCTTAATCACGTCATTCGAATTTCCATTGAATTTTTTTCCAGTTGTCTTTCTGTTTATTCACTCATTGCATGTTGCTTTTCAGCGCTAACAAAGTCGGTTTCAAAGTTAACTCCAGAACTGGTGATTTTCCTCAAACATGCCACTGTTGTTGGACAAGTTACTTGATGAAAGTCATGATCATGTTTTCACCCATGGCCAGCTATACGTGGCATTGTCGAGGTGCGTCTCAAGAAATAACATAAAACTTTTAGTTAAAAACGAAACCTTAACTAAACATAGTTATTATACCTTCATGATCTTGCTTTCAAACGATGTTGATGCTATGGATGATTTACATTGAACTTTTTTTCATGTCATTATTATGCTATCATTCAATTAATCGTTGTTTTTTTTACCTCTCTCTTCCTGATTTTCGCCAATGCAATAAAATATTGTGTATAACTGCATTACCTTTATAATATAATTATTTTTTATGATTAGTTGTCTATCGCCGTTCAAATAAACAATATGGTTAGTTCGGGATGCCCACCCACAATAAATCGTTGCAATTAGGGATACCTCTTCCACAACCCTCCCCACTTCCTAAAACCAAAAAAAAAACCAAAAAGAAATAAAAATAATAAAAATAATAAAAAAATTACAGCGTTGCGAGTATGTATTGACTTATTTGAACCGTGAACTCAACATATTATCAGCATCTATTGCTCGTGAGCGAGCCGTTATCGAGTTAAATTTATGGGGCGCCAGAGCACCAATTTGATTCTCCTCTGCTATTCTCTTCACGATGTAATGTTCTTGATATTCATTTTCATTAGGGTCGCTCAAGGATCCCTTCTTGCGTTTCCTCTGAAATGTGAACTTGATAAGCCTGTCACTTGCAAGTTGGATATTTGCTTCACTAGAGGTATTACGTGTTTCTACACCTGTCAGATTAGAACCTTTCGGTAGAACACCTGTTTTGTGATCAACCTTACAAATTTGAACCCCTAAACTATCTTCACCATCCTTTCTTGATAATTCTAACTTATCTACTACTGGTTCATCTTCTGCGGAAGTCTTTTGAACATTAACTTCATTAGTAGTTTTAGTTTTATTTCCACTACATTCAAGAAGAGAATCGATATCAGCTTTATCCAACGATGACACTGGATGAAAATGGGAGTCTGAGTTCTTCTTGACTTCCTCTTCAATTGCCCTGGGTAGACTTTCTCTATACTCGGCCATGTTATTGCCTGAACATGTATAAACGTTCCAAATATCAGATAATTCACAGCTTTGCAATCCATTGTTAGCAGAAGGGACAACAACAGCCTTCCTGTTTTGAGTGCTTATCCTTCAGGATAACCTATGAGAGGGCTTGACAGCTTGGTGTTCGTCTTCCATCACATCTGATTTCTTCTCCATTATCCTCACATCGAATCCTCTGGGAGTAGCTACAACACAAGTCACTTCATCTGTTATGCCCTCTTTAGTGGTTGGTCCTGTCTTCAGGTTTGATTCCTGATCCTCTGTCTGCATGAGAAGAGGCGATTTCCCATCAGGAAGGTTCATTTCAAATGCATAATTCTCTGAGTCTATCTGTTTATGTAGAGCTTGGGCTCTTTGCTTTTCAAGATTATGGATGCTAAATCTACGTTACCAGAAAAACATTTCTCCAATGAAAATTTTCTCCAGGGGTCAGTTGGTGTGGTTACACTTTCTGAGGTAAAACAGTTGTTATCACCAATTTTCAATGCACTTTATGCTGCTGATGTTGTGGTTTGAGATTGGAGCATGTAAATGGTAATAGGACTGAATGCTGGAGATGGATTGGACCGTGTCGTTATTATTATTGTCCTAAACTTACTATTGTTTTATTATTTATGGTTATTAGATATTTTGTTCTTGGAATTTAATTTGTAATGCAGCAGTGATGCTACTAATGTCTACTAGATTTGCTCTGCCATGTAATAGTAATGTGATAGGATTTACATAAATAGTTGTTCTATCAAACTACTAGATTTGCTCTGCCATGTAATAGTGTTTGTTATGATATTGGTAAACAAACACTTTCTTTGAAGGTCCCTCACGATTCAGTTGCAGACTTGCAGCTACTGCCTACCATGTAGTATAACCATTGTTGCTTAATACGACGATGCACTTCAGCTGTGCTTTAGATGCTCCCTTTGGCCGAATCCTTTAACTTAGATAATATTGGGGAAATTAGTCCCTTCGCTTTGCGTGAGAGCTCGTTTCTATCTAGATTCTTATACCGCCCACAGCTGAAAATTTTGTTCAAAATCATTGTTTGAGTTAATATCATGTTTTTTTATTGTTTCATTTTATTATCATGCATTCTATCTCTGCGCAGGTATGAGTGTTTCCTCTGTGAATCGCCGCTTTCTGGCGCACATAATCAGCCTTAAATCTGTTTTAACTTATGCCCTTATAGCATGTTCTCGACCTTTTAATTAGAACTTGGGAAGTGACTATCGAATTGCCTAATTAGTGTCTCCTCAGGTCGTTAATTATAAACGTAATCATCATCATGCCAGCAAGATTCAAACTCCATTTCCCATCATCCCATGTAGTACGAGGAGAGCAACACAGTGCCAATAACAAATGTGCACCCACTATCACAGTATTCCCACTTTTCCTCCAGTGCATATATGGACTATACCACGTGTGTGGATTGGATGCTCCCTGCTTTTGTGCATGCGAATCGAAGGTTCACCAGTCGTGAGGAGCACTATGAATTTTTTATCCTGACGTCTATGAAATATTGACAGTTATGAATAACTTTTTCCCATTTCCCCTAGGAAACATATATTACATAAAACAAACAAAAAATAATGCATATTGCAGTTTTTCCTTATGTGAGGAATCATATAGTTTAACCTGATTCACAATCAACTTGCAGTTCAAGCTTTTGTTGGGTGTGTCATGCCTTGGTAGCTCAAAGCAAAATGGCTAAGAAAAATTAAAAAGTTTCAGGAATGAAGGATTAGATACTCATAAATGGCATGAAACCAAACGATTACCAAGTAGGGAACAACGTAATGGTAATGTTAATGGAAAAGTCAATATTTTGCCTCCATTCTCTTGACGAAACTGTTCAACGAGACTACCATTTGGCTCAATATTTATATAATTCTCTGCATCCTTGCCATTGTCCATGCTACCGTAAGCCCATGTCAAAAGATTGTTCGTAGGTTAGTTAGTACTCAATATCTGAAATCAATGCTGCATAAAACGACCATTCATCCAATGCAATCAATACACAATGCTCCTCGGAAAACCAAGCCACCACTACCAAGTACAAAGCCATGTCGCCAACCAAGTCACAACGTCACCACCAAATGGCAGTCGACAATAGGTTCCAGCGTGGCAGTACTGCTAAAGTTTATTTTGAAACCACTGCTGCTGATACAGATATTGAGTACTAACTTAAAATATTTGGAATCAGTCCCAATGATATGCCGCTTACTCTAGATGTAATTCAACGATGCAGCTAGAATCTATAATTTCTTCTTTCTGTGCGCCTCCATACAAATGGATTGAAAAAATACCCTCCATCATTTGAATCATTCAATCTTGCCACATAGCCATCTTATCGAAAGCTATTATTTACACATTCAATTCAGTCAACATATTATATCCGACTTAAATGTGAATGTTTCTATATTTTAAAAAAAAATGGCTTTTTTTAGCTAGCAACATTTTCTTTCTCTGTCCAACCTACCTACTTATTTAATCTGACCAAAATATTCAACGACAAAAAAACAATTGCTAATGGATTCGCTAGATCATTTTGAAGACAATAATAAGAAAAAGGTTATTCTTTTTGCATTTTTCTTTAGATATTTTAATCTTCAGTTAAGAATACACATTATATTGCACAACATGATGTAATATTCTTATATCTTACAGGTAGTACACTCATATGAATCCAACAATGTTCCTCCATCACATATAAATGCTCGATAAGAAAATTACACAACTAGCAGCACAAAGGTGAATTTCCTCAACATAATATCTATTTTTTAGGTAAATTAGTTTGTGGCATATACAATACTAATTACATACTAACTAAATTACAGGCGGTTAAATACCTCTTCAAATATATTTCTTTGCAGCATGGCAGAGCAACAAAAATCGTATCAAACAAAGAATAAAACTAACGTATTCAAGTGTTTTTTTTTCCTTATTGAAGTTTCATTCAGACAAATTTAATATGTAATATTTTACATTATACATAATTCTTTCCTTTCATTTTTTCCGCCCAATTTTTCATTCCTAGCTTGTGCAACGCACGTGCTCGTTTACTAGTACATAGTAATGGAGTATTTGATCAGCCCCTACTAACCAAACATTAATTATTCTATAACTCAATGCACATCATAGTTGGTCTTTGCAAAGTATATATTTATATATAAAGTAATAAGTGGGACATAAATAATTTGGATTTTGAAAATATTATATATTATAACTGGGCTGGGCTGAAGATCATGAGGTATATATTTCTTTGATAATTAAATTATATATTCAATATATAAGGTGTTAAGGATCATATGTTATCACTGGGCTGGGCTGAAGATCATGAGGTATATATTTGCAAGCTTAGTCTTTAAGATATATGTTTTATATCGATTGTAACAAGTTCTATCATGCATAAGCTAAGAAATATATAGGTCAAAATGATATTGTATAATTATTATCATATGATAATGGAGTATTTAATCAACCTCTACTAACCAAACATAACTTATTTTATAACTTACAACGCTATGCACATCAAAGTTGGTTATATAGGCTTATTATTAATTCATGTAATAAGTGGAACATAAATAACTCTACAATAAAACTTTTGAAATCTTTATCTTACAATGCAAATTTAGCGAAATTATTAATTTAGTACATTGATCCAATTCGCAACTAACAATATTTATTATTTAAACACGATAATTAATTTATTGTGTATCAATTTAACGAGGTTCTAATGTAGTACTAAAGCCAATAAATATTGGCGTTGTACAAAAAAAGTTGTTAAAACACTAATAGAAAATATATTTGTAACGATGAAGATGAATAAGGTAGTGATTAGCCATTTGCTGGTGAAGGTGGAGACGATACGTAAGCTACCAACGCTACAAATGTAGAAGATATATATATATTTTTTCTATTAATATAAATAGTTTTCTCCGGGCGAATAAGAAGTTATGGGAGACGATGAGTTGCATGTATCAAAATCTTCACAATTGACTTGGATCACATCGTGACAATCTTTGTTGTATTTGAACACTATAAACATAAAGAAAAAGAGTTAGAAAGGCTTGGTGGTAGTAGAGGACTAGAGGTGAGATCCACATTTTGTACTGCAACGATACAAATTATTTGATGAACACTTTATAAATTGTATATTTGAATCTCTTTGCGCATCCTTTGTTTCGAAAGTTTCTGATGTGAACTGAGGTCGACGGAAAAACAATCTTGTAGCAATTCACTAAATGAACTAATTTGTATAATAAAAATCACTCATGAATTAATAATCTTTCAAATGGCTAATCACTCAATATCTATCTATTTATATATACTAACAACTGAACCATTCTTTGCGAGTTTTAGGCAAACACCAATTATAACACCCACTTTATTTGGATCCCGAAGACAACTCCCGCCCAAATTCCATTTTGAGTGTTAATCTCTCAATTATTGCACCATTTTTGCTCTGTTGTTAGATGAACAAGGGCATGTAATTTTCTACGCCGATCAATCATTGTTCACCCTTTATTGATACTTCAGAATGCCTTCTATGCTAGAAAGAATCTCGCTATTGAGTTTACCCTTCTACAAACCATCTCAAAATAAGAGAATGAAGCTCATTTCTTCATTCTTAAGCTATGAAACATGGATGCACCTCTTGGTGGGTTGTGCCGTGTCAGATGCGACATGGATGTGCGGGCACGGTCAATATGGTCAGGATGTAGATATTTGAGTATTTGACTTAAAATGGAAAAAGTAAAGCAAAATAATGTTAACCGCATCCATTTCCTACTTTTTTTAGATATAACCGATGGAGTCGCCGTGTTTGTGTCCGCGACCTCCTCCTTGCAACATAGTTCTTAGTTTTTAAAGTAGATCATGACTTATGACAAGATGAGAAACATGACACGTTTGGTCATTGTTGTGGTGTTTCTTGCAGCTAATTTGCAATTCAAGTCACAGTGGTAGCATTTCACAAAGTGGGTGATGCACCTGGTTGGACTACTAGCAAAATTGATTTCAACGCTTGGGCTGCATCAAAATCTTTCCTTGTGATACTCTCTCTCTCTCTCTCTCTCTCAAGTACTAATATGATTGTGTGTGATTATTGAAAATCTAATATGACTGTGTGCTTAAGTAGAGTTTGTGTACGATCCCAGTGTACACAATGTTTTGAAAGGGTACTCCACTAATGGTCACCGTCTGGCCAAGACCATAATACGGAAAGACTTCAAATGATTTACTCCTTGTGTTTATTTGCAGGTCAGTGACAAAGGTTACCACTCGTGCAATGGGTCTAATCCCATATATTGCGACTTAAAAAACTGGAAAAGATTTATTTGATCATTCTCAAAAGCATTGAAGATTTGTATTTGATGTGTGGATCGGAGTGCACTGCAGAGATGGGCAGAAACTCCATATTTGAGTAAAACCAGCCTTACCAGTGTCTCCAATGCGTGGTTCTTCTTCCCTATTTGTCGTCCCCTGAGTTCTTCTTGTATGCCGCATCATCATTCTATCTATGGTTATGCTTCTTCTTATCTTAGAAGCAATAATTTGATGTAAGTATAGTTTATGGACAACAATGGGGGGCTGAGCAGGCTCTGGCACTTTATATCCGAACAAGGTGTTGGAAACTAATACTTTATTACCTAGTATCCAGCAGCAATAAGATATTAAGAATCAGATAACAACCAATAAGAAAATGCAATGATATTGTCCTGAAGGTGACATTGCCGCCAGTATGTATAGATGCTGACGGCTTCTGACACACACCTCCCAAGATTCAATGACAACGGACTTCGCAAAACAACACTTAAGCAAATCCCTAGAACTCTCAGTCACTCTAGTAAAATCATAATTTGTAAAACAAAGAAAAGAAGAGTAAATTGTGTGTTCTCTAGCGCAGTTCGTCCAGAGTTCTTATAAAAGAGATAGAGACGAACAAAAATTTAGATCGCTAATCACTCAGCCGGTTTTAGGCTAAGTTAAAATCAGTTACAATCATCTAATACAAGAAAGAAAAAGCCCAAAACAAGCCCATTCCCGCACCAACATGATGCCCAAATTGGGTGGATTTGCATGGCACTTGCACATTAATGTTTTCTAGATAGAGCTCCTCTAACTTGGGAGCCCCATGTGGCTTGTGGGCGCGATAGCACCCCCATATCTCTCTAAAATATTATCCCTATGCAGGGCATAAACCATATAAACTTAAAAATCTTAAGTTATTTATCCAATGTAGTCCCACACCTTGGTGTAATAGTAAGAATAGGTCATGAGTTCAAACCCAAACAAAGGCATGCATTTTTATACATATTTAAAAACTAAGTTATGTTTTATAACTAGAAAAAATTCGCTCCTTGGTGCTTAAGAGTGAAAAGTCTCCTAAGCACCCATCCACCACACATCCACCATCTTTTAACTATTGATTAACTCTAGTTAATTAAAATCTAAACAAATATTTATTTTAGTATATCTTCAAATCACTCCATTTTTTTTTCTCCACAAATCTTTCATTTCTTTGTCTTTCCATAAAAAAAAATCTACAATGAAAATTTTGAAATATTCTTGTCTATAAAACCAAAATAAAAAAAAAAAAAAAAAAACCTTGTATAATAAAATACAAACTACTCTAACATTTATGAAAAAAATAACTCTTCAATTTTATCATAATTATTAAAAAAAAAACGTAAATGCAATTACAAATTGTAACTTTATTACAATCCAAAATACCAATGGTAATTGCCAATAAAAAATAAAATTAAGAAATTCGCGTTGTAATTGAATGAAGGAGAACCCCTTGAAAAATCAGCAACTTAAAATTAAAAATTTATTTGCAATTTTTTAAAATTTTAATTGAAAATAATATTTTATTTTATTTTTATGGAAACATAAAGAAAGAAAATATTTGTGAAGAAAAAATGGAATGATTTGGAAAGAGAATAAAATAAATATTTGGTCAGATTTAATTTAAGTAGAGTTAATCAATATTTATAAGATAGTGGATGTCTGGTGGATGGGTGCGCTCTTAAGCACTTAAGAACAATTTTTTCTCTTTTATAACACATGGAAAGATTATGCAAGTCTATTTAAATTATAAAAGAATACTAACAACATATACAAGTTATGGTCGAAATATTAAAGAGTACTGCCCATATTTGTCATTGAGAGTTCAATAAATTTGTATTATATTTGTGTGCCCATGTACTTTTTGCTAATACTTGTCTTTTTTTTCTTTTTCTTTTTCTTTTTTTTTTAAATTTATTTCAAGTTAAACTTTTATTAAACCAAACAATATTTATAGATGCCAAGAACATCAGAGAACACGTTCATATGTACAAACAGTGGGGCTTTGTGCCACCATACAGACGAAAACACTGGAAGGAATGACAAGTCTCTGAAAGGCCAAGTTGAGATCTCCACAATTGGTTGTCCCTACACTCTAAACTTCTTTACTTGAGCAGCAACATGTGAAGCAAGAGTGTTTGCAGAACCATTTCCTTCTCTATAACACCAACTAAAGTGGACTTCTTCAAAGTTATGCAACAATAACTTGAGAGTGAGTAGTGATTCTGGATAATAACCAATTACACTTAAAAGTTTCAGCTGTCAAAACCTTGAACAACAATTGAGAATTAGTCTCCACTTCGATCTTCCGATATCCTATTTTTGTTAAAATTTGAAGTCCATAAAAAAGAGCAAGGAATTCTGCTTCATTGTTTGTTGCATAAAAAAATAGGAATAGCTGCTCCCATTAAAAATTTACCTTCCGAATCCCTTAGAATACATCCAACCACCCCCGCATATCCTAGATTTCCAAGAGACGCACCATCAGTGTTGAGTTTCACAAATCCGTCCTTCGGTGGAAACCATTTAACATAAACCAGAAATTTTTCTCTGGGAATTTGTTGGGACATGACTTCCTGAACCAGCTGCATATTTTTTGAAGCTCTGTTGATGTATCAAACTGGATAAGGGTGTTTACCTTTAAACCTTGTGTCATTTCTTGCAAGCCATATATTCCACAGAACCCCAACAAAGTAGCAAAACTGCACATCACCATCATGCATTATCCTGATATCCCTTGTTAAACTCGCTAATTGTTCCTTAAAGCTGACACCACTTGTATTTTGCTAATCAATAACTCCACTTAAATTTGTTCCACACCAAATGGCTCTAGAGAAAGAACATTCAAAAAATACATAGATTTCTATTTATGGGAAGCTCTCACACAGGGTGCATTCAGGTTGGACTTGAAAATGATGAGATGCCAATAAATCCGCAATTGGGACGACACCTTGCAAGCATTGCCATACAAATTTTTTTATTTAAACGACACTTTCATCTTCCAAACATGTTTGTAGATATAGTTATCCTGAACCGCTGTATTTGTGTTAGTAATCAACTAAATGCAGCCATTGTATGCAAACTTCACCGAATATTCTCTAGATTCCACCCATTTCCAAACCAAAGTATCCTCCTCATTTGGTGTAATAGGAATTGAAACAATTCTTTCAACAAATTCTAA
Source organism: Coptis chinensis (assembly GCF_015680905.1). Lineage (NCBI taxonomy): Eukaryota > Viridiplantae > Streptophyta > Magnoliopsida > Ranunculales > Ranunculaceae > Coptis > Coptis chinensis. The sequence continues at coordinate 86,753,458 of NC_141460.1, forward strand.
AGGCCAAAATTCATTTAGCCTATTCCAATCCCAGCTATTGGTATCCATGTCAATGAAATCAGAAACAAGGTCAAAAGGACAGTCAGGTGGTTTCCCATTAAGTACCTGTAAATCCTCAGAATGTGGAATCCATTTGTCTTCCCATGCACTAATAGAAGTACATTTCCCCAGCTTCCAAACCGATCCAGTGTTAATAATCCTTCGTGTTTCGCAAATCCTTTTCCACATTACTGATGAACTAGCTTTAACTTTCCGCCTTCCAAGAAACTGGTAGTGTGAAAGTACCTATGTTTCATTTGTTGAGCCCATAATGATGTTAGATTAAGTAAATCCCATGCCTTCCACTACAACAAAAGGGGTCTGTTGCAACGCACTCTTTCGCCACGCCTAAAATTTGTTGCAACAAGTCATCTTTTACAACACCGTGTGGCGTTGCTAAAGGTCATCCGTCTTAATAGAATTTTGATTTTGGGAAATACCTAGAGCGGCGCTTTGGCGTTGCAAAACTGTTCACTTAAATTCTGAAAAATAAGAAAAATAATTAAATTGAAAATGTTTATTGTTGGCAACGAGTGTGGTGCTGCTATAGATTAAATATCTATTGCAACCCCCTTGCCGTCACTGGTAATTCTGGGATAGACTGTGTATGCCCTTGTTGCGACGTTTTCGGTGTTGCAAATGGGCTTTGGTTTGGGCGAAAATAATCCTTTTTGCTGCAAATATTTTTCGCGCTCCAGCGCTCCAGTTTTCGTGTTCCCGCTGGAAGTCATAACAAAATTAGGAATAAAAAAAAAAAAAAACATGTTAAAACCCTAGATTGCCGTCTCTCTCCAACTAAATCTAAACTTCTTTCCTCTATCGATCTCTAAAACTCATCCTCTCCACATCTTCAAAGCTTATCTCTCCTCCACCCTCAACCTCAAGGTGAGAAGAATTGAAAAGTCATTGAAACTACAACAAAATCAAAAGATTTGTTTTTTTTGTTCCCTGCCCTAGTTGAAATCGTTTTTTTTTCTTGTCTTGATTGATTGTTTTAACTTTAAAGTGGGGTTTTTGGTGTTCTTTGCAGTGATTTGTGGAGCCAGGTAGAACTGCTCGAATTGGGGTTTTCTACAGTCGGTAAGATATATTGCTTTGCTTTTGATTTTGGGTATTTTGATTTTGTTTTTGATTTGTGATATAAAGAACAAATCTTTATATTTCAATTTGAAGGAATTTTGGCGTGTATTCTATTTCAATATCAATCTTTCAATAGTTTGGCGTGTATTAATCTTTGCGGGGGTAGTAGTTTCGTTGGTTTTGTTGTTTTCGGTCAGATTTTTGGCAAGCATCTTGTGTTTGATTTGCATATTTAGCGTCTAGGTGTAATGTGTTATGGGTGTTAGTATAGTTAGATCATATTGGATTTATTGTATATTCATTTGGGATGTAAGTGTTGGGTTTGATAGCTACTATAATATTGTTTTGGGGTTGAAACTTTTTAACTGGTTACAACCCAAATTAATGCTAAATAGGATGATTTTAAACATCTTTGGATTGCAAGTTCTACCCTTGTTGCATATTTCTATTAGGATAACCTCTTTTGGGAAAACCTTCTACTTTTTCTGTTTTGAGAGTCGGTTTAGTCTGGTGGGATAATCTCATGTTAGATAAATGGCATACATGGACTGTAGATCATCGTTGATATCAAGTTAGAATTCCTGGACGACCAATTTAATAAGTCAAGAACATCGGTCTCGAGTCCTGCTTCAAGTCAAGTATGACCTTGTAAGCGATCACCATTGTCAGACCTTATCATGGAGTCCTGGAGTCATCTCAAGTCGTGTACTGTATGTAGATACTTCATGGACTTGTTTCACACAAACTGATCCTTCATATTTTTATCTAGCTTCGTCAAGTTCTTCCATGGTCCAACTCTAAGATTCACCATCCATCAGTGGAAGTTCCACCACATTTATTGATCTATATTTGGTTTAGTTTCTGGTGTTGGTTCAGAAGAATCTTGAAAAATCGTGCTTGAGAATTTGGTCTCGGGGCTTGAATAAGATTTTTAGATCTGCGAGTCTGCTTTCCAATACAATTGGATTCATCTTGTTTCGATATCTGCATAGTAAGCTACAACTGTTTTAGTACATAATGGTCAGTCTAGATTTTTCTGACGAAGTTCTGTGTTTGGTGGCGTTCTGTGCGTTTTTTGTTGGGAAAACGTGGGGTGGGGTGGGGGAGTATAACGAGAGTGTATAGATGACCTTACCTATACTAGTGCATCATAAATGGATGTTCAGGGGAATTATATAAATCACAAGGTCGTATGAATACTAAATTTTGTGAGATATAGTTTTGGACTATTGGTTCCGTCCCAAGGTGATGGATGGTCTTCTGGACTTACCCGAGCACCATCTTGTAAACTTTGATTTTCTGTGCTGGAATTCCCTAGTGTATAGATGACCTTACCTATACTAGTGCATCATAAATGGACGTTCAGGGGAATTATGTAAATCAAAAGGTCATATGAATACTAAATTTTGTGAGATATGGTTTTGGACAATTGGTTCCGTCCCAAGGTGATGGTCTTATGGACTTACCCGAGCACCATCTTGTAAACTTTGATTTTCTGTCTTTTGGAATTCCCTAGTGTTATCGCCTTCTACTCTGAACTTGCACTACCTCTATTATTAAAACAGACATGCAAGTTGCAGTTGCTCAAATAAAAGTGATTTTCAAGAGCTGTAAATTTAAGCTTCTTGAAATCACTGTTTTGGAGTGAAAGTTACACGCGTCTGAGCTCAATATAATGGGGGCTCTGCAACGTAGTAGAGCAAACAGCAAAGCACTTGAGAGTTTCAACTATCAACGAGTGTCGTATGCTGCCTAGAGAAGGTCATATAGAGACATAGAGCAAGGATGGTATTCCGTACTTGTAACATTATTTTTATGTAATTTAACCTTTACGTCTTTACTAGGGATATTCAACCAATAGATGTCAAACCACTTACATCACTGAGCAACCCGACCTCCTCTTGCAGGAGTTATAGATGTTCCTCCAGAATGCTAGCTTCTGCTCCTGTGTAAGACCCTTTAACTCAACACTGCCGAGCTTCCCAACGAGGACCCTCACACAGTTATACACTTCCTCACCAAATTCATAGCCTAAAACACCACAACTACTGTTAACAATACTTACTTCACTCTCTGCATTACAAACAGAGAGCTTGTCGTTCCGTTGCCATCAATAGAGTGGGATTCAATTGCGCGCATATGCTTGTAGAACCCAATGTCTCTCTTTCTCACTTTACAAATGCCATAAGCCTCTTCACATTCACTTTCCTCATAAGCTACTTGCTTTACAGAACAAAACATCTCCGACTCTCAATGCCTGTATTTTTGTGTCTTCGTCCTCAACAAAATTCAAAACAAACACTTCAAAACTTCCGAGCACATTTTCTTTGGGCTGCTTCCTTCTCCTGTTCTTTCCTCAGGCATATCCATACAACGCTCTTCCGCAATATCTTCCACTGCTCTGCATTCTAGCTGGAAATGCAAAACCGTCACATCATCGCATTTACTTTGTAAATATCACTAGAAACAGGACTACTTCTTATATATCACTACAAATGCTAACTCTGTATACCTTTATTTTCACTGCCTCCAAACGCTTCTCCACGGATGTTTCCACCACTCAAGCTCCCTTCACTGGGGTTCTAATTCTTTGCTCTGCCTGCTTTGGGGATTGCTTCTTTTTCCTTTTAGGATTACTGCAAGACTCCTTCTCTTTGCCGCGGCTGTCTTCGGACCATCAGATCCTTTTCGGGGCTGTTTCTCATTTCCAAACTTTCTACAACGCTTCCCAATTTCATCACGCCTAAGCTTTGCTACCAATTGCGTTCAGCTACCTGCCACTGCTGCTGGATTTCCAGTAACATTACATTCAGAGCTTCGTTTCTCTGTTTTCTTTTCATATAAACCGCTCGGCCTTTCCCTAATTCTCTTGGATCATCAAATCTTCACAGCTTCTTCATAAAGGCCTTGTCTAACATTCACCATTCGTTTTCTTCCACCCGTACAACCTCCTCCTCCAAAACTGCTACTTCACCAAGCAGCTCCACTGTCTACAATAAAATCACACTGAATAGATTCTCATCCACAGAGGACATCACACTTCTTCCAAAACTTATCATAATTGGATCATTTTCATGGATAGATTATATAAGCAAATTCAACAACTACCGTCCGCCTTCCTTTGCTAGTCGTTTAATATTCCTTTGAAGTGACACCTAGCACAAGCGTTTGTCAATTAAACGGTCGAGAACTTAAAGTACGTCAGCTAATATATAGTCATAATGCTCCTCCACGAAGTCATCCTTAATCCAGAAGTTTCCTTGACCCTAGCAGATAGATATGGGGCAAAAAGTCCAAAGTATCTGCGAGTGGAGAAAAGAGCTTTCCACTAGGTCCTTAGGCACCCTTTAAAAAAGGAATTCTTTCTCGCTAAGCGAAGGACGGAATGTGAGCAGAGCGGGATGGTTTGAGTTTTTTAATCCTTTTTACGTGAAATCGGGCTTTAGCCTAACATCCATACGTCTGACACAAACTCCAATAAAACCAATAGCAGCTAGCAGCCGAAAGAGGAACAACCACTACCTGCTCTACCCGACCGAACTACTTGATTCCAGCTTACTAAGTGAGTTAGTCAATAAGAGGTCTTTAAATCCTTTCACTCTGCGTCAATCAAGTAAGTTGACTCCCTAACTAAATTCGGCTTGCCTGATTCGATATCTGATCGGTATGTATAGGTTTTGAATTCCGGATGGTAGAGGTAGAGAAGGCGGAGTAAGGAAAGTTCGATTCCAGAGCTCTCAATCAATCAAATAATAGAAGCTGGAATCTTAGCCCTATCTATTCTATTCCACAGCGTCACAGCTGATCTGTTGGACGAATTTAGTGAAGTGTGGAGCTCACTCATTTACCCATGGCTCTCATTACAGAAGTAAAGGATTTAGCCCAAAAAGCTTTGGAAAGGTTCCTCTAGGTTCTGGTTTGGCAAAAGGGAGCCCCTCACGATTGGCCAACCTAACACAAGTAAGGTAACCTATCACCACAAAACGAATGAGTGCAACGACTGAAGGGGAAGACAAACAAGTCAGCGAACAATGAAGAACAAGAAGAAAAGAAAGAGTGATGCGCGGGTGTTATTGCACGAGACAGAATGAACCAAGCAATAAGGTCCACTCGCGCATACGTTCCGTTCTTTTTTAGTTGCCGTATTTCTTTTCGACTCGACCAGCCAAGCGAAGCAAGTTGAGAACAGGTTCGGGCATGGAATTAGGAAGGGCATTTCATGTTACCAACGGTTATCAAGACCTATAAATTTTATCGACAAGTGTGGGGCTTTTCTTTTTATAAGAGTTTTGGGCATTAAACCAACAGGACGAGAAATAACAAAACAGCAGGAATCTACGCTGACCAGATAGGATGGGGATCAGTATCATATGAGAAGGGGTGCGGTGCTCACATGATTAGTAATAGTACACGAGCTTACGAGCCCGCTCGCTAATGGCAGACAATGTTCTTTCGGCTGTTCCCATCCATAGAATAAAGAGACTTGATTGAATAAAGGTCATCCGTCTTAATAGAATTTTCATTTTGGGAAATACCTAGAGTGACGCCTTGAGCGTTGCAAAAGTGTTTGTTTAAATTTACGATAAATAATTAAATTGATAATGTTTATTTTTGGCAACGAGTGTGGTGCTGCTATAGATTAAATATCTATTGCAACCCCCTTGCTTGGTAATTCCGGGATAGACTATGTGTATGCGCTTGTTGTGACGATTTTGATGTTGCCAATGGGCTCTGGTTTGGGCGGATATATTCGTTTTTGGCTGCAAATATTAATCGCGCTACAGTTTTCATGTTCCCGCTCCAAAATCCAAATCATAATAAAATTAGAAATACCGTAAAAACAAAACCTATTAAAACCCTAGATTGTCGTCTCTCGATCTCTCCATCTAAACCGAAACTTCTTTCCTCCATCTCCAAAACTCATCCTTTTTCTCTCCACATCTTCAAAGCTTATCTCTCCACCCTCAACATCCACCGTTTTTGACTTTACTGAGGTGAAAAGAATTGAAGCGATAACAAAATCAAAAGCTTCGTTTTTTTGTTCCCTGCCCTAGTTGAAATCGTTTTTTTTTTTTTTTTTTTTTTCTTGTCTTGATTGATTGTTTTAGCTTTAAAGTGGAATTTTTGGTGTTCTTTGCAGTGATTTGTGGAGCTAGGTAGAACTGCTCGAATTGGGGTTCTCTACAGTGGGTAAGATATATTTCTTTGCTTTTGATTTTGGGTATTTTGTTTTTGTTTTTGATTTGTGATATAAAGAACAAATCTTTATATTTCAATTTGAATGAATTTTAGCGTGTATTCTATTCCAATATCAATCTTACGTAAAAGTTCTGCAACGACCTTTAGTCGTCCATTTTTACTCTTGGTTCAGTTATAGCATTCATAAAGATACAACAACAATATTGTGACCTTCCTCAAATACAATGTCACCTTGCAGTTAAATATAGTTACTCGTATATGGCTTTTTGCTCCCTGTATCTGAGTGACTCAGTCCATAAAATTTACAACCTACATATCCGCGGGAACCCAAAATGCTTCTGTTTTCCTCCATGGAGAAGGCTTTCATCATCTTTGACATGCATGTCAAATGCTCTGTTTTTCCTCCATGGAGAAGGCTTCATCATCCCAAACTAGATAGAGGGATTTAGTTTCCAGATATGTTGGGGCTCTATTAGATGTCAATGGCAGGGGGTCGATTGAAGGACGACCATTATTTGGACCAGAAGTGCAGGATTTAGAGTTAACATAGTTAACAAATGTGACATCTGTATTTTCTGATTGAGAGCATGGTGAAGTGGGGGCCGAAGTTGCAGATACAATTATGGCGGTGAAAAAATTAGCTGGTGGGGAGTGTGGATTCAGTCCAACACCGAAAGATCGATCCCCTTTCTTTTCGTTATGGAATAAGGATTCATACTGTGTCAAGTCTCGGATAGAAATCCCAACTTATTCGGTCCGTCCTATGGTCTTCTCCCTCTATACCATCTATACCCCCTCGGCTCGTCCCTGTACCAAACCCTCGCCTTTCGAAAAGCCAAGATCGGAAAGCCGAATTTTCTATCGCCACCAAACGCATAGTATAGGGGAGGGAGATTTCGATTGGGTTGGTGTTTAGTGTCGATGAGATTTGAACATCGATCCGTCTAACTCAAAACCCGTTGGGTAATTCTTCCCGACCCCTTTCCGACTCACCCTCGGGTTCACCTAGATCCATAGACCGGCTTGCTATTAAGGTAAAGCTATTCAGTCAAGCGCTATTTTAACATAAGTGAAATATATGCATAACTTCAAAGAGATAGACTAACACTTGTCAAGTTAGACTTCGGTCGAAGCTATAACATCTGGGATTACCAATTAGTCAATCAAGAGGACTTGTCTGATGAAACATCTTGTGGTATCCCTTTCAAGACATCCATAAGACAATCATGGATGGGACGCAGCGGGCCTTGATTCACAAAATTTTCTATTCCACCTCCCTCAATACTACAACCCAGATGGCCTTAACTGTTTAGAATCGGGCAGCCTAGCCCCTATCTCTCCTTCTTAAGAGCCCTTAACGCATTCCATAACTGAATGAGCTTCCCCGGAGTCAAAGTTCGTGGACTACAATGCTCAGTTTTGAGCCTTGACCGACACAGCAGGTCGATCAAGACCTGCATAACTTCAAAGAGATAGACTAACACCTATCGGTAGCCGACTTCAGGTCGAAATTATAACATACAAGATTACCAATTAGTCAATCAAGAGGACTTGTCTGATGAAACATCTTGTGGTATCTTTTTCAAGACATCCATAAGACAATCATCGACGGGACGCAGCAGGCCTTGATTCACAGAATTTTCTATTCCACCTCCCTCAATACTATAACCCAGATGGCGTCTTAACCTGTTTAGAATCAGGCAGCCTTGCCCCTCTCTCTCCTTAAGAGCCCTTAACGCATTCTATAACTGAATGAGCTTCCTCGGAGTCAAAGTTCGTGGACTACAACACTCAGTTTTGAGCCTTGACGGCCACAACAGTCACGTTTCAAACAAATCGGTGAAAATTAATGTTGGTGCCATTGAAGAGTTGTTGTTAGTAGTTTGAGTTTCCCGTGAGAGTCGAATAACGTGAATAGCCATTCCACCAACGCTTTAAAACTGCTCATAATAAAGTCTTTGGCATTTGAAATGGGTTGATTTCTGATGCCTATCAAGTACATCCTCATTTTCAAACTCTTGATCACAGTAGTAACAATAAGCATTCTCTTCTTCCATTGTTACTTTTCCCTACTTCCCACAACAGATATTTCTCACACCCTTTCTCCTCTTCCAATAATATCAATCTTTCTATGGGAATAGCGTTGCCTTTTAATATTCTTGTTATGCAATATATGAACCATGCCATACTATTGTAAAAATATTGGTATTATCAGTTAAAGAACAAATTGCATGACTATACATGTAAAGTTATGATATCAAGAAAGAAGAGTGGTGGCTCATTCCATACTTGAGTCAGCTTTTATATATGGTTCTCTTTTGCTAGAGCATATTGAAATAGAAGGGAGACCTTAGTTTCCCAACCATGACCCTATTGCTAAGAAGATATTAAAAAATGACCGACTTTTTAAAATATTGAGTCAATTTTTGGATATGGATATCGCCTTGAATAGAAAAGTCTTTTTTGAAAGTAGAAAAGTATGGTATGAATCTTTCCTTCACTTTTCTTTAGGTCAATTAAGGTTTTACGATTTCAAGCGATTGTAAGTGGTGCCTTGTTTATAGCGTGTGCGTGTGAATTTGGGTTTTGAGTTTACAAGTGAGAACCTTATATGTCTTATTTTATTTTGGCTAATTTTGTTGATTCCTCGATCTTTGCAACTTAATGTAATAGAGTGTGTTTGAAAACTTGGTTCAGGTCCTCAACTTAAACACTTGCAACAAGGAAAATAGGTTGAAGCTGTAAACTTATTTCAGGTAGCCTTTTCATGTTTTCTAGCTTGTATATTTTTTAGATTAAAATTGAACTTTTGTTTGTTGTAATGCAATTTTAGTAGTTATGAACAATTGGTAGCTATATTTTAGAATTGAACTTTTGAACAATTGATAGCTATATTTAAGAAAGGTCTCGAGTGTTTTTTTAGTTGTTGTAGATTATCTAGAGGCAAGGTCTGATATATTTCATTAGTAGTTTCTCTACGGGAGATCTTAACTGAACAAGACCCAATCTAGGCATTCCCTGTCTTTGGAATAACTCACCAGATAAGTTCTAGTAAAGCTTTTCGAACATTCGAGGCTGGTGGAGGCTTGTGGTAGCCTTTCTTTAGTGATATTACAATACTAACACAATGTTAGAATTCTCAATTTGCAACGGCCACTAACCGTCCTAAATGGTTTAAAATGATGGCTATCGACCATCGCAATAGCCCTCCTTAAATTCGCTATCGTTTTCATTAATGACGGCTACTAACCGTTGCTTTATTTAAATAAATCGACACAGTTCACGGCTGTAGTTAATTTCAAATAATACAAACTGCTTGAAGCCATGGTTAATTGAAAATATTCAACGGTTTTTGGCGGTTGCTTAGTTTATTTTGTTGTCTTCAAAAATTATGAAATTACATCCCGCCCATGGCCATCCTTTTGGAATTTGTTTTTTGTTCTTTTTCCCACCTGCAAGAATTTCCATTAAAACCTATTGTAACAAGCACACAAATCACACTTTCACAACTTCATTTTCATTTTGCACCAAATTTCCATTAAAATACCAAAATATCAAGATAACTTGACGCGTTTACAAAAGCTTGACATCCAAAAGTAGAGATAAATGCAACTTTAACTGTTTTACTCTCTAAACACTTAAACAAAATACTACATATGTACTTGCTTACATATAAGACTAAATTTGATGTCTCAAAACTCATAAGAAAAGAAATGTACAATCTTTAATTTTAAAGGTAGGAGAGTCGAGGAGCTTCATCAAGTAAAAAATACACATCTACTTGACCAGGGGATGACTTTACCAAATTCAGCATCTCCAACATTCCATCTCCATCCTAAAGTGGTTTATCGCAATTAAGTATCTCATCAATGCGTCTACATAGATGGTGCCATACCAAACCACCCTTTTTGTTACGAACTTTTCACTTGAAAACTTGCATATGGAAGAAGGCCCATGTTTGATTGAACTGGTGAATAAAGAATAAGAGATACTAATCTTAGGAACAAATAACCATCAGAATAGTATATGCAGAAGAAAAAGTAAGTATAAAACAAATTGTAGACCATAAAATAAAGACAAGAATAACCATCAAGTATATATAAAGAAACGCATTGAGAAATAAAGTGTAATGGCAAGATGATCGATATCAACACATGGTACACTAGTTGGAAAAAAAATTAAGCAAGTCTAAGATAATTATGGTATTATGCAAAATCAGATTATATGAAAATTTGACTAAAGAAAACAAAATACAAATGCATCTGCAGAGTTGTGGCTATTAGTTAGAAATGATGAAAGAGTTCATCCGTGTATAAGAGTAGAAGTCACTTCAATTACCAACTCATAATATAAGAGTTTGAGTTACAGGAACCATTCCAATATATGGGAACTATTTACCAAGTAACATATATAAAACAGGAAGCAGAACCTGAGCCCAAGGCGGCTTTATAGCCGAGAGGTCTAAGATAAAGTCTGTCAACTATCTAAGCTAAAAGATCAACTCCGGCCCCCCACCCCCACCCTTCCCCAGAAATTAATAAATGCACATATAAGGACTCATATGCTAAGGGAATTTAATCTTGATACTATTGATCTAAGGTGAACAGTATTAATGTCATACAGATAAGTTATGCAACTACACGGGGTGATGACAACTTCTCTGTGTTCATTCACTAGTTGAAGTTCTTGTGCCACTTTCTATTTTGAAGTGATTATGCTGGTAAACAAGTGGAATAGACAAGGTAATTACCTCAGACCTATGGATTACTTGGGGATCAAGTATCACTACTCGCTTAACCCCGATATGAGCAAGTGCTTGACAAAGATATCATGCCCTTTGAACCTGAGATATATATTTCATATATTCAATATCGAGGAACGTGTCAAATATACGAGTAAAAGCCTTCGCAGATTAAATTGCACAGAACCAATAAAGAAAGCGACAAAAATCCAATACATGCACACAACACGAAACACATGTTAGATACAAAAAGATGGAAAGTATATTGAACACTAGTGAATTAGAGCATACCTTTACACATCTTTAGATTCAGCTAAAGGTATATCCTCGTCACCTCAGTTGCTTCGATCTATACTGTTATTCTAAATCATCTTGCTAGCATTTTTTAGTATTTGTAATTCTGTTATTATGTATCATATTAACTTGATGGATTTTTTTTTTTTTTTTTTTTGAGCTGATGGGAACATCAGCTACAAGCATTTGCTGCTTGTAGGATCATCTGTCCTCTCAGTTTTGTTCTTATAAGAACCTAAGGAGTGAAATTTGAACATAACGTCACTAAATCCCCATTTGCACTTGCACTTGCATCTCCACCATAACAGGCTCTTATTAGGCACTTGGTTTAGTTATATACAATGAGATTTCCTCTACTGTAGTGTATTTAATTTAACTATTTCTATTTTGATTGAAAAAATTGTAAATCTAATAAACTGCCATAACTATTGGAAAAACTGGTTTCCGTGAACCGCCATAGTTATATACAATGAGCTTATGGGTGAATTATGTGCTTGCTTTGGTTTCCGTAGCGTGTGTGCATGTTTGCTAAGATGACTTATGTATTAGAACCGAAGTTACGGTGATGATTCTGGCCCTTTTTCTCTGATTTTGGTTGCTTTTGTAGAAGTCCTGGTTGAATGCAATCTTGAATACAAGACCACTTTGTGAAGTTAAATTACACATTGTTTACGGTAATTGTTCAGATATTCTTATATGCATGCCTAAATTAATTTCTATCAATAGTGGTGTAGGAAGTTGGATTGTTAATGGACTGTCCTTAATTGGTTAGTTTAAATGTTTGGGTTTTCTTATTTTGTGATGTACAATTATTATCTCGTAGTAGGGAACACGGAAATGGATAAGAGTTGGATGCAATTGCCAAATAGGTTTTGCCCAGTGTATCAAAAAGGAATTAGGGATTAGCTTGAGAAGTAGTCATGAAGAGCTACTATATAAATAAGATATATACATTTCTTATCTTTTATGATTAAATTTGGATGCAGCAAGTCAAATATAAGTTATATTGTGGATGCAGCAAGTCAAATTGTCCTTATACAGTAGTTTCAATTATTCATATCAGCTTAAGTATGATAATAGATCGAGTGACTGCGATATTTTTTCCTCATTTTAATCTAGTAGTGTTGTTTTGTTCTACCATGTGACGTGTACAAGTATTTTTTTTCCTTTGGTAAGATATGTTTCCTTTGCCATATTTATTAAAGGTGCAACATACTTGATTCATGTTTTCTTCTTTGATTACTAGAAATGGATAAGAGTTGGATGCAATCGCCGAATAGGTTTAGGCCTGACTATAAAAAAGGAATTATAGATTTTGTTGAGATTGCTCGTGGTCATACAGACAGAATGGGAAGGACTAGATGTCCATGCAAACAATGCAAAAATAGGAATTACAAGCACATCGACGAGGTAAAAGACGATCTAGACCTTTACGGCATGGACAAGAATTACACCCGTTGGGTTTTTCATGGAGAAGACTATGAGGAACAAAGTGACGATGATGACGATGATGTTGGTGAAGGGGTACAGTTTGATGGACTGGATGACATGTTTGAAGATTTGCAGGCTCCAATACACATTGATAATCTGGTGCCTAATGTGGAACATAGGGAATCAGGAGGTAATATAGATCCATTTGATGAACTTTTGAGTGAAGCACGTCAACCTTTGTATCCAGGTTGTAAATCTTCAAAGTTAGATTGTGTCGTGAAGTTGCTTCATTTGAAGATAATTAATCGCTGGAGTAACAAATCATTCACTATGATTCTCCAGTTGATTAAAGCAATATTGCCTGAAGGTGAGACACTCCCAAAGTCCCATTACGAGGCGAAGGCATTAATGCGTAACTTGGGACTTGGTTATATCTCAATCCATGCATGCAAGTATGATTGTGTGTTGTTTTGGAAAGAAAATGAAAATCTTCAAAATTGTCCAGAATGTAATGAGCCGAGGTATCAAGTCTTCGAAGGCAAGACTAAAAAAATACCACAGAAGGTGTTGCGTTACTTTCCACTTAAACCAAGGCTCAAGAGGCTATTCATGTCGAGGGTTAATGCTGCAGATATGAGATGGCATAAAGAAAAACTTGAGCATGAGGAGAACGTACTTAGACACCCAGCAGATTCTAAAGCTTGGGGTGATTTTGACAAGGAACATGAGTGGTTTGCCAATGATCCTCGCAATGTTCGCCTTGGTCTCGCAAGCGATGGATTTAACCCGTTTGGTAATATGAGCAGCCAATATAGTATGTGGCCGGTACTGGTTATGCCATATAATTTACCACCGTGGAAGTGTATGAAAGAACCATTCACCTTCATGTGCCCTCATCGATCCCGGGGCCTACATCACTGGGAATGATATCGATGTCTATTTACGACCTTTGATTGATGAACTAAAAGAGTTATGGAATGATGGGGTGGAGGCGTATGATGCAAAGAGCAAAGGAAACATTTTTGGTTGCATCTTTGCAGGTGTTATGGACTATAAATGATTTTCCAAAGACTAGGTAATTTATCCGGTTGGACACGAAGGGAAACCGGCTTGCCCTAATTGTAACAAGGATCTGATTTCCATGTATTTAAAGAATGGCGAAAGTTGTGTTATATGGCCAATCGTCGTTTTCTCGCAGACCAAGGCATCCTTGGAGAACTTCGTGGCAAACACTTATTTGATGGAAATAGGGAGAGCAGGTTGCCACCCTCTGAGTTGTCTAGGGATGAATTGTTTATCACAGTGAACTATGTAGAACCTCTTCAGAATTCGGAAAGCCGCCCCTAACAAGAAGAGAAAGCGTTATGAGATGGAGTTGAATTGGACAAAGAAAAGCATATTTTTTGAGTTACCGTATTGGGACACTCTTAAGCTACTGACACAACTTGGATGTTATGCATGTTGAGAAGAACATCTGTGACAATGTAGTGGGGACATTGTTAGATATAGATAGCAAAACAAAAGATTCAAGTAAAAAGCTCGATTAGATTTGGCAAAGATTGGGTATAAGAAAAGAGTTGCATCTAATCCCAAGAGGTGATAAGTTTGTAATGCCACCAGCATGCTACACATTGTCATCTTCAGAGAAAAAATCTTTTTGCGAGTGGTTGAAGTCGGTGAAGTTTCCCGATGGCTATGCATCTAACATTTCTAGATGTGCAAATGCTAAAGATGGTAAGATAACAGGAATGAAAAGTCATGACTGTCATGTGCTCTTGCAACAACTTCTCCCAATTGCAATACGTGGTTTTGTGCCCAATGATGTAGCCATTGCATTGGTTGAGTTGGGAATGTTCTTTAAAGAGTTATGTTGCAAGACTTTAAAATTGGAAGTATTAGAGAAAATGGAAAAGGACATTGCGGTGATACTTTGTAAGCTCGAACAAATATTTCCTCCCCGCATTCTTTGATGTAATGGTCCATTTGGCTATCCACTTGCCACGTGAGGCGATACTTGGAGGACCCGGTCGCAATTATAGGTGGATGTATCCTATTGAAAGGTGAGGTTTACTGTTAGTAATTTATTTAATTTGAAATTAGCATGTTCAAGTTTTTATTTACTATATATATATTACATGTGTGTGTTATATGCAAGCAGGTATCTACACACGCTAAAACAATATGTTGAAATAAAGCTGCCGGAAGGTTCAATTCTTTGGCGTATGTAGACACCGAATGTCTCACGTTTTGCTCCATGTATCTTCAAGGAGTTGAAACTTCGGTTCAATCGTGAAGAACTAAACTATGATGGTGGTAATGAGAATCAACAGGTTGGATTTCGTGTTTTAAGCACAAAATGTTCGGCCTTTAGGAGCCTATACAAGTTCCATTCTTGATCCAAAAGACTATGCCAAGGCTCATTACTATGTGTTGAATAATTGAAGAAATTTCAACATATTTAGAGTAAGTTTTATTGCATTTAGTTTTACCGAAGTTTTTTATCATCATCAACTACTCGAAGTTATTAAGTTTATATATATTTGATATGCATGCAATCAACACACATGACGAGAGCTTGAAATGCAAAGCTCACACAACTTACATGAGAAACAAGAAATGTTGTTTCCTAGTTGGTTTCAAAACGTGTAAGAGCTCGTATTGCTACTTTTTATACAATGGTTATGAACTTGGATAATATGCTAATTATGTTTTCCTAACTTGGTGTACTAATTTTATGAATAGATGCAAGTATTAGCGCAGTTGAGAACTCCTCCGGCGTTTTACGGATGAATTATATTCATTGGCATGTGGGCCCCGATAAGCGTGTGAAACGGTATAGTGGATGCATTGTTAATGGGATTAGGTTTCACACCAAGGATCGAGAAAAAATCTCCGAACCAAAAAATAGTGGTGTTGAAGTAAAGGGGAACACCAAGGAGAAGAGATTGACTTTTATGGTGTGTTAACCGATGTTTTGAGGTTAGTTATCTATTTGGGAATCGAAGTTTATCTTTTCAAATGTGATTGGTATGATGTTGGTAATAGAAGGACGGGATTCAAACGGATGGTCACTTTACTAGTATTAATGGCTCCAAGATGTGGTATAAAGAAGACCAGTTTGTCTTAGCCACGCAAGCATGTCAAGTCTTTTACGTCGATGATACCAAATTAGGTGTCGGTTGGAAAGTTGTGCAAAAGACAAAGCCTCGAAACGTGTTTGATGTTCCAGAGAAAGAAGAAGCAGGTAGTGATGTAGCATATCAACAGGAAGAGCAAGTTGGGGTGAATATCGACAATGTCCAACTTGATCAAACTCATGAAGCAAGCAAAGCGGGGTTCAAAATGCACCATTCACACCCATACGCCTAGATAGGGGAGGATTTGGACCCAAACGAAGTTGATGCTAATGTGGTCGTGGCTGCTATGGAAAGTCATCAAACCGATAACAATTTCATTATTGACGAGGAAGATGATGAAATAGATGACACATTAATAGAGTATTGTTCGAAGAAGAGGAGCATGTCAGTATCCAAAGATTGATGATGATCTGAGACATTGACTAAATGTTAATGAAAAACTTCATTATCCATTTTGTATGTTGGTAATATATATATATATATATATATATATATATATATATATATATCATGCATTCACATTAAGCGTTAAAGCATATTCTAGCTAGGACAGGTTGTTTGGATTGCATTACATTAAGTGATAGTTTTGTTGTTGGATCTATTTCGTGCTAAGTCAGGTACATGCTTATATATTAAGAATTGAAACTCTCCATTTTAATGCTATATTAATTTTTTTTATATATGACTTTTAATGTGCTTTATTATTGTATTTAGATTATGTGCCATTTGATATCAATTGTTTTTTTATCAAATTTAAGTTTTCGTGTATAGCTATGACTTGAGGTGTAACTCGACGAGTGAGAGCACAACCAATGTCGCGGTTAGCGAAGTGAACACATCAAGTATTGGTAATAAGATTATATTTTGGTTTGTTTAATGCATTGGATAGTTCAATAATAAAAGACTAGGCATCTTTTTTCTTCTTTTTATGAATGTTTTTGTTAATGCTCCAACTAAGAAAAAAAGGCAAGGCTATGAATAAGAAACTCATTGATTACAAAGCTGCTACTGGTCAAAAACCTAGGATAGAGATCCACAAAGATCATGCAAGACCTGTGGGAAGGTGGAGTACTCAATTCGTGAGGGAGATTGGAGTAGTAGCGCGACAACATGGACCTCTTACAGCATGATTGGGATAAAGTGGAAGAGGATGTGAGAGGACCATTACATTGATCGCATTAAGGTAATAAAGTTTTTATTCTAGTTGCATGGCATATCAGAATGATTCCTTGTAACTTTGTAATGCATTTCTTGTAGGACAAGTTTGATGTGGATATGCAACTTCCACATGTGAAGTACGTCGTGGACAAGATATTAGGGGAGCGCTTAAGAGGATATAGGTGTCTTCTTCACTTGCACTATAAACGCGTTTTGGAAATGATGATGCGCTGGGCAACAACGAAATCCTTATAGTGGCGTGGTATGCAAGATAAATGGGATGCTTCTCGTGTGATTGGTTTGAAGGGGAAGATTTCAAGGTATGATAGTTTACTTATTAGTCTCCTTTAAATGGTTATTGTTGGCTGGTTATTGTTGTGATTGGTTTCATGTGTTTTGAGGAAATTAAGGAAATCTAGAAGAGGATATAATTATATTTTTGAGGTTGAAGTGGTAGTCTAGCTATGTTCCAAGGAAAGGATTGTTCTAATTTTTTTTTTTTTAAGGCTGAGACCCTTTGTTTTCCTCTTGACTTGAGATTAGGCAATAATGCAGCTCTTTACATTTATCCCATCTTAGTTCAAAGTTGAGTCCAATGAGCCACTGATTATATGATTATATTATTCAAATACAACTTGTAATACAATATTCATTTTACTTCAGAAAATTAGCGAGCAGAATTCAAGTAATCGGCAAAAGCTCTCAACAAACCATTGTCTTTGGTTCAAAGTCATTTCTACATTTCTTCGAGGAATCGGTATATTTTTATTTACATAATTTATGTTGCTTTGGAGTTGTGTACTATTATTTAAAATAAATTATGCATTTTCAAATATTTTTTCAGCGACTCTCAAAACCCAACAAACCGTGGGAAAGATTGAATTCTACCGTCGAACCCACTTTAGTAGTAAGGGATGGACTAGTCCCAGTAGCTCGGAAAATTATGTAAGTTAAATGACTCTTACTTGCTTTTACCATTGCATTTTAATTTCATATATTTATCCCTAGTTTAAACTTACAGAACGGATCGACAACTTAAAGTTGAGTCCGGGCGTAAGAGAAAGGTGGTGAGCCAAAGACCGAGGATGAAATTTTTAGTACAAGATATTGGGTGTAAGATCTGGATATTGTAAAGGCCTTGGGCATGGTGTCATGCCACCATCAGCTAGAAGGATGAGATCCATTCACTTAGAGGAGGAAGTGCAAAGGAGCAAAGATCTTTGAAGAGGAAGTACAAAGGACGAGGGTCGAGGAAGCTGAAAAAACGAATGACGAGCTCACTGCTGAAATGGTATCCCAAAGAACTAAATTGGAAGAGGTTTTGGCCGTTCAAGCTAGGATGGAGGCTTGGATGCTACAGTTCAGTGGAGGTTCTCAATGGTACGTAGTTTGAAAACTTTAAGCAAGTAAGAAATATTGGTATCTTATCTTCTGTTAATGATGTATTGGGTTTTTTTTTTTTCTTTTTTCACACAATTAGGGATATATGATTGACAATTAGGTGTACACATCGAGGCATTGATAATTCCTTGAAAGCTTGGTTTGTCTGAACCTTTAAGACGTCAGATAACCAGCACTAATTCCTACACTTGATCGGTCTCATATGTTACCTTAAAAGAGCTGGTTCAACATGCATGGCTTAAACGCTATTCTAGAGCCCAAACCGCTTCCCTCGAAAGCATTTTTGTTGATGGTTGAGCTTCAACCTTCCCCGATCCTAGCCTATCCATCTAAGCCCTTGTTCCTTTTCGCGGTAGTGTTTGTTTTTGAGCTTAGGTTCTTTTCCCGAGCCCCTATTTAAAACAGTAGCAAAGGATAGATGGAATAGCCGAAGGATAAAGGTTAGGACAAAGGATAAAGGTTAGGCTTATTTTTTCTTTTTAGTGTCATCATTCGCTTCAAAAAAAGTCTTTGCCTCGCATCAAACCACGCCCCTCTGCTTCCTTTGCAGCCTCTTGACCGGCCATAATCCCACTCTCCACGACCACAAAGCAGTAATAATTTACTTAGAATAAGGATAAAAACATTACAAGTTCAAGGGGATAAGAGCAGAATCTATGACCCATACATTTATTGGCCTAAACCATACTAGAAAAAGAAAAAGCAATCTTGTTATAAGTCCTAAAAACTTCTCTTTCACAGTCTATAGTAATTATTACTGCATGACCAGAACATAGATTTGATACAGAGATTGTTTTCTTGGGTTTGAGTTGCTAAGAGAAAAAAAAAATGTCAAGTGGACTTGTTCGTGGTGGTGGTGGTAATAGCAGTTGTAGTAGTATAGTATGGTTTAGAAGAGATCTTAGAATTGAAGATAACCCTGCACTTGCTGCTGGTGTAAGAGCAGGTGCTGTGGTTGCTGTTTTTATTTGGGCATCTGAAGAGGAAGGTTATTATTATCCAGGGAGAGTTTCTAGGTGGTGGTTGGTGATAATCATCCAATTAGGTAACTAGTGTTGTGGATCTGCTAGATTTTTCGATTTCAAAGGCACCCATTTTTTTTTTTTTTTAAGGTTACCCAAAAAGGGGTCTTTAAATTTAAAAAGAAAAGAGGGAGACTAGATGGACAACAGCAATGAGGCAAAGAACAAGGAAAAACAAAGACAGCGCTTCTCATTATCCAAACACACTACTTAAAAAGTCCCCAAATTGGGTTTATGGTACGGTTTGGCTCGGAAAAACTCCTCCCTTCAGTTAAAAGGGCTCTCTTGAGCAATTATTGCAACAAATGGAGTACACAATTAGAATTATATTACCAGAGAAGAACCTTTACATATTATCAAGAACAACTTCCCGCCAAAATCTGGGAAACATGATTACGAACTCAAGTAATAAATAGGAGATCGTTCTTCGCTTTCAATCTTACGCTTTAGCACCATCCAAGGTATTTTTTTTGAGTAGCATTGCAACGGTCATTGGGCCCACACCTCACAGGCTGGAGTCACCCATCCAAAGAACTTTGCAAGCTTGTTCAAAGTCCACATCACCCTACGAGCCTATAGCCCGACTTTCTACTTGGGTCATCAAACAGATTTGTACCAACATCAATAACTGCTGCACGGGTTTGATCCAGTCACCTTTAATCATATTTGCATCCTGCTTTGCAGCTATGATGATGTCCTTTCACGAATAATGCTTTTTAGAAATTAGTGCGTGAGTGAACTCCGATATAAATGGCATCCGCTTTGAGAAGAAGCAACGCCAATCGGTAGTCCAACTATATTACGCCGACCAACTACCACGCCCCTTTTGCTCTTTACACTTATGCCAATCGCGTGATAGAAGTTCAAGGCAACCCTTTGGTGTACACGGCTGAAATAATGGATCTCGCCTTTCATACCAAGTTTGCCAATGTTCGGAGGATGAAAACCATCTACATCCTTTTCAATGCTGATTTCATTTAAGGCGTTTTCTTCATTGATATGTCTTTGGAAGAGGAAGTTGAACCAAGATTCCATGGATGTCGGGATGAGCGTTTAACTCACGGACCTTTTGGATCAATTCAGCGGGTACTTTCGGGCAGGCAGATTGATATCATAAGATTTAATTCCAACAGCAAAGACATGCCTTTCTCTTCATATTCACATAGCTTTGAGAATCTTTCCTACTTCCCACAATAATAATGGCTAGCCAGGGACCTTTCCATGTTTAGTGGAGAGTTGTTGAACCAAAGCTATTTGAGCGTATAGTATGAGCTATTGCTTTACCATCTATGATCGTGGCT
Organism: Coptis chinensis; assembly: GCF_015680905.1. Lineage (NCBI taxonomy): Eukaryota > Viridiplantae > Streptophyta > Magnoliopsida > Ranunculales > Ranunculaceae > Coptis > Coptis chinensis. The sequence goes on from NC_141460.1 coordinate 86,774,261, forward strand.
TTCTTTCGCTCTTCTTCAAGACGCCATTATTAAATGAGATGGATAATGATGAAAGGCACCCATAGTTGATCAATAAGATGTAGACTTCGCTATTGATCACAAGCTAAAAAAGCTTTGCAAGATGTTTTGCGTTCTAGTCCACCAATAGTGCATCTAGGGCGTTTCGGTGGTCGATCATAACTATTAAGGTTTGCTATCTTTGCATTTTCAAAGATACACACTTTCAATTTTAAAATTTGTTTGAACAGATAGCTCCTTTTCATGTTATCGATCCAATTATTAAGGCTGAAATGGAGGAGAGTGCTTGCTTTCGAAGTGTGGGTGTTGGATAGAAAGGCTTCGCTTTATCCGTTCTTGACCCTCCTTCTAGCTCTGTTTCCATTTCATCGATCAACCGTCTCTGCTGGTTTAGGATCAACTGGATGTACTTCATTTGTCAAAATGAGAGTTTCGGGCACCTTGTGGGGAATCATTCGATGTCCGGAACCATGTTATCCACGGCCGGTCCTTTTCCTCGCTTTTTGTCGAATGAAGCCTTTTTTCTCTGTTTTTCCTTTTATTAATATTTGAATTCTTCATAGTAAAATGACCGATGAGGTGAGTGTACACGGGCGGGGAAGGCACCTACTACAACAACTCAGCGGGAACCCCAATCTATTATCTCCGTTCGCCTTTATTCCGTCTAATCCCTTTGCAAAAGCGGCTTTGCTCCAGGGAACCGGCCTCTATGGCATCGGCTTTTGCCGCCTCTTACGCCGGACATAGCGGTTTCTACATTTGAAAAGCACGACGCAGCAGCAGCAGCCTCCTCGTGGTGGTCATGTTTCTCAACTTTGCACTTTCTAATGGTTTCCCAAAGCATATGGGACGCTGCCTAGTTCTCATTGGAAAGGAATCGGTGAATATTCCTTCGTCTCCCGCCGACACGCGGTTTGACACACGGTCATACCCGATTGGCTCCAAATCTATAGTTGTAGAAAGAATATCAAGAGAACTATCACGCGGGAAAAGCAAGTGTATGATCGGATCAATCAAGAGATAGTGGTTCGCCAAACAACTTTTTTCCTTCCGAAAAGAAAGATAGGGTCAATTTCCAAAGCACTAATTCCTACACTTGATCGGTCTCATATGTTACCTTAAAAGAGTTGGTTCAACACATATGGCTTAAACGCTATTCTAGAGCCCATTCTTCCTTCGAAAGCATTTTTGTTGATGGTTGAGCTTCCCGATCCTAGTCTATCCATCTCAGCCCTTGTTCCTTTTGCGGTAGTGCGTGTTTTTTGTGCTTAGGTTCTTTCCCTGAGCCTCCCTATTAAATAGTAGCAAAGGATAGAAAGAATAGCCGAAGGATAAAGGTTAGGACAAAGGATATTCCGCTCCTGTTAAACAGTAGCAAGGGATAGAAAGGAATAGCCGAAGGCGGGACTTCTTGACTCCTAAATCATAGGCAAGGGGTTAAAAAATCTCATTATAGGTTGGTCGATACCTTTACATCCGACTATGCCATCCGTTGGAACCGTTTTTTTGTAGTTGAGCTTGTTTGCTTGATTTACTTGATGTTTAGCCTTACTTATTTTATTGTTTCATTGGTGATAACTTTATGACCACGAGGTTTTTAATGGTTTGGCATTTACATGTACAATTTAGATCAAAATCTATTAGTTTTTGCTATTTTTGTCTTCTTATTTGATCCGTACCTTCATGAATGTGATCGAAGTTATAACTTTGATAAGTTCTTTCTAAGCTTTTGGCTATGGGCACCAATTTTACGATATAGGAGGTGCATAGTTTCACATGCATTGTCAACTTGAGTGTGTATTAGGTTTATTAATGTTTCTAATAAATTTACTTCATTGATTTTTTTTTTTTTTTTTTAATTTGTTATGCCAGATTGGTCGATTGGTCGCCAGAAATAGTAGAATCAAGAAGAAGCTCCGAGTGGATGCTGCTCAAATTAGCATGTTATAGACATTATTTGTGGAATTTTAGTTTTGAATAATTCGTCTAATTTAGTTGAACGTTGTTAAGATTATGTGAGACGATGTTTTTTCGCAAAAAATAGTTATGTGAATTCTTTAAGATCTTTTGTATTGATCGAATGGTTTAGTAATGAAATTCATTTTATTATGATTTGTGGTGAATTGTTATAGGGTTACTGTGTTCTATAAAAATTGTTTTGGGCAGGATTATGTAAATGAAAATGTACAGGTATATATATGAATTGCACCATTTGTAATGCTAAATGCGTCCCAAATAAAGTGTGTGCTTTTCTGGAATTTATATCATTCGCAACAATTTTGGTGTAGCTAAAAGATTTGATTCTACCGTAACGTAGACACTTTTTGCCACACTTGGTGTGTCGCTAAATTTATGGACGTCTGTTGCCACGCCAAATGTATAGCTAAAAATTCAAACTTTCCGCAACGGAAATAGTGTAGCAAAAGGTTGCCTTTTGCGATGCCTAGTTGTGCAGCTAAAGGTATCACTTTTGCAACGCCATCCTAGTTGTTACAAGCTCTCTTTTTGCGGCGCCAAGCCGCAAATAGTTTGAAATAAATTTGCAATTAATTTAATTTTCATAAATGAAGTAGCAACGGAATTAGTGTATTAGCAGCGCCCATAGGCGTCGCAACAAACTAGGAACATTTGCCACGCCACTTTTGGCGTTGCATTTAAGTATTTGAGACGCACTTTTTAGCCACGCCTTTGCAACGCCATCTGGTGCGTTGCGACAGATCTTTTGCCACGCTCAAAGGCACCTTTAGCGATGGGGTATGGCGCTGCTAAAAACATGCTCTGTTGTAGTGTTCTTTGCCAGTAAAACATAATTTTGTAATTGAAGCTCCTTTATACCCAGTCCTCTATTTTTCTTCGAAGTACATGCTAATCGCCATGGAAAATAATGAAGCTTCCTGGTTGATGGTGTATGTCCCCATAGAAAAGATTTTCTGATAATATCCATCCTATCCACTATCTGTGCAGGCAAAATAGTACATGACATGGAATGAGTTGGTAATGAAGATAAAACTACATTTACCAAAGTGAGCCGGCATGCTTTAGATAAACAATTGGCTTTCCACCCTGCAAGCTTCCTTTGAAATCTTTCAAGTAAAGGACTGAACTTCTGAACTCTACCCTTCCCAGGTAGAGTAGGTACTCCCAAATAGATACGCTGGCATGACAGAAGTAGAAGGCATACTGAAACATCTCCTCAGGAAGTACACAAACCTCCGATGCAGTTTTGGGTGATGAATGATTTGAGACTTGGTTATGTTGATAGTCTGGCCTGACACTCTGCAATACTCCTTTAATAGCTTGTTCAATTGATACTGCTCATCAAATCCACACTTACCCAGCACTAAAAGATCATCCGCGTACATTAAATGAGACACTGGCTGACAATTTCTCCCCAATTTGCAACCATGAATGAGGCCATCTCTGTTAAGTTTCAAGAAATTCAATGATAAAAGCTCTGAACACAATATGAAAAGATAGGGAGAAGGGGGATTTCCCTGTCTTAAACCTCTCGAAGGCTTAAAGAAACCATATGCAGCACCATTTAGTAGCACAGAGTAAGAAACATTCTGGACACAGAACATTATCTTATTAATCTAGTCTACAGGGAACTCAAACTTGGTAAGTATCAATCTTAGAAAACTCCACTCAATTTTGTCATAAGCTTTCTGCATATCAATCTTTAGAGCAAATTTTTTTGCTTTCCTATTCCCATGTCCTCTGATCTTGTGATAGAACTCATTTGCAATAAAAACATTGTCATGAATACTTCTTTTGGGTAAGAAGGCAGTCTGAAAAGGACCAATAAGTCGCTGAATGATATGACTCAATCTGTTTACAATAATCTTCGAGATAATTTTGTAAACCACATTAGTCAAACTGATTAGTCTAAAATGCTCTGGGAGCGATGGATTATTCATGATTTTTGGAATTAAGGCAATGAAGGAATGATTGAGCTGTAGTGAAAAAGAGCCATGAAGGAAAAAAGACTTGACTGTCGCACATACATGATCACCCACCAAATGCCAAAAATGCTGAAAAAAGAAAGCCTGATAATAATCCGGTCCTGGAGACTTAAAGGGCTTCATATGTTTAAGAGCAGCCACAATTTCCTCATTATCAACTCCCCTTAGCAAATTTAATTTTTCCCCCTCATCAAGACATGGCGCTTCAACATTGAAAATATGTGACATAAGATCAGGTTTCGAAGTAGACATAGTGTCCTCAAACAATTCCATGAGCCTATCACCAATCTGTCTCCTTTTAGTTAGAATTCCACCATTTCGATCTCTGATTGAGTGTATATAATTTCTTTCCCTTCTACAGTTAGCCATAGTGTAGAAAAATTGAGTATTTTGCTCTCCAAATTGGAACCAATCTAAACAAGTTTTCTGCCCCCAATGATTTGCTTGTTGCACAAGGATATCATTATGTTCTACTATCAACTCATTTTCTGCAAGAAATAACTCCTCTGTATCAGTTGCATTCTCTATTAAACTTTGAAACTCACTCAATTTCTATTTGACAACCTCCAACTTCTGCTCAACCTCACCAAACACATGTTTATTCCACCATCTTAAATTTTTTTGGCAGTTGTGAAGCTTCTTAAATTACATAAAACAAAAGAAGGAGAACCATAAAACTCATGTTGAAAAGCATCTTGTATTTGCTCCTAGCATCCTCCATGTTGTGCCCACATGACTTCAAACCTAAAAGGCCGTCTAACATTCACCCTGTCTTGTATCAATTTTAAAATCAAGAATTTATGATCTGAACTGGTGGCAAGCTCATGCAAAACTCTACAATCTGTACTTTGTGAACGCCAAACTTCATTTGCCATCATTCTATCAATTCTTTCCCATATTCTGTTGCGACCATTCTGTCTATTAGTCCAGGTGTAAATGCTACCAGCAAACCCCAAATCCAACAACTCACAATCATCAATCATATCTAAGAAGGCTTGACTTTGGAATAATTGAATTGTTTGCCACCACACTTTTCTTCTTGACATGTTATTTCATTAAAATCACCCATGAGCAACCATGATTCATCATTTGTCGGTTTAAACTGAGCAAAGACAGGCCACTGCAATCTCCAAATGAAGGACTTTGAGTTACCATATACACACGACAAAAGGAAACATTCACTTACTCCATTAACTTTTACAGAAAGTTTACAGTGAATGAACCAGGACTCAGACATAATAACTTCGACAACTATACTTCATTCTCAAAAGATCCACAAGCCACCAGACAACCCTTGGCTCGGTACTACAAAAGACTCAAAATCCCCTATCCTTCTAATTAAACTAGCTCTTTTATTTACATAACACTTAGTCTCCATAACAAACATAAATATAGGCCTAACACCATTGATTTTCTTTTTCAGCTCCTCCATCATCGAAGGTCGGCTACTCCCTCGACTATTCCAAGATAAAAGACTCATGGCTTCATTGGGGTTTGCTTACGGCCAGAACCCTTAACCGACTGAAGTTTTTCCCCTTTGTCAACAAAAGTCTTCATCACAATGTTTGGATGAACAACAGCCACCTCTTGGTCATCATGGACTGGAGTTTTTCGTCGAACCTCTCGATAGTCAGCAAAGAAACTTTCTACCATCTCATTGAACTTTTCCTTTTCCTTTTTCAACAACTCTATTCCTGCTACCCCATGCGATATTTCCTGTCTTTTGAAAGAATAAACCCCTTCTTGGACAGTGTATTCCTGTAACTGAGACAAATCAATAAAGTGGAGGTTCTTAGGATCACTAGAAATCTGCGCGAATCCTGGAGGGCATTCAACTTCAGGCAAGGGATGAAAACTCTGGAAAGACATTTGAGTAGAAAAACCCATTTGTCCAGGGTTATGTGCTTCAACATTTAGAGGCAAATGATCTTGTGCAGTTAGCCATGCATGTTCATTACTTGGACCAATAGTACAATTCACCTGAGGTGATGAAATATCAACTATCATAGGTCCTTTTGTTGGCTCAACATTTGTAGTCACTAACTTTGAATTCACAGAAGAATCACCCACATTTGTAATCAGAGGAAGAAGTGGTTGGTTAAGATCAGTACCAAACAACAGAGAAAACCCAAACACATATCGTTCTCCAATGGGTTTTGGAATAACCCGAGTTTTGGAAGAGTAAAACTCAAACCGTTGTCCCCTCTGGTGAAATTCTAACTTCGTTCCCATGACATTCATCTATTACTTTGCAGGCTGCAAAATGATGCCCTATAAAATGACACTTAAAGAAAAAAACTGACAGATACTCAAACACAAAAGAAATCCAGTCAACACCATTAACTGATTCCGACAAAAGGAAGCTTGGAGGAATTGGCTCATAAACATCATGTAAAACTTTAACTCGCACACACAATTAGGTTGTGTTTCAGTCTTAGGATAAATCTCTAAATATTTGATATGAGACATGCCAAAATAGCCAAATTCCACCAGATTGCCTTCAATAATTTCCTTATCCAGATACACATCAAGATAGTGACTTAAATGCATCCACACATAAAACTTTGAGAATTTAACTCCTTAGTTTCATAAAATTCCGATCCGTCCATGGAATGATCTGAAAAATGTGATGAGCTACAATCCAAGGCTGCCCTAGCAGTAGAGCATCCACCTGTTCCTGAGACTCCATCCTAATTTGAAATATTTCTCCTTTATAATAAACCATATCTTCCATCTTGAAAGTGTACCATGCTTTTTCAAGTGATGATTTGATTGTGCCTAGATTTAGCCTACCATCCAAAACTCGACCAAAAAGAGTCATCTTATTGTAGCCCACATATTTACTCTTCATTTTCTCGGAACTGGTGATCATAGGAGGATCTGTGTAAGGCATTTTCATCTTTGCAGCAAAATCCGTGGCAAGAAGTTTAATAGAAGTTGGGTTTTTGGAGGAAGACAGTAACTTGTTGGTGTTGGAGCTCATATAAGGAACTAATTGAAATAACCTCACTTGATGAACTCTGAAGAACAACTGAGCTTCCAGTAAACACTTATATAGCCCAAAACCTCCAACGTTCTAAACACATGCAAATAGTCTCAAGTCAGCCGCATTATTTGTCCATTCATACACCACCTTCTGTATTAAGAAAAATCACAAATCTATCCATAATTTCATTGTTACATATTTAACCCGCCAAATGGCTGCATCTTCATTCAGATCATCATTGCCCATATATTTCACAACCAACACTAAGACTGAAATGAGTCTAGATTAAGAGACATCATAACATGTAATCTTTGTTAAATCTTGTTTAGAAAGTAGCAAGATTTGAGCCCAATCACAGCACCAGAGCACGATACCCAGGATAATTTATCTCCACATAATAAACATATACTACACAGCAAAGATAAGGTGGAGTAAGAAAGGAAAAAATATATCTAAAAAGGAAGAAACATCCAATAAGAGGTCTGATCTGACATGCAAAAACTGATTTTTATATGAAGAGGGCACCGGACTTGAATCCAAGGCCAAAGCAATCAAATCTAATGGAAATTGGGCAGAACAGACACTTAGCTGCTTTCTTTTCTGAACTAACACTGTTAACATTGTAGGATTTTACCAGAAAAGAATTGGACCTGGCGAAATATTGGGCCTGTCAAAATAAGGAAGAAATAAGGCAAGGCCAAATTAGGATTTGAACTTTGAATTTAGGATTTAAACTATGAAGAAATTGGGCATGATCGATTAGGGCATGATTGTATTAGGATTTGGTTTGGATTGGATTAGGGCATGAAATGATTAATACTTATGCACTTTCTTCTGTTGTGGATGTTTGTGGATCCGGCTAGACAAGGCGAATATCTTACTATCTCTATCTCAGGCGGAAGAGCCACAAAGGTTGAGACTTGAGACAACTAACTACCGCCATGCACGTTGTTGTTGTTGAGACATTAACATGCTAATACTTGTCTTGATTTTATCAGTTCAGTATTCTGCAAACCAAAATTCTATAGCAACACACACTTTTGAACCGAATGAGTGAACAAACTGATGTGGCATTCATCAGGCAGGGGTGCGTGTATATTTCTACAAGAAGTACTGCAAATCAAGGTCTCTCTGCTTGCCACGTAAGTGTGTTCACAAGTTTCGGTTTATTTTTTGTGTTGCTGTAGAAAGACTCTTCTGCAAATTGCATTATTTTGATTGTTACTTGTTACTTTTTCACTTGAATACAGGAGGGTTTTCAACAATGTTTAGAAAACTAGACCGGACTGGTAGCCGGATCGGGTTAGGTTGTAAACCGGAAATTTATCAGTCTGGTTGGGCAAAACATAAAGAAAATGGTTGAACCATAAGTTCACTTCAGACCGAGAGTTGAACCGGTGAACTGGTGAACCAACCAACCGGTATGAACCGATTTCCAGTGTGTAACAGCAACCTGTTGGATTCTCATTTTATGTTCTCCTTAAATAATGGATCTGACCAAATTCTTAAAATCCATCAAAATCTTTATATACTTTATAGAGCTCTACTTTATATTCCAAACAAGAAAAATTCTTATTTTCCTTAAATAATGCAAGTATCCATATTCTTAAAATCCATCAAAATCTATTATATTTCAAACGAAAAAAACTTATGAACTTAATTATTCAACAAAGAATTTTAAAAATAAATAGTGAAGTAACCTAGTGATACTTAATGATCAATCATTTGAAGTTGCTTTTTAATTTTTCAAAATATTGGTATGAAAAAAATTATATGGTATTGCATATATTTATATTTGTGTAGGTGTATAAGGTGTAAATATATATAAATGGGGATTATAAATAAAGGAAAATCGGTTCGACTGAATCAAACCTAGGTTGAACTAGGTCCAACCATTTGAACAGAAAATCGGTTCGATCACGGTCTGGTTTTCAAAACATTGGTTTACAGTACTCAAGTGATGATGAGGAGTAATTGGCAGCAAAACAAGGACCCTTGTTGGATTTAACTATAAATTGGGCTGGTTCAATTGTACTCTAGCCTAGTTTACATAAGACAGGCGATAAAGGGAGAATGTGTAATGGCCGGAACAGTGGAACACCTTAAAGATGGTCAAACAACTTAAAGTGCTCCGTGTCTGTAATCTATATTTCAAATTCGCACAGTCCTCCATCCTTGTACACAACTGGGGAAATGAATAAGATCAGTGTCCTGATTGTCCAGTATACATCCAATATAAATACAAGGAACTCGGAGAGTGTGCCGCCTAATATCAGAAAAGAAAATAACTAACCCAAAGTCGATCTGTTTTTGTTTTCGATTGAATCACAAACCCAAATTGACTGCTGTAAACCACAAGAACTGATCGATTCGATTTTTCGAGGTTAATGTTTGTTTCAAGTTGTGATGAAATGGGATTCCATCTACTGGAGGACATCCACTATACCTTTGTCAACCTAATATAACGGCTAATCCCTTATCGCCTAGACGGCTAGACCGAACCAAGAGGCCATATGCCAGAAAACACTTCACCCCAGTGAAATGTTTCTGGTCAGGCGAGGGCCATCCAAGGCATGCTCTATTAAATTGTTGTGCATAAAATTCAAATCGTTCAATCTCATTCTGGTCTGTCGATATGTCATTTCTTAATATGCTTTGTCTAGTTATAGGTGCACCACTTATAATATGAATTGAACGTAAAAGATGGCATAAAATTTATTAGCCAAAAGATAAAAATAAAAAAGGGATGGCTTAAAGTTTAGTGCCACGCGTGTCCTTTAAGGTTATTGTAGATGTTGGTTATCCTTCAAGGTTATTGTAGATGTTGGTTATTTTGGGACTAGGACCTGATGATTTGTTGGATAGGGAATAGCTGCACTCTTTTCGGGATAAGAGTTGTCTACGTATCAAGATCCTCGGGGTGAACTTGAATCAAGCCTTACGTAGTTCATCTCTCTCTACTTATAGTTGTGTGCTTGAACCATTATGGATTGCAGATCCACCTTGTATGCTATCTTGATGATTTGTCATTAGTTTGATGTTACAAAGTAAATGACTCCTTGATTGCTGCGTTGACTGAGCTCCAGGATTGTGCTAGTTGATATCTTTCCATGAATGGTTGTAACTGCTGCTGGGAACGACCTGGGTGTTGGGTCGTTGGTAAGATCTGATGTTGTGGGACGAGCTGAGGGAAGACGTCCTGCCTTGTGGACACGTGCTCAGTAGTGTAGAACGGAGGGTACTTACACAGCCCCCTTTTTTATCCGTTCTGTGGACAGCGGTTGCGTGGGATAAGAACGGTTTAAAAAGTAAAGTTTAAAGGCACGTGTCTGACAGCTGTTTTGTTTTGAATTTAGGTTTTGGAGAATATGCGGGAACTGTTGGGCTAGATTCGTGGGCCCGTAGTTACGGCAATTTGTGGGCGAGTAATGATTTAAGTTTTGGGAACACGAAACGTTTTGATTGTCTCGAGGTGTTTGGGCAGTTGAGGGGTTTTTGACTTGTAGAAGTTTTTTTTTTTGTTTGTTCACTTTTCAACCAAAAGAAAAATAAACCAGAGTGGAAGAAAAGAGAAAAAAAGAGAAAGAAAGAAGAAAAAAAACTTCTCGTCCTTCTTGAATCAGGTTCGTCTTTCAACTTTAAAACTTTGAGCTTTCTTTCTTTCTTTGATTGTGCAATGTCTATGACTAGTGATAGTTTGAGTGGTGAGGTTGAAGTTGATGAATGGAGAGAGAGAACTGTAAGTGAATAAGTTGAGGAGAGGGTTCGTAGTGGTGATGAGGCTTCGTCGTCTTCCTCGTTGGAGATGGTAGATGAGAGGAAGCCTAAGTCGGTGAATTGTTATGTCACTTTGAGGAGGGAGTTTGGTTGGGTGAAATCCGATCTGGTCATGTACGATCTGGCTGGGGAGAAGAGTTTGTATACTAACGACTACATTCCTTGGGGTGGAGGAGTAGTTGTTTATTATGGGCAATTGAAGGCTGGGATGAGGTTACCTTTTTCCCGTCTTACTGTGGAGGTTTTGAACTTTTTGGGAAAAGCCCCCTGTGAGCTCGTGGGGAACAGTTGGAGGATTCTCCATGTGTTGGACTTGTTGAATGACAGGGGTTACAACATCTGTCTCAACGATGTGATTGAGCACTTTGTTTTTAGGAGGTCGGGTGCTATGAACTTTAGTTTTCATGTTTTTAAGGGGAAGTCTCCTGTTATTGTGGGTGTGAGCAAGGAGGACTGGAGTCGTAGGCCATTGTTGGCTATGGGTAGATATTGTCCTCCTAGTTTGGAGATTGATAAACGTGTTGTACAATCTCGTGGTATGTCGTTGGTTGTAGGTCGTAATTTGTGTGTTTTGAATTGTAATTTGGACGTTCTGATTTATTTGGGTTTGTTTTTGCAGAGATTTCTATCGCTTCTCGTACGAAGAACGGTGTGATTGAAAGCTTTGCTTCTTTGAGTTTGGAGGATAAGCAGGCTTTGTTAGGGGAGGTTGTGCATTACTTTAAGAGGCGTGGAGGGAAGAAAATCAACCGTAAGAGGTTGGAGCAGAAAGCTAGGGCTCGCAAGGTGGTGGTTGAACTTTCTGATTCTAGCTCGGAATCTGCCATGGAGAGGGAGAGTCACAAGAAAGTACTTGTTCCTAGAATGAAAAGGAGTGGAGGTGCTGGTGACAGCCGTTCTGGTGGAGCTAGGACGTCTGGTGGGGGCGTTGAACACCGTTCTGGAGCGGTGAGGACGGTTGGAGGAGTGACGCCATCCAGACGCTCTGAGCTGGGTGACGCAAATCGGCTGTCATCTCAACGTTCTGAGTTGGGTGACGCAAATTGTTTGCTATCCCCACGTTCTGATTTGAGTGATGCAAATCGGTTGGCGTCCCAACGTTCTGAGCTAGGGGACGGAGGGCGCTCTGTGTCCAACCGCTTTTCCTCTGGTGATGCAGATTGTTCTGCATCCAACTGCTTCTCCTCTGGAGATGCGGGTGCTAGAAGTGTTGGTGGTGCTGCAGGTGGAAGTGCTGGTGGGGAGGTTGATGCTCCCACTTCGTTCTAGAAGCCTAATCTGAAAAGGCATTCCGAAGTGGTTGAGTCGGAGGGGGCTAAGAAGGCCCGAACTGAGTCTGGAGACCGACCTAGTGTTGTTGTAGGTTGTTCGTCTTCAGGTCAGGCTCCTCTGCAGAAGATGAGCCTGATTGATGTGGCTGCTGATGTTGGGGTGGCTGAGGCCTGAGGAAAGGAGATAGTTGGTGAGGGTGAGCCTGTTACTGAGCAGGGCAAGGAAGTATGGACCCAAGTAAGAAGAGTGACAGTGTTGTCCTTGACAGACTGGTTACTTATGAGGACCCTACAGTTTGTTGCCGACGTTTGTTGTGAATGGTGACTGTAGCTTCAAGTCCCCTTCGGTTGGTGCGGCGTTGTTGGATAGTATTGCGCTTGCTGGGGATAGGCGCAAGCTTGATGGTAAGGGTCTGGACGTGAACTTTGTGGAGATGGAACGGTCGTTGTGTTTTGTGAGTATTCTTCCGTTCTGAGCTTGCTCCTTTTTGGTCTTGTTGATTTTGATCCATTTTAATGTCTATATTTGTTATCTCGTTTGCTAGGTTCTGGCAATGTATAGGAAGCTGAAGGATATGGCGTCTATCTCCGACCGTTATAAGAAGGAGTTGGATAACAGCAAGCAAGCTTGTAGCAGGCTGGTGGCTGAACAGCAAGTGGAGAGAACGGAGATTGCAGGGCTGAGGGAACAAGTGCAACAGCTTGGTGGTAAAGTGGTTCTGTTGCAACCCACTCTGGACTCTGCAAAGCTGGAGGTTCAGCAATGGATCACTGAGTGCAAGAGGATGCGTTCCATTGCTGAACAAGCTAAGACTGCATACAACGACTTGGTGGACACGGTGGAGAGTGGCGATGTGTACGTGCTGTTGGATGATTATGTTGAGGCATTAGATAAGTATGATCGCCTTAAGATGGCTATTGAAAGTAGGACTGCAATAGTGTCTGTTGCAGATGCTGGTGTAGGTGCTAGTAGACCATCTGATCTGCCATCTGACCAAGTCGTTGTGCCACCGGTTGCTCCAGTTGTTCCTTCTGTTGTTTCTGATTTGGATGTTTCTGAAGTTGTTGTTGATCAGGGTGTCAGCCCGTGGTGTTGTAGAGGGCGGTGATCTGGACCTTTTGAATGTGGATACTCTCTTTGTGTGAACTGATTCTGAACGTCTTGTGCTTGTCTTGTTGTTGGGAGGTATTGAACAATATTTAAACAACTCCTTGTTCTTGATACTGATATAATATTATTTTTTATGGGGATACTGAGGTCGTTTTCCCGGGATAACTTGGGGGCCTCAGTATCGGACTGATTTTGTAAGTAGAAATATTTAAATTACTTACTTATTGAAGTCGTCTTGAAGTATGCATGTGATGCTTTTTGTTTTGACTGAATTGTTGTTTGACGACCTATATTACTTAGTGGACTGCTTGACTTTGCTAGGTCGTCCTTTGTCACAGGTCGTAGAGCGTTTGGGTACGACCTGGTTCATTTGCGTAGTTGGCATCTAGACTTCGTCTTGTCCCTAGTTTACGCCCTAATTCGTTCCTTTTGGAGGAACTTCTAATTGATATAATTGGCCTTTGAGTGGCCATTATATTTGAGTCTGACTTAAACCCTTTGTGAGGTCGTAAGTTGACTTGGGGTCCTTTTGGGGGTCCCCTAGATTGAATTGGTCTGATAATTAGCCTTTGAGTGGCAATTACAGTTGAACCATACCTAACCTTGGCGTTGGTGTTAGGTTGGTTTAGGGTCCTTTTGGGGGACCTTGATTTGAATTGATTGAACTTAACCATTGCGTGGCTGTTGTTGTTGAGTTGTTCTAAACTCCATCTTTGATATCCGACCTGACATTGTGATGTCTTAGGTCGGGCTGCATAGTGTGAAATGCAAGGTGCTCATGTAATGAAAAAAAATGATAGCTGCACTCAAAATGTTGATGAGATTTCATTCATATTTACTTATGTACTTGCAGAAAAACTTATTGATAAAAGCGTTTGAGGATAGCTGTATTCCAAGGTCGGGGAAGCCTATCACCGAGCTAGGTTTTGATCCAGTATGCACCATTTTCAACGACTTTGTCAACAATGCAGGGGCCCTCCCATGTTGGGTCAAGTTTGGTTGGTGCTAAAGTCTTTTTGAGGACTAGGTCGCCAGCTTGGAAAGATCTTGGGACGACCTTCTTGTTGTAAGAACGTTGGATCGTTTGGTGGTACCGAGCTAGGGATATTGCGGAGAGACCTCTAGGGGTGATTTTTCTCTCTCCTAGGTGGCACTTTAATGTGAGAGAGATATTTTTTTCTCTCCTAGGTGGCTCTCTAATATTTAAGCTTTTGAGTCTAATTAGAACTCTTCCTATCCATATTACTATTTGAGTGCAAGTTAAGTAGTTTTCTATTATAAGTACAACTCTATTAGAAACAGTTTCCTCTATTAGGATACCTCTATATATGCTCGGTATCTATGAAATTGTGGCTAACTTAACATTATGTAGTGTTTTCGAGAACGAAACTGTTTCAAGAGTTTATGGTGTTGGGGATGCGTAGCACATGTTAACAATACTTGGTCTAGCAACATGTTAACATCATGCTAAAATCAAATTGCATTCTCATACAGAAGTTACGAAACTCAATCTTATTAGCCTTCAAGAACTTAGAATATCTATTATTATTATCATAATATAAAACTAACACTGTAATATCACTGTTAAATTAAAGAGAGTTATATGTTGTACCCCTGTTGCCGTATATGGTCTTACCAGTAATTTTGCAGTTCAATATCATGAATTGATAAGTCCTATTGGAATAAATTAATAAGAAAATACATGCTAAAAAGGCCTTATTGGTGAGAGAAAGAAGACACCAGCAAGCTCATCAGGCTCGCATTACCACCCATTTGTATACCTGCTTTACAATTCCAACAATGGAATACCAATGTTGTCCAATGGGCCAGATTGTCCAAAGATAGAGTATCTATGACTTGGACATGTTGGAGGTCCTAGGCATGGAAGTGGTGGTACTGTATACAAAGTCCAACACAAATGGAGTTCCTCTGTTTACACTTTTAAAGTCATTCGGTTTGAGCAAAATAGTGATGGATTTATGAAGAAGACAATTAGCGAGGCAGAGATAGTTAGACAGGTTGGAATTGATTCACAATTTGTAGTGAAATGTTATCGTGTACTTGATAGTGGCAAAGAGGGGGATATGTGCTTTTTGATGGAAGACTCCCGGAAAATGATCTTACTGGTATGGCGAAGTGAGTCTTGGAAGGGCTCAAATACTTGCATGCTTTGTCACATTATGCACGGAGACATTAAGCCATTAAATTTTCGAATCAATGCCCAAGAGGGACGTAAAAACTGCAAACTTTGGGGTTAGTCAGTTTATAGCAGGCATTATAGATGCAAATGACTCCTGCCACGGACCTGTGCATTACTGCGTACATGAGCTTTGAGAGGTTCGACTTTGATAACTTTATTGCAAGCGGGTGTGATGGATTTCCAGAAGATGTTACATGGGTCACTTCCTTCTAGTTGATAGCTCCTGGGAAGAAACCTGACTGGGCAACACTAATGTGTGCCATATGTTTCATTTAACGACCAGATCGAAATTCATGAGGGTGGTGTTTGCTTCTTCAGGAATTGAAGACTCGAGAAAGCACAACTAAAATAGCGCATTTTGTCAAAATAACATGAGTTATGTCAACACCAATGGATAAAACGGGTGTAACAAAAATGAATCCATTTTAACCATACAAACTATATGAAAGATCTCGGACGATGACTACATGTTTCTTTGTGAGGATCGGGAGTTTTAGAGAATCCACATCAACCACGATGCATTGTGATCTTTGAGATGTGCGTTACACAAATTTTATAGAGGAAATGACAAACAAGTATATATTACACCTTTTAATTAAACGCTAATTGTCACAAAACTTAAAGTTAATTTTGTGGGCATCTGCATATTTGTTTGTTTGTAGCTTCACGTAAGATTTGAATTGGAAACATATTGATCGAAGATTTAGTTGATAATGTCCCTTCCTATTCCTATATGGTTTGCTAAACTCCCAAATTAATGTTCAAATTTCTTTTTTCTATATGGTTTGGTAGCTTAGGTTGTAGAAAAATTGCATTTAATTTGTCTATGTGATAAGGTGGTCACATTGGCTGTAGTAGTGAGGAAATATGTGAAAATGATGAAGAGTTCAATATTTAATACGTTTCCAGAGCATATTATGAAGTTATTAGACACAGAGAAAGTGAATTCGTGGATACAGGAAATAAGGTGGTTAAATCAATGTATTATCAATCTACACCTCCATACCAGATTAGGATGAAAGAAATCAAATTTCTGATCATCAAAAATTATAGTATGTTTGCAATGGGAAGGTTGAAAATTTGCAATTTTTAGTATGTTTGGCAGTTTGTAGTATGTTGGTGATGACTTGCAATAGGAAGGTTGGAGATTTGTAATATAATAGGCACCATTTACATGCACTAATTGGATTCAGTCTGTCAGTCTTGACGGGACCTAAACTATGATGGCTTCAATCTGGCCAGCAAGTGGCAAGGACATACTGATTGGATTTATTAGGCTCATGAGGTTCATACTTCATAGTACCACAAGGTATGTATTAATATAAAGGTAGAAGCCATTCTCTCCAATATTTATAACGGACAAAACAACAATTTTATACAGCTGTCTTACCTGATTCTTGAACAAAAAATTTCCTGGAAGAGTCTTTGGTAAGCGATCAGCCGAGAGTTTCTTTTATTCAATTTTTTTTTCCTTTTTCTTTTTGTGAATAATTTTTTTATTCAATTAACTACCATAAGTGAAAGAAGAGAGACAAATGCTAGCTTTTAAAGAGTACGTGTTTTATGTATAATCCTTTCTAAAATCATTCTCATACAAAAATTACCAAACTCAATTTTATTAGCTTTCAAAAACTTAGAATATCTAAAAGATCCCGGGCATATGCCTGGGTCCAAATCTAGTTACACCTAATTAACAATGAAAATTCAAGACGTCGTAAATCCTCAATGCCTTCATGTAAAGTGGTGTATCTAGTGCACATGCATTCAAAGTCTTACAAAATTTCTTTCAAGTTTAAAAAAAAAAAAAAATGAAATGCCAATTTATTAAACAAAGTTGAAATCTCATTAAAAGAAAAAACATATTTTGACTGATCTCTGATTTACTTTGGTTTGGGAATAATCATAACAAGGTTGTATAGCTCCCATCTCTATTGTGTGTTGGGTGTGCCCCTCGGTTATTTTATATGGTTTTTGATAAAACGTAAAAATGATAGTTTACCTACGAAATGAACGATGATACTCAAAACATAAGTAAACTAAAACTTTATTACGTGCCTATATTTATCAAAGATTCTACTATCAATCCTATGAGATATAGTGGAGTAGATGATTCGTTCCACTCCTAGTCCTTCCGCATGGTAATGTTCTCTACGTATAAGTAATCTTAACTAAAGTCTAATGAGAGATTTACGAAATGGCAACTAGACTACGATGCAACTACCCACAAGATGCAACTAGTCAACTATTGGAACAACTATGGGAATGCTACGTCGATTCTATGATAAGGAGTTAGAGGGGGATTGATTCCACCTTAACGTGACTAAATCCTACTAACGATGAATCGTCATAATCCGAATTGAATCTGAGAACAATAAACAGTTACTCCTAATCCCTAATTACACATGACATTTCTACCAATTCATAACTAGCATGTGAACGATTACACCCATTCTCATGGTGAACTAATCGTTTCTAGAGTGGAAAGGAAATTACGACGACTCTACGATAATCGGAATCAAGCTTTCATCAAGGCTTCTTAACCCCCTCTAATGGAGGTTTAGCCGAGAATCATTACGCAATCATTCCCAATGGAATTCAAACAAGACATGATATAAAGATTTGAACTTTACTTGTTTAAACTCAATTCAAAACTACTCATGCAATAATTGAATTAAACTAACAATGACAAATAATTGAATCTAAGAATTGAACTAAATAAGTAAATGGAAAATGAAACTAGATTACCAAGAACACTATTTTATTAATCTAATGAATAATAAAACAATGATTCAAATACTAAATTAATAATCTATTTTGTTCTAAAGTAATTAATTAAACATGAAACTAGATCTAAAACAAGATATGAAAAACTAATGAATTAACTAATTGAAATTCTAAAACTAAGTTCTAAAACTAATTAATGGAGGCTAACTAATCTAGGTCTAACTATCTACCATTAACAAAGATCTAAGCTTTTGTTTTTATACTTTCAGATCCAAAAATCGTGCATGGGCTTGGATCCATGTTTTGGGCCAGAGAATCAGGCCCAAAACCCAATTCTTTCAGTCCAAAAAGGCCTCTTCAGCTGCAGTTGGCTTCAACAGACTTTTTGTCCACTTTTGCTTCTCTAATTGGGTCAAGGCTTAAACCATTGGAAAGCTCTTTCCGAGCCGGTCGTTTTGACATAAGGTAGGCCCAATTCTGAGGTCTTAGTCCAAAGATACGGCCTTCGGAAGTTCTGCTGACTTTGTGTCTTTCTTTTACGCCTGCCGGTCGACTTTTCAGCTTTTGACCGGGCTTTAGAAAGGCTTTATCTTCTTGAATCTTGGCCTTTAATCATAGAACTCCTTAGCAACCGATCTTTGCTCTTTTATCTCGCTAAAGTGGCATATTTCTGCACATAATGGACTTTGAAGCTTGAAATGCATAAAAACACGTAATCAGTATTAACTCTTAATTATTACTCACATAATTGGTCTAAAAGTATGACTGTTACAGGGTTAAAATTACAGTTTTGGGCTCTTATCAAACCACCCCCAAACAGCATTTTGCTTGTCCTCAAGCAAAGATGAGAAATTAGAATAAGTGACCAAAAATGGAGTTCTATCTACTCTCGTTTCGCTGAGTGCGATTGCATTGACCATATGCAATAAGGCCTTAAACCACTAGGAATTCCCTAGTGGACGAGTTATAGCCTCGTGAGAGTTTTCCAGTGAAGGTACTCACAAACTTCATCTATATTACAATGACTAAGAAATAAAACTATTGTTTCCTTATTCATGCTCTAACTTAACTATACCTCTCACTAGCAATGCATATAGAGTAATCAAGTCGAAACCTAAGCTAATATATGCATAATAATCAATCATCTACAATAAACATATATACAATGAGTAATACTATGAAATGTCTAGCAGGTTTGTTTCTGAAACTCGGAATAGCGTCCTTAAGTAGGTTCTCACAATAATAGTCAAGATACAACACTCTGATTTTTCCACTCAAGTTTCAGCTACTCCGATTAATGCGAGGGCACACTTTACCTTACAATCTCAATGACAACAAGGAAGCGGAGTCGATCAAACACATCTGCCACTTACTATCACACTAACCTATTCCTAATTAAGCTAGAGGTCTTTATTAGGTGTCATGAGGATTAGGAGATGGTTTAAGAAGGAAGGAAATAGATATTCAAAAGGACAAGTCCGAGATAATAGAGTCTTTGATTATGTAACTAAAGAAACCTTGTTATTTACTTTTGCTTCTACACTTTGTTTCCATCCTTAGCCATATTTTTCTTTTTCTTTTCTTTGGCTTTTGACTCCCTTTTATTCTATTTTTGGAGTTTTTATTTATTTTTTTTTTTTCTTTTCTTTGGATGGAAACTTCTTTTTCTTTATTTTTCAAGCAATTAACTAACTTTTGTTTACACGGTTTTTTCTTTCTTCTTTCTTCCTCATTCTATTCTCAGACTTATCTAAATTGGGTAGGTTGATTTTTTTTTTTTTTTTTTTTTTTTTTTTTTTTTTTTTGTTTTTTTTTTGTTTTGTAACAGGGTAAAAGGATTTGTGGTTTATGAAAGGCTAAAGAAAGGCTCAGAGGGGCGACTAGCGGAAAATAATTCATAGGTTTGAATTTCTGGCTATATCGATCCAAAGAGGGCCTAAATTCTCGCTTAGGATATGTCATAGTGATCAAGCAAGTGGACGTGTGATTTCTCTATCCAGATTTACTTCTCCCTTGTGTCATTTCTCAATTGTTTAATTTCATATAAGGCTTTTAGGTTATATTCTCACAGGATTTGTAGAATAAGTACTCTAGCCTAGATTTCAGAAACTTACTGCTAACAATCATAGATACTCATGTAATATATTTATAGATAGATGCAAAGATTATTACCTACATATTAACCTAAGTTTCTAAAAATTATTCTAATGCAAAAGCTACGTGAGACTTCTAGATTATTAAGAGCATAGAGAAAGAAAACAATACCAATATTCCTAACTGTATAGTATGAACTTATTTATTTATATTTTTGAATTTTTAAAATTTTAACTAAAAAAAACAAGTGCATATTATACCTATCTATATCCTAATAGATGCCTTAACTACACGTGTTTCTATCCCCCCCAAACAAGAAGCATGCTTTGTCCTCAAAGCATTTAAATAAAGAGGGTAGGAAAAATACCATTGAAGCGCGTGAAATTCAGGAACATCTGGAAAACAAGGTTAGAACGTACTAATATATGAAATAAAAACTGACGCAACTCTATAAGAGTTCCACCCATTATGGGGTTAACAAGAATCAAATTGCTTGGGACATAAGCAGACACTAACTAGAATTAAAACTTACCTTATCTCCTACTTTATTCATCATCCTGTTCATCATCTTCTTCTATAAAGAAGTGAGGTTCCCTCGTGTCCTGCCATGCCATGATAATTTGCCAGGCTTCCCGCCATTTATCGTCTATTATTGCTAACCTATTAAAGCGCCACTGGTGCGTCCGATGGGGTGTAGGGTGCAACCCGATGAGGTTGTATCCTCCACCCTGCCAAGTCATTGCACGGAAAGATTGAATAATACTATTGGTGGGTCGTGATGCGATTGTCGACCGTAATCCAATCCGTGAAACGTGTACAAAAAACAGGAAAGAAACATAGCATAATACGGGAAATTAGAACAGGCATAAGAAGGTACTTATGCCTCATGCTATGGGCTCGAGCTAAACTAGACATCAAGGTTCGGGGGAGGTCATGACACATACGTCCCGTGGCTAAAGCAAGGACGACGCTGCAAGTGGCATCATTCACAGAAGAAAAACGTCATTCCCCTAAAATGTTTAGCATGATCCAAAACATAACAGTTCCTATGTTCATGGACAGGCTACCAAAGGCGACGTTATATTCCCCTTGGTCCTCGATACGGAAAATGCCTGCGCCATACGACTCATGCAAAAACTCATAAGTGTAGACATACATATTATCTACCCAATAGCACCATGGGTCTTGTATTTCAGCTGGCATAGCAAGTCCAAGAACAAATGCTAGCAAGAACCTGGTAATTTCCATTGGTTCATCATCAATGTTGATGGAGAACACTTGTTCTCCATCTGGTCTCTCAAAGAAAATGTAGTTATCGTAAAAATAAGATGCTAGTGTTGGAGAATAAAGTGCATCGAGGTCTTACCATAAGCGGTTCCCGACTTTCGATGTGATCGCCGCCACAAAACCAAGCACCATAAGTAGTGCTTTGGAACAAATCTTGAAAAGACTGTTCGGTATCAATGTAGGAGATGTCATCTCAAAATTACGCCTGGAATAGCTGCGAATGACGGGAACAACCCAGAAAACTGGAATTGTTCCGTCCCGAAAAGTCGGAAAGCGAGTCCATCTTTAAGCGAGCGAAGTCGCTCGATGATTTTGGAATTCCGGTGTTTGGCGTGAGTCGCTTTTACCTTTGAAGCGAGTGCGCTCTGTACAAAAATTCGACAAATGTGTAGAGCGAAGGCCTCCTGCGAAGCGCAGTGCACTCGAGGTGCTGATTCGTGAAAAATGAGACGAACCGTGGGAAACGTGGGAGTGTAAGGTGAATGATGGAAGTTAAGTGTAGTGTAGGTTGTGAGTGTAGAATGAATGAAGTTTATATAGGTTTTAAGTTGCTAAAACGGATTGGGAAGTTGCCAAAAAGTTTTTACGACAGTTTCCGAAAATACTAAAATTTCCAAACCCAAAAACGGAAATAACTCATATTCTTGATTCTAAAACAACCCTAGTATCTTTTAGGTTGAATTTAGGATAGAATATACCTATTTTATCGAGATTTCATCCTATCATGATATTTATTCATAGATATGCCTAATCGGCCATATTCTCACCCTGACTCCGCAATAACTTCTAAAACGAGGGTCATATAAAAATCATGCTGGAATAGATAACACCACCCCCAAACAATTTGGGAAGGTGGGATCAATATTAAACAACCACGCACAATGAAAATAACGACATTATATTAATATTGGCATTAAATGCCCTTTTACTACAAAATTCAAATTACGGAATTAAAACTTACATTAAAACAACTAACAATAATAAAACTACAAAAAAAAACATCAAGCTATACTATCCCTAACCACGTCGGTACTGGTAGCGGAGGGCACACGCTCAGGAGATGGCTCCTGAGCTCCCGATAGGCCAGCACCATTCGTCTTTCGGCAACGACGCTCGTGCCTCGATGGTGTGTCCTCAGAAGGAGAATCCCCGTGAGGTGGGAATCGTGCAAGCATATCGAACCGGGCGGCTGAAGCTTCTAGCTCAGTCCTCATCTGTTCCCACCGCTCATCCTCTCGCTGGGTACGGATCTCGAAGTTATGGTGGATAGTAGCCTGTCGAGTCCGGAGATCTTCGCAGATAGTGTTGAGTGAACGCATGCCACGATGAATCACAGCCATGCGTTCTGCATCTGACCAACACCTCTCCAAGGCATCAACATCAAAACAAGTCAAATCCTCCTCATCCTCTGAGTCATTCTCATTTCCACCATCCTCCTCTTCCTCTACCCTATCCTCAGGCAACCTCCAAACTCGTTGGACACAATCCTTATAGATACGAGGATTTCGGTGTAGGGTGAGGTAAATCCTATCAGACGCCGGAGCTGCTCTCAACTTCAGCATGATCTTGGTTATCAAAACAGGGAGAGGTGCAATAGACTTCCCTACTCTCCTAATCATGTTAAGTAAAAACTCCAAGATACAGAACTCGTACTTCTGCTCCTAGAGTATCCATAAAATGTGGAGGCAGTTCAGACCGATGTCGCTGACCTTCTCCTTCCCTAGGACGTTCCGACCAATCCATTGAGTTCAGAGCGGTTTGGTTGGTTCGAGGGATGCACGGGTGGACCACAATCGCGAGCTCGATTGTAGTTCCTTCGATGTAATCCACGTTCATCAACGGCTCTACCCCATTATATTGGGACTCCTGTAACGTGGCATCCAGATGGATTCTAGGCGGAATGCCTAGAATCTCAGCCAACAACCCAGCAGTTACTTCCTTCCTCCTCTTCGCCATCATAACAAAAATTCTACTCCCCTCCAACTCCCTCGTGTTGTAAAACCGTCGGACTAAGTCTTCGTGGTAAAAGGCTTCAGTCGAGTACCACAAGCTATTCCAGTCTCTACTAACCATTTCGTCACCGTAAAATGGTGCGAAGTGGTCGCCAGTAAATGCTTGCTCCGGCAAAATTCGACGTTGTTGAGCCATTGGAGTGTTTGGAATGTAGTGGGGGTTTAAATGGGATGTGGGGTTGGAATTTAAGTCAACCAAATGAAACAAACAGTGGTGGTGGCGCGACAGCTTGAATTTTTTTTAATTTTCGGTGGTTTTTGGTAATTTAACTTGGTGGATTTGGTGGTGGAAAGATTTTAGAGAAGATTTGAACTTGATTTGAATATGGGTGTGGGTTTAATAAGGTTTCTTTTTTAATTTTTGGTTTTAGGTTTTGAATTTTTGGTTTTTGTTTGATAATGGCGGTTTGAGAAGATGAAGGCATGACTGTTGGTGTGGAGCAAGGGCACGGGTGCGCTGCAGGTGCGCGCGAGTTGTGCCCAAGCCCAATTCGAAATTTTCTAATTTTTCGATTTTTCGCGCCACTTCAAACTAATATTGCCGCTTCGTTACCGGTCCGATTTTTGTGAATGAGATATGGAAATGATCAGGAGAGAATTTCCAATCCAATGATCCATAAAACACTTTATTCCGACCATGGATGACATATAAGATAGTGGAAAACGCCTCAAAGTGCGTGCATGACATACGTTATGCGAACGAATGAACTCTAAATTCATAGAATATGTCAACCCGAATCGA
The DNA here is from genome assembly GCF_015680905.1 of Coptis chinensis. Classification (NCBI taxonomy): domain Eukaryota; kingdom Viridiplantae; phylum Streptophyta; class Magnoliopsida; order Ranunculales; family Ranunculaceae; genus Coptis; species Coptis chinensis. The sequence continues at coordinate 86,798,445 of NC_141460.1, forward strand.
AATACAATTAAACGGCCTAAGCAACTCTAATGGGACATAAAACATTCTAGGACGGAAACATGAACACCCCACCCCCAAACAAATTTTTTACAACAGAGCTTAGAAAATTTGTTTTTTAAGTGGGTCTTTTAAAGTCAGATTCCCGAGACTTCCTAGATTACTATGTTTATTCTTTAATATATATATATATATATATATATTTTTTATTTTTTTTTTTTTTTTTTTTTTACTTTTATAAGGAAAAACAATAATGAATAAGGACATAATTCACCCCATAGAGAAACATGACTCAAAAATCAGAGAAAACATGCAAGAGTGGAAAACGTGAATTATGTTAAAAGTGGACTTAGGATCCGGTACTTATAGCCACACACTCCATAGGGAGGGCCCGGTTACCTTAATGGTGCACTCACCAATATATGAAAATGAAAGGAAATGCACCAAACACAAAAGTTGAGTCGTTTATAGTCAGATACTCGAGACTTTATCTAAACATATGTATGAACATGCAGTTTATCATATATCAACAATCGAAATAGTTGTGGATCATTCCATAAATAAATATCACAGAAAACATATCCAAACACAATCAAGCACCAAGATTTCCTATGACGCAACCTAGTGAACTAAAAGCGAAGTCGGATAACCCTATAACGTAACCTAGCATGCACCTTCTTTTTCATCTTTGAACGAGAGGGTGTCCTAGTGAATAAGTGTGGAAAAGTGAATGCTTGTGGAAGATATGGTGGATCTGGATAAGTTGTAGAAGGAAAGCATGTAAACAATGAGGATGTGGGTTTAGCACAAAACTCATTCATGGTGTAGATAGGGACTGTCTCAAGTCTGAAAATGAAGGTGTCAAATGGTTTGTTCTTCTAAAGTATTTGTTTACTAGGTTGATTTAAAAAATTATTAAGCACAGGAGAAACAAAAGGATCGAGTGCAAACTCGAGATTCCTTTGAAAGGGTGGAAGGAGGGGAGTCGAGGTGGATGTTGTGCAAAGTAGTTCTTGATAGGGTGAATTATCACCTGCTCTAACAAACTCATCGAATTCCTTATCTAGATTGGTCATATCCACATTACTATGGTAGTCCTCTATATCTTTGAGAAAGTCATCTATCTCGTCCTCATCCATAATATGTGTATCGACTAGTGTAGGGATGAAAATGTTGGAGTCTAAGCTTCCAAAGGAAAGAAATTTGGGCATGTGATTATCCGGGAACGTGTTGTTGAAATAATCTCGAGCGAAGCTCTCGATCACGCTAACCTCTCCATCCATAGGCTAATTGGGTAAATGTGTCTTTGTTTTAAAAACATTTACTTCAACAAACAAGATGGCCAAAAGACATGGACATCGAACCATCGCGACAATTAATGAGCATTGGCGGTTGTCGGGGAAAGGGCGCCCTCTAAGATGATTGGGACGAGTCGTTAGCGACTTCTCAGATCGTCGAGGATGACAAAATCAGCCGGATAGTAGAAATCCTGAATTTTTACCAAAGACATTTTCGACCACACCCTTAGGATACTTAATAGACCGATCGACTAATTGCAACGCGTCATTTTAGTGGGTTGCATCTCGTCTAGACCTATTTGTCTATACAAATAAAGCGGGGTAAGTTAACACTAGCCCCCGTGTCTAATAACGTGGTCGCCAGATAGGAATCTCCTAAGGTGCATTGTACATTAGGACGACCAGGGTCCTTGTACTTAACAATTCCATTATGTTCAGATAGAGTTAGGAATTGTTCTGTTAAAAAGGCGTCTTTTGGTATATTTGTCTTACGCCTAGTTGTACACAACTCCTTAAGAAACTTAGCATGGTGTGGTAGCTTTTTAATAGCTTTGAGGAAGGGAAGGTTTATAGTTAGATTCTTGAAAACGTTCCTAATCTCCTCATAATTTGTATCCCTAGTTAACATGGCTAATTTTTTGTGGAAACGGTGGTTTCGTCTATATTTAGCAATGGTATCACCTGGATGTTTAACCGTGGCTTTCTGTTTCTTAGGTTGTGTTGTAACTGGTACCTCTACAGTGGTAGGCTCTTCAGTTTCTATTTCGGTATCTAGTAAAATAGCAGGTGTAGGGGCTACTGGTGGGGTAACTATAGGCATAGTTACTTTGTTATCAACCACTCTGCCAGAACGGAGAGTGGTGATGGCATTTAGCTCACCTACATTTTCATATTCTTTACTAGTATTATCGGTTATCTCAAAGGCTGTGTTTGTTGTTTTAGGATTAGGTATTGCGTGACCTGGAAACACACCTTTGGGTTGGGCTTTATCTTGGGCCAACTGTTGGCTTAAATTATTAACGGATTGTAGAAGCTGTTAGTTAGATTGAGCCATGGTTTGGAAAAAGTTTTTGGCTCACTTGTATGAAGGTGTCAAGACGATCCGGTTGTGTGGGTGTAGTAGTCACGGGTGGTGTGACTGGAACTATCTCGCGTGAATTATTTATGGACAGATTTTGATAGTTATTATTTACCGGAACGATACCTCTATTAGCATTATAATTATTATAACTACCTTGACCTTGTCGAGGTTGCACTTGGTTGTTATAATTATTATAATTACCCTGACCCTGTGCTTGACCTTGTCGAGGTCGCACTTGGTTGTTATAATTATTATAATTACCCTGACCCTGTCCTTGTCGTGGTGGAGCTTGGATAAAACTGTGCGTTGGCCTAACATATTGATTATTGTACCACGGAGGTGTGGCGTGTTGGTATTTCGCCAACCGAAGTTGGGATTTTGTCTCCGCGGGCGTTAGGTTCACTATTGATGGAACAAGCCTGTTCATAGGCTATAGGACAGTGGAAGTCGGGATGCTCAGGGCTCCAACAGAAACTACATGGATTTGAATTTACATTCATGACGGGGATAGGCTTTTGTTGAACAGAAATGACCTCTACCTTTTTAGTGAGTGATTCGATTAGAGTTTTAAGCTCGAAATCGTGTTTAATTTCAAACATACCGGTGGCCTTAACGGTATTAGAAGAACTAGCGGAGCGGTGGATATCGTCACTACCCCCCCAGTTGTTATTTCGCTTAGTTTGATCCTCTAAAAATTTATAAGCCTCCGAGGCTACTTTGCTTAAGAAACTACCCCCATTCATTATGTCTAGGACTTCTTTATGATGGTGTAGAAGTCCTTTGAAAAAGGCACGAACTAACGTGTCTTTCGCTAGGTTATGGTGTGGACACTCTATAAGGAGATCGGTGAAACGATTCCAAGCCTCTGAAAATGATTCATGAGGATTTTGTCGAAAGAAATGAATCTTGGAAAGCATCTCATCCGTCTTTAGGGGTGGGTAAAAATGTTCCATAAACAGCTGAACAAGTTTAGCCCACGAGTCCACAGAATTAGGCGCTTAGGCAGTTAACCAAGACGCTGCCTTATCGACTAAGGTGAAAGGGAATACCCTCAGTTTAATTTGTTCCACACCAACCGTAGGATGATGGAATGTTGTTATGACTTGTTCAATCCTACGCATGTGCTGATAAGGTCATGAAAAACGGGTAACAAATTAAAAATATTTGGGGGGATTCGGAAATCCCCCACTGGGTCTGCTAGAACGATGCAAGATTTGGGGCTATCGCTCAAGGCTTTGTAGAAGTTCGAGAGAGGAGTCTCTCCTTCTTCAGGCATTATATCAGGTGGTGTGTGTGAAATAGTAGCTAGAGGTGTAGTGGGTGGTATACTAGATAAAATTGTTTGTTGACGTTGTTATGTAATTACGTTTGGTGTTTTTGTTCGACCAGACCTTAATCTCATACAAGGCTAAGACCAAACTTAGATAAACACATCAACACTCCAAACAATTATGATATACTAGTATAAACCTCTAACAGGAGATGCGAGGTGTGGAAGAAAGGAATACCTGATTCGCCCCTTGCTTCGCTTTTATAAATAGCGTCTTGTTTGCGCGTGTTGAGTGTATATAACAAGTTAGAACACCGAAAAACTTGAAAAATCGAAATTGAATCAAACTGTGGAAATCCGACAAAAGTCATTTCGAGTGCTTGGTCACGCTCACTTTGGCGCTGGTGCTTCGATGTAACTTCAAATTTGGTGTTTTAGCGGTCGGTTTCGGTTTGGCCGGTCAGCTTCAAGATAACTTTAAGAAGAGTACTTATACTACGAAAACAATGCGAAAGTGAAACTAAGATGGCAGCGGCGCCATTTGATAAAACGTAAAAATAATAGTTTACCTACGAAATGAACGATGATACTCAAAACGTAAGTAAACTAAAACTTTATTACGTGCCTATATTTATCAAAGATTCTACTCTCAATCCTATGAGATATAGTGGAGTAGATGATTCATTCCACTACTAGTCCTTCCGCATGGTAATGTTCTCTACGTATAAGTAATCTTAACTAAAGTCTAATGAGAGATTTACGAAATGACAACTAGACTATGATGCAACTACCCACAAGATGCAACTAGTCAACTATTGGAACAACTATGGGAATGCTACGTCGATTCTATGATAAGGAGTTAGAGGGGGATTGATTCCACCTTAACGCGACTAAATCCTACTAACGATTTAATCGTCAGTAATCGAATTGAATCGCTTGTGAGAATCAATCTAGTTACTCCTAATCCCTAATTACACATGGCATTTCTACCAATTCATAACTAGCATGTGAACGATTACACCCATTCTCATGGTGAACTAATCGTTTCTAGAGTGGAAAGGAAATTACGACGACTCTACGATAATCGGAATCAAGCTTTCATCAAGGCTTCTTAACCCCCTCTAATGGAGGTTTAGCCAAGAATCATTACGCAATCATTCCCAATGGAATTCAAACAAGACATGATATAAAGATTTGAACTTTACTTGTTTAAACTCAATTCAAAACTACTCATGCAATAATTGAATTAAACTAACAATGACAAATAATTGAATCTAAGAATTGAACTAAATAAGTAAATAGAAAATGAAACTAGATTACCAAGAACACTATTTTATTAATCTAATGAATAATAAAACAATGATTCAAATACTAAATTAATAATCTACTTTGTTCTAAAGTAATTAATTAAACATGAAACTAGATCTAAAACAAGATATGAAAAACTAATGATTTAACTAATTGAAATTCTAAAACTAAGTTCTAAAACTAATTAATGGAGGCTAACTAATCTAGGTCTAACTATCTACCATTAACAAAGAGTTAAGCTTTTGTTTTTATACTTTCAGATCCAAAAATCGTGCATGAGCTTGGATCCATGTTTTGGGCCAGAGAATCAGGCCTAAAACCCAATTCTTTCAGTCCAAAAAGGCCTCTTCAGCTGCAGTTGGCTTCAACAGACTTTTCATCCACTTTTGCTCCTTTGATTGTGTCAAGGCTCAGACCATTGGAAAGCTCTTTCCGAGCCGGTCGTTTTGACATAAGGTAGGCCCAATTCTGAGGTCTGAGTCCAAAGATACGGCCTTCGGAAGTTCTGCTGAATTTGTGTGCTATTTCTGCCCGCGTCGACTTTTCAGCTTTTGACCGGGCTTTAGAAAGGCTTTATCTTCTTGAATCTTGGCCTTTAATCACAGAACTCCTTAGCAACCGATCTTTGCTCCTTTATCTCACTAAAGTGGCACATTTCTGCACATAATGGACTTTGAAGCCTGAAATGCATAAAAACACGTAATAAGTATTAACTCTTAATTATTACTTCACATAATTGGTCTAAAAGTATGACTGTTACAGGGTTAAAATTACAGTTTTGGGCTCTTATCAGTTTTCTAGGCATAATTAATTGGGTCCCTAATTAATTTTGCTAAAGGGATCGTGACAAAGTCACGGGCAATTTATAGTTTTATAACATTCTAAACGATTTTTGATGAGATTGTACATCTTCAAATGAACTAATTTTTTGTGAATATGATCTCCTTTGTGTGGAGAACATCTCCACCAAAAATCAGCTTCTAATTCATTGTATTTAGTGGTGGAGTAACTTTGGAGTAACTTTAAGTAGAGTTCATATAACCATCCCGATATATATAAAAATGTTGTATATGGATCCCTCCTCATATGTAATAATACACAGTGAATATATCTTATTTCGTTTTGCGCAAATAATTTTAGAAGTGATTGATTTCCACACACAATGTGCAAGTCCACTTATGGATTGTGTATGTCGTTTCCATATGTCAACGTTATATATGTGGAAATCAATTAGTTGTACAATTATTTGTGCGAAAGGATATAAGTTTCAGTCTTGAACATTGATGAAGGAATGAAAGGTTATAAATTTATTAGTGTTGGAGGATGGTTAGTCAGTCAAACCTGAGAATTTGTGTCTTATATTTCCAGAAGGGCATTTGGGATGGTGTAACTTGATTGTATGCTAGGAAATTTTTATTTATTTGTTTGTTGATCAAAATAAAAGTGGCATCAATCACTTGCATTTTATATCTAAGGAATGAAATTTTTTATTCTGAAATTGATTAATGATCTCTTTTGTTTAAATAAATAATTGCTTCTAGAAAATTATTTTGATCTATATTTTAAAGCTCTCATGTTTTAAGTTTGCTCCATGACTAAATTAAAAGGGAGGGGCACATGTTAAAAAAACTCGTAAACAAACTCAAAATCGTTAGGGCATTTATAAGTTTTAGATTAGCCTAATTTTTAGTAGATATGATTATCTAACTATTCTAAACATTGTCACAAAAAAACAAAATAATACAAAAATTCTAAGCTTGCCAAATATAGTATTAAGAATCGTGAAAATGAACGGTCCACAATTAGTTCTTAATTTGTCGACTACATTTAATGGGGTTACAACTTTCTGATTTGAATAATTTTTTGTAATAATGTTTAAAGTAGTTAGGAGATCATATCTACAAAAAAATTAGGCTAATCTAAAACTTACAAATGCCCTAACAATTTTGAGTTTGTTTACGTATTTTTTTAACGTATGTCCCTAGAACTTAACCCCATGGTGTGACTATATAGTTTTATTAGTTATTGTGCTTTAATTACATCGTTGTTTTCGTACAAGAAAATATGATATGACTTATACTTATTCCCTCTGTGCAGGGGTGGATCAAAGCAAAAAGTCAATTCAATGATTCTGGTTCGTCACTGATTAGAGAATAGAAAGAGAAATGTTAACGTTGGTAGAAATTTATTTCCCTCATACTTTTATGGTGAGAGAGCTATAGAGACGACATCATGGAAGATATTAAAAACTTGATATTGAGGCACTAATACTGTAGTGATGCCCCCAACACCTTAATTAATTGTATTTAGAACTTAAAGTAAGGTGTTTGGTCATCACAATTTCACAGTCCAACAAAATCCTGAAAGATATCTACCAACTATAACCAACTAATTTAGTATTTAATCCTAAACGAACATAATCTTCAAAAATTAAATATATGCCAACTCACCTTGCATGGACTATAATTAACCTATTGATTTAGTATTATATATATACTAAACATGTGATACAATGTATGTCAATATATAGTATATATTCCAATATATGTTCTCGATAGATGCAATTGTTTTCAGCCTTAATAGTGAAGTGGATATCTACCTACAATGTCAAACTTAAGTAATATCACTACTAAAAAAAGGACTTTTTATGACCGCTATTTTTTTTTACCTTGACGGCTTTCGTATAAGCCGTTATTATATGTATTTCACAATTAACTTTATGATACTTGATGTCAAATGTTGACTGTTATAGAATAGGCGTCATAAATTTCTTGATCCTTTTTTATTTAAGTGTCAAGGTTGTGTCTAACAATTGTAAACCAAACAAAAAAACCAAGAAAGCCTTAATTATTCGCCGCGTTCTTCTTGAGATTAAAAGGGATTGAGAAGAAACCCAACCCTCCAACCCCCAACTCCACCTCCGTAACAACAAAACCACTGGATCGACTTCCCTCCTCTGCTACTTGAAACCCTAGCTAAGCTCTTGATAAGAGCCCAAAACTGTAGTTTTAACCCTTTAACAGTCATACTTTTGGACCAATTATGTGAGTAATAATTAAGAGTTAACACTGATTACGTGTTTTTATGCATTTCAGGTTTCAAAGTCCATTATGTGCAGAAATGTGCCACTTTAGCGAGATAAAGGAGTTAAGGTCGGTTACTAAGGAGTTACGTAATTTAAGGCCAAGATTCAAGAAGACAAAGCCTTTCTAAAGCCCGGTCAAAAGCTGAAAAGTCGACGCGGGCTGAAACAGCACACAAGTCAGCAGAACTTCCAAAAGCCGTACCTTTGGACTCAGACCTCGGAATTGGACTTACCTTATGTCAAAACGACCGGCTCGGAAAGAGCTTTCCAATGGTCTAAGCCTTGACCCAATCAGAGGAGTAGAAGTAGACGAAAAGTCTATTGAAGCCAACTATAGCTGAAGAGGCCTTTTTGGACTGAAAGAATTGGATTTTGGGCCTGATTCTCTGGCCCAAAACATGGCTCCAAGCCCATGCACGATTTTTGGATCTGGATGTATAAAAACAAAAGTTTAGCTCTTTGTTAATGGTAGCTAGTTAGACCTAAAATAATATAGATAATTCTAGATCTGTTTTCATTAATTAAATTAAGCTTTAGTTCCATTTTCAATTCTTGTTTTAGATTAAGTCTTTGAATCATTGTTCTTGATTGATTAGATAAATAAAATAGTTGTTTTATCAATTTCGAATTGTGTTATTTCAATCTATTAGATCTAGTTTCAATTATTGTTGGTTACCATCTCTTAGTTGTTAATTAGAATTTTAATCATTGTTTAGTTTAGATTAGTAATTTTCGAATCTTGATAATATGTTTAGTTTAGATTCATATGGAAATGATTGTGGAATGATTCAAGGCTAAAACCTCCATTAGAGGGGTTGATGAAGCCTTGATGAAAACTTGGTGGTATAGTGTAGAAACATTGTAGGATCTATTCCAATCTAGAAGGTCGTGATTCGCCATGAGAATGGGTGGACGACCTCACATGCTAGTTAGTACTCGGTAGAAATGTCATGAACACTAGGGATTAGAACTCGAATTTCTTGCCGTAAGAACGTAAGAATCGAGATACAAGAATCTATGTTAGGTTATTAAGTTGGATTCGAGGTGGATTCAACTCCCCTCTAATCCTTTATCTAGATTCAAAACAATCATATTTCCATAGCATTAGTAGTTTAAAAGTCAAGTAATCAAATTCAGTAAGTATCGTAGCATATTACCTTCATAAAGCTCTCATTAGACTTAAGACCGACTAATTAGATTAGAAAACATTCCATGCTAGAGCACTAGGAGTGGAACGAACTTCCTACTCCACTATATATCATAGGATTGAGAGTAGAGAATCTTTGATAAATTAGACACATATAAGATTAGTTTTAGTTTTACTTGCGTTTTGAGACCATCGTTCATTTCATAGGTAAGACTATTCAATTTTATCGTTTATCAAATGGCGCCACTGCCATCTTAGTTGCACTTTAGCATTGTTTTGATAGTAGAATTAGTCATTTTTAAGTCCCATTAAACCCACCCACCCTTGTTTGATTCATACTGTGGTTATTCGTATCAGCGTTAAAAATTCGGGAAAAATTATACGGGCGATCGCTTATAAGGAGCGGCGCTACCTATACTGGACTTCGACCTGCGACCCACCCTCACTTATGGACTCGAGCGACCAGCCCTCTTACCAAAGCGACCCGCTCTCACTTATGGACTAGGAGAGCGACCGGGCTTCTATCGCGCGCGCGCTGCGCCTCTATGCAAAATTTTTTGCGGATTTCTACAGTTTGTTTGAACCCGATTTTTTAGTTTTTGGTTGTTCTAACTTGTTATTTACACTAAACACGCGTAAGCAAGACGCTATTCATAAAGCGAAGCAAGGACGCTATCAGGTATTCCTTTCTTCCATACCTCGCATCTCTAGTTAGAGGTTCATACTAATATATCAAGATTGTTTGGATTGTTTTCGTGTTTAGACTTAAACTTGCATGAGATTAAGGTCTGGTCGGAGAAAAACACCGAACGTAATTAACCGTCAACAAACAAACATATCGAGTATACCAATCACTACACCTCTAACTACTATCCCACCAACCATACCTGCATAATGGCTGAAAAAAAAGAGACTCCTCTCTCCGACTTCTACAAAGCTTTGAGCAATAGCCCTAAATCTTGCATCGTTCTAGCAGACCCAGTGGGGGATTTTCAAATCCCCCCAAACATATTTAATTTGTTACCCGTTTTCCATGGTTTAGGCCATGAAAAACCTTACCAACACATGCGTAGGATTGAACAAGTCCTTATAACATTCCATCATCCTACGGTTGGTGCGGAACAAATTAAACTGAGGGTATTTCCCTTCACCTTAGCCGATAAGGCGGCGTCTTGGTTAACTGCCCAAGCGCCTAATTCTGTGGACTCGTGGGCCAAACTTGTTCAGTTGTTTATGGAACATTTTACCCACCCCTAAAAAGCGGATGAAATGCTTTCCAAGATTCACTTCTTTCACGGAATCCTCATGAATCATTTTCGAGGCTTGGAATCGTTTCACCGACGCTTATAGAGTGTCCACACCATAATCTAGCAAAAGACACGTTAGTGCGTGCCTTTTCAAAGGACTTCAACATCACCATAAAGAAGTCCTTGACATAATGAATGGGGCTAGTTTCCTAAGTAAAGGAGCCTCAGGAGGCTTACAAATTTTTAGAAGAACAAACTAAACACAATACCAATTGGGGAGTGATGATATCCCCGCTCGCTAGTTCTTCTTCAACAGATTAAGGCAGCCCGGTATGTTTGAGATGAAACCCGATCCGAACTTAAAAATTTAATCAAATCTCTAACTAAAAAGGTAGAGGCTATTTCTATTCAACAAAAGCCTATTATTCCGTCATGAATGTCAACTCCAACCCATGTAATTTCTGTTTGAGTCCCGAAAGCACCCGACTCCTATATTGTCTCTAGCCTATGAACAATAACAAGTAGAGCAAGATAATGTTTGCTCCATTAATAACTATCCTATTCCTAATGCCCCATGGAGACAACATCCCAACTTTAGTTGGCGAAACAATCAACAAGTTACAACTCGGGGTTTAATAACCAAAATGTTAGGCAAACAAACAACTATAATCAAGCTCCACCTAGGCAGGGGCGAGGGGACAAGGTCAGGAAATTATAATAATTATAACAATCAAGCGCAACCACGACAAGGTGTAGCACAAGGTCAGAATAATTATAATAATTATAATACCAATAGAGGTATCGTTCCGGTTAACAATAGTAACTATCAAAATGTAACGCCCGTATTTTAAAATACGTTTTTTATCTATTTAATTAATTAATTATTTATTTATTTTCAAAATTCGTCGGATTGGATCGGGATACGTGGGCCTGGTTTTTGGGCCCGAGTCTGTGTTGGGCTTGGGTTTCGGACCCAAGTATATAAACACATTTTTCTAGAAAATAGGGTTCAGAGTATAATAGAATAATGAAAATGGAGGTAGAGATAAAAAATTTGGATTTTCGGAGGGTGCACCCGGCGACTTCGGACTTCGGAGGAATTAAGTAGGATTTTCGTTCATACAGGTGAGTAGCTATTTTGCTATTTCACCGAAATACAAAAACCGTTTTATTGTCCTATATTTTCACTAAATTTTATTGTTCATTATTCGGCGTTCTGTCGTGTTGTTAAAACTTCGAAAATCGAAATTTTGAGATTTAACTGTCCAAGCTTTATGGGAATTAAGGGCAGTTAAAGCCCCATTAGAGAAATCGTCATTTTCTTTGTTTTCTCTGTTTATACTCTTTTTGATTTACTGTGGGTTGAACTATGATGTTTTTATTTGTTTGAACTCGTTGGTTGATGTCGGGCTGTCGAAGCTTTGTCGAAAGTTTTCGAGGTAATAAACGCCGGCCGGTTGGGCTTTTTGGGTTGGTTTTGGGTTGAATTGATGGGGGTTGAACTTCATTATAGCCGTGATTAAGATTGGTGGTTAGCATAGAGCTGTTGGAAGCTCACAAAGAAGGCGTTAATGGCCAACGCCACATCTTGCGGATCTTGAGGGGTTGGGTTTTCATTTGTGATTTTCGTTGTTTGAACTGTGTTTTGGTATTGTGGGTTGGTGGTTTGATGTATGGGGGTAGTAGGAGTTTGATGGGGCTGTTGGAAGCTTGGGGAAGCCATTAATGGCGGTCACGATTTTTAGATCTAGATTTGATGAAGTTTGGATTTTAGGATTTGAGGTTTTAGCTTTTGTTAATGTTATAGGGGTTTTTGCAAGGGTTAAAACCGATTGGTTTGTTTGGGTGGTCGATTGGAATGGTGGTGGTCGGTTTTTGGTGGCTGTTGGTGGAGGAGAAGATGAACGATGATTTCGGTGTGGGCTTGGGCCGGTTTAGATGATTGGGCTTGTGCTTGGGCCAAAGCCAATGGGTTTTGTTTTGGTTGGGCCCGATTTGTTTTAAGTTGTTGGGTCGGACCAGTTCCACTAAGTTTTGGACCAGTTTAGATTAGTTCTTTGGGCCGAAATTTCAGTTTTAGTTTTTGGGGCCGAAAACTTAGTTGTATTGTTTTGGACCAATTTAATTAGTTTCCTTTGGGCCCGATCACTTAACTGTTTTGGGCCAGTTTCTAATATTGTTTGGGGCCAGTCCATTGGACTCAAAATAGATCTATTTGGGTCTTTCAATGTTTAGACTTTCGGGTTCTAAGGTTTGGGCTTGGCCAGCTGGGTCCGAACCATTACCTTTGGTCATGAGCCCATGAGCCATGCACCTTTGACCTTTGACCATTGACGTTTGACTTTGACCTTTGACCTTAGCCATGAACCATGGCTATGACCCTGGACTTGTCGAACAGGGAAACGACAGTTTGACTTTGACCATGACATGTTGACTTTGACTTTGACCTTTGACCATCGACCGTTGACTTTGACCTTTGACCATGGCATGTTGACTTTGACTTTGACTTTGACCATGGCATGTTGACTTTGACTTTGACCATGACATGTTGAGTTTGACCTTGACCATGATGTGTTGACCTTTGACCGTTGACTTTGACTGTTGACCGTTGACTGTGAATGTTGACTTTCCCAGTTTTTCATATGTTTGTTTATATGGATATATATAGTAATAAAATATTGTCGATATTGTATAATTTGGTTGCCATTATCTAATTTAGATTTGACGTGAGTAGTGTGTAAAGCATATATATATTGGGCTTTGATTGTGGACTGTGGACTGTCTAATTGTACTACGTTTTATGTTGTATGTTATATGGACAACTATAATAATAAAATGTTGTGGAAAGTTTGTATATATTTGGTTGTCATTATCTAAGAAAGATTTGAAATTGATGTTGTGTGTATTTTTGACACGTGACGATATTGAGATGTTAGGAGATATTATATTCCTAATACATTATAATAAAATGTATGTGATACGTTGAAGCATTGTGACATGATATAATATGGATATTTATATTAATGCAATATCTTGGAGAAATGTATATACACTCCATTATTTTATATATGAGATGCTACTATGAGGTAGCATAGTATTAGTGAAATATTGCCCACGGGGAGTGTGGTGTAGTGCAATAATATATTGGTAACGTGAAAGTATGAAATTGGTTATGAGATATAATTGAGATATTTCTATATATTGTGGCTTAGTGCAATAAGGTAATTGACACTTACGTGATATAGTAGAAATGGTTATGAGTCATAAATGTATGACACCTGAATAAATTACGAACGAAAATCCTAGAACGACTACCACAACTCATGTGATTGGCCCTTCGGCATTTGAGTTAATCGAATGGCCTTCGGTGCCCTTTCCGGGCGTTTTAGTAAATTTGAATGGCCCCTCCCGGCGTAGCCGAATAATGGCTTGATTATTCCGTTCGCAAAATAGAACGATGATGCGTAATATTTTATGCCGAATAGTGGCATTACTTACATAATTGCTTCCGTGTGAGGATTTACGGTGTCGCGGCATCCCATTTCGTGGTGGTTACGCATACCGGAGTGGTTCATTATCTAAGGGGAGGCATGTGGATGTACATGTTCGTTGGGTTCGCGATTGTGGTAGCCAGGAAACTAGGTAAGACATAGATACGACGTGATTTTAGGGACACACAAATAAAGCTTTAATTAATATAATTATGGTAATATGTTGGTAAATGATATATCTTTAGATAGATGATATAATATGCTTGGTTGGTTTTTGTTTAGTTAGAACCTAAGGCGCCTCGATGGAGGAACTACCTGCCTTATTTATTATGTGTATAGGTTGTTGTGTGGTTAGTGGGAAGTTAAGGCGCCTCAGTGGAGGAACTACCTGCCTAGATTATTGTACTTAAGGATCTTGTATTAGTTGTTGAAAGATACGGCGCCTCGGTGGAGGAACTAACTGCCGTATGGATTATGTATATATTTGTATAAGTATATGCTATTTTTAGAGCTACTCACACCAGCATTTTTATAATGCTGACCCGATTTGCATGTTTGCTTATCGGGTGTGTTCATTAAATGAACATAGTTGATAAGTCTTTACAGGTTTAGTGTTGAAGAAGGTTGGCTGCTGCTTGTGGTTTGCATTAGCGTTACATCTCCGGATACGTTTTGTTTTTCCCTTGAGGTGATATAGCTTTTCAGTCTAGACAATGTTTTTGTATTCTCATTTGTATATTTTAATTAAAGAGTTATTGAAAAGAGATTTGTAACCTAATCTTAATTGGGAGTTTTGTAATGAAGAGGACATTTGTATAATAGAAATTTTTATTGGTTTTTAATTATCCGCATATTTTAAACTGTTTATGGGTTTTTTGGAAGTTGAGAGTGCGTCACACCTCGGAGATCGAAGAGTCGGGGACAAATAATGTTTTTCCGAATTCTGTCGAAATTCGGGGTGTGACACAAAACCCACCCATAAATAATCAACGTGAGATAGTTCCAGTCGCACCACCTGTGACTACTAAACCTACACAACCGGACCGTATCGACGCCTTTATACAGGTTACCCAACAACTTTTCCAATCAATGACTCAATCAAACCAACAGATCTTACAATCCATAAATCGGGGCATACAACAGCTTAGCCCAAGAGAAAGCCCAACTAAAAGCGTGTTTCCAGGACAAGCGTACCAAACCCTAAAACAACAAACACAGCCTTTGAGGTAAACGGTAATACTAGTACGGAAACGACAATAGTAGGTGACCTAAATGCCATCACCACTCTCCGCTCTGGAAAAGTGGTTGATAACAAAGTAACTATGCCTATAGTTACCCCATCAGAACTACCTACACCGGATATCGAACTAGATACCGAAGTAGAAACTGAAGAGCTTACCACTGTAGAGGTACCGGTTAAACAACAAACTCAGAAACAGAAAGCCAAGGTAACATATCAAGTCGAGCCATACGCTAAATATAGAGTCAAACCACCATTCCCTCAGAAGTTAGCCATGCTAACCAGGGGATACAAACTTTAAGGAGGATTTAGAGCGTTTTCAAGAATCTAACGATAAACCTTCTTTTCTCGAAGCTATTAAAAGCTCCCTAACCACGCTAAGTTTCTTAAAGAGTTGTGCACTACTAGGCGTAAGACCAACATACCTAAAGACGCTTTTTAACCGAACAATTCCCAACTTTATCCGAAAATAATGGAATTGTTAAGTACAAGGACCTTGGTCGCCCCCCTCTTGTAAAATGCACCTTAGGAGATTCCCACACGACGACCGCTTTATTAGACACGGGGCGAAAGTGTTAACTTACTCCCCGTGATTACTTGTATAAACAAATAGGTCTACAGTGAAATGCAACCTACAAAAATAACGCGTTGCAATTAGCGGACAGTCTATTAAGTATCCTAAGGGGTAGTGGAAAACGTGTTTGTTAAGGTTCGGGGATTTCTACTATCCTGCGGATTTTGTTATCCTCGATACAGAAGTCGCTAATGACTCTATACCGATCATCTTAGGGCGCCCCTTTTTAGCAACTGCCAACGCACTTATTAATTGTCGCGATGGTAAGATGTCCTTATCTTTTGGCCATCTCATAGTTGAGGTAAATATTTTTAAAATGATGAAACAGTTACCAGATTCATCTATAGATGGGGAGGTTAACATGATCGAGAGCTTAGCTCAAGATTATTTTAACAACACGTTTCCTGAAAACAATATGTACAAATTCCTTTCTTTTGGAAAGTCAGATTTTGTAAATGACTCCTACTTAGAGGAAGTCAACACCATCCTTGAGTCCACACCAATTGTAGACACTTCGTTGCTCCACATATTGAGTATGAAGACTTGCTACCTAAGCAAGTATTCATTATGCAAAAAATGAGGACCCGACGAAACATTTATTGATTTTCCTTCCACCCGGTGCTTAAACCCCTTCCCCGAGTTAAAATATATTCAACTCGATCCGGATGGTAGTCATCCGGTAATTATATCTTTCTGTTATCTATGGATGAAGAGACACATTTAATCCGGGTGATTAGGGAACATCGGTCTACGATTGGTTGGTCCCTAGCGACATTAAGGGAATTGACCCTAATGTTTGCACTCATCGTATCCATTTGGAGGATAACGCGAAGACTTCGTGAACCTCGGCCGCTTGAACCCCGCCATGAAAGAGGTGGTTAGGGAAGAAGTCTTTACGATTACTCGATCGCGGGTATCATATACCCCATCTCTCGATAGCGAATGGGTAAGCCCCATTCATGTAGTTCCTAAGAAATCGGGGAGTTACCATGGTTCAGTAACGGAAAGGGTGACTATGTTGTCACACAAGGTCCTATGAAATGGAGGATTTGTATTGATTCTGTGACGTTTAAATGCTATGACACGAAAGGATCACTTTCCTTTACCTTTTATAGATCAAATGCTCGAATGCCTAGCTGGTCATGCTTTTTATTATTTTCTGGATGGCTACTCAGGCTATTTTCAGATTATTATTGATATTGATGACCAAGAAAAGACTACCTTCACATGTCCCTTTGGAACGTATGCCTATAAACGAATGCCTTTTGGCCTTTGTAATGCTCTTTGGAACCTTCCGGTGGTGTATGCTTCATATATTTAGTGACATGGTAGAGCTTTATGGAAGTTTTCATGAATGATTTTTCTATCTATGGAGACTCCTTCACGATCGTTTGTCTAACTTTGTTTAAGGTTTTGACACGTGTGAAGAAAAGAGCCTCGTTTTAAACTGGGAAAAGTGTCATTTCATGGTGAAAAAGGGCATAGTACTAGGTCACATTGTATCTAGTGATGGCATCGAAGTGGATAAGGCCAAACTAGATAAGATAGCGACTCTACCTAAACCACCGTTTGTCGTCCGCGGATATTAGAGCCTTTCTAGGCCATGCGGGTTTTATAGGCGATTTATTAAAGACTTCTCGAAAATATCTAGGCCTTTAACTAATCTGTTTTTGAAAGATGCAATCTTTGATTTTAATTTTAACTGTAAGCAGGCTTTTGAAACTTTAAAAGCGCCCTAACCTCTGCACCAATTATACTGACCTCCCGATTGGTCTAAACCTTTCGAACTCATGTGTGATGCTAGTGACTATGCAGTGGGTGCAGTCTTGGGACAAAAACTAGATAATAAGTCCACTGTCATTTATTATGCTAGTAAAATATTAAACGATGCTCAACGAAATTATTCAACTACAGAAAAAGAATTCTTAGCTGTCATTTATGCTTTAGATAAGTTTCGTCCTTATTTGGTTGGTTCTAAAACCTTAGTTTACACAGACCATGCAGCCCTTAAGTACCTTCTTGTGAAGAAGGATGCTAAGCAGAGATTAATCCGATGGATCCTTCTCCTGCAAGAGTTCACATTAGAAATAAATGACAAAAGAGGGGTCAAAAACGTAGTTGCCGACCACCTATCTAGACTCACAAACGACGATCAGACTGATTCTGATTCCATACCGGACTCTTTTCCTGATGAGCATCTGTATGCCATTTTTTCAGCACCATGGTATGTTGACATTGTAAATTATTTAGCGGCTGAGGTTATGCCTTATAATTGGTCAACAAACGAACGTAAGAAGTTTTTGGCCAGAGTTAAGTTATACTACTGGGATGAGCCCTACCTTTTTAAGTATTGTGCGGATCAAATTATTCGTCGTTGTATTCCCCGGTGGGAATATAATGAAGTTCTATCATCGCTCTGCCATGACAAAGAGTGTGGTGGCCATTTTAGTGGGATGAAAACAGCCGCTAAAGTTCTTCAATGTGGATTTTATTGGCCTACCCTTTTTAAGGATGCCTAAGTGCATTGCAAGACGTGTATTCGTTGCCAACAACTTGGGCCGAATCCGCGAAGCGTAATATGATGCCATTAAATCCAATCTTGATAGTTGAAATTTTCGACGTTTGGGGCATTGATTTCATGGGTCCTTTCCCAATTTCCCACGGTTTCATTTATATTCTAGTTGTCGTGGACTACGTGTCTAAATGGATAGAGGCCCTAGCTTGCCGTAGCAATGACCATAAGACCGTTGTATTTTTATTAAAGAATATATTTTCTGTCGGGTTTGGCATTCAAAGCCATCATTAGTGATGGTGGAACACATTTTGCAAATGAGTTGTTGCATCCCTAGTGAAAAAAGTATGGAGTTACACACAAAGTAGCAACTCCTTATCATCCACAAACTAGCGGACAAGTAGAAGTTTCTAATAGGAAATCAAAAAGATTTTAGAAACAACTGTAAACCCCGATAGGAAAATCGGGTCAAAGCGTCTATCGGATGCCTTATGGGCGTATAGAACTGCTTTCAAAACTCCTATAGGTATGTCTCCCTTTAGACTTGTATTTGGGAAACCATGTCATTTGCCCGTTGAATTAGAGCACCGCGGCTCGTGGGCTATAAAAGCCTTAACTTCAATATCGATGAGGCAGGTGTCAAACGCAAGTTGCAATTGAATGAGCTTGAAGAAATCCGTAGCGATTCGTACGATCTCGCGAAGGATTATAAAGCTAACATGAAACGTGTTCATGATAAGCATATCTTGCATAAAGAGTTTGTGGTCGGTCAAAAGGTTTTGTTTTACAACTCCCGTCTACATGTTTTCCCAGGCAAACTAAAAACCCGTTGGTCTAGCCCTTTTCTAGTTACTGAAGTCACCCCTTACGGGGCAATCACCTTGGTAAATCCAAATGACAACAGTACCTTTCAAGTTAATGGTCAACGGTTAAAACATTTTCGAACCACGTCCCGATGTGTAGGAAGTCCTTTTACGGGACCACTGTCTATGAGGATCGACCCTTTTCATTTTGGTGTACTTACTTTCATTTCCATATATTGATAAGTACACCATTCAGGTAACCGGGCCCTCCCTATGGAGTGTGTGGCTGTAAGTACCGGATCCTAAGTCCACAGTTCACATAATTCACGTTTTCCACTTTTGCATGTTTTCTCGGTTTTTGAGTCATGTTCCTCTATGGAGTGAATTATGTATTTATTGTTTTTCGTGTTTCTTATAATAAACATATAAAATTAAAATTAAAATTCTTAAAATCATAGAAATAGCAATCCAACAAATCTTGGGAATCTGACTTTAAACGACCCATGTTGTAAACAAATTTTGTGTTTAAAAATTTGTTTGGGGGTGGGCAGTCGATCTTTCCATCGGGATTGTTCGAACTTTCCATTGGTTTGGTTTAGGCCCATTAGTTCAATTGGGTTGACGTAATCTAAACTTAGATTTCTTTTCGTTAAGATAACTTACGTCACACACGCACTTCGAGGCGTTCTTCCACCCTCTTATACATCACCCATGGTTGGAATTGAGTGTTTTATGGATCATTGGATTGGAAATTCTCTCCTGATCATTTCCATAACTCATTCGCCAAAATCGGGCTAGTAACGAAGCAGCAAATTGAGTTTGAATTTGCGCAAAAAATCGGAAAATTTCGGAATTCAAACTGGGCTTGGGCCCAAACCGCACGCACGACGGTGCGTCACCTTCCTTCCCAAACCGCACGCACAGTGTTTCCACTTCCATCCCGCCGTTTATAAGTTAAATAAAATTTTGGAAACCAAAATAAAAAATAAATATAGAGAGAGGGAAGAAAACCTAACTACACCTACACCAAGGAAATCAAATCCACCTAAATCTTCTCTAAACCATCATCACCACAAACCCAACTCTGAAAAACAGCCCCCAATTATAGTCTCCACCACCACCACCACCGCCACCAACGCCGTTTTTAGTAGTTTTCTTCAAAACTCGCCTCCCCCACAGTCTACAAACCATTAGTAGTCTAAGAAATTTCAATGGCGCTACGACGTAGAATTTTGCCGGAACACGCATTTGCTTCCGACAGTTTCGCGCCATTTTACGACGCGAAGATGTTTAAGAGACATTGGAACGGACTGTTGTACTCAACTGAGGAGTTCTATCACTATGATTTGGTAGAACAGTTTTATAAAAAGCGAGAATTGGAAGGGGATAGGATTTTCATAAAGTTAGGAGGAATGCGGAGAGAAGTAACACGACAGTTGTTAGCTGAACTGTTAGGAATAACACTTGAAAGCAACCTAGTAACTACAATTCAGGAACCCCAGTATACTGGAGTTCCTGCTTTGATGAAGGATATTGTCGTAGAGGGTGAATACAATTCGACATCCCATTGCGTCCGCCAGACCACCCTGAGAACCAATCAACTGGCTGTAGCTCAGTGGATTGGTAGGAATGTCCTCGGGAAAGACAAAGTCAGTGATATCGGCCTGCAATGTCTGCACGTTCTCTGGATTTTGCAAACAAAAAAGTATAATTTCTGCATCCTTGATTTAATGTTTAATGTGATTCGAGGAGTGGGGAAGAGTTTAGCGCCTCTTCCCGTATTGATCACTAAGATCATGCTCTCCTTTAACTGCCGCAAGATCGCTCCTATTAAGATCAAATTGCATTCTAATGCAAGTATCTATCTGGATTGCATCCAAGAGACTTGGCCGTTGTCGAAGAAAAATGGATGAGTCGGAGGATGAAAGGGAAGATATGACATGGATGGATGAAGATGCATTAGAAGTGTAATTCTAATGTAGAACGATGCAAGTGTTGCAAAAACGCCTTGCGGTGCGTTTATGGTATTTGTGGAGATATCCGAAATAGGCGGATAGTAGTTCAAAAGAAGCAAGGGAACCTTCGGAGGAGATTTGAAATGCTCGAAGGGGTTCGGGACGATATCTTGTATAACATCGGAGACTATCCACCAGCAACAACAAACCCAAGATGCGATTACTTTCGATCTGAGATGGAAGCCCAACGCTTGTTCGAATAGAGATGCTACGACGATGCCACCCGTGGAAGACTCTGTTTCAGCCGAGTCCATTGTGCATGATGGCGTCGTCGCCAAAGGATAGAGGGTTCAAGCCAATCTCCATCTCGGGTCCATCATCATCATTAAAACTAGGTGCTCACCCCGGTTGGAGTTCATTTGTTATTTCATAATTTCGTTTTATTAGAAGGATTTTAATTCAAGTAGTTAAATTTAAATAGTAATGTGTTTATTTAATTTTGTTTGGATTTATATTTTATTTTATTTTTAATATAATTGGTTATTTTCGAAAGTAATCGTTTGTTTTATCATTTATCCCACCTTCCCGACTTGTTTGGGGGTGGAAATATTTAGACGAGCAGCATAAGTCGTTATATGATCATATATATGTGAAGTTGTCTTGGAGGAAAGGTTGATAATTTGGCCGATATCGGCATATCTATGACTTGTGTGGTGGTAGCATGAAATCTAGGAGAGTTTAGAAGTTCTTATTCTAAATCCAGTATGAAAGATACCAGGATTTTTAGGAAATCATGAAAATGGCTTGTTTCCGTTTTCGGTTTTGGGAATTTTCCTATTTCCGGAAATTGCCTTCAAATAAATAGGGAACTTCCCGATTCGTTTTGGAAGCTCCTAACCTATTTAAACTCCATCCTTTCTACACTAACAAACCACAATACATCCCACCATCATCCCCGCACCATCCACTCCAAGTTTTACCTTCTTTTTGCTCTAAACTCCGGTCTCGGCCTTTTACGAGCCTTGTCGGCAAAGCGCGCGCCTTTTACTTTTTTTGAAGAATTTTGTCGAGCACGACCGCCCTCATATCGGCGACCGACCACCCCATCGGACCTTGGAGCGAGCTTTGGACCTATCGACCTAGACCCCCCCTCATACCAAAGCGACCGGGCCATAACATCAGAATCACATTTACACAAGAGCGCCGCCTATCTGGCCAATACGCGCCGCCTTCGTGAACGTGGAAATTTCCAATTTTCACTGGGGTCATTCCAAGATTTTTTGTGGAACTGTTCAAAGAGTAGTTAAGATGACATCTCCCCGTAGTCATACGAACAGTCTTTTCGAAGATGTGTTGGGCACCGAGACCTATGGACACCGGTTCCGGCGGGATGATCCCGAATTAGGATGGTGTCATCTATCGGTAAGTGATGACGAAAGTCATATTCACCACAACTTTCATCGCTTATTTCTATGACCACGTTAAATTCTATTATTGTCGGGATGGAGATCAAGAATTTCTCCGTCAGTAGTCGATGACACGACACATGAATTCAATAAAAATTTGGTCGCTTTAGTTTTAGGAATACCAATACCGATCCGTTCACACACATGGGCATATATGACTGATAATGCATATTTTATGATTATACATATTTCCATGATTATTATGGGGGAGGGGTATTTCGAGTAATGGACCAGGGACGATATAGCATTGCCCTTGGTAGCCTTTCCTTAAACGTAGGCACCACCATGTTATTCATCTTGATGAATATTTTGGGGAATGGCGGTTCATTTCGCAAACAAGATCGCTGGTGACATTTTCCTCGCTTTAGGCGGGGACGCCGCCATTATGACATTCCCCGAAGTTTTGGTCACTAGTCTTAAGAGAGCCCAAACCATGAGGCGTAAGTATCTTCTTATGCCCGTGTTGGTAAAAGCCGTATCATCATGCGTAGTTGTTTACGTGATTCTCGCGCACAATTCACAGATTGAAAAGGGTTGAAGTCATGAGACCCACCAATAGGGGTGGTTCGCTCATTCGAATAATAATGACTTGGTGGGATGGCAGGTGCGACCTCATTTGGTCGCCCCACATCCCATCAAACATAATAACACTTAACATGTTAGCATTAGTAGATGATAAATGGCGGCAAGGCAAGCTTGGCAAGTTATAATGGATTTGGCGGGGATCTTGAAGGAACCTCATATCTTTAATGAGGAGGAGGATGCTTAAGCGGGAGATAAGGTAAGTTTTTAGTTTTTTTTAGTGTCTGCTTATGTCCCAAGCAATTTCATTTTTGTTAACCCCATAATGGGTGGAACTCTTATAGAGTTGCGTCAGTTTTTTATTTTCTATATTAGTATGTTCTAACCTTGTTTTGCAGATGTTCCAGAATTTCACGCGTTTCCATGGTATTTTTCCTACCCTCTTTATTTACAATACTTTGATGACAAAGCATGATTCTTGTTTGGGGGGGGGCATAGAAACACGTGTAATTGAGGCATCTGTTAGGATATAGATATGTATAATATGTATTTGTTTTCTAGTTAAAATTTTTAAAAAAAAAAATCAAAAATATAAATAAATAAGTTATGCTATACACTTAGGAATATTTGTATTGTTTTCTTTCTCCATGCTCTTAACAATCTAGAAGTCTCACGTAGCTTTTGCATCAGAATAATTGTTAGAAACTTAGGTTAATATGTAGGTAATAATCTTTGCATCTATCTATAAATATATTACATGAGTATCTATGATTGTTAGCAGTAAGTTTATGAAATCTAGGCTAGAGTATTTATTCTACAAATCCTGTGAGAATATAGCCTAAAGCTTTATATGAAATAAACAATTGAGAAATGACACAAGGGAGAAGTAAAATCCGGATAGAGATATCACACGCCCACTTGCTTGATCACTATGCCATATCCTAGCGAGAATTTAGGCCCTTTTTGGATCGATATAGCCGAAATTCAAACCTATGAATTATTTTCCGCTAGTAGCCCCCTCGAGCCTTTCTTTAGCCTTCCATAAAACAATTCCTTTTACCCTGTTACAAAAACAAAAACAAAATAAAATAAATAATAAATAAATAATAAATCAACCTACCCAATTTAGAATAAGTCTGAGAATAGAATGAGTGAAGAAAGAAGAAGAGAAAAACCTGTGTAAACAAAAATTAGTTAGTTAAAAAAAAAGAAAAGAAGTTTCCATCCAAGAAAAAAAAAAAAAAATAATAATATAGAAATAAATAAAAACTCCAAAAAATAGAATAAAGGGGAGTCAAACCAAAGAAAAGAAAAGAAAAAATATGGCTAAGGATGGAAACAAAGTATAGAAGCAAAAGAAAATAACAAGGTTTTCTAAGTTACATAATATGAAGACTCTATTATCTCGGGACTTGTCCTTTTGAATATCCATTTCCTTCCTTCTTAAACCATCTCCTAATCCCCCATGAACACCTAATAAAGACCTCTAGCTCAATTAGGAATAGGTTAGTGTGATAGTAAGTGGCAGATGTGTTTGATCGACCCGGCTTCTTTGTTGTTATTGAGATTGTAAGGTAAAGTGTGCCCACCGCTACTTCGGAGCAAATAAAACTTGAGTGGAAAAATCGAGTGGTTTTGTCTTGACATTTATGTGAGGACCTACTTAAGGACGCTTATTCGAGTTTTTAAACGAACCCGCTAGACATTTCATAGTATTACTCATAGTATATATATTTGTATTATAGATGATTGATTATTATGCATATATTAGTTTAGGTTTTAACTTGGATATTCTTATTCAATTGCTAGTGAGATGTATAGATAGTTGAGACATGAATGAGGAAACAATAGTTTTATTTCTTAGTCGTTGTAGTATAGATGAAGTTTGTGAGTACCTTCACTGGAAAACTCTCACGAGGATATAACTCGTCCACTAGGGAATTCCTAGTGGTTTAAGCGCCTGTTGCATATGGTCAATGCAATCGCACTCAAGTAAACGAGTAGAGTAGATAGAACTCCATTTTTGGTCACTTATTTTAATTTCTCATCTTTGCTTGAGGACAAGCAAAATGCTGTTTGGGGGTGGTTTGATAAGAGCCCAAAACTGTAGTTTTAACCCTTTAACAGTCATACTTTTGGACCAATTATGTGAGTAATAATTAAAAGTTAACACTGATTACGTGTTTTTATGCATTTCAGGTTTCAAAGTCCATTATGTGCATAAATGTGCCACTTTAGCGAGATAAAGGAGCTAAGGTCGGTTACTAAGGAGTTTCGTGATTTAAGGCCAAGATTCAAGAAGACAAAGTCTTTCTAAAGCCCGGTCAAAAGCTGAAAAGTCGACGCGGGCTGAAACAGCACACAAGTCAGCAGAACTTCCAAAAGTCGTATCTTTGGACTCAGACCTCAGAATTGGGCCTACCTTATGTCAAAACGACCGGCTCAGAAAGAGCTTTCAATGGTTTAAGCCTTGACCCAATCAGAGGAGTAGAAGTGGACGAAAAGTCTATTGAATCCAACTGCAGCTGAATAGGCCTTTTTGGACTGAAAGAATTGGGTTTTGGGCCTGATTCTCTGGCCCAAAACATGGCTCCAAGCCCATGCACGATTTTTGGATCTGGATGTATAAAAACAAAAGCTTAGCTCTTTGTTAATGGTAGCTAGTTAGACCTAAAATAATATAGATAATTCTAGATCTGTTTTCATTAATTAAATTAAGCTTTAGTTCCATTTTCAATTCTTGTTTTAGATTAAGTCTTTGAATCATTGTTCTTGATTGATTAGATAAATAAAATAGTTGTTTTATCAATTTCGAATTGTGTTATTTCAATCTATTAGATCTAGTTTCAATTATTGTTGGTTACCATCTCTTAGTTGTTAATTAGAATTTTAATCATTGTTTAGTTTAGATTAGTAATTTTCGAATCTTGATAATATGTTTAGTTTAGATTCATATGGAAATGATTGTGGAATGATTCAAGGCTAAAACCTCCATTAGAGGGGTTGATGAAGCCTTGATGAAAACTTGGTGGTATAGTGTAGAAACATTGTAGGATCTATTCCAATCTAGAAGGTCGTGATTCGCCATGAGAATGGGTGGACGACCTCACATGCTAGTTAGTACTCGGTAGAAATGCCATGAACACTAGGGATTAGAACTCGAATTTCTTGCCGTAAGAACGTAAGAATCGAGATACAAGAATCTATGTTAGGTTATTAAGTTGGATTCGAGGTGGATTCAACTCCCCTCTAATCCTTTATCTAGATTCAAAACAATCATATTTCCATAACATTAGTAGTTTAAAAGTCAAGTAATCAAATTCAGTAAGTATCGTAGCATATTACCTTCATAAAGCTCTCATTAGACTTAAGACCGACTAATTAGATTAGAAAACATTCCATGCTAGAGCACTAGGAGTGGAACGAACTTCCTACTCCACTATATATCATAGGATTGAGAGTAGAGAATCTTTGATAAATTAGACACATATAAGATTAGTTTTAGTTTTACTTGCGTTTTGAGACCATCGTTCATTTCATAGGTAAGACTATTCAATTTTATCGTTTATCAGCTCTCTATTATCTATCTAAATCACACTTGTTTTGAAACAATTGAGAAGAAGGGGATTTGCACTCGAACTTAAAATGGGAAGAAGCGATTTTGAGAAGAACAACTCGGTTTTTGATTGTGAAGGGTTTTCAAGCGTAGGAGTGGAAAACAGAAAAACGAGAGGTAAAGATGCAGAGAATAATCAAAAGCCAAAAAGATCTCAACTTCAAGCTAATTGTTGATTTCAGAATTACTTGCCCTAAATGCTAAGGTACCCACCGCGAAACCCCAACTGAAATCTCACCCTTTTTCTGTGCTTGTTTGTTATTTGATGTTTTTTATTTCATTAAATTTCTTTAGTCTTAAATTTTCTACTATACAAACAATTTGTTGCCGCTAAAAGATTGTTTTAGATGGATATATAGAAATTAGAGAAAGTGATGCACTATTTTTATTTTTTACAAATGATTCTTAATAGCATGCGGTTTAGAGATGAATTTTTTCAGTGACGTTAATGGGTATGCAAGGGGCGCATTATCTGTTTGATAAAATGCTAGACAGAAGTTTTGTTGTTTTGGTGTTAAACTTGTTTGTACCAATGTAACTTGAAATGAAAATCGATTGGAGTGTTTTGACACCCTAGGGGTAGTCTGCTATCACTCTACTTTGATTCTCATTCATTTTTTAAGCCTTCTATTATTATTATTAGGGTTGTCCCAAATACATATTGGGATTGACCACCCAACATTAGTGAAACAATAAATGGAAGGAATATAGGTGGAAGTGATTTTCTTTTATTGTAAGTTGTATGCTCTTAGTTTCCTTGATGCCTTAGAATTTGATGTTAATCTGGACCTACCTCTAATGACTATAGTCTTCGATTAATGGTACACGTATGAATAGCTTGTGATTTGCTTGTCTGATTTTGTCCGTGCCGGTTACACTTATAGCAGCTTTGCTCTCTCTCAATCTATCACCAGGTATGAATTTAACACTTAAATTTTTCTTTCAATAGACAACTTTGTTTTCTCAAAGGTGTTTTTGAAAGTGAATATTAACTTTGTTTTCTCAAAGATCTGGATATTGTAATTAAGGAGAAAATCGTAGCCCTAATCACAGCAGCAAACGAAACTGGTTAGCCAACTCTTACTATCTTTTCTCTCACCTATTCGTCGATTTTAATCTAATGATTTTTATATTTTTTTGTTTAATTTGCTTTCCATGACTTTACACTCCGAAGAATTGAAGTTGGAGGTGTTTCGGTTGAAAGGTTTGGATTGGAAATATCTCGAAAGTTTTCGTTTTGCTACTAATATTAATTTCCAGGTAAAAAAATCTTAGGTTATATCATTTTTGTTTTAACATACAACTTCAAAAGTTTGTTTATTTGTTTTTTTTTTAATCATTTTCATTGGCATTGTTGTTTAGATTATATTTTATGTATGGTTGAATTTATGTAAATGAGTGAACTTTTATTACTTCACACATACTGAAAGGGCTCAAGGGTGAATACTCTAACTAAAAGATTTGTGTGGTTTTGACCCGAGGTATAGTCTTTGCATCTAGTACGTGATCACTCTGGGTCATCATATAAAGAGGTACTAGTTGATTAGAAATATGTATTATATACATAGACTAAAATGGTAATAAGCATATGTTAGTTATCCTAAACAGAGTTGCACATACAAGTCACCTTGATAATTTACTCAACAATACTTGCAATTTCTGATGATCTTGTGTGCTAGCAGTTTGGTGTGGTTAGCTTAGGCGTAATATTATATAAGGTGACAAACTTGATATATTCTAGTATATTGTCAAAGGTTTTTGCCTTTCGATTAGTGTGGTTTCAAATTAGGGGATACGAAATAAGTGCATAATCAAATGAGTTATCAAGTGCTTTGAGTCTTGTTTAGCAGGTTCTCATTTGGTCTGACACAGGTGCAACTCTTGAAATTAGTTATTCTTTCTTGTATGTTTTGCATAAACATGCATTTATATTGAAGAAACAATTTGTTGTAGTAAGAATTACTTGTTCTATCCAAAAAGTATTTAGATGTTAGAATGTGTTGTTTACTTTGAAAGGGTTTGTACATAAGTTTGGGAAGTGTAAACTTCCAATTCATCTGCTAAATGTTTGGTAAGTTCCATTTACTTCAAATTACCACTCAATGCGTGTGCATGATTTTTTTTTCTCTTAATTTGGGGTTTTTGTTGGTTTATTGGAATCCTTAATTTGGGAGCTTAATCAATAGTTCACATGTTGCAATATGGGTATTTTTGTAGGTTTAGTTTGTGCTCGTTGTTTACCAAGAATGCCGAGCAATATTGTTGAACAAGGTAAAGCATTTATGAGGATCCCATTTAGCTTGCTCAATAAATGTCATGTTTTTAATGGAGAAACCCAAGTGTGCTATTTCATTTGATTGAGAACAATATCTCTAAAATAACAATTTTGGATTTTTGTGAGATAGTAGTCTATCTTATATGTGTTTATGCACTTCTATCAAATTCACACGTGGCTTTGGCTGCCACTTATTTATATTCCCTTTATTGTGGATATATATTGGACCTAATCCCCACCCCCACACCTCCCTATTTTGGCTACACTTTTTTAGGTCTTGCCTATATGATATTGATGTTCAGATGGATATGCTTGTTTGAGTTTTTATTATCTTGTTATGGTATAACAAAGCTATCTGATGGATCTTTTTTTGTGTTCCACATTGTTGTGTATCCTGGAAAGGTATATTTGGCTCTTCAAGTTGTACGTGCTAGTATTACTAGGTAGTCATGAAATGTCTGTTGGCGTGCGAGCGAAACCACTATCTACCCAATTTAAAGTAGAAGGTATTCTTTTACATTCGTTAAGTTTATCTAAATGAGTTTAAGCTTTCCTTGTATCTCTTATTGAAAAGCATGCGGGGTTTGTAAAATTGGAATTAGATTGCTCCTATATATAATTTTCCGATCTATTGTGTAAGTTGTTATATTAGGTGGCCTACAATTATACTAGCTTTTGAATTATGTCATCTGGATATATTAATGCTTCCCTTCTATACCATTTTAAATTGTTAAATTATATTAATGTCGTCTTGGTACTTTTTAGTTATGATTCCACTTTCCGCGAAACTTGGGTTTCTTCATGGATAAATCTTTTTGTTGCTTTGAGAGGTCTCTAGGCTTAAGAGTTAAAATGGATACCTTGGTGGCTGTTGTCTTGGGCAGAGTAGTTACAATAACTAATGCTCTTAGGATGGCTGTTGTAACTCTAACCCTAAATTGTCGAAAATTTTATTGATTATCTGAGCATGGTTTGTTCTAGTTACCATTGCTAATCAGTTCATTCACATTAGCCTGAACTTTTTCCGCCAGACATTTCGAATTATGTAGAACATAGATTCAATTCAACACCATCAATGCATCTCTCAATCCATAGGTCTAATTTCTTACATTCTTTCCTTTGCCTATTAGCTAAAGGGTTATTTGTGTACTTGTGGTAAATATACGGATCAGATATATCCTACAGTGGTGTATGTTATTTGGGGCATAACCAACATGATTCTCTATCATAGTTGACTGTATCTCTTTCGTTTAGTAGTTATTGACTTATTGTGCTAAAACATTGTTTGTGTATTTTTTTTAATCTGTGTTATATGATTATATTTTTAATTTACTTATTAAACAAACTAACACATTCTTTTTCATATTATTGCTTTTTAGGTTATAAGTGAGATAGCATGGTAGCTCAATTAAGTTTGTTTGAGATGGATCGGTTGATTAGCAATTTGTTGGATGGGTTATGTAAATTGCATTGTTGTTGGATTATGAGACTTGATTTTGAATCAAGTGTTTGAGTTATTTAAATTTTTTTCTCCGTGAATAAATCATGTAATATGAACAAGTTCTTGGAATGATTTATGTTGGTAATAAAAGTATGATTTTCGTTTCTGTAAGAGACTTGAGTTGTTAAGTGTATGAATACATTGGTTCACAGGAATTTCAAATTTACAGGAATTTTTAGATTTACAGGATAAAAAAAAAAGTTATGACGGCTTCCAAAGAACTGTCGTGTTACATATCAATTCTTGACAGTTTTTAGTGCTAATTTCTTGACGCTTTTGTTTCTCAGGGTGACACTTAAATAAAAATAGTCATAAACGAAGATTTAGTTCTTGACGCTTTTTCTAATAAACTATGACGGTTAAGTAAAACATGTCATGCAAAAGGATCTAGTTATTACGTTTATAAATGAATTTTTGTCATATTAAGTTTGAGATTTTATGTCAGCTTCTCCAAAACCGTCATTAAATTTATGACATTTTTTGTTAACTTTTATGACGGGCTCTATAATGACGGTTATTTTTTAAATGAAAAAATGTCATTAAACCTGTTTCATGATGGCTAAAAGCTGTCATCACAAGTATTTTTTTAGTAGTGGTAACAATAAAAAAAAGACCTGTTAATGCTTTAATTAGTAACAACAAAGAGAAGCGCTAAAAAGAACACCCCTTGTGACTGGTAGAGTGAGGAAACCGTATTGAACAGGGTTAAGTCTCGTGTTAGTATAGCCTTTTCCTTTTTAGCCAATATACGTATGCCCAATTCACAAAAAAACCAAAATATATTTAAAACCCTAGCTAATACTGGAGAAAATATAAATCGATATGGATAAAAGATTTCCTGGTTTGACAAATAGATACCGCGCGCTTCACTACTAAAAAAATGACTTGTGATGACGGCTTTTAATCGTCATGAAACAGGTTTAATGACATTTTTTCGTTTAAAAAAACAACCGTCATTATAGAGCCCGTCATAAAAGTTAACAAAAAACGTCATAAAATTTATGACGGTTCTGGAGAAACTGACATCAAAGCTCGAACTTAATATGACAAAAATTCATTTATAAACGTCATAACTGGATCCTTTTGCATGACATGTTTTACTTAACCGTCATAGTTTATTAGAAAAAGTGTCAAGAACTAAACCGTCATTTATGACTAATCTAATTCTTGGATCCTCAGTGATCTTCAACGCCATGCGAAAGAGGTAAAAATTCCTGCTTATTTTCACTCGGATTTTTAGGTACTCGATCTTGGAGACCCTGGCATAGTATCGGTAACCTCTTACTTAGATCACATCACTTGAAATCTGCGTCGTTTTAACTCATCATATATCACTACTAAAAAAAGGGCTTTTTATGACGGCTATTTTTTTTCTACCTTGACGACTTCCGTATAACCCGTCATTATTTCTATCTCACCATTAATTTTATGACGCTTGATGTCAAATGTTGACGGTTATAGGTCAGGCGTCATAAATATATGTGACGTTTTTTTATCAATGTGTCAAGTTAGTGACTACCAATTGTATACTTACCGTTCACTTTATGACGCATGATGTTAATGTTGACTGTTATAGGCTAGCCGTCATAAATAGCTTTGACGTTTTTTATCAATGTGTCAAGTTTGGTGTCTAATTTATGAGTTCATTTTCACAAACGTCAAGTAAAAAATTGTCTAACTTTTTCCTTCCAGCATGACCGGTGTTTAATTAATTATCTAACCTTTCGGGAGCAATTAAAAACGAACCCCTTCTAACTGACCGGTCGAGTGAACCATGAATAAGAATAATTGGGTTGAGTCTCGGGTCAGTAATAGTATAACCAATTCATAATAACCAAACTTTTTTTTTTTTTGGTAACTCAATAACCAAACTTCCCAAATAACCAAAACCCTGAAACCCTATCTAATACCGAAGGTAATAAAATTGATATGGAGAAAGGATTTCCCCGCTCAACAGATATACAGCGTGCGCTTACTAATCTAATTTCCGGATTCTCCTCAACCCTTAAAGTTTATTATCGTAAGTTGTCAAATTGGGATTGGAGATTGGTTGCCGCGCGAAAGAGGATTTGAGTAAGATGGAGGAGGCGGCGAAGACCACGGAAGAGAATGCGGCAAAACAGGGTGAAAGTAATAATAATAATAATAATCTAGGTTAATTAAATTTACTGTCTTTTTGTGTTTTGTGATTTTGTATTGGTTGTATGCTTGTTGATTGTTTTTGTGAATTAATGAAAAAGGAATGACTTAGTTTAGACTTTAGAATGTAGTTATTTGGTTTTAGGGTTGTGCAATGTGATATATTATAAGTTGTGCGTGTTCTGGAATGCGGCTGTTTATGGAATTTGTACTGTATAAATGGAGAGTGAGTTTATAGTGTAGCTCCTGTGTAGAGTGTAAGTATCAAATAAGTGTACATAAATGAACTAATATTACAAAGATTGTTGTTTAAGTTAGGGAAGCTGATAATTTACTGTTTTCAAAATGCTACCGACTTAAAACAAGAATAAAGTTGGGAATGGGGATATACTGGCTTACCTAAGTACCATATCTTGGTTTCATCAGTTGCCAAATTTGAAAATTGTGGGAGAATTTGTTTTTTGTGTTCATATTATCATGAAAATGAAAAGGTGAAGGGAAGCCATGCTTAATTGCTTATGGTGATTATAACTTGGAGGACAGATAGTGATTATAATATTTATTCAGAGCCAAACAAAAAAAAATTGTTTTTCAATTATATAAGAGGTCTCATTGCTTCCAACCTAACACTCAAGAGTTTTTTTTAATGTTTGTCGTTTATCTATTGGTTGTGCTTTGCTTATTTGTTTTCCCCTTAAACAGGTGATATTCGTCTCTATCCTGTATCTGTCAAAGCACAAAATGGCGAAGCTAGAGTTACAAGTAAGTTTCTTTAAGCCTTTGAAGTTGTGCTAGAAAAATATCTCATCTATATTTGAAAAAAAAAGTATATAAGAACATTTTAAAAAGTAGGTCAATTGTGGTCGGATCCTTCATATCAAACGTTTTCATGGGACTATTGTTGCTTTCCTTCCTCTTAGATGACCATGGACGATTTGAATCACGTCATTTTCCTGAAATGAGCTGTCATTATATTTGTGTTTCTCGAGGAAGAACATATGAACTTCGTCATTTTTATTCAAAATTCTATTATTTCAGGTTAAATCCGGGGACTCAGTCATGGACTTGAGGCAGTTCCTTCTTGATGCTCCTGAGACATGTTACTTGCTATGACTTGAAATTGCACACTAAGGATGATTCCATTCATCATCTAGCGGATTACAATGAAATTTCTGAAGTTGCAGATATTACTACTGGCGGTTGCTCCTTGGAGATGGTTCCTGGTTTGTTAAAGCTATTTTTTTCCTGTAGCTTTATTTCCTTTGCATGTTATACTGTTGTCTAATATTGATACATTGCACATGGCAGCATTGTACGATGATAGATCTATAAGAGCTCACATCCACCACGCCAGAGACTTGTTTTCTCTTTCTGTTGTCCATTCCTCATTGTCAACGTCACTTGCTTTACAGCTATATGATACATCACGAAACACAACTGCAGGTTTTAGATAATATCCTGTGATTGTTTTGGTTTATACTTTTTTGTTTGTCCTATTTTGCTTTCTATATACTTTTGTTATACTTTTCTCTCAGATTCCGGTTTTACTTGGTTATTTCACTGTGTTTTTGTTATGGTTTTTGACAGATTGGAATGGAAAGTAGTGGTAGGCGTTGGGTCGATCAAGGTATGGCTCCATGTCTTAATTTCTCCAACCCTATTTCCTTTTTCATTTCGTTTTCTACTAAGAGGTGTGAGTTTTTTGTGTTTTGGATTTGATCGATTTCCTTGATTTCGTGCATTGTATGCATCTGTGTATAATCAGTGATTGGTTCAGACTATATATCTCCTTGAATGCTCAAGTGCTTAAGTGTTCTAAAACAAGGGTGGGATTTGATGGTTAAAAGCTTCAGGCTCTTGAATGATGCAAGTAAAGCTGGTTGTGCTGGCTTTTGTCTTATCATATAGCTTGTGATTTGCTTGTCTGATTTGGTCTGTGCTTGCCACACTTATAGCAGCTTCGCACTCTCTCAATCTATCACTAGGTATGAATTTAACACTTAAATTTTTCTTTCAATCGACAACTTTGTTTTCTCAAAGGTGTTTATGAAAGTGAATATTAACTTGTTTGATTAAATTTCTGATAGCAATGTATATCTATCAAAGGCTTGGTCTTCTTGTGTGTGCTTGTGCTCTGGCTCGCTCATCTTTGAGACAACTCTTAGTTTGTTCTCCTGAATATCCAAGGTGGTTGGCTGGTTGCACTAGTACATATTTTGCCTTTTGTCACTGTTTAGGAAACCCTTTTGTGGCCTTAATAATCGATAAGCGTGACATATGGATTTTTCATTTTTCGGTAAAGCACAAAAACTAAACCCGGACCACTTGTGGTCACTATTTGCCAAAAGAGTTACTAGTGGTATAATTTTCGTCACTGTTTTAAGATATTCAGTTCCTTAAACTACGTCAAACACCACTATCTCAAAGCGCATTTCATCTCCTTCCTAACTGTTCAGTCATGACTCTTATCTTCAATCATGACTCTCACAGTTTTAACCGATTTGAGAAAGCCGATTTGTCGCCATTTCGGGTATCTCTCTCTCTCTTCTCGGAACTTCAATTCCCCTCTTAATTAATATTCTTTCCCCAAAGGTTTGTGTGCAGGTTGTGTCTTATTTGGTTAAGCAGTATATTACCAAGTGTTACAACAACTAACTAGATTTCGTTCACCACATTTATATTGATTCTAGTATTATGCTTCGTATTTATGGTAACTCTATCGAATCCTCTAACTCAATCTTTGGAGTTTTTTTTTATTATAATAAACATTGTTTAATAGATGCTTTGTATAATAAACATTGTTTGATTGTTAATTATAATTTGTCTACATTGCTAGAATTTCATATTTGTATTTTACTTAGGAGTTGATGTTTGCATGAATGTGAAAATCAATAATCAAATTGCTTTCGTCAAAAGTTTTAAAATTTTCAAGTTTTTAGTATTTTTGATAGTTCATAAAGCAACTTGTATTTTGGTGAATTATTTGTTAGCTTGAAGTTTGCTATCTTACCCATAATTATTTATTGAGCTTTCTCATGGTTTTTTCCTGCCCTTGGCTGTATTCTACTTTGCTTTTGTCATAACAGTAATGGTGGTTTCCTTGTATAGACATCCTTATGAGCACTCATGTATAAGAAACTGGACGTTGCAAAAGAAGCCCGAATGGCCGCTTCATGTACTTTCAGGTTCCATTTTGTAGTTTGTCTAAGTCATGTTCAATATGCTACATAATGCAAAAGAATTCTGATTATGTGGTGTACTAGACGTAGACTTCTAACATTGGTTTAATTTTCGACTTTGCTGATCATGAGCATTTATTCTAAAAATTTATATTAATCTGTTTAAACTATAAGGAAATAAAGTACCAAGTGATTCTATCTTTCAGGTTAGGGAACTAGGTAGGATGAAGAAGGGTCGTTGTGCTTGTGGTGACTTGCTGAAGGTTTATATTTTTTAGCTTTTTCTTAGTCATTTGAAAATACCCTTGTTTAGTCTATAGTTTGAAAGTTGCACTTGTTAATCTGTTTTACTCAAACAAAAATCTTTTAAGCAATAAATCTAAACACATTTTGAAAGAATGGTGTTAAGCCACTTGCAGCGCCATTGTAGGACACAATGTAAAGAATAGTTTGACTTTTGTTTTTAATTTTAGACTAGCAATTTCTCAAAACTTTGATGTAATTTGCTTCTGTTGTATGATTGGTATTTGCAATGCCTTAGAATTTTAACTAAGGGTAGTTTTGAAATTTTCACTTAAGCGTTATAGGTTTATGCTAGTGGAGTTAGTCTTATTGTGAGCTTGGTAATTAAAATTTTTAATTTCGAAAGTATTGGGTTAGTGCATAGTTTATTAAATGCATGATTAGATTGTATTCTATCTTGGTTTGTTCTCATTGTTTAATTAGTTAATTAAGGTTTATTGTGGTGAAATTCAAGATTTTAGTGTTATGCATTATAGGCAAAGTGTAGAACACATTGAGTTGGATGGTGAGTTTGTTACGTTAAGCCTATACTAGAGTTAATTCATGAGTGCATGGTCATGAGCTACTCACCTAATAGCATGTATAAGCAATGATAGTATTGAAGAGTCACTAACACATACATTGCTTGAGCTGGTCGGGCTCTTCAAATTCAATTAGATATGTTCAAGTTCTGCCGCCACCTAAGGGCTTTCTTGGAGATAATATCACTTGTGTATAACACACCTCTTGGTTGTAACAACATGAGTTAGCTAGTTGCTTACCATACCAAAAAGGAACCCAACAAATGGGAAGGAAGGTCTATCATCATGTGGCTGATCGGTTTTGGGAGATAAAATCCGACACTTAAAAATTATTCAGCCACTTCTCTTTTGCCTAGTTTGGGTTATGTGTGCTGAATTTTCTGGGGTTCTCTTAAATAGACAATTGGAAATATCTTTGTTGTTTTGAAGTGCTTGCTTGAGTTCTTTGAAGAGTGGAAATATCTTCTTTTTTCTTGATCAGATCTTCCCTGTTTCTAATATTATTGAATAGAATTGAATTGGTTGTAGTGATTTAGGAAGTCGGAAGGGAAGGATTCAATTTCAACTTAATAGAAGGTCTGATCAAGGATCAAGAAAAGAGAAAGGGAGGAGGCTAATTAACTAACGGTAAACAATCATTCCCTCTATTGCTTACATGTTTTTTGCATTATAGTGAAATCACTACTAGATATTATATGATTTGAATCATGAAATCAAAAGACGCGATGATTCATTGATCCTATTAAGCAAGATAAAACTTTGGTCTAATTAAGGGATGGAAATTGCAACTTTCAAGGTGGGAATTCACTAGCGCACAAGTGTCACCCTTGTATATATTCTTGAGGCAAGTGATCTTACATTCCCTACTTGCCCCTCGAAATCCTCTGGTAGGAAAATGACATATAACTATAGTTTCGATTGGTCGTGTTCATATAAGTTCTTTCTTTTTGTTCATCTGGAGGTATAAAGTGCGTAATGGTCGTGTTCATATAAGTTCCTTCTTTTTGTTCATCCGGAGGTATAAAGTGCGTAATGTGTAAGAATTTAGTCATGTATTGGACATTCTATATCCTTAGAGCATTATTTTTAATTTAACCATCCAGTGTTAGACAAATCCAACTCGTATTCTATGCTCTTCATTTTCACACGGCAAGGTATTGAACTCTTGTTTGTTGTCTTGGTTTTACATTTCTTCAAAAGCTTATGATTTCTTCAAGAGATAATCGTAATTCTCTTAGTCAATCTGGATTATGGTTTGCCTAATAGAACAATAAGTGTAAACAAAAGCAAACATGTACGTGCCCTATCATTGATTACAATATATGTTTTCTCTAAGAGTTCTTAGAACAATTTGCTACATTCATCTGCATTCAATTTTTTTGTTTTATGTTTAATTAAACATCCCCCCTTGTCCAACACATACAAATGTTGCTATCTGACTTTGTACAATCCTATTTTCTTATTCACTAAAGCTTAGAAGCAATTGTTATATGGATTTTATTTGTTTTGCAGGTCTCCCTCTTGAGAGTTGGTGTAAATAAATTTTTGTCATTCACTTTATCTTTAGCATTTTTAAGATTTTGTGGGATAAACACTTTGGTCCCTAAGTATTCGATGAAGATGGTCTAGTACTGTTGTGTGGACGTGTGGTAGCTGCCAAAACCTTGTTTTGATCTTTTAGTTCCTTAGTTTTCGATTTTCATTTCTTTTACTTTAAACTTTTCAGATCAAGAAACTTTCTAACTAGCAAGAAGACTTCCACCTCGGTTGACAGCGTTCGATCGATCGATGGATAATTACTTAA
Organism: Coptis chinensis; assembly: GCF_015680905.1. Taxonomy (NCBI): domain Eukaryota; kingdom Viridiplantae; phylum Streptophyta; class Magnoliopsida; order Ranunculales; family Ranunculaceae; genus Coptis; species Coptis chinensis. Next base: position 86,836,779 of record NC_141460.1, read on the forward strand.
TTTGTTGATGATGGAGTTGATTAGAATGATTTTTAGTTTAGTTGAATGTGCTATCAAATAAATGTATCTAGCATTTTTCAATGATATTCGATAATAATTTGCTAATTTTTCTTGTTGAATAAATTTATGTAAGAAATAAGTATTTTTGAATGGTTTGAAAATATATAGGGTTGAAGTTAATGTGGATGTTCTAATTTTATTTTTGAGAATTTTATAGTTTTTTTATTAGTGAAATAAGTTTACATGTTAGGAATTGAATTACAGGTTATTATACAATATTTTTAGAAGGAAATATAATATAAAAATATAATTTATTTTTTAAAAAAAAAAAAAAAATAGATGACGGTTTTAGAAGAACTGTCATAGTGTAAACTATTTGTTGGCGTATTTTTTTCTTCCATAAAATGACGGTTCCACAATAGTCAATGAGCATTTCTTGACGGCTATGATGTGAAGTGCTTCAAAATATTGTGAATTTCTTGACGGTTCTAACTATAATTTATGGCGTTTACATATGAGGTGTCATAATAAAATTTACCTACTATGGCGTTTTAAAGACTAATATATGTCATAATGGAAGAAACTTTTAAGACACATTTTTCTATGAACCGTCCATAACTTTAATGACGGTTTTGGTTGACTTTTATGACACCCCCAAGAATGACGGCTAGTTTTTTAATAAGAAAATGTCATAATATGTATTTCATGACAGCTAAAAGCTGTCATAAAAAGCCTTTCTTTTAGTAGTGTATCTCTCATTTCAAAATCGTAGATGTGTTCTTTTATTGTCGAACTTGGAGTGCAGTTCGTTGATTTTGCCAACAGATAGATACCAGCGCACTTACTTGATTTCTTATCAAGTAAGATCGATTTTCTTTGAATTTTTTTGTTATCTCTTTTTGTTTAATTATGCTCCTTTGATTTAAAATTTTCCTCAAATAAGGTGATGGAATTGTTTGAAAGGTGTTATCTTGATGTATGATTTTGGTAGTTGAGGCTTGGTTTTGTATGTTATTGTGATTATTGTGCGAGATACTATTAATGTTTTGAGAAAAGTTTATTCTTTTTGCTTTCGACTGAATGGATTATACATGAAGTGCAATAAAGGTTTCCCTTCTTACAAGGTCTAGGGTGTTGTATCATGTTTGATACTTCAACGTTTAGTGTAAAATGGAATATCATGTCCTTTTGAGGTTGTACTTGTTCTATCTACAGGGTAACATGGATTAGGTACTATGTAGAAGAAGTAGTCACTACTAAAAAAAAGAATTGTGATGACGGCTTTTAGCCGTCATGAAACAAGTTTAATGACATTTTTTCATTTAAAAAACAACCATCATTATAGAGCCCGTCATAAAAGTTAACAAAAAGCGTCATAAAATTGATGACAATTCTGGAGAAGCTGACATCAAAGCTCGAACTTAATATGACAAAAATTCATTTATAAAACGTCATAACTAGATCCTTTTGCACGACATGTTTTACTTAACCGTCATAGTTTATTAGAAAAAACGTCAAGAACTAAACCTTCGTTTATGACTGTTTTTATTTAAGTGTCACCTTGAGAAACAAAAGCGTCAAGAAATTAACACTAAAAACTGTTAAGAATTGGTATGTAACACGACAGTTCTTTGGAAGCCGTCATAACTCCCCCCCCCCCTGTAAAGCTGAAAATTCCTGTAAATTTGAAATTACTGTAAACCAATTAATACATTCAGACGCCTGGAGTCATTACGGAAACCAGAATCATACTTTTATTGCCAACATAAATCATTCTAAGAACTTAACTCAAGCACTTGATTCAAAATCAAGTCTCATAATCCAACAACAATACAATTTACATAACCCATCCAACAAATTGCTAATCTACCGATCCATCTCAAACAAACTTAATTGAGCTACTGTGCTATCTCACTTCTAACCTAAAACAATTTGAAGAAGAATGTGTTAGTTTGTTTAGTAAGTAAACTAAAAATATAATCATATAACGACTTCTACACAATATTAAAAAAAATACACAAACAATGTGTTAGCACAATAAGTCAATAACTACTAAACGAAAGAGATACAATCAACTATGACATTGAATCATGTTGGTTAAGCCCCAAATAACGTACACCACTATAGGATATATCTGATCCTGTATAGTATATCTACCATAAGTACACAAATAACCCTTTAGCTAATAGGCAGACACTACTAAAAAAAAGACTTGTGATGACGGCTTTTAGCCGTCATGAAACAGGTTTAATGACATTTTTTCATTTAAAAAACAACCGTCATTATAGAGCCCGTCATAAAAGTTAACATAAAGCGTCATAAATTTGATGACAGTTCTGGAGAACCTGACATAAAAGCTCGAACTTAATATGACAAAAATTCATTTATAAATGTCATAATGGGATCCTTTAGCATGACATGTGTTACTTAACCGTCATAGTTTAGTAGAAAAAGCATCAAGAACTAAACCATCGTTTATGACTGTTTTTATTTAAGTGTCATCCTGAAAAACAAAAGCGTCAAGAAATTAACACTAAAAACTGTCAAGAATTGTTATGTAACATGACAGTTCTTTGGAAACCATCATAACTTCTTCTTCTTTTTTTATTTTTTTTTTCCTGTAAATCTGAAAATTCCTGTAAACCAATGCATTCATACACCGTGACAACTCAAGTCCATTACGAAAAAAATCATTCCAAGAACTTGTTCATATTACATGATTTATTCACGAAGAAAAAAATTAAATAACTCGAACACTTAATTCAAAATCAAGTCTCATATATAATCCAGTAACAATACAATTTACATAACTCATCCAACAAATTGCTAATCAACCGATCCATCTCAAACAAACTTAATTGAGTTACCATATTATCTCACTTTTAACCTAAAAAACAATATGAAGAATAATGTGTTAGTTTGTTTAATAAGTAAACTAAAAATATAATAATATAACGACTAGCTTCTACATAGTATTAAAAAAAATACACAAACAATGTGTTAGCATAATAAGCCAATAACTACTAAACGAAAGATATACTATATAACAACTATGACAGAGATTCATGTTAGTTAAGCCCCAAATAACGTACACCACTATAGGATATATCTAATTCGTATATCTACCACAAGTACACAAATAAACCTTTAGCTAATAGGCAGATTTCTGAATTCATCTATGGATTAGACAAATTCAAATGGATACAAGTGTTGGTCGGAAACTTCCACAAAGTGACAACCTCAGCCAATTAGATTTCGAATTGTTTACAACAAGACAAAATGTTTAAGAATATTATTTGAGCTACGACTACAAAGATCATCTCATGGAAGGCTAGTTGTTCCTGGGTTACTTAGAGTGTACAAACTTATTGGGTAGAAGCCAAGAACCTTTATACTCAGAAAACTAACTCGTACAATTTTTTCCTTTAACTAAAGAGATGAAAATAATTTCAATAACTTTTACCTTCTGTGGTATAAGTCTTGCACTCATTCATTTAAAACCTATAAAAACCAAAGCACAGACAACACAATTTAATAATTTTTGTGAAAGAAAAATTCCATAAAGTGAAAACGATAAATTATTGAAAGGCCAACCACTAACAGCAACAAGACTAGGTGTTAATTAAGGATTTCTAATACCTTACTATGTATGCCAAAGAAAAATTTGCTATTGTAAGCAACAACTTCCATGATCACCAGATGAAGAGAGCTAGGTTCCTTTCACATGCAAGAAGGGTGCTACTTACAATAACTCCAACTTAAGTTTGTAAATCCACATGTACACCTTTAAATGGAACACCTGAAGAAAAAGAACAATTTTTTTTAATTTAGAAGCTATTAGCACCATGCAAGGAAAACCAACTCCTAGTCCAGGGTAGCTAATCAAGGTTAACAATAATATATATATGAATGACAATAATCGGAAACTTATTGTAATATAATTAAGACTATAATACCACACAAACCATCTTTCCTTTTCTTGTATCTGACATCTATCTCCAATCATTAATGAGAAAATCCACAAAGTTCTAACAACATGCAATGCAAGATAAGAAACATATACCAACACATACTTACCATGCATGCCTTGAGCTGTTCTCAGGCTGAAACATGGCTAAGGCTAAGCTTCACACGATACACATATCTGTATATTACATTCACAACAATCAGAGTAACCAAAAGGACAAATAAAATACTACAAACACTCATTAATAGGGAACTATTTGAACAGTATACCTACCATATATCTTTGGGATTTAATTCTTAAACAAGAATGCAAATTTTTTGAAACTACATTAATTAAGTAAAACCAAGGCCAACAAACATGCTCATTATCCAAAATACCAAATATGGAAAAGACAAAAAAGATTTTGACATTATATCCTCTTCAACTAAAATGGACCTACAAAACCTTGGACAAAGGATAAAATGTAGAAGCAAGAGAGATTCCAATCATGGAGCAGCAGCAAGAACTACTATACGTCCAGCAACCTAATCAAGATCCCACCGACCAGTAGATGTGATTACCCTTTCACTGTTGAAAAACAAGAAATTCAACATCTACAATTAGATAATAAGAACATGAAATTATTTTACTTAATGTCTTCATGTATGCTATTGAATACGTGTCAAACCCATACATGAAAAGCTTTTTCTGTCATTTGTCATCATAGATATCTCAGTCCTATAAATGGTCGAAGCTAAGCCCTGGATCGAAGCCAATTCAACATTTCATGGCCAAAGGTGGAGTTCAAGCTTAACCATCACCAAGACACGACATAACAACAAAGACTCAAAGATCTAGTGTTTCAACATTCTTTTCCTTTCGTAAGTCTTTTAATCTTTTCACAAGACAATCAAATAGGGGTAATTACGTTCTCTAAGCTAGCCTTACGTTGGCAAATCACCGAAACTTCTAGTAATCCCATTTATATACTAATCAGTACCAATCTGATTTAAACACTAATCCCTCCCCTATATATAGGGACTCTATAGGAAGGACATCTCAAGAAAAACTCCAATCAAAAAGGGAAGAGAAACATGTAATGGCAATTGGAGGCGGATTTGTGAAAAATTTGATGGGTGGTGGAAAGAGAGACAAGCTTCAGTAGCTGAATCTTCCTCCCTAATCATCAACCCAAAGCACAAAACCCATACTATGAAGCCAACTTTCAGAATAAATTCATGAAATTGATGTCAATGACTGAAAGGATGGGCACCCTGCAGAGAACCTACAGGTATTTCAGAGCAACAACGCTCTTCACATTTTGCATCCAGACCTTTCCTTCCACGGTTCTTACCTTCTTTCCAGAAAAGCAAAACCATGCAAGAATAAAGAAGAATTCAAACTTATGAACACATGAAACCTTAGTTATATACTTGAAGACCATACATCTATGTTACAACCATTCTACTAAACAATGTAAGAAATGCAAAACTAATTTCAGCAGAGGGAGCAGTTTGTGTATTCCATAATTTGTAACAGTTAGGCATATATCATGTACAATTTGTGCAGCATATAAGCTATTTCGACAGTATTAAAATTAAAAAGGGTTATTTAGGAATAGGTCCTAAAATTATCAATTATTAGGCTTTAGTCCTACTTCTATCAATTGACCTCGAGTCATCTCAGTTGACCGTGGTCAACCTATTTTATAATAATATAATTTTCGTTTTTTATAAAAATGGCCAAACTACCCTTGAGTGGGCTTGACCAGACTATCTCTAAAATGGAAAGCCCATGAGTTTTATTCCAAATTTCACTTTAATCCCAACACTCAAACACATTCACGACTCGCAAAAACTGCTTCATCAAATCCTCATTTTTTACACCCAATAAAAAAAAACCAAAGTCAAATCTTGGAAAAATTTCGATCAAAACTAAATGGGATCTATTTCTCAGGATACTGCTGAGATGAACAGAAGTGTTCTAGCACTTAAAGACAATGTGGTCATGCCTGTCGGTGTAGTTTTGATTGCAATTGAAGAGCATAGGGTTAAAGGAATTGAACAGAATGATCCCTTAATTATCACACAAGCTTTATCTTTAAAACAGTTGCCAATTACATCTTTCTCAATGGATGCTGCTGTCTTTGTCTTGACGACACACGAGCTTCCTGGTCATGAGTTACTCGAAGAGATGTTTAAAAGTGTTAAAGCCTAGTGGTGCAGTTACCTTTCAAAAGTCTTAGTCTGTCGCAGTGAACAAAGATGAGATAGTTTCCTCTCTTAAGCGTAGGTTATTGCTGGCGGGATTTCCAGATGCAGAAGTACCATTGGAAAATCTCAACTCCTTCACAGTTAGGGCCAATAAGCCTTCGTGGAAGATGGGTTCCTCCTTTACCATAAAAAAAGTCTACAAAGAGTCTGCCCAAAGGACAAATTGACGATGATTTGGATCTGATTGATGAAGACAGTCTTTTAATGGAAGAAGACTTGAAGAAACCACAATTGCTACCAGTTGATGATTGTGAAGTTGGAAGCACAAGGAAAGCATGCAAAAATTGTAGTTGTGAACGTGCTGAGGCAGTGGAGAAAGTGGAGAAGTTGGGACTCACTATGGACCAGATTGAGAATCCTCAGTCCTCATGTGGTAGTTGTGGTCTAGGTGATGCATTCCGTTATGGCTCGTGCCCTTACAAAGGTCTGCCTCCATTTAAACTGGGTGAGAAGGTATCACTGGATGGGAATTTTCTTGCATTTGACTTCTAGTTATCACAAAAGAAATCTATATAAAAGTTTGTTGTTGAAGAATTTATTTACGATGGAGATGTTGTAGTTTGGAATAAAACTCATGGGCTTTCCATTTTAGAGATAGTCTAATCAAGCCTGCTCAAGGGTAGTTTGGCTATTTTTATAAAAAATGAAAATTATATTATTATAAAATGGGTTGACCACGGTCAACTGAGATGACTCAAGGTCAATCGATAGAAGTAGGACTAAAGCCTAATAATCGATAATTTTAGGACCTATCCCTAAATAACCCAATTAAAAAATATGGGAATCACAAACTCACCCCTTAGGATCAACATCAACAATTTTCATGTCCTCTAGCTGGTGAAGAATATTACGAGCAATAGCACCACTGCTCTTGCATAAATGTGGTGGACAACTTCCGTTCCTCTTGCGCTCACCATAGATCTTGCGGAATCCTCTCACTCCAATGCCCTGCCTCAAGTAAATCTTCCTAGCCATGGAAGCAGCTCTAAAATAGTACCAATCTGGGTCATATAGAGCAAGCTCCTTGAAAGTAGCAGTCTTCACAATATCAATCCAATGAGGAAGCTCCATCTTGCCGGAGCGTTTGAGATGAGCAGAGTAAGCCTTGTTGAACTCATGAGGAGATACGTCTTTCACTGTTGTCGCGGTTCCGACGGCCACCATCGTTTTTTTAAGGGTTTTGTTTCAAGACTGTGTCTCCTTTCTTTCTTTCTCTCTCTCTCCAAATTTTATGTCAAATACATGTTTCTAAAATGAGATAACCAAGTAAAATCGGAATCTGAAAGAAAAGGAGGCGCCTTTTTCTCCATGGCTAGATGAGAGGCAAATAAAGATTCAGTGAGATGTCGATTTCAGAGAAGGAAATGGAGAGGTGCAAGTGCAAATGTGTGTTCTAATTGGAGAGGACGAAGAAGATGACCTGGGTTTCCAGGAAGAAAACGCACTTTTGTGTTTTTTCTTTTTTCTCTAATAAAAATTAAAAGACTGAAAAATTAAGAAGATGGGTGAGGAAACTCCGGAGTGTATTGACGGTTCAATTTTTATTAGTGAGTTACTTGATTTTGTTATATATATTTTTGTTAAGTTGTTGACGGTTTAATTGAAAGCCAAAATGGTCCAACCTCGTGCCCCAAAAATTGTGAGAAGGTTGACGGTTTATTCTATTGCTAATTTCACTGTTTTAGGAATATTTTCTTGACACTTGTGTCATACACAACATAATATTGCAATAGCCGTCATAAAATTATTATACTTTTTGACGCTTGTGTCATACACGACATAATGTTGCAATAGCCGTCATAAAATTATTATATTTTCTTGATGCTTGTGTCATACACGACATAATGTTGCAATAGCCGTCATAAAATTATTATATTTTCTTGACCCTTGTGTCATACACGACATAATGTTGCAATAGCCGTCATAAAATTATTATAATTTTCTTAACGCTTGTATCATACACGATATAATATTGCAATAGTTGTCATAAAAATATTACTAAAACACCTATCTTGATGGTTTTTAACAAAGCCGTCAAGATAGATAAAAAACAAACGTCATAATATGTCATTTTTTTAGTAGTGTTGCTATCAGGTGTGTGATTTGCCAAATGAAAAGACGGGAGCGGCAGATTACTCTACCCTGCAAACATGTCTACCACACAGATTGTGGAACAAAATGGCTTAGTATCAACAAGGTCAGCTAATCAGAGCCTTCCTATTTGCTGAATATCTCATACTAAATTACCATGCATGTTACTTTTTGTTCACCACTAAACATGTATTGTCCTTCTCAGGCCTGTCCAATTTGCTATACTGAGGTGTTTGGCGATAGTTTTACAAAGTAAAACCTAGTGAACAACAAATGGAAGGTCATCTTCAAGTTATTTCAGATACATCGGTGATGCTTACTCTCCTTGAGGGTTTTTCTCTTCATATAGAGAGCTAGATAGACTAGAGTTTTATAAGGAGAATCTTTTCTTTGTAAATGTGGAATAGTCATCATAGGCTAGTGATAAGCGAATGTAATGGATTACAGGGACAAGAATGTAATGGATTGTTGGGACAAGATCTCTCTGCTCCACAGATGTGCAGAAAAGTTGCAGTTACATTTTTGTGATCTTTCAGTCTCATTGTTATACAACTTTACTAGAATAGTTTTAAACAAATAACTTCTACCAAAAAAATTACTTTAAACAAATACGACGGGGAATACTATCGTTACTTGCCTTCCCTAAGACAATACACCACGAAAATGCGTGTCCTACACTTAAGACGATAATTTACGACGGTTCAGTACGTTCTAGATTTGAAAATAGGCAGTTCTAGCAAAAAGGAAATTTGCGACGGTTTTGAATGCCCTATAATTAACAACGGCCGTGAATGTCGCATGCCCGTCGCATTTCTAATTCGCTTTACCACGCATTTTCCCATCATTAATATTAACGACAGGGCTATTCGCGACGAACTCTAGGACACCATTTCCCGTCTTAAATCTCGATTTAGGACGGCAATTTCCGTCATTTATGGCCTTTTCTGGTGTAGTGGGGGTGTTTAATTTTTGTGAGAGAGATGTTTCTAAATTGAGCAAATAGGGAGGTCACAAATTGCCTACTTAATGGTAGAGAGGGGTTCCTCAAACCCAGCTATCATATAGTGTAGAGATGAACGCATGGAGAAGATAGTGTGGGCTTGGTTTGGAAGGGCAATTCGGTAGAAAATGGTTCTTCATGTGGTCGTCAGAATTAATGAAACCATTAGCATTTTGGCAATAGCCCGAACTTGTTTAGTTTATTCTAAATTTACGAGATCTTGTTCTTTGTACTAACTAAAGTACTTCAAACAAATATGCTTGAAGGTTTCTATTTTCAGAAGCTCATCCAACAAGTAAACGTCATCAAAGCAAATTTACAGTCCATTCAAGATGGAGAACTAAGTTCTTCAGCCTATGATACTGCATGGGTTGCACTAGTCCAAGATATCCATGGAAGTGATGCTCCTCAATTTCCATCTTGTCTAGACTGGATCATCAACAACCAACTCCCTGATGGTTCCTGGGGTGACCGTTCTATATTCATAACTTATGACCGATTAAGTTGCACTTTGGCTTGTGTTGTAGCCTTAAAAACGTGGAACATTCATCCTGAGGGTCGCAAAAAAGGTAATATATAAGCGCTTACACTATTGCAACATGTTTTCTTAAACTTTGCATGGATATACAAAGGGAGCCTTATTTATATGGCTAATTTGTTTAAATATAGGAATGGCTTTCCTTCGACAAAATATGCACAAACTCAAAGACGAAGATCCTGTGCACCTTCCGGTTGGCTTCGAAGTTATATTCCCTTCTCTGGTAGAAATGGCTCAAAACTTAGGATTGGAAGTTTTACAAGATTCTCCTGCTTATAAGGACATATATGACCAAAGGGAACAAAAACTGAAAAGGTTAGTATTTGTAACAATTATATCAATCTAAATTCTATATTTACTAGAACTAGTTTTATTGTTTGTAAGAAGCTAGGCCTAAACTTATTGACATGCATTCATCCTTTTTATGTATGTATGTAGAGTACCAAAAGAAATACTGCACAATGTGCCTACAACACTGCTATATAGTTTGGAAGGAATGCCTGATTTGGACTGGGAGAAGCTTCTCAAGTTGCAACACCCGAATGGTTCATTCCTATGTTCGACAGCCTCAACTGCTTACGCTCTTATTCAAACTAAAGATGAGAAATGCTTCAATTATCTGAAGGAAGTAGTTGAGAGATTCAGTGGAGGAGGTAAAGTAGAATATAAACTAGCTAATTTAAATGGCATTTATGAACTGAATCTTTTGTTGGTACTAATTGTGCATGGTATAATTTCATAGTGCCACATACCTACCCAGTTGACTTGTTCGAGCGTCTTTGGGTTGTCGATCGCTTGGAGCGACTAGGGGTTTCACGATATTATACATCAGAAATCAAAAAATGTCTCGACTATGTCCATCGGTATGAAAGTTACATAAACAAATTTTAGATAACTAAAACTTGCAACAGGAATTTGTCCAATAAGTTCTATTGTTTAAACACCAATCTTGTCAGATATTGGACTCCTAATGGAATTGGTTGGGCGAGAGATGTAGTCAACTTTGATATTGATGATACATCCCTGGGTTTTAGGATTTTACGCTTACATGGTTACGACGTTAAGGCCGGTAAGTCAACAATCTCATGCTACACTCGCAAACTTTATAATTATTATTTCTGCATGATGGTTAATATAATCTTGCTGCAGATGCATTTCAACAGTTTGAGAGACGGGGCCAATTCTTTTGTTACCCCGGACAAATAAGTCAGGGAATTACAGAAATGTTATGCTTTTACAGAGCATCTCAAGTATCGTTTCCCGGAGAAAAGATTCTTGAAGATGGAAAGACTTTTGCTGCTAAATTTTTAAGAGAGAAACAGGATATGGGACAGGCTGCAGACAGGTGGATAGTCACTAAGGGCCTGGTAGGAGAGGTAATCAAGAGATATTAGTTCACCGTCTCTCTTTGATTTGCTACCATCCGTGAAACCTACAAGCTGAGATGGGAACAGAGCTTTATACACAATTTGCATTGGTTAATCTACGGTTTACAACAAGTGCTAATTTTTTACGATATGATCTCTCAAATCACAGGGTTCATCCTGAAAAAAATGCTCATTTTGACCCTTCTTAACTTTTCTAAAGAGGATTCAAATTTTTAAAAACCTTTTGGATCTATCTAACGATTTAGAATTTTCTCTTTTCAAAATCTTAGAAATGACCAAAAAAAAAAAAAAAAATTGTGAGGACGAGTATGTGAAAACGTGACTTTTGTATGACTTTGAGATTAATCTACCCCACTTCTAGGTGTGTCCTATATATTCCTCTCGATATTCATAGAATTTACCCCTCTAGACCCTACACAAGTCTATCCCTAAGCCTCTCCGCGCGTAAAGCTTCATTTATCTTGTTCGTTCACCTATGCACCTTAGGTATAAACCGTATAATAAAACATGGGTATATATAGATTCCATTCTTATTTAAAATATTTGGGCCTCCATAGTCCATACCGGCTTGTTTAGCTTTTGATGATTTCAAAAACTCAAATTATTGTTCCCAGAATTTCAATGATACATTATAAAAATGCAATATTTAAGTTGTCTAGAATCAACATTAACAAGAGTTTAACTCTTAATAAATAATGTAAAGTCCAATATATATCTGGTAATTCAAGGTTTTCTGTTGTATCTCCCCTTTAATACTCGGACTTAACTCAACAAATATCATGTCGATCTATCAGGTACAATATCATTTGGATGTTCCATGGTATTCAAGCCTATCTCGTATAGAGACGAGGTACTATATTGAGCAATATGGTGGAGATGATGATGTGTGGATCGCAAAAGTACTATACAGGTAATTATTGATAGTGTTAATGATAGTCTATAAAATTATTCAGAAATGTGAGAGTAATCCGATCTTCTGATGTGTTTTATATAGTGAAGAAATCATACCTACAAAAAATCAAGAAAAGAGTCCAAATCACCAATTTCGAGCAAAAGGGGAACTCTAGAGAATACTGTTTTTTTTAGTAACTCACAAGAACAAATTCACACTAATTAACCCACAAATCTACGATTTCAATTTTAGTAATCCTTGAGGACAAAATAAGTTTACCCAACTTTTTTACTTTTTTTAATATACCAGTTTTACCCCTCTGTGTTATGTTTATAAAGCAAAGAAATTTGGTGATTGTTCGTACCCAAATAGATGAACATACCTCATACACTATGTTGACTGAACAATTAAATATGTATGAACAATCATTGTTCATACATCCAATAGATGTTCTTACTAGTCATACATTATATTGAGGTATGGACAATGATTGTGCATAGCTCATGTTGAAATATGAACAGTAGTTGTTCATACGAACAGTGATTGTTCATAGCTCATGTTGAGGTATAAACATAGATTGTTCATAGCTCATGTTTGAGGTATGAACATTGATTGTTCATACTCCAATAAGTGTTGTCTTTATTCGTCCAATTTGTCCTTGAGAATCACTGGAAAAAAAATTTGCGTGATCATGAGTTTGTTTGTGCCAAATTTATGTAAATCTAAAAGGCATAGAAGATAAAGAATGTCGGTCAATGAACAGATATTAATAAAAACTAATTTTAGCATTTAACATGAATTGTATTTGTTGAAGGATGTACAATGTGTGCAACAACCTCTACCTTGAGCTTGCCAAATCGGAATATAATCACTGCCAAAAGTTGCACCAGGGGGAGTGGATTGACATCCAAAGGCAAGCGAATTAGCATCCTTCACACACAAACTTAAAATTTTTGCTTTTACTTTAATTCATGGACACAATCACCCTTCGTGCAGGTGGTATGAAGAGCTCAGCTTGAGAGACTTTGGGCACAGTAAAGATGGATTACTCAAATCCTACTTCCTAGCAATGGCAAACATATTTGAGCCAGAGCGGGCAACTGAGCGACTGGCTTGGACCCAAACAGCAGCCATGATAGAAGCTGTCTCAATATACTTCAGAGAAAGCTGCATTGAGCAAAGGAAATCCTTCATCCAAGCTTTTAATGATGGTATCGATCATGGTAACAACAGGTACATCATTAGCCTTAGTCCTTATTGGTTATCACTCTGGGAATATTATTACTTGAAGTTACTAAAAGATTTCAAACGTAGGGGACTCGGTTCCAATGGAACCAAAAATGAACTTGTAGAGGCCATTCTCATAACTATGAGTCGTATCTTGTTAAAAGTCCAAGAGGTGCATGGAAAAGAAATCTGCCAAAGTCTAAAACACGCTGTAAGTGCATATAATGGTTTCTTGTACATAATGCAGCTCAAAAGGTTCCAAAGTACAACCTAACAACTCTTTACTTCACTGCATAGTGGAAGACCTGGTTGCAGTGTTTGGAAACCTCATAAGCGAAGCACTTAAGCCCTGAGAATGAAGCAGAGCTCTTGGTATACACTATAAACATGTGTGCAGGACACAACTTCACAATAGGACTGGCATCTCAGCCTGAATACTTAACTCTCACCAAGCTGACAAATAACATCTGCAATTGCCTTCACCAGAGGAAAAACTTCAAGGTTTGATTTCCTACGAAATAAGTTTATCTGTCATGTTGAATTGTTGAAAATGCTTCAATTTTGATTCTATTACTTGTCAATAGGCTGGAAGGAAAATTGGATTGAGGAACCGGTCATTAACATATCCATAGAATCTTTAGAGCTCCAAATGCACGAGCTTCTACAACAGGTGACAGAGAGCAAGAATTCACTTGATAAGGAGATTAAACAGACATTTTGGACAGTTGCAAAGAGCTATTACTATGCTGCCAACGTTGAGCCTGCCACCATTGACCTCCATATTGCTAAAGTACTATTTGAAAGAGTAGTTTGATCTTATTGCTATGCCACAATTAATGTCAATTGATTTGAAGGTACTATTACAAGATGCGCCAGAGAATGTATGATGTCGTATAGGATCTAGCAAATATGTTTATGGATGTTTATGATTGTGCTTCGGGCGTGTAGTTGCTTCACTTCATGGGCGGGAAGCCTATTGTTTTTCTTTTAGTTCCTTACTATTTTGTTTTAGTAGGTTATGGTCTTTATATTATATATAGGCCGCATTAGGGGTTGTGAAAGAACACTTTTGGTTTAATAATATTTCTTGATCGACTCTTGGTTAAAGATCAATTCTTTTGATCGTTTCTTGGTTAAAGAGCTGTTATTATAGATTGTTTGAGAGCTAACGCATTTAGTCATACATTATTAATGTACGTGACATACATCAAATATATGCAAACTGTCTATACATCCTTTGCCAGTTAATGTTAGTCTTATAGCGCTAGAGAGAATGGGTCTTGTAGTGGAGTATATATAGGACACGAGTATGAACCTGTGTGGTTAAAATCAGCTGAAGGAGTGCTAAAATTGAATACTGATGGATCAGTGTCAGATGACAGAGGTGGAACTGGTGGTGCAGCAACAGATTCCAAAGGAGATGTTATTTTTGCGTTCTCAGGAGGAGGCATAAAATCAGTGGTCTTCGGAGCTTAAGGCTATAATGCAAGGACTGCAGCGGTGTGTGGAATGACAATATAAGGATGTTATTGTTGCTTCAGATTCACAATGTGCGATTAATATATATCCTTAAGAGAAAATAGTAGCCTCCTTGGATCTATCAGAACTTGGTAGGTGAAATAAAGTTGTACCGTAATAGTTTCTCTAGTATTGAATTTACTCATGTATTTCGAGAAACTAATAGGGTAGCTGACCCATTTAGCAGCCTTAGAACATTACTAGTATTGAATTTACTCATGTATTTCGAGAAACTAATAGGGTAGCTGACCCATTTAGCAGCCTTAGAACAAGGTAATGGTGTAGCATATTTTATACCTCCACTGAGTTTGCAACTCATGTGTATGGTGGTGGAGGACAAGAACAAGATATATTTGAGAATCTAATGTAGGTAGGGGTCTGCCTAACCTAAACTTGGTTCAATTTTTTTTTTTTCAGGAAGTCAATGAAAAAAATAACATTAGTGCTGAAAGAAAAAGCATGCATTTTCATAGATTTTGTTTTCCGCGCTTCTATCTTCCCTCTACATATTCAACTTCGATGCTTCTTTCTTTCAACTCAAAGCACTCTTTCATTATCTTCATCAAAGCTCTCTTTCTATCTCTGACTCTCTGTTCTCAATTATTGTACGTGTTTTATTTCTTTCAAGCAAAGTCAAGAAGATAGTAATCATGAGGTCGTTATAGTGCTTTTGATGCGGTTTGCATAGAATACTTGGGTCAGAAGGTTTGCTTCGCTTCATGTCCCTCTAATTTTCTAATTTTTGTTCTACTAACATCAAGAAATAAGAGGTCGAGAACATGGGACCAGAGCACAGGAGACTAGTGCTTCAACACCATCAATACAGGTTAGTAAGCCTCAGAAGAACCAGCATACACCACCAAGATTTGCAGAAGAGCTAGATCTAACTAAGACAAACTTTAAATTGTGATGTAGTGTGACTAGATCATATTCTTTTTTTGATTTTGACAGATACGAAGTATCTATGATGCATGAGCATGGAACAGTATTAGATAGTTCTAATTATCTTATATATAATGCCGAAACTTGCCTTATCAATTAGTTTCCGTATTCCCGGTTTTAATCCAAAGTTTTTAATGCCGAGACTAGGGTACAGAAAGTTAAACAGCCACTTTCTTTTTGCTCTTCACACAAAGGGTAAAATTGTAAACACGCTTTGCCCTATACATCACTTAAATTACAACCGAGAAAAACTAAACAGACGTACCCTTTCCTTCGCTCCTTAAATCACAACGGAAAAAAATAACTGAAACAAATTATCTTCAATGCTTTTTCATCATCATCCCAACTCTCCTCATCATCCGAAACTCACTCACCACAAAAATTCTAATTCATTGTTTTTTTTTTTTTTCTTTTTTCTTTTTGTTTTAAAATTATCGATCTCTCTTCATTTTCATTTAGTCAAAGTCCTGATGTTAGAAGTACTTTGTTTTTGCTTCTTTTCAATTACTGCTTCCTCTGCACTTTCATTTTTACGCTTTAATTTTTGTGTTTTACAGAACTGAAGTGTCTCGCATGGACGACGCGGAACCAGGCTTAGAAGAAGAGGTCCTGAAAATGACCAACAAAGACGAAGGCATTCTATTAATCGTAGAAATTACTATCAAAAGCAATCAATCAACAACACTTATCTTCTAACGTTAATGAAGGTTTGGTTTTAACTTAATCCGTGTTTAAAACTTTATTCTTTGCCTCCGTCTAACTTATTCTTATTTTTAACACTTTTTTAAAATATCAGAATCCCATCAACAGCATGTTCCTAAGAACACATGCCTGCGACTAACAACTCATTGCGAATTGCTAGAAACATAAACACGAATTTAGGTGACATCTTCATCTATTTTTTTGATTTTATAATAATTTTTGTTGTTTATGTTTCTCAAATTGCCGCTTTTAGTTATTTTACGTCGTTTGCTCCAATTGCTAAATTCAAACACAGTAATAAATAGTTTTTTTTTTTTTTTTTTTTTTTTTTCAGTATAGTAGAAGTTTCTACATTTTCTTTACATTTCTTTAAAGTTTTAACTAATTTGAGAATGTTATATTACTCAGAGGAACTTTTCAATACCTTCTGCGCTTATCTCTTTACTCGATCTACACTTTTCAGGGAGATCCAGCGCGCATACAATGTCAACAACTCTTCTATCTTCAAGACTGTCTAGGATAAGTAATGGGCTTTATAGATGTGCAAGAGGTTTTGTTTTTTATCAAAACTTCGAGCCTTACATGTTGCCCGAACCTACAATTTGTCACTATTGTGGAGCTAAACAATTCATTCACGAGACATTTGAGATATGTTGTGTGATAAATACCCAAAATTGTAATATAAACCCCATATAGACATAAAATTTTGGTTAAATATGTGTTTAATAAATATAAATTAATTATATTTTCATGCTTTTATAAGTTTTGGCATTCAAACGACAAAATACAAACAAAACCTACATTTTAGTACATAATACGGTCGAATAAAGCTGGTCTTGAAATCTTTCATCTCAACTGTTTAAAGCTCACAGATGCCAAAATAAAGCTCATGGACTCAACGGGCCAGAACAACTCAATAGTGCCACAACGCCAACCAAATTCTAGAGCTCATATGTTCTTATTCTGCAAGTGACCTGCCCAGAAGATCAGTGCAACATGCTCTATCAAATGCCAGATTTTGCAAAAAGTCAACTTTCGAGTCTCACTGGTAAAATCTATGGGTCCCACCACAGGAATGGCCCCCGCCATGGAAAAAGTCATTAAACAAGTCAAAAGAACAGACTTAAGCCCTGAGCCAGCCAAAAGAGTTATTTTCGGGTCGAAACTTGGTCAAACAAACCTAAAACAGCTCGAGAATCAGGAGAAAGTTCAAATGGCGACATCTTCCATCTCCAAACTCTGATTGAAGCATATGACCTGTCAAAATGATAAGCGCAGAAAAATCTATACAACGGTATATTGCTTCTACAAAATGGACATATGGTTTGAAATCAGAGATAAAGCCAAGCACGTCACTATTCATCAAAGACAACGTAGATATTTTAAATTTTTTATTATTTAACATTTTGTAAAGTCAAAAGATGAATAGTTCCAAATAGTGTCAAATAGTGATTACTATTCCTTAAAGTCAAAAAGTTGAATAGTGATCAAATCTTAGTCGTTGGATCAGATTTATAAGATTCGATCACGACCGTCCATTCAACTATAAATAGAATGGTCTAGTTTTAGTTTTTCTCATGGAATGGTTAGTATTCCATTAGTAGGAGTAGAGTTAGATTTACTGCTTTCTAGTGTAATTTTACTGCTTTCAGTTTTCAATTTCATTTTACTACTTTCTTATTTCAAATTCTGTTTTCAATCTCTAAATCAATTAGGTAATAGAAAAATCTCAAAATGCTTTCAAAATCAATTCAAACTTTCTCTCCTCCACTTTCTCACTAAATCACGTGATCGAATTAATAGTTTATATTTATAAATAAATATTTGCAATTTTATTGAAATGTGAATGAAATGACAAACCCAATCGCTGTTTCACAGATAATATCAAATGGCGCCGCTGCCATCCTAAAGACGCAAGGTCCATACGTTACAAGCTAGAATAGCTCCAAGGGGAACCCCCCACTCGCTCCTACCCTTCCATATCTTTTATTTTTCGTTTTTAGGTTGTTTTCATTTTTATTTTCTTCACGTTTCGCTACTGATCCGTCTCTTGGATATTTTTTATGCTGACAGGTACCACAAACTCAGACCTGGGACAGAAGTTTCACCAATATCTAAGACTACTGGGAAAACTTTAAACGTTTATGAACTTTTTGGCTCGCGTGCGCTAGCTCAATTTCAGGCTATTTGGGTCACGTGCACTGGCAGTTTGTTCCGGTTTTCAGTGATTTTGCAACAACATAACCTCCTATATATTCTGTACAAATCCAGTATTGATTTGAGTCCAGGCCATCTTTATTGTATTCGTCCAGTACCTTCTGGAGTTCGACACGCTCACGTGGGGAACGACGATTTCGGTTCTAAGGAGGAATTGCGGGACGCTTGCATATTCCAATTTTTATTATAATTTTGCATTATATTGATTCACATGTGTTTATTTATTATGAAGTAGGTAATGGACTATTATTTGCATATTAGGTTAGAAATATGTATGAATCATGTGAATACGCCTGTTAATATGTATATATACATTAAGATGCAATTCATAATCAATCAAAATATATATATATATAGGGGAGGGATCAATATACCATAGTTTTCATACCATGGTTTATACCATGGCCCACAACTTCATCCACAAGATGAACTAGAACCTAATTTTTTGTGGATATGTCCAACAAACCTTGAATATCACTTCCACAAAATTTTAGCTCATTTGATGATGTTTAACAATGTCAAACGATGATTGCAAAATTGAAAAATTGGGGCCGTTAAAAAAATTTAAAGTTGTCAACAATTTTTAATTAGGTTAGAGATTTCTAAATGAGCCGAATTTTTGTGGAAAATCTATCCATAGTTAGGAGATCATATCCACAAAATATTAGCTTTTAACTCATCTTATAAAGGGGCGTAGTATAAACCATGGTATAAAAAACCATGGTAAACGGATCTCTCCCATATATATATATATATATATATATATATATTTGATTGATTATGAATTGCATTTTAAAAGTAGGTACTTAAGATAATAACTAACGGAGTAAACCTCACAAGATATCCCACGAGATTTAGTCAATCCTAAAACTAAAAAAGCCCACTCGTATCTCTCTTTCTCTCTTTCCCTCCCTATTTTCTCTCTCCCATTTCGTGACTTTCTTCCCTTCCATCTTTTCTCCCTCACGGTTCTCCCTCGTTTCTCTCTCTTCCAAAAAAAAAAAAAAAAAAAAAAAAAAAAAAAAAACATTCATCTCTCTCCATTACTTTTTCTAAGAGAAAGTTTTTTTTAATGTTTAAAGGTATGAGTTACTACTTATGCCTCATTAACAATATTCTAATATTATATTGAAGTGGCACTAGAATATTTTGCCTATAGTCTATCTCAAAAAATAAATGAAAATCCGATGGAATGTAGTGTTTTTCTATTTGTTGTATGACTTGTTTTAGTTTAACATTTTGTTGGTTTTAACTATTTTGTTTTGAGGTTTGGAGTTGAAGTGTTTGTGTTGTGGATAGATAGGGGGGGGGGGGCGCATGACACTATAAAGTTTGGCATTAGTCTAATTTGGAGTTTGATCCATTTATTTGTTCTTAGCAAGTACGTGGTTTTGACATTGAAACCTTTACTAACAAAAGACAAACTTTAGTATTTGTTACCGCTGGAATTAATTAAGTTTTGTAGTTTGGTAATTTTATAGTTATTAGTAGGTACTATGCTAAAAGAAACAATTAATTATTACTACATAGTGTTTTTTGGTAATAAGTTTAATTTATTCTTTTGTTAGGTTATAGTGATGGAGAATCCGGAACTCGATGCAGAGAGTGGGAGCTTAGGTGCTAAAAATTGTGAGATCTATACTCCTCAAGAATCAAATGACATGAAGCCAAAAGTAGGTCAAGAATTTGAATCATTGGATGACGTTTACAACTTTTACAATGCATATGCAAAAATAGCTGGATTTAGTATACGTAGTTGGACTCAACAGAAGAAGGATGGTGTAACAGTAAGAATGGAATATGTTTGTTATAAACAAGGAAAAAGTTTACTAGTAGTGGATGTTGGGAAAAAAAGGCGTCGGGGTAATATAAAAGAAGATTGTAAAGCAAAAGTAGCAGTGACGAAGACAAAATCCGGTGCATTTGTAGTTAGTATGTTTGTTGAGGGGCATACTCACTCGTTGTCAACTCCGAGTAGAGTACACTTTCTGAGATCTCATCGTGGCTTTTCTAATTCCCAAAAATGTTTAACGCGACAACTTAGCATGGTTAATATACCATAACATCAACAATTCAGCTTGCTTGGAGTGCAGTTAGGTGGGATAGAAAACATTGGCTTTATACAGAAGGATTTATATAACCAGAAAAGGAACAAGCGTAATGAGATGAAGGGCCACGATGGAGATATGTTTCACGAGTATTTAAAATTGGAACAAGGAAAGAATCCTTCTTTCACTTTTAAGATTGAGGCAGATGCTGAATAAAGAATTACTCGTTGTTTTTGGACAGATACAACCTTTAGGCGAGCATACAAGTTTTTTGGAGATGTGGTTATTTTTTATACTACCTATAAGACCAATCAATATGGATGGATTTTCGCACCATTATTTGGGGTTAATAATCATTGCCAGACTATTTGATTTGCTTGCACTTTTTTATGTGATGAGACCGCAGTTGTCGTTTTGTTGGTTATTCGACCAATTTTTAGAAACTATGCCGAGCGACGCGCCGAAGATGATTATAACATATCAGGATCCAGCAATGACAAAAGCCATTTCTCAAGTTCTTTCAACTACTTATCACAAGTATTGTAATTTTTTCTTTTCTTTTCTTTTCTTTTTATTTCTTTTGGCATACTAAAGATTTGGGCACTCTGTCACAAGTACTGCAATTGGCACATATTAACGAAATTTTCTGAGAGATTAGATATAGTTAAGTATACTCAGTACTACAGTGAGTTCTCAAGTTGCATATGGAGATGTGAGACGAAGGACGAATTTGACTCCAAATGGAATGATCTTGTTGAAAGGAGTGGTTTACATGAAAACAAATGGCTACAGTCAATGTATGATATCCGTTCACAATGGGTGCATGTATATGTGAATCATATTTTCTCTGCTGGTATGTCAAGTAGCCAATGAGCGGAAAGTGCTCATTCATTCTACAAGAGGTATGTTTCCAAGGAAAATTCTTTAGTAAATTTTATGATTCAATTTGGTAGGGAATTATGCACCAACGCCATGAAGAATTAATGGTTGATAACAAAGATATGATTGAGAAGCCTAAATTGAAAATGCCCCATAATTGTTTGGTACATAAGGCTGATGTTTATACACTTGAGTTGTTTTTTAAATTTCAAGATGAGTTATGGGAGAGCTTGAACTATAGATTTGAGCTTCTTAGTGACGATGACAGTTGTGTTTATAAAGTTGAAAGGAAAATCTTGGGGAAGAAAGTGGTGGAAAAGTATAGAGTGCGGGAAGTTTGTTATAAAAAAATTTTGATTTGGCTTCATGCAGTTGCAAAATGTTTGAAAGTGTGGGGGTTCTTTGTAGACACGTTTTGGCATATTTTAACAAGATGCATGATTTTGATAAATTGCCGGAACAATACATTTTAAAGAGATGGTGTAAAACTGCAAAATCAGAGACAATCATTAATGATTGTGGAATGGAGATAAAAGATAATAAATTATACCTTTTAAAGAGGAATGAACTGATTAAAATGTCTACAGTTGTAGTTGATGAAGCTCTTAGAAGTAAAGAAGCAATTAAAGTGTATAAAGATGTTTTATGTAGTGCACTTGAAGAGATTAAGAAGTTAGTTGATTGTGGCACAAGTGTAGCAGCAACACGCGATAAAAGTAATTTTCTTAGAAATAAGAGTTCTAATCTGGAAAATAATTATACGGAACCGAGTCAAGCAAGGTCAAAAGGTTGTGGAAAAAGGCTTAAGAGGGGAAAAGAGAAAGCACTCAGAAAGGGAAAGCAATGTAAAGGCAGGCGGTGCAATGGATGTAATAAGGTTGGAGTATCTCATGACAAAAGGAATTGTCCAATGCTTAATAATGGGTAAGAAATGTCAATTTAGTATTTCTTCATTTTTAATCCTAAAAGTGCATTTCACATATTCTTTGTTATGTTAATTGTCTTGCAGTGAACAAGCTTCACAAATTTCTTCATGTGACGAGGAGGATGAAACTAATATAAATTCTAATAGTGATGATGATTCTTATTCTGCCTTGAGTACGCACTGATTTTTTGTATTGTTTTTTACTTTTTAGTATTGTATTACTTTTATCCTCATCGCTATTGAATTTTTGCTTGATATTAGGTGATTGAACTTTGCATTGATTTGCATTGACATGCATAAAGTACATGGTAGTTGGTGGTGCGTGGATAGTAGTTCTCATGCTTAAATCCCAAAGTCGGACAAGTGTTGTTTTGGTTGGCAGTGATGACAAGTGTTGCAGTTCTAATAGCTTTGAACGTTGGTGGTTCAAATTTATTCAATCCTTGAGAAGTACAACAGTACAACGAGAATTTAGCTTGGAGGATTTGATTCTGTTTCTGCTAGGAAGTGTTCTTGTGCGCTTGGGCCATGCTGATGGTCATACTTTATGTAGATTTAGCTTTTCTGAAATACATGAAACTATTTCTGATTGAATTCTTGATCTAATATAGATTTTCGAAAGAGATGCAAAAATGCGTTCATCTTCCTCTGACGTAATTGGCAGAAAGGGATTTCATATTTTTTTCCCTTAGCTCTGCAACTGGAACATATACTACAGGTTGTTTGTTCAGACTAGGTTTATCTATTACATCATTATTCACGTTATCTATAGTCAACAACACTGTCTTCATCTTTTCAATTTTCTCCTTGAAACGACAAATCCTCTCTATCTCAACAATGTATGGCAGCTCCTTGTTATCCGAACATGTTTGATTGACCTTTTTCTTTTGCAGGACCACTTTTCTTTTTAAACTGCCTATTTGCTTCTTCGAGCTCACTATTTTGCTTAACCACGGAGTAACTTGTAATGCATCATTTCAACAACATAGTAGGGACTGGCTATTAGAATTAGATATAAAAGGTTTCTGCTGCAGGAAACAGACAAATGTTCCACCCAAAAACAATAAAACATCAACAATATAGGATCTTGGTGGATTCGAACCACCATATCTTTGGATAACCCCGAAGTGCTCTACCATTTGAGCTAAAGATCCAATCCTTGTGAATGTGTTTATCGGTACTTTATAAAACCAGTTTACTCCCTCACGCCAATAATTACCATTAGAAACCCAACAACCAAAGGTAAAACCAAATTCAACTTCAGCTTCACTACATCATGCCCATTGACATACCCATCACTCCTGATATTGAAATTCAAGACGCCATATGCCGCAAAAGAAAAAAATTTAACTACAAAATAAAATTACTAACAACAAAATTTGCTACGAGAAATAAGTTTCAAAAATACGAAATCCAGCAATATGAGTAAGACTCTCAGGAATTACACCATTCAAGTTGTTTGCAGAAAAATCCAGCCTAGTTAGGTTAGGTTAGATAGCTTAGATATCGAGTCTGGTATGCTACCTGAAAGGCGATTCTCATTCAATAACAGAGACGTTCGCATTGTACACTGCAAGATTTCTTCTGGGATTTGTCCTGAAAATTATTGTTCCCAAGATCAAGCTCCTTCAAATGGGAAAGCCTTGAAAGATCAACTGGTAGCCCACCAGTTAACCAATTCGATCTAAGCTCAAGTACTTCAAGATTAGAACAATTACCAAGCTCAGTTGGAATCGTGCCAGAAACACGATTATCAGATAAAGACAGTACCAATAACCCCTGCAGAAAACCATAAGTTGCTGGAATCTCACCGGAGAAAGCATTGGACGTTAAGTTCAGATACCATAAACTTGATAAACTACTAAACCCTTCAGGTACATCACCAGATAGCATATTCTGTTCTAATGAAATAAACTGCAAATTAGGCAAACCAGAAGTTTAGTTGGAACCTCACTAGAATTTTTTTGATGGCTCAAATCCAACGTTGTGAAACTCAATAAATTCCCAATGGTGGCTGGAATTCTTCCTGAAAACCAACACTTACTCATATTAAGAAATTTCAAAGTCCTCAAATCCCCAAAAGACAGTGCACCAAAAAATTTATTACCACTGAGAATCAAACTACTCAAGTGGGAGAGAGAGCAACGATAGTTTTTTTTCTTTTTCATTTTATTTTTATGTTCCTTTTGTTGAGAGAGAGAGAGAGTGTTACGGGAGATAAAAAAAAGTGGGAGAGAAAGTTGGAGAGAGAAAATAAGAGACAGATACCGAGTGGGGTTTTTTCAGTTTTAGGATTGACTAAATCTCGTGGGATACCTTGTGAGGTTTACTCCGTTAGTTATTATCTTAAGTACCTCCTTTTAAGAGAGGGACTAACTATATATACTAGACTCATGCACGTGCTTCGCACGTTTTAGGTGAAATCACAAAACTACAATATTTTTCTCTCTCAAAACATAGGTGAGTCTCTGATATGACGGTTCTTATTGGAATTTATAAATTTGCCCCATAATATACGTTATTTACACGTCTACCACAGACAAATTACCTTTCTGCCCACAAAAAAACAAATATGAAATTCGTAAAATTACCATTTTGCCACTACCAAAAGTCAACAAAATAATAAAATTTTTCGAAATTAAGCAATTGCCACCGTGAAATCACAAAATAACGATTCTGCCACTGTACACAAAACAATGGATTTGTGTCTGTCACAGGGGCCGAAATGTCATTTCCAACTCTTAAAAAGTATTTTTGGACACTTGTCAATCATTGGTGGTCTTTTTTGACAAAAAATAATAAAATATTAAACAAAATTACTTATTTACCCCTGTGACGTACGTGAAAACACTATTCATTATACCCCATATTTTTCTATATAGTAAGATATATTATATTATTATATTTTTCCAGTAAAATATACTCCATAATAACCTGTAATTCAATTCCTAACCTGTAAACTTATTTCACCAATAAAACAGCTATAAAATTCTCAAAAATAAAATTAGAACATCAACAGTAACTTCAACCCATATATTTTCAAACCATTCGAAAATATTTATTCCTTACATCAATTTATCATTTATCCAATATCACTGAAAAATGCTAGATACATTTATTTGATAGCACATTCAACCAAACTAAAAATATTCTAATCAACTCCATCATCAACAAATTAAGCATTATCCATCGATCGATCGAACGTTGTCAAACCTAAGAAACAAATAAAGTAAAGAAACATTATTAGTAAATTTGCTACCAAAAGCTCAAGCCACTGACCAAAAACAGACTATTTTATATAGGCATGAGGATAACAATGTGATGGGATCTAGTTCTCACAACGGAAGAAAAAATAAATGAAAATACCTACAATGCAAATGGGCTGTGGTTCAAGATATACACTACTATATATATATATATATAGTACATGGTTGTCAGAGAGCTGAAAACAAAAAAGACCCACAAATGCAAGGGTCATAGCACAAATCTTTACTAAAGCCATTCCATACCTCAAAGCAAATCAAAGAAAAACAAAATACTATTTTCGTAATACATACGCATACCTTTGGCTTGGCGAGATAAATCGTTCGATAAAGTCAACAAACTCCATACGAATTTCAATAAGCTTAGCGGTGGTATAGGTGATAGTGTTGGCCAGCTCCATTAGCTACACGAGTACGTCAAGTCAACAAAGAATTTAGTATGATCTACGCTTTCAAGAAAGAATTACATAGATATTTTAGAATATATATATTAAAAAGAAAGACTTGTTAACCTTTGTCTTAATTGATTAACTAGGATCCATCATAAAGTGTCTCATGAACCGCAAGACATAATATCCACATACGTATCCTCATGGTTGAATTGGGCACTACACGAAAACATAAACAAATTGTCAAAACACATTCAATACACTAAGTAAATCTTTCACATTCAAGTACTGTATATTTACCTTGACATAGTCCCACTCTGGTTCCACATTTTTTCCTTCACTTAATGCTAATGTTTTCATCCCACTAAAAAAAAGAATTTTACAATTAAGTTACAAGTTGTTTTCATATATGACATACAAAATAAAAATATGATTTACCAACTCACGTGTTCACCATGAATCTTAGCTTTATATCAGGGACACCTCCAGTTGAATCAAGAAAATATACTTTTTTTTACACTTAAGTCAATAATTACCAAAACCAAGCTACTAGACAGGGGCGGCTCAAGGCCATTGGGGGCCCTAAGCAAAACTCGAATAGGGGCCTTCTACAATTAATACCAATAAAAATTGTTTACAACTTATTGCTTTATATATTTACATTATTTCATCATATGAATGCAAACCCTTATCCTTTATCCGGGCTTGGGACCGGCAATGTATTATCAAAATACTTTGGCAGACTTTAAAGTTTTTTGTTTTGTTTTGTTTTTTTTAACACGAAGAAATTATTACATTTCACAAACTTCAATTAAATTTCATTTTTCTTACTTTTTAAGCTGCAAAATCACTAATTAAGTCTTTGTATTCAAGTTCTTCTAGAAAATCTCTTTCTATAGATAATGTAGCTAATCCACTCAATCTTAGTTAGGTATCAATTTTACCTCATCGTCCGGGGTCATAAATATCTTGAACTAAAGAGTTGAAATGTTCATTGAGGTTCTCATCAATACAAAATGCAAGTCTTGTTGAGTTATCATTTTTTTCATTTGTTTGATTTTCTTCAATGTTATCTTGAACATAAACACTAGGAACAAAATTTACATTAGGATCATTATCAGTTTGTTCTATATTTTCATTATTATCCACTTCTATTGGTTGGTCAGGTTGTTCATTTACTAAATTATCGCTTGAACTAACCGATTCACTTTGTTTATAGTTTTTTATAAATTTAAATATTGCTCCTCCTTGAGATTCAATCGCCTCATCTGTTTTTCTCTTTTCTTGACGTTTTTTATTACCGGATTTATACTTTCGGTTCATATCGAAATGTAAAATAATATGCAAGCAGCAAGCAATAAGTCCTCACATATAGTCACATAACATACCAAAATTAAAAATAAAATGGAAACAATCACCGTGAGATGAAGCTTTATTGATAGCCGAAGTCACGTTGGAATTTCGAAAAAGTAGACAATCCACGAGACCACAACAACCACTTTGACTAAGCAACTAGTCCAATTATATCTGTTAAAACCACTATCCATTGTCCACAAAAAGAAAATAATGAGTTTGAGTGTAATTATAAAATGATCTAATTAGAATTTAGATGATAACAAATTAACAATTAAAGTAAAAAAAGACCCCAACATTTTTTTTTCTTTTCTTGAATAATCTTCTCACAAGTCACAAACTTTAAACTTTAATAAATTGCTTAACAAAGAATTGCAAATAGAGAGACAGAGAAGAAGAAAAATGTAGAGAGTCAGAGAGAATGAGGGAGTGATGAAGAATGTTGATTAGTTATGGAGGCGTGTATATTTTTGTTTGAGAAGGCGTGGGAAGGTGGGAAACGGTGGAGAAGGCTGAAGGCGAGAGAAACGAAGGGTTTGTTTCTCTGCATACCGTTTTTTTTCTCTAGTTTCCATAAAAACGTTTTTTTTTCCCTCTCTATCGGTCTGAAGAAAAATGAGAATGCGATAGTGGGCTGGACCGCTGGAAAATATTGGGGCCCTTTAGGCTGCGGGGCCCTAGGCGGCTGCTGATTTTGCTCTATGGATGAGCCGGCCCTACTACTAGAAGAACTCTTGCAAAATAGGGGACTACCCAGACAAACTCTATGGTGGACAAAACTGTACTAATCAACCAAAAGAATTATACAAATTCGGCAGTAAAGATGCTTTTGGTGAACACTAAAAGAAAGGCTCAAAAACTTCCAATTTATATATATCTTGAGGGATAAGTACATAAATAAACCAAAATAACTCAAAAAACAATTTAAGATACCATACACATGAAGGGAACTACGTCTGACCACTTATGTGCCTTAAATTTAATAGCGGGATGCTTTACCAACTTATGCTCAGACATGCTCAAGAAAGAACTAAAGCAACTGTAAATAATAGATTGGAGAGAAGCTTGATAGAACTACTCCACTTAATATATGACATTTTTTTTTTTTTTTTCTTTTTTTTAAAAACCCCTAGAATAGTGAAATTTCATTGTAGGTGGAAAGTATTTATAATACTATACAACAATGAACAATGTTACCTTAGACTCAGAATGGTATAATGCAAACTAACAACTGTGTCTGAGACCAACCTCTATGATCTTGAAAAAAGACTATAAACCCCTCAGAAGAATAGACACTGCAACAATATTAGAAGTCTTGTTGTGAATTGCAGAAACATTTATTTTCTTAGTGGAACAGAAGAGCGTTAGGTCAAGGCAAATAACATTTCAAGTTTCCTGGGAAATGCAACATACATAAACAGCAAATAAAAACTACACTTAACAGTTAACAACAACTATCTGAATACGCATTATACTCAAAAAGAATCACAAAAAGAAAAAACATAAGGGAAATATCTGTGTTAGGAATGTCCAAGTTGCCTCATAGATCACCAAATCTTTCATTAAACCACGACGTTAAATAGGGAAAAGATACTCTTTGTCTTTTTAGTTTCAGTTCATGAATACTACCACATTGTAAGTTCTTCATTGTATGCAATAGAAATTACAAGTACAAGTTGTCGTTCATCTACTTCTGCAAATTAATCTTGTCTATACATGTTTAGATCTAACCAACAAACATGATGCAATACAATGAACTTTAAATAACCCAAGCACCAGCTCTACATCACAGGTTCACTGCAGCTAGCATATTCTATCAAAAACTTGTCTTTATTATTGACACTAAAAAAAACTTCATGGCTTCCTTTCTCCAAACAATGAAAAAGAGTAAAGAACCATCAACTGATAATCTACTCCTAACGACAAAACAAATATATGCATCACATGAAAATAAGGACAAGGTAACTTGTTCCATTCAGCTTACAGGTTTGTATGTGAACCACTTTATTTGTCTAACATTTTTTTTACCATCATATCAACATAGAACATCAAGTCCCAAAGAAAAACCCAACTCTTTCTGTCTACGTCAGGTGAATTGAAAATTGACACATATACTAGTCAAACGAGTTCAAAGAAAACAAGATGTTCATTACATTAATAACATGCTCCAACCAAAACTGAAAGAAACAAGCTAGTATTTTTAAATAAGGAGTAACATGTTAATTTGAATCTTACCTTTCATTTCGGGAACTTTTTCTTGAGAAAAAGGAGCCACTCTTGTACTTGGACACTGGAAGCAATTCAATAAGTTCTTTAGAAAAGAGCAATTGATAAACGCACACCCACATACCAGCATACTTCAACGACATACTTCTTAACACTCCCCCTCAAGTTGTAATCATGCAAACTATGCATATTACAACTTGGATTACAGAAATAAAAGATAAAAATAATCTGCTCCCCTTTTCGCATAGAACTGTCTTTACTTGAAGAACTCAAAGAACTATTGAGACATTCTGGAAAGTGAAACTGCCAGTTTAGGCAATGGCCTAACCAAAATACTAAAGTTGTACCACATTCACAAACTGAAACAATTATACGGTTTGATGGTGCGCTGCTTGGTTGTTATTCACTCCATTTGCTACTATGGCTTTCATAATACAAATTGCAAACAATAACACTGACTTGATGTGCGTTACTTAATTGGCTACTACTATCAAAATCACTATTGTAGTCAACAAAATATTGTTATGGATACTCCTGAATACTGAATACTAATGCAGTTTAGGTATGACTGCTACCTGAAAGCAACTGATGCAGATTAGGCATGATCGCTACTGAATATCGATGCGATTCGGGCATGATCACAATTGCACGAATCGATGTAGTTTAGGCATGATCAAGCACCTGAAAGCAACTGATGCAGTTTAGGCATGATTGCTATCTAAAAGCAACTAAATACTGGTGCAGTTAAGGCGTAACTGCAACTTGAATACTGAATAGTGCAGTTTAGGCGCGATTGCAACTTGAGAGCTGAATATTAGATAGTGGGGATGCCATTTTCTCATACTAATATGGGTCTCATACTCTTCCACACATGTCTCTATATTCTCCCCATCAAGTTGGAACATACAAAAGATTTGTATATTCCAACTTGACCAATATTTGCAATACTATAGAACACCATGGGAAGGAATGAAGGATGCAATATAAACTCGTGAGAATATTAAAGAGCTACCTACTCATGGAATTCCACTTGTCTCAAATAAT
Source organism: Coptis chinensis (assembly GCF_015680905.1). Lineage (NCBI taxonomy): Eukaryota > Viridiplantae > Streptophyta > Magnoliopsida > Ranunculales > Ranunculaceae > Coptis > Coptis chinensis. Next base: position 86,867,640 of record NC_141460.1, read on the forward strand.
ACTCAATGTCACTTATCTCAAATACTACTCAATGTCCCATATCTCCATATTCTCCCCCTTAAGTTGGAATATACAAGTCTTAAGTTGGAAGATACACAGACTTGTCTATTCCAACTTGAACTTGAAACAAACGAAACCAAACACCAACGCAATAAAAAAACTGACCATGCCCAAATTTTTACAACCAACCAATGCCCACTTCAAAGAACAATACTGCATTCCTCAATAGCCATATTCTCATAACTTAAAAGAATTAACAAACACCGAAAGACATATTGTACTCGCACACTGAAGCATAACAAGAAATACTCAGAGTAAGTGGAAAACTACCTCAAAGAATAGTTGGGTATTTTAACAAACACTTGGATGTGGAAACATAGGACAAATACTTTGTTCACCAATACTAACTGTGGAAGCCAAAAACTCAAACATCCATAACAATACCAACATCAAACTGTAATACTCAAAATTACTCTACGAACAATACTATATGGATACCAAAACTACTACATAGTTGAAGAAAAATCCAAAGACAGAGAATACATGATCCTCTTTGCTATATACCTCAAAAAAAAACCTCAAACTCGTTCCCACAAAGATGAAACCATAACTAATACTCAGAAAATACTGGATAGATGACCTCAAACTCATTCCCACAAAGATGAAACTAAAACTAATACTCATAAAATATTGAATAGATGAAAATACCGCATACCGGACAAATTAAAACCAAACTCATCACTTTGGGCCCCTAACTCCATAAGCTCAAGTCCACCACTTTCATACTGTAGGCCTCGGCGGGCCTATGGTTAAGGGTAAAGGTATAGGCGTGCGCCTATGAATCAAGGCAGGAGAACTTCAAACTTTGTCGGTCTCCTTAGATTACATTCTTGTTTGGCTTTTTGAACTCGTATGTAGCAACAATCTTTAATACACCTTGATACTCATTTTTTCATGTCAGAAAAATTAAAACTTGAATAATGAAAACTGAAAAATTGATTTTTTTTTTCTTATACTATTTTTGTAGACAACTCTCCTAACATACCATTAAACTAATATTTGAACCTGATGCTCTAATACCATAGTAGTGGTGATACTAGGAGAGCTGTAACATTATTGTAAAGAGAGAAACCAGTGTTGTTGATAAATCAATGCGGAAACAATGTTATCCACTACAAATAGATCAACCCTACACAAGAATTGATTATTCTCTCTAGACAAGACTTCAACACCCTCCAAGTACTATCCCAACACTTCTCAATGTCAATTAAATAAGCATATAAAGTAAAACAATTAATGTACAAGAAGAACAAACCACAAGACGAGATATATCGTGGTTTGGCAATTTGCCTACGTTCACACTGCAAGTTCTAAGCTTTACTAGATGTCCAGAGTAACAGATTATAAGAGCTCTCAATTCACTCACAAAGAATGAACACTCAACTCACTAAGAATTGCTCTCTTACAATCTCTCTTTTTCTTGGTTTTGGTTAGGTTAAGTTTTTACAGAAAAAACTTATATTTATACTGTTTCTGAAAACTTCGAAAACAATCAATTCGTCTTTGAAAACGATTGGAGAAGCGTGCATGCCTTTGGCGAGCAAAGTCCGAGGGCGCATGCCCGAAAAGTAATGTTCGTTTTCAAGAGAGGAGCGTGTGTGCTCCCTTGTCCAGGTGTACACAAGCGCGGGAGCGCCTTATACGAGAGAAAGAGAAAAAAATACCTTTTTTCTCTACAACCAGTAAGTTGAGGTTAGTAGATGAGAGGGGGAAGAATGGAGGCTGGAAATAAGCGTTAGAGAGTATATTTTACTTTACCTAGAGTTTCATATATATACTTAGCCCTAATACATGAAAATAGGAAAATAGTATATACTATTAGGACTTTCACACCCATAGGCGTGCACCTATATATAAGGCACAATAGATTGGCTCCCGCCTATATACAAGGAACAACTGATAGGCACACGTCCACATACCAACATACTTAAACGACATACTTCTTAACACCTACCATTGATAAATTAATGGAATTAAAGTACACGTCGGGTGTGCATTCAATTTTTAGATGAAACCTTGTGATGCAAAGTGCACTTACGTGAATTCTAATTGAACAAGGCTAGAAAACTCAAATATCAAGTTACAGACACAAGGAAACCACACTTATCAAAGCTTATAACTAGATGGGATGATGATACATTCTTTTCCACAAAATTAATAAAATTTTACAATTAATTAGAACAGTTTGTAGGCTTTAAGAATAGCTTGAACCTTGAGCAGTGAATACCAAATTTCTTATTAAACTAAATATACCAAATTACTAGAAGGAAACTCATTAAAGTAAAACTTCGAACGTTACTCGTCTGCAAATTTGTATTCATATACTATTTGCAGACTTCTAAGCTGTACCAGTTTCTGTCCCATGTGTAGGGATACACGTGCACGATCTCCTGTACGCCATCACCTTCAGTGGATCTTCCTTTCGCAAAGTTATACCAAACTTCTCCCTCATATCCATTTTGTCAACTGTAATACCATTTGGAAGAGCCCATTCAAAAGAATGAATCAATGAACCTATTGCAAGGTGAAGATTGCGATGAGCCAATGTTAGGCCTGCACACATCCTTCGCCCGGCTCCAAATGGGATTAGCTGAAAATGTTGTCCCTTGTAATCGATACTGGATCTTAAGAACCTCTCTGGCTTGAAAGACACGGGATTCTCCCAGGAAACCGGGTCTCTTCCTATTGCCCAAGCATTCACAAAAATCTGTGTGTCCTTGGGTATCGAGTACCCCATGAATTTCGTATCCTCCAAGGCCTTACGAGGTATTAGTAAAGGTACTGGAGGATGCAGCCTCAGTGTTTCCTTAACAACAGCCTGCAAATACGGTAATTTTCCTATGTTACTCTCTTCAACCTTTTTGTTTTGACCGACTACTCTATCTAGTTCGTCCTGGAGAATTTTCATTATACTCTCTGTCATTGCCCACTCTATGGTACTGCTAGTCGTGTCTATTGCTCCTGAAAATAGTTCCTACAGCCGTTGTCGAGTATGATCAAGTCAGTGGTATACATTAAAAATCATAACAGAAAATGAACAAGAAGAATCTATAGATAATAGTTGTGGAAATTGATGAAAACAGTAGGACCTCGTAAAACAATCAATTTATGCAATTTAAATTTACATCTCATAGGTCTAAAATGATAATTCCTAATAAACACACTAAGCAAAAAAGCAGGGTCAAATATCTATCTGGACGTGATCGACTATATAGTGTGTTTATATTTAAGGTACGCCTACACATGTGATTCAAACATTTCTCACCAGAATCATTATGTTGATGTTGTTTTCTGATATCTCTGTAGGTTCACCATCTTTCGGAATGCCTTGAAAATCTAGAATTACATCCAGGTAATCCTTCACTGGGTTTTCTTTACCCATTTGTCGGTCTAGAAGTCGTTCTTTGACGAAAGCAGAGCTAAAGTTGAATGTATGCCCCATGTCTCGTTTAACATTCTTCTTTATACATTGTGGATCAAGCCATCGTAAAATGGGGAAGAAATCCACCACATTTGGCTTTCCAATACATTCCAAAAGTCGACCGATGGAGCTAAAGTATTCCGTAACTTCCAATGGAGAGTGTAAAAATCCACCTCCATATAGGCTCCACATAAGCGCCATTAGGATTATACACTCTATCTAACTCCAAAATATATAAAGTATATATTTACTACTTTGGCTCTTCCAATTGTAGGTGGAGGCAAATGTGTAAAAAGAGATAACAACGGACTTACTCTGTAACAGCCCATTCAAAATAATGAAAAATGACGGGCTTGGCCGTCGCAAAGGCTTAAAACAAATAATGGTCCACTTTCATACGACATTCAAAGCAACGTAAGCAACGTCCATGTTTTGTAAAACTTATAAATGGGACTGAGCTCTAAATAAAGCTTCCCACGTTAACTGAGCTCTAAATAAAGCTTCCCACGTTAGTTGAAGTGACGTCCGGGCATTTTTATTAACTAATAGCCAGATAGGGAATTCCCCACCCCATCTATTAATTAATAACCTATTATCTACGATATACAACCCCCATTGGAAGGAGTTTTTTGGTACTTGGAGTGTAAATTTTACACTTTATACTGTTTACACCCCCTATTGGAGATGCCCTAGATTTGAGATCCACGACGTCTTTAGAGAGGGTAACATTACAGATGACATTGAAGGTCATAAGTGAGACAAACCGAGCAACTTCTACACTACCTTTCTCCTCAGCTTCCTCCCAGATCCACCTTGTCATGTTGTCTACGCACCTTTCACGTAAACTTTCGGTCCCATTAAGACGACTAATGGTGAAAATTTCTGTCGTGAGGATGCGTTGAACAGTACACCAATATGGCCCGTATTGCCCCACTGCCATAGAGGCTTTATCAAGGGTATTGCTATATATAGACCCCATATATCTCAAGGCAGACTCCATTTAAAAAAAAAATAATACCAGATATGTCCCCAAATAATCTCTTAGGGCAGACTCCACTTAAAAAGTGAAAACACATAAATTTCAACTTTTGTCTTTTTACTCAAGTTTTGTCTTTTTACTCTCTCTCAAGAAACCTTCCTTAAACCCCACTTTTTTTTTTTTCCACTCCTCTCATTTTCCAATCCAAATAAACTTAACCCATACATCTTTTCTTTCTCTACGCATATTCATCTTTTTTTTCAAATTCTTTTGTTCTATTTCTATTTACAACCCTTTTTTTTTATGACATTTAGTGAAATGGAATGGGCATATGATGTTTTTAATGTGAAAAATGAACTATTTAATAAAGAGAAATTTCAATCAAGTGACCAAGACGGCGACCAAGACGAGGTAACTCCATATACAACTATTGTTCATAATGATTCCAATATCAATTTATTATGAAATCATTATGAGGACGACTTGTACAAAATGTGATTACAAAGTATTTATGCAAACTCAATCTATAAGAACGATCTCTTCCGTTTAATGGTTGATTTGAATAGTGAGTGTTGGGAAATGGGAATAGTCTTACGTTCGAGACGTCCCAGGCCAACTAACTTTCTAAGACTCTAGCGCCCCAACTAGAGCGACTTATGAAGCATTAGACAGTCTAATTTGGCCGTCTCTTAGTTACTTTGATAGATATCCTATATTTTTCTTGTGACAAATTTTTAGCTAACATTATAATTCAATGTAAATGTTATAGGATCCTCTATACAGTCACAATGAGGTACCAATTGATGCACTTCGGACTTCACAAAATTCAAATGCATCTTCGGAGGAGCACTACATAGATCAAACCGAACATTTTAACACCAACATGGTATGCATAGATGAATATATGTTTTGAAACTTACTTTTTTGATTTAATACCTTTTTACCCATGGATTAGTGAATACTTAAATTGATTTATATGTATTTGATAGTCGTCAAGATTTGATTGATTGGACACAACATAAATGAAGTGAAGTGGGAGGTATTATCGTCACTGGGAAATCTCAAAATGCAATTGGTGGGAAGGCTCTTAGACTTACTTTGATATGTGAGTGTGGTGGTAAATTTCGATCTCATAAAAAGGTAGAAGCAAACGAGAATGCAGTGAAAAAGACTGGAACAAAAAAGATGAATTGTCCTTTTAAATTAAAAGCGTGTTTTGAACGTGGTAGTTTAGATAGATGGACACTAAGAGTTGATTGTGGTCGTCATAATCATGGGATGGCAAAAACTATGGAAGGTCACTCTTATATGGGAATGTTTAATAAGATGGAAATGATTCTTGTATCTGAGATGAGTAGAGTTGGAGTCAAACCAAAAGAGGTCATGAATACTGTCAAAGCAAGAGATATATTAAACTCGTCCTCCATGAGACAAATGTATAACGCAAGATATAGAATTAGACTTGATGAAATGGAAAATAGAACACAGTTGTAAGAGTTGGGTAGATTGTTAAGGGAAAATGGATATGTGGAGTACAGTAAACGTCGAGAAGGTAGCAATGAGGTTTGCGAATTGTTTTGGGCCCATCTGGGTTCGATCCAAATGTCTAAGACTTTTAACCAAAATTTTCTCATGGATTGTACGTATAGGACAAACAAGTATCATTTCAAGTTGTTAGAGATTGCAGGAGTGACAATAACCAATATGACTTTCACTACATGTCATGTGTTGATGGAAAAGGAAAAAGATTATGACTACACTTGGGCATTGGAAAGGTTTCGAGAGATACTCATGCTTGAAGTTCCAGTGTTGATTGTGACTGATAGGGAGCTAGCTTTGAAGAATGCGGCCGATGTAGTCTTTCCAAATGCAAAGAAGCACTTGTGTTGATGGCACATTTCCCAATGTGTCTTGAAAATGGGAAAAAATATTCTCAGTGACAAGAAAACATAAATAAACTTTGTGCCATGTGGACTAATGTGGTAAAGTTAAAGACACAGGAGAGTTTTTTGAGAAAGTTTGCTTATATAGAATTAGCTTTTAAAGATTATCCTGTGCTCATCCAATATTTGCGTAGAACATGGTTGCCTTACAAAAAAGCATTTGTTGCTTACTGGATAGACCAACAAAAGCACTATGGAAACACTACAACGAATAGGGTGGAAGGATTGCATGCTCGACTGAAGTCGAGCTTGAAGGGAACATGCAAACATGATTTTCTTGGAATGTGGAAATTGATCCATCCAGTTATCAATATTGAGATGAGCGAAATTAGAGCCTCTTTTGAGAGGAGTTTAACTAGATTTCAGCACGAGCACAATGACGAGTTTTTTAGTGAGCTCAGAGGATTTATTTCAAAGAGAGCTTTAGATTTGATTTTGGAAGAGATGAGACATATAGATGTCATTGGGGTAGATGATAGTGTTTGCGACCACACTTTGCGTACTTCACACGGTTTGCCGTGTGCGCATGAGCTAGTGATACTCAAACAAAAAGGGTGCAGAATACCTCTTTCTGAAATTGATGAATTTTGGAAAAAGTTGTCTATTGAACCGAGAGCCAGTGATCCCATTGGTGTTGATTACAAACCAGCTATGGATTTATTTATTCAACGACTAGGATCGACTTCTGAAGACCAACAGAGATCTATGATAAAGATGCTCATGGAACTTGCAACGCCTGAAAGTTCATCATTGGAGCCACCAAAGGAGGATGCTACACCAAAAGGCCGTCCTAATAAGGGCAGTACTAAGAAAAGGCCAGCAAAAGAAGAGTGGTCAACTACCCGAGATCTGTCATGGTTTGAGTACCCTCCGGATGCTCCACCCGTGACTCCACAATCTATAACGAAGCCCAAGGCCAAACCATTTGTTCCAAAGAGGAAGAAACCAAATTTTGATGTTGGTTGCTCCATTAATGAAATTGAACATCCTCCAGATGCTCCACCCGTGACTCCACAATATATAACGAAGCCCAAGGCCAAACCATATGTTTCAAAGAGGAAGAAACAAAATGTTGATGTTGGTTGCTCCATTAATGAAATTGAGCATCCTCCAGATGCTCCACCTATGACTCTACAATCTATAACGAAGCCCAAGGCCAAACCATATGTTTCAAAGGGAAAGAAGAAACTGAGTTTTGATGTCAGTTGCTCCATTGCTCAATCTGAATATAAAATGTGTTTTTCGCGTGAATTGCTACAGTTTATTGTTGGTTTTGAAGACCCCGTCGGCGATGGAAATTGTGGTTTCAGGGCTCTCTGCTTGGCTTTGGGAAGAAAAGAAACCGACTGGCTTTGGATGAGACAAGAGTTATTAAGTGAGTTAATATCAAATGAGGAATATTATGTGAGGATATTTTCCCAGGAAGCTGTTGATGGATTAAATAAAAGGATAAGGAAAAAGAAGAGAACTCGTGCCAAGAGGAACAAATGGATGGATATGCCTATTACTGGGTATTTGTTTGCGTCGAGATTTGACGTTGTGCTTGTACAGTTCTCTACATCATATTGTTATACCTTTCTCCCTATGAGATCTCCAGTGGATCTAAACAATGTTAATGTGCTTGGGATCGGTTATGTTAATAGTAATCATTACATTAAACTAGATTTGGAAGATGGTTGCCCAATTCCAAAAATAGTGTTGTTTTGGAGCAGGAATAGTCTAGAAATAGCAAAAGGCTGGGAAATTCTAGTGAAAACCCGTGTGGAGGCATTCCAAGGGTTGAATGTTCAAGGGATTGCTCAAGCGGAGGCTTTCGAAGGAGATCCAATTTTTGTCGATTAGTGTAGTTGGGCAAATAGATGTTTGAAATATTTTATACTTTTACAGATGATACATGAAGAAACATTTTTTGTAAAGACTTTGATAGAATGGAATTGAGTTTCTTATATATTTTGGAACCAAACATTTTACATATTTTAATTTTGATGTTTCGACTTTCATTGTTTACATGTATTGGTCTGAAACATTTTGCCAAAATTTCAAATTAGTTAGAGTTTTAATTTTGATCAAAACTAACCTAAAAATAAAAAATGTTCAAATTCTCGTCTTCTTCAATATGGTCTTCTACAACTATTGCTTTTTTGGTTTTTCGTATTCGATGAGATGCCGTTTGGGGCACCCTAACTGAAGGCTGGCGACTAGAGACAACTTTCCCTTTCTTTTTTCGGGGCGGCATGACTATCCTTGTAATACGTCAATAGCTAACAATAGTCAAATTTCAATGACAACCCAAACTTTATGATGCAAGAGAGAAAATGCAAGCTTTTAACTATGCCATGAAAAACCGATGATTTTTTTGTAAACTATATATTAATTATAAGCACTCGAAGTCTCTCAATCAAAGACTGTTATTAAATGACAAGTGATACAACAATCCCAACATCCTCATAATCTTATCCAAAATAATATTCTATTTGTCAAACGGATGTCAGAAAATATCTCACACAAAAAAATAATATCTCCAATCTCTGAATATTGCTCGGAGATGAAGCTGTTACAAGACGAGGTTTCAAGTGATGCTAACATCTATAAGGACGAGTACCTCTTCGAGTCATTTACTCACTCCATTAGCTGAAAGCCTAATGAAGCATATAATGATCAGTCCTATGGCAGATTCGGATTAATAGAAGAACGAAACATATATATCCCCTCTTTCACATTCAAACAAACTGCCATATATCATCATCAACAACTAGTATAATATAACCTCAAAATTGCATTCAAACAAAATTTTCATGAACTAGTTGTGCTATAAATCTCTCTGCCTCAGATGATATTATCACCAATCGGGTTTTCTCTCAGGTTTTTCCAAGAAAAGTGATCAAACACAGCCGTTTGGAATTTATGAATATGTCGTGACCAAACACAGAACACAGCAATGCAATACCATTTTCAAACGAATCAAGCTCATAAAAAGACTAAAAAGATACCCACACAACGATCTGGTCCATAAGAGTATGACCCTCTGAAGATATTAAATATAAAATCTTAGAGTATGTGATTAATGGGAAAACACTTCTAAGAAATATTCTCACTACAAAAATGTTATTTGATGCAAATAGTAATAAAGAAACATCTTCTCGCCATTCAAACACTCAAATATAATAAGCCTTGATCAATCTCAATCCATATCCAAATCGAAACTTGAAAAGAAAAACATAGCATGGTCTCTAAAGTATCCACCTTATTACACCTGGAATCTTAAACAATTGAATTAAGAAAGAGAAAAACAAGAAGTATTTTGTTGAGTACAAACCCTTACTCAAAGAAACAGAGTCAGAGAAGCTTTTGAGGGGATACGTTGATTTTGCACATTTGAGACCTTCTAAACCTCAGAAGATAACGTAGCGAAAACACTCAAAATATTAAAACCTGCAACAACAGATTTACATTCAATGACTTAAATAAAAGAAATGCAGCATCATGTCATAATAACTATACCATCAATCATCAAAAAATAAGTTCATAAAAATGCAAACTTGGAACACTAAACTCACTTCAAATCAACGAATGCATTAAAACCCAACAATGGGTAAACTCAAATTCAATATAAACGACAGAAAACAGAATAAAACACATGAAAATAATAATGGAAAAAAAGTAGTTCATAAAAAAGTCATTTTTTTACCGACAAAGTGAGCAATGAAATGATGATATTAACCAGAGAAGAAGAATTAAAGGATAAACAAGTTCTTATTACCTTAAACACTTGGTTTTTTTTTTTTTTTATTTTAGAGGAGTTGGAAGAAAGAGAACATCGGCGGAAGAAAGTGAAAAGTGAAAAAAGAAAACAATGTTTTTTGTTTGGGGTCTGCCTTGAGAAAATTTTAAGTTTGGAGTCTGCCTTTAGAAAAAATGGGGTCTGCCTTGAGATGGGGTCTGCCTTGAGAGATATGGGGTCTGTATATAGTCCTTCCCTTTATCAAAGCCGTTGACCCTCAAGGCCTCTTGATGGTGCGGCCAGCAAAAGCGAGGTCATGGTTCTTAAACAATTCCGTCGCTGCTTCAGCTGATGAAACACCATGGTTTTAAGCGTACCCAACTGAAGCCATACGACCGGACCATATTTTATACTGAGGTCTGCTAGGGATTTGTGTGGCATTTCACCCAGATCAAACATGTTTCCAACTATAGGCCATCCAGGAGGCCCTGGAGGAAGATGCCTTGAATGAACGCATGCCTTCTTTCTTATTCTACCAAGCACAAGCAAGGCAATTGCTATGCAGATGCCTGACCAGAATGTAGAAGCCAAAGTCCACTCCATTTTTCCAATGATACAAATTGCCCATACACTTTCATTATATAGTCCATCTCTCTACATCTACATCTATTATAAAAAATCAGGCCTCGATCATATACAGTTTGCATACTCCTGCACCAAATGAACAAAACATAATTTTGTATCTCCTCTTAAAATAAAAGATAATAATAATAATAATAATAATAATAATAATAATAATAATAATAATAATAAGGGCATTTTTTATTTAACCCCCCAAAAGTATACCCCGTTTTGACCTAACCCCCCTTTTCGGAAATCATTATTGATTGCCCCACACTTTGTCTTTTTTGTGTGTGACGGACGTTGATATTTTTTATATTGGCAATTTTGCCCCTATTTCAAATTTGTAAAAACCCTCCATTTCTAACATACGTTTTTTACCATTATATTAACCAACCTCCTCTCCTCACTTCTCTAACTTCTACAACTCCTTCTCCCTCGTGTTCCTTATTTAGAAAAGCTTTTTTAATTACTATATTTTGAAGATATTTCTCAAAAAACAATGAAGATATGTAGATCTAAACATTTAATGTTGTTCTTCATTGTAAAAAGGTCTAAATTTGTGATGGATGATGGGGAAGCTCCAAAAATGGTCGCTGCTAATGCCTTGATGTGGTGATGAGGTTAATTTTGCAATTAAGGAGTTTATTCCAAGTGGAAAATTTTGCAATTGAGAAGTTAGAGAAATGAGGAAAGGAGGTTGGTTAATGGTCAAAGAGGTATGTTAAAAATAGGGCCGGAGGTTTTTACAAATTCGAAATAAGGGCAAAATTGTCAATATGAAAAATACCAATGTCCGTTACACACAAAAATGACGGAGTGAGGGGCAATCAGTAATGATTTCCAAAATAGAATGTTAAGTCAAAAGGGATATACTTTTGGGGGGTTAAGTAAAAAAAACCCTAATAATAATTAATAATGCACTCAGGGTACCGCGTGTTTCATCCTCACAATCCTATTTGTTTTCTCCAATTTGCTAATTATTAGAACCACCTCCACTTTATTTATTTTTTTAATAGCATCCTTAAATTATTTATAAGTTTTAGATATTATTTTAATTATTATTATGGGCTAAATTAGAACTAAAATTAAAAACAGTGCTAGCAAGGTGTGAATAGTTGTTTTATATATCATATATACTGCTAGTATGTGTATGCATACACACTGGGTGCTTTTATAAAGAAAATTTTGATAGTGATATTGGTCACACCCAAGAAAACAATAGCATACCCCCAACTAAAAAATAAAATAAAATATTTAAATCCCATTTTCTCTAAAATTATTTTAGTGGTATACCCAACTTAATTTTTATCGAACTTTTTAATTAAACTCTAAGTATTCCCCTTCTTCTCCAATTCTCTCATTTTTCTTCCCCAATTATTTAGGCTTCCGCTAAGGGCACCTTCCATTTCGTGTTGGGCAAACCCAAAAAAATATATATATATATATATTACAAGTTTGTCATTGACCTTAAAAAACATATTTTGTGTTGGGCACCCCCAAAATACATCAAGTTAACCTGTTGGTAACCTTTTATAGCCCTTCCCCCCTCCCCCCACATTTAAAACTCAAAGTTAGAGTTTACATAAACAAGTTGAATAAGAATGATTATAATCAAACATTTGCAAATTTCAAATAATATTTAGTTTTAAATCTAAACTTGTTATTTTCCATTTTATTTTGTGTAATTATGAATCAACAACTAGTTTAGGGTTTATGGTTAGCAAATTTCGTACCAAAATCTCATGTAAATCGTTCTCAATAGCTATCTTAATTTTAAATTTTACTCAAAATTTCTATAAATGTTTGAAATTTTGCACAAATACTGATACAAAATTTGGTGATAATTTGGTAAATGCGGTTAGAAAGTGGTCGAAGAGAAGAGATCGAGGAGAAAGACATGAAGAGAGAAGAAAGACATGAAGGCTGAAACTGATTAGTATCGGTTTCTCGGTTCTTGGTGAATTGGGTGGGGGTGTACAGGACTTTGTGTAGTGCCCAACATAAGTACAAACCCCAAATTAGACCGAGTTGGGCCGGGGTCCCAACACAATTTAGGTTGTGTCAATAGTAGGACCCATTATTTATCCTTGACTGAAAAATTCAAAAATTAACTACAACAATTATCCCCAAAAAAATCTTACATAACGATTATAAAATACTATATCATTAAGTCTCAATTAAAAAAATATATATATGTAATTATTTTATAGAACTCCATAAATCTTAGTTGTTCTTGTTTCTTGATCTATATTATTTTGCATACATTATCAAATCGTACTTGTCTAATGGCTGAAATTTTTTCATGATCATATGAAGATTGATTCGATTGAAATTAAATTTTAATCATTTTTGAAAATTATCTTTGCTAAAAAATATGAAGTTAATGATCAATTTAGTAGTGGTAAAATTGATAGAGGGAGCAAATTATAATTAATTTGAGTGAGAAGTTCAAGTGGGTGTGGATCTAACAAGCCATTTTCAATTTTGTATGTAGATGAAAATGATTTCTAAGAAACGGGTACTATTATAAATCAAATTAAAATTATAATTAATTTGAGTGAGAAGTTCCAGTGGGTGTGGATCTAACAACCCATTTTCAATTTTGTTTGTAGATGAAAATGATTTCTAAGAAACGGGTATTGTAAATCAAATTAAAAACAAATTTTGATTTCTTTTTTTCTATTAGGTGCACCCCAATTTAATGTAGGAGATTAGGGGTGTTCATGGGTCGGTTCTTACCGGTTTCGGTTCTGGGTCTATTTTTAGCAGTTCCTATCGGGTTCGGTTTTTTCGGGTTTTTTCTTATATTTTGAAAACCCGGAACCATTCCCATTAATTAAGTCGGTTCCGGTTCCAATTTCGGTTCCTTATCGGGTTATACATTTTTATTGCTAAAATTATTTTTTTTAGTTATATAACCGATATAAAAGTTGGTTTACGGGGACTATAACACTTGTCATCGATATTTTTGTCCTCTCATAAGAAGTAATGGTCCTAAATTCAATAATAATATTTGAAAGTTATCTAAAATTTTTAAATACATTCTCATACATTATATGTATGTGTATATTTTAAATCGAACATATGTATATTATACTATACGTAATACGTCATATATAGAATAAATATCATATGTACCACAATTGTTAGTTAGCATTGCACGTATTCGTTATTTAATATATATACATGTAATATATCAAGCATGTACACGTTCATGTATTAGTTAATATAGACAGTGCATAAGTTAATTCATAGTATACGACTATACGTATAGACGTAGACACGTAAATATTATTATTAATATTTATAATACACATATTTAATGTAATATTATAAAAGATACATTTAATAACACACATTCACTATTATGCTAATTGTTATATATATTTAGTATAATTTTACACCTAACAAATATAGACTATATATAATACTATATATAATAATAATGTTTGGGTTTGTTTTTATTTAGTGTAATATAATACTAAATTCTATATATCAAAATCAAACTAATCGGTTCCGGTTTCGGTTCGGATATCCATCGGTTTTTTACTATTTGGTTTTTATCGGGTCGATTCTTGAAGACCCACTTTAAATGGGTCTAACATTTTAAGACCCAGACCCGCTATAAATAGTTCCGGTTCGGTTCGGTTCGGATAATTGGGTACCCATGGACACCCCTATAGGAGATGTTATTAAAATGAGGGAGTTAAAGGGGGAAGCCTATAATTGAAGTAGTTAAGTGTACACTAACATTTTATTGGATGTGACCAAGATCACTCTTTGGTTTACCTTAGATTTCTTACTCGTGAGTCGTGACTTTCGTTTACCTTAGATTTCTTACTCGCGTGACCCATTTTTAATGAACCCTTATTAACAGGGGAAAAGATTCCCATTAATTAATGGGATCCGTTTTAATAGGGATTTCACTAAACTAAAATTGAAAGTAGTCGAGGGAGAGAAATGCATTGAAAAAAGTGTCCATACTCTGTAGCCTATTTGATTTGATTTTTTTTATTTTTTTGGGCGCGACTGTCACACATGGCCCAGCACAGAAAAAGACTTCAGAAGTCAGCTGTGATTGGTTGGTGAGGAGAGAGAAGAGAGAGAATTTAACTCATTATTTTAATACAATACACCAATCAAAATTGATTTCGGAAGTTTTTTCTGTGTTGGGCCATGTGGGTTAGTTCTATCCTTTTTTTTTTTTGTTTGTTTTGTTTTTCTTCTTTTCCTAAGAATCCAAGGACATCTTCTATCAAATAAAACGTAACGGTGTGGGCTCGAAGGGTCCCATCTGACGGCTCAAAATCTTTTTCAGCAAATTATGACACAGAGAATCCAAGTGATTACCAAGTGATTTAGGAGTTTGTGCAATTTTGTTAAACCAAATCAGTATAATGAGATCTATCCAAAAATCACTCAAAAATCAACAATTGCGACTAGACTTATAAACACTGGGCTAGCCCATAAACTATTGGGCCTCCAAATTTGACATGGTAACTGCATATAGGACTGGCCTAATTAATGCTATTGGGCTTATAGATAATGGGCAATTGGACTGGCCTTGATTGGGTTTTCTAGCGCCGAAGACGCGACGAGTTGTTCAGTGTCGTACGACACGAGCAAACCCGGCCTAGTCCATAACAAACCAAAACGACTATCTATATGTATAAGCAACCCGGCCTAGTCCATAACAAACCAAAACGACTATCTATATGTATAAGCACAACATAGGATAACATGTATTTCAAGAAACAAACATTTTCTATGCCCAAAAGAACACTATAGGCAAAATAAGCAACGTACTGTTACACTTTTTTCACTCTGAATATTTTACAATTTTCCTTTAATTTCATTGCTATGCATTGTACAATTTGAATTTTCACTTGGATACTGTTTTCGTAAGATAATCATAGGCAATTCTTTGCTGACCCGGTTACCAGAGTAATGACACATCTCATGTGGCATTACAAACATTGGAAACTGAACACATAAGCAAAAAAATATCCACGCAAGAAACACGTGACTCTCTTTCCCTTTTCTCTTCTGGTTTCCCGCATTTCTTACAACCAATAACTAGCACATTTAGGCGGTGTTTGGCAACTAACAAAAAGTCATAAGTTACCAAGCTTAAAAGTCCTTATCTGATTTTTCGCTTAATGCAAAGCATAAGTATGTTTGTCAAAAACACAATTTCTAAAGCAGAAATACGAAATTTAAAAGCCAAGAAGTTAAAAATTTGTTTGGCATAAACAGTAAAAAAATGCTTCTTAATTAACAAATATTACAATACCCATAAAAAAATTACAACGGTAGTCTATAAAATATACTCATCCCCCTACAAATACCATCTCTCGCTATCCCCATGTCTCCTTATACTTCACTTCGCGACTTGTTGAACTTTGTCCCGCTTCATGACTACTACCCACACCTTGCACAACAATTGATCACATACTATTTTCTTGACAATGAATCATTATGATATGGTTGCTTATTGATATAGTTAGTATACTAAATAATAGCCTCTGTTGCAATCAATTCGGCAACTTCCCATTCTTTGTCACTTGTATCGGTAGAGGTAGAACTTGTTGAACTCATATATTTATCCTGTTGAATTTGAAAAAAAAAATATAATGTTAATTTCTCTATTTGTTTGGAGTAAGTAAATGCAAGTAAGTACAAGCATTCTCTACTTTATCTTCTTGTTGATACTACAGATAAACTGATGATGCACCAATTTTAGCACAGCAGAAAAACTAATGATGGAAAGTAACAAAGATGATTCACATGACCAAAGAAAAACACTCAACTGCAATCACATGATAACATTAACCAACTAGAAATGAATGAATTGAAAAATTTTAGAACAAATTTTTTTTTTTACATATGGATTCTAATATGGTCTGTTGGACACTTGGACATGGACATGGACAACTGTGAATCTGTGATACAAGGTAAAAAGATAGCCTTCATAAAAGAGTTGGAAAAGATATCAACTACTATAAAAAAAAAGAGAGAGGAAAAGATATCAACTATGTAAGCTACTCCAATACTTGACTCTAGACACATGAACATCGGCGAACATTCATAAGCACTAAACATGCCTTATATAAGACTGAGGGTCCCATGTGCATACAGAGGTCCCACATGAATAAAGAAGCACTACCAAGTTTCCCTTCCCCACTAGTGCTTATTATAAATTTAACATGATTGATTTCAATAAAGTTAATAGTTACTACACACATAGATATGAAGTAACAGTCAATATAGTATAACCAGATGATAGTCGGGTTGTCAGCACAAAGTGCTCTGACCAGTTTAACATAGTCGGGTTGGTTGCAGTCCTCTGCAACTACACAGAGCTGAGCTGCATGTTTCTCAATCACCTTGGCACCTTCATGGATCCCTCGAGCAAGCCCGTCGTGTGCCAATGATTTCTTCAACGCTAGCTGCAGAGCTGTCATTATATCCATTGAACAGGGAAATCAAAAGGACAATAATTACATGTCTATGGCAAAGTGACCAAAATCTCCAGTTATAACAACCTTCGCCTTGGCCATCAGCACTTTCCTTTGCAGTGCACTCCCTAGCTCTATGGGCCAGGATTCAGTTATAACAAAAACATCGCATAAAGTCACATAACCTCCATTATTACTATTAGCACCAGCAGTAGCATTATTCTTCTCTTGACAATCCCTAGCTCTATGCCCATGCTGACCGCAGTTATAACAACCACCATCGCGAGTGCCATAGCCTTCATTATTATTACCACCACCACCAGCATTACTCTTTTCTTGACAATCCCTGGCAATATGTCCAGGCCCGCCGCAGTTATAACAACCACCGAGCTTCACTTGACATTCCCTGGCAATATGGCCCTTCCCATCGCAGTTATAACAACAACCGCCCTTACCAGCAAAATTCATTTCAGACTATTAAAATTTTACTCCAAACTCATGAGTGCAAGCTACAAATTTTATGATAGTACAAACTACAAACACAAGGATAACAGACACAGCGAACATGAGTGTGTGTATTGACTCGCCTACAGATTGTGTGAAAGGCCTTATTGAATCTCAATAAAGAAATGAAACACACAATTTAAATAACAAGTGAGAACTCACCCACTGTTGGAATCCCTTAATTGAATAGGATAGCAGATTTAGGCATTCATGGTGTAGTTTAAACTTCATTGACTACCAAATGTAGACTCGTTTTTGTATCAGTGAGCAACACCCAGACCCAGTAACAAGTTTGCATGACAGTTTGTCTCACAAACAACATGTGCATTCATCTCCAATGCCAATTCATCATTACAATATTGGTTTTCTGGTTTTCCCCCAATTTTTTATATCAATTTAGCAATAAAATCGATCAATACAAATAAATAAGTCGAGAAAAATTCAGGAAATGGAAATGGATGCCAAAATTGAAACATTGGAATGGATTCACATTAACTAGGGTTTTCAATCGATTGAGAAAGGGTTAATCGTTTTCACCTTGTTCTTCGATCAATGATTGAGTTGAGATTGTCCACGGATGGATGGATGGATAGAGTTGAAATTTATCGAAGGGTTTTTGGAAAAGAGGTGAGAAGAGAAACAGAGAAACCACGGGAAGACAAAAGGAGAAAGCTAGAAAAACTGACTACCCGAAAATGAGTTTTGGACTTCTTTCCCTTCTTATATTTTTAGCTTCTGATTGCCAAACGCGCTTTTGACTTTTGTCCTTCTAGAAAGCCAGAAATGACTTATTGAGGTGTTGCCAAACGCCCTTTAGTGTAAAATTGGGGATCTAATTGGAAACCCCTAATTCCATCTCTTTCTTACAAATCTCTAATTCGAAAACCAAAATTCTCAACTTAATTATAAGCAATCAACACTAATTGATCCAAGTAAATAATTCTTTTGTGTTATTGCATGGTCTTCTTTGATTGGGATCTGCAAATGAGTAGACTCGAGTGAGTTTTGAAAATGTTCACTTTTTATATTGGTGACTCGTTCTAGGTTCCCTTGAGTTTTGAAATCACTATTAGAGATGGGTCTCCACATTAGCAAGTAGGAGAAGAGTTGACAGAGTTCATGGACGACATTTGAGGTTTAAATTCCTATACAGCCACCAAGAATTCAATGGGTTTAATGGCTTAATTAGGCAAAATAGGCAACGTACTATCAGTTAATTGATTACCTATTTAGTGATTTTGAACAAGAAAATAGTCTAGACTAGATTTTAGATATTGAGATCTATTAAATATTTTGTGTGCTAAAAAGGCTTTACAAAATGTCTTACACAAATTTTCGAATCAGAATATATTTTTAATAAAAATAAATTGAAATACGTTAATGAGCAGCGACTATGGTGCATAAGTACTTGGAAACTAAGGGATCAAATTGAGATAACATCTTCACTTTGTGGTTTAGGATATTAATCCGTAATTTTCAAATAGAATTATCTTAAACTCGATCTAGCTTGTATAATAGTTTTCTTAGATTTATGGTGATTTAGCGGCAAATTTTAAAATCAGAATATATTTTTATTGAAAATAAACCGAAATATGTTAATGAGCAGCGATTATGGTGCATAAGTACTTGGAAACTAAGGGATCAAATTGAGATAGCCTATTCACTTTGTGGTTTAGGATATTAATCCGTAATTTTCAAATAGAATTATCTTAAACTCGATCTAGTTTATATAATAGTTTTCTTAGATTTATGGTGATTTAGCGGTAAATCATCACCGCTCAAACTTACGTCTTAATTTGTACAAATTCCTAAAATATCTATCAAATCACTAAAACAGATTGATTGTTTTCATATTCTCAAAGAGTACACTACTCCCACTTGAAAAGATTTATCACATAAACGTGTTCTACGATGACTTGATGAATACAAAAAAAAAATTATCTTTCAAGAAAATGCGTTCACCTACTTAGAATACTCCCCCAAGTATTTTCTCTTTTTTAGGTTATTGTTTGTATACATGCAAAATATAGTTATTCAATTCCAACATGAATAACGGTCGAGAAAAATCATATCGTTCTATGTCTTTTCGTCAATGTGAACATGTCAAAGTGTTAACGTAAGATTGGATGGATAAAATGAATAATAACCATTAATTTTCAGATTTGAACAATCTAATAACCAAATGGATAGAAGAAGAGTGTGTAATATTTCAAATAACATTCCCTTTCCAAACTTGAAGCTTCTAACACACACCTTGAACTTACAATAAAATGCTTAAATATTCCATCTTATTCCACATTTTTCCTTATTTCTTATAGTAAATTTATCTATTCTCAATGTTTTTGCAAACACATTGCAAAACAAAGTTTGGACGAAGAAATAGTACCACAAAGTTCTTCCAATATTGCACTAATGTTGAAAAGGATGGTATCAATAAAGTGTTACAAAAATAATTATAACAATAATTCACACAAACACTCTTCACTCTTTTAGACCAAAGAATTATCATCTATCAATTATCAGTAGAACACTCGTAAGAATTTTTAAGCTTCGATATATTTTACTCCAAAATTATTAAATTAAAATTCCTACAACCAAAAAATATTTAGGTGGCTCTCTTTGCAACCAAAGTTTGTTGTGTATCGAATAAAGGTTAAGTTGTTGAGCTATTGCAAGTTCAACTGTAGTTCCATCGCTTTGAAATGTTCATCACAATGCAAATTCAATAATAGCTTTCTTATGCAATACCAAGAGTAGCTCATATAGGACATCATATTATTATACAACTTGGCAAAATTCTACTCCATGATGATATGAACATTCTATAAGTATCCACACTTTTTATGAAGTTAAAGATTGAAACATACTTGGCGGGGATCCTACTCCATGATATGGACATTCTATAAGCATCGACTCATATCTTTTAGCACTATCACATCATCACGCTTTTCGGAATGAACACAAATTTTGAATTTTTTTTAGCACTATCTCATCTTCACGTACTTTCGGAAAAAATGAACAAAACTTAGGAAACCAAAGACAGCCGCGATCGAGTTAATTTAATCCTCGCTCTTGAATTAAGTGATTTCACTCACCAATATCTTGTATTTGTTATAAGAGTCAATTCAATTTATGTTCTAGGATTTTGAAATGAAATGTAAGAAGGTTGTATATATTCGATCGGTTAAAAAAAAAGCCAATGTATTGTTTATAAATGAAATTAGTTAAGTACATATACTTAAGGTTTTGCTTACCATTTGGGCCCTAAAGGAAACCGTCCCAAGTGCCAAATACAATTTTGCCTTTGAGTTCATTTGTATTTCCGATGATATTCGATTATAAAATCTAGATTGTTATAGTAAGTTCTTATTGTAGTGGAAAAACTATATGGATTCGTGTAAAGCGTACTCTATTGCTATATATACATTGAATAGAAAAACGATATCACATGCATAACCATGCATTACATCTACTTATCTTCCAAATATGACTATCGGTGATCGTCCGATCATTTCATAGTGTTCTTAAACCGATAGAAGCACAGTTCTTTACATTAATGAGAAAGAACTTGTGAGAGTTTGCACCTTGACATTTGATCTTGTGTTAACTTTGGTATTTTCTGAATCGAGTGTTCGAGTGTATGTATGTGAGAGGTTGTGTTTGGATGATTATTAGATATATCATTAGATTGTCTAAAGAAACAATGTTATACAAAGAAACATAAATCAAATGTGCAAATAAAAGCACCCCTTCATAATAAGCTGGTGTTCTTTTTACATGTCTAGACTTCCAATATGTATTATCATATTGTAGCATATATGTGTTTGAAAATCAGAATGAGATCCAAGAAAGAAAAACGAAAAAGAATAAAAATACATATGTTAAAAATGTGAGAGTGCGTGATGGGTATTTGAGCACTTACTCGGGAAGTATATTGGTCTACTTCTTAAGAAGTTAATAACCAACAACAAATACAAATTCCAGGTATGTGAAGGGGTTATGCGAATAACATTTTGAGTGTTCTAATTTGGTACATCTCACATAATCCTTAGAGAATGTGGGGAACCGTCGGAAGCTGATTTTACATTCTATAATAAGTTATTAAAAGAATATGTAGTGTTTTTTAGGCCGCGTTAAGGATATATTCGAAATAAGTCGGTGCTTTATCATAGACACTAAAAGTGTATGATTTGTAATAGAGAATTAGCTTATACAAATCACCTATTTTTTAGCAATTTTTTTATTTGATCAAATATATAAGAATTGGAACACTAAAAGTGTTTGATTCGTAATAGGAAATTACCTTATACAAATCATCTATTTTTTAGCAATTTTTTTTATTTGATCAAATATATAAGAATTGGAAATACACTCAAACTCTCCAAATATAAGAATTAGAAATACACTCAAACTCTTCAAAGAGGTTTAATGTACATGGGATTGTAGGCTATTAGAAAAGAATATATTTCATATTAGAGTGCCACATATGAGAGAGAAAATGATATCTCTCATATTAGAGTGCCATATAGGAGAGAGAAAAATCTCTTTTATAGGTCTCTACTTTAGTATATAAAAGGTAAAGCTAAAGCAACAGTAGTATTTATATCATTCGTGGGTGCAGCCAACTCCCCGTGAGGTAATTGTATGATTTTCCAAGGTAACCATACGCCCGAGATCTTTTAAGTATCTTTCGTGATATAAAAGAAATACTTTATTACGATAGTTCTTATATTTAAAAATTTTATGGTCTAATTCAAGCACAAAAAGGCTCTTTCGCGTAAGACTCTTAAGAGTATAAGCTACTAACCCAATGCAACCAATGAGGCAGTGACCCACTACTAATTTTACTATCATCACTTGAAGTTTCCAAGTTGAAGTAGAGTTTACAAAAAAAAAACTTTCAAAACCATTATGCTTATTCTTGTGACTTGCATTGCTTGGAAAGATAGTCTGCAGCCCCAGATATGTCATCCCTCGAAACCCCGAAAACATTGCACGTATATATTGTTCCAATTGCAGTTTTTTAGTACTACCAACTTGTTTCATATGTTTGAATTGAGACTATTGAGAGTCATACCGGATTCGACTTACATATAAACCGACTTTAATAGCTGGTACTTTAATGAGCTTTGGGTTTGGCTATTGCATTGTAATTGGTCCAAACTTAGTTGTTATTAGAGTGAAGAGTACGTGTCTCTTGAGTTGGAGCATGTGTCCTGGTGTCTCCTATTTCGACATTTTTTCGTGAAACCCGTGTCCAATTTTTTAGTTGAAACTTGAAACTGAGAGTGAAGTTATTACTTAATTTCTCTTTGGATTAATTTGAAGTTATTATATTAATCTTTTTGGATTTTTAAATTCCTTGTATGTTCTTCATCAATTGCATTCCTCTCCTTCAACAGTTCTTCTTTGTTCTTGACAGTGTTATTGCATGTATTTATTTTTAAATACATTTTTTAGTACAATGAGTAAATCCGTTCTAGAGAATTGGTAATTGATTAAATATGTAATAATGTATAGTATATTGTTGCATTGTTTATTGTTTCCTTGGAAATATACTACTTTGTTAACCATCCCACTTCAGCACCTCTTTAACCTGTTCAATATTTTAGTTCATGTGATATACATATTAAAATATAGGAGCGAAAAAACTATTTTTTATTTTATTTGTTTTAGAATAAATTCCGTGTTTATATTATGAGTACACTATACATAGACACACACACATATGCCATTGGGCTTTTTAAAAATAAATTAAACTTTATTGGTAATAGATTTCACTTAATTTTCTTTTGAAATAAATACTAAACAATCTAATTAATAAATGAAATATTTGTCTATTCAAATATTTGAAGTAAACAAATGAAATAGTTATGCAATACGTAAGAATCCATATTTGTGTTTTAATGAGTAATTGCAAATTAATTTACTAATTAAAAAAATATAGTCTAGGTGATGTTATATGGAATTGTTTTTTTACTATTAATTATTTGAAAATAAAATATAATAATGCATAGCGGTGTATATATGAGTAGAAAAAATATATGAAAATTATATTACCCAATAAGTTATTGACCACTCACTGACCCACCCTCTCACACTTTATCTCTAGCTACTATCCATAGTCCACATAATAATGGTAATTTTTTTTCTAAGTTTTTTATTATTTCTAGTTTTTTTGTTATAATTTTGATGGCATATACATATTAAAAAAGGAGTATTAAATTGAACAAAGACATAATATATATTGGACTTTTCTTACTGTAGCCCAAATTCGTTAATTGGACCATTAAATTGAAAGCCCATTATTCTAAATCAATTATTGGACTTAAAATTTCAAAAGCCCACAGTTAGTAAAAGGCTTTGTTGAACACGTGTTTGTTGGAAGCCGTGTAGGCTATGTGTATGTTTGATTGACTAAACAAAGTTTTTGGAGAAAAAAAGTTTGTGTGTTTGACACTTTGACTAAACAAAAGCCAATTTCGTCTTCTCCTTCTCATTTCTCATTTTCTGCTACGCAATTTAATATCGGTGGTTCTCTTTGAATTTTCAAAACTTGTCTTAATTGAAGAGGGGCAATCAAATTATCGATTTGCTAAATTGGGCTTGATGTATATTTGGAAACACCTGTACTGAGCTTGATGTATACTTCTCACTTTCCAATTCCCTTTGTATGTATCAATGTATGGTTTAATATTAGTTTATTATATATATCCAGTATTTAGATGGGTTGGCATTTCTATAGGATTTGAATTTTACTTGCCACAAACTTTGCTCAGTGCTAAGCCCTTTAGTTTGTCTTTTTAAGCTCGGGGAAGGTTATCCTATAACTAATTCACCAAGTATATGGATCTTTCAACTTTTGAGAATGGATCACGTTTGATTGATCAATGAAGTAATTGAGAGTTCTATTTAGTGATCAAGCTACGTCCAAGTAATAGTCTTTATTGATGGCCGGATAGTGCAAGCACACAAACTGTGAGTGAGATCTTTACACAAAGATCTAACCTATGTTGTGTTTATAATTTCCAAAATTCTTTAGCAACACACAAAATGAACCGAAACTTGTGAACACAATGACGTGGCACTCATCAGGCAGGAGTGCGTGTGTATTTCTCAAAGAAGTACTGCAAATCAAGGTCTCTCTGCTTGCCACGTCCACGTCATTGTGTTCACAAATTCGGTTCAAAGTGTGTGTTGCTGTAGAAACACTCTTATAATTTTATATATGTTCAAAAATATTCAAGCTGTAAGAGTCATTCATTCCTCACGTTAAGGCAACGTGTTGTTTCACTGTTTTTTTAAAAGAATAATCACCTATTTTTTAGGGTCGTTGAACTTTTTTCAATTAATGCCAATAGAATCGTTTTGGTAGTGCTCCAAATTGGGCACTACATAATCACTTCTTTTTTTAGGGTCGTTAACCTTTTTCAATTCATGCGAATAGGAAATACAATCAAACCAAAGTGGAAATACAATTAAACTCTCTAAAGAGGTTGGATTGTAGCAAGACTATCTCACGTTAGAGTACCACCTAAAAGATAGAAAAGATATTAGAGTACCACCTAGGAAATAGAAAAGAGTTATCTCTCGTATTAAAGTGCTACTTAGGAGAGAGAAAAATCTCCCCTAGAGGTCTCTGCTTTAGTATATAGATACTAGATGACCAATTTTGGGCCAAAATAATTTTATAGGACAGTCATTTTTCAAAATCACTCACAAGGACAATTTTCGAGTGAAAATAACCCGTAAAGACAAATAGTTCGGATTTGAAATAAATGTTTTCTGATTTGACCCTTTCTGTCATTTTATTGTTCATACCTTATGTTGAAGTATGAACAGTGATTGTTCATACCCAAATAGGTGAACATACCTCATATATGTTGATGTACGAACAATGATTGTTCACAGCTTATGTTTAAATAATGATTGTTCATACTCCAATATGTGTTCTTATTGATCATACATTATGTTGAGGTATGAACAGTGATTGTTCATACCCCAACAATGAGTGTTCATACTTCAATAGATGTTCTTATTATACATTATGTTTAGGTATGAACAATAATTGATTGTTCATACTATATACATCAATCAGGTCATTTCAGTTGGGCTCACCCATTTATTATTTTGCGTTAGGAGTATACTTGACATTTTTCTACCTGAACTCTTTTATCTACCCAGTCCTTGTGAATGATTAAAAAAAAATGATTTTTTGGACATATTCCCCCCATATTTATAATCAGAATTAGACATAACCCCCCACTCTAATTTTCTTTAGACACGCCCTCCACTTTAACGTTTGATACCGATAAACTAGATTTAACTCTCATTGACTGTTAGTATAGGATTTCTATTTTCTTCCAATAAAATAATAATAATAATAATCTGAAACTCCCATGATGAAATGCCGAATATGCCATAAATGGATATCAAATACATTAATTAAGACTTTAAACACCCATTGAGTGCGTTCATCGGTTTATACTTGTTAAATCTATCTAACAAAATAGGAAAGTGTGGGACCCAAAAGGCCCCATCCAATAGTAGTTAATTATTCTCACAAAAATATGACTTGGCAGATCCAAGTGTTTGGAGGGTTTGTACAAATTTGTTAAGTGCAATTAATATCATGGGATCTATCCAAAAATCAACCAAAAGTCAATAATTGCGGCTGGGCTTATAAACTGTTGGGCCTCTATGGTACTGCACAATTGGCTGGGCCAATTGATGCTATTGGGCTTATGGATAATGGGCAATTGGGTTGGTCTTGCGCCGAAGGCGCGATGAGTTATTTTGTGCCGAAGGCGCGCGTACCCCTTGCGTTGAAGGCGATGAGTTGTCGGGGGCGCCGCAAGCGCGTCGAGGTCTCGTAGGCACGAGCATACCCTAATAGTAGAATAGAAAGACTTGATTTTAAATAGCAAATTGCATACGAAATATAAGTCATTGAAGGCATATTCGGCATTTCATATGGAAGTTTTAGATTATATTTATTTTTTTATTAGAAAAAAATTAAAAACCTAAACTAACGGAGAGTCAAATATAATCTAGTTGACTAGCATCAAAGTTAAAGTGGGAGAGAGAGAGAGTATATCTAAACAAACCCAGAAAAAATAAAAACAATGTGGGTAGAGTGATTTTTTGGGTCGGTGTTGTCCTTGGCAAGGACCAAAATATCGCAGATATATCCGATATATCGCCAATATATATATCGGTATTTTGGTACACCGACATAGATATTTCTGATATTTATCCACCGAATATAGAACCCTTTTTTTCCCGATATATATTGGAATTTCCGATATAAAACTTTATATCGCTGATATAATCGATATATCCAATATTTACGATATATATTGTTTGACTTTTTGACTATTTTTTAATATAAATTTGATATTTCCAATATATTTCCGATATTTCCGATATTATATTTCCGATTTATCCAATATTTCCAATATTTTAAATAGTTTGGACTGGTCACCAAAAAAATAGATATATCCGATATTTTCAATATTTCTGATATATATCGGTTTTTAGATACATTGATATATTTATTGATATCGATATTTTTGGGCCTTGGTCCTTGGGAGGTCCCCCCCATTTTCAATATTTCCGATATATATCGGTTTTTAGATACACTGATATATTCATTGATATCGATATTTTGGCCCTTGGTCCGTGGGAGTTACTCTCACCAGCCGCCCCCCCAACCAAGAAAGTCATGTCAGTTTAGTTATTCCATGCAAAAGTTGAATCCCCCTCCCCATAAGGATCGAGGCAGTCAATCAGCCGACACGAAGACTTCTTGTAGCTTAACAAATATATATACGTTTAGTTTCGTCATATTCCCATATACATAGTCGTAAATCAATTCTTGGTACTCAATTATCTTCACTCTGCGTCTGCTGTGGTACGTATTATTCTCACACTAGCTACTGCTACTGCAACCACGTGGGATCTACAGACTTTTTTTTTTTTTTAAGTTTATAAATGTTAAAAAAATAATAATAAATATGAAATAACCAAAATGACTCTACGTCCACACATATTTACTATTCACTCGACTCTTCATTTTTCTATATATTAAAGATGGACACGCTCTTTAATGTGTCCATCATCCCGTCCCTGAAAAATAAGTGCAAGGTTTTCTAGTTTATTTCACAGGGTCCTCCTTTCACTAGCGGTCAAAATTTTCAGGTTACTCTCATACCACCAATAACAATTGGATCCTTTCTGATGATCTGTCAATCTTCTAATCTATTTGTAATAAGATATAGATAGTTTCGTGAACTCTAATTGCAGTATAATGGCTCTTCGACTGCTCTCTTTACCAATCTCTTATTGCCAAACACGGTTGACTCTGAAGCATGGGAATGCTGTACAAGAACATCCATCCAACATTTCCATCACTAAGAACATCCACTGCATTGCTCGTGCTGAGACCATCGAGCCGACGGCTAAACACCAGGCAAACTTCTGGGACTATGACTATATGATGTCCCTTGGGAGTGATTACACGGTAATAAAATTTACATACGTTTGAACTTAAAGAAAGAAATAGCATCTACTGACAGCATAGAGCTGTAATATTTAGTAATGTTCGCAGGATGAAACACAGAATGTACGAGTCCAAGAACTGAAAGAACATGTGAAGCATTTGTTGGACGAGTTGGATGAACCTTTAGCAAAGCTCGAGTTGATTGATGCAATAGAAAGGCTAGGTGTTGGTAATCACTTTGAGGAAGAAATCCTGGACATCTTACAGATTATTAGTGTTGACCGAAGGGTAATGGAAGATCTGTACAGTACGGCTCTTCGATTTAGGCTCCTAAGGAAACACGGTTATGATGTTCCTCAAGGTACTTCATGCGTTACAGAGTCTCTCTTAATATTTGGTGTGAATTAGATATGTTTAATTTGATATGTTCTTGAGACAGAAATTTTCAAGAGCTTCCAGGATGAGATGGGAAATTTCAAGTCATGTCTTACTTTGGATACAGAGGGCATGTTGAGTTTGTATGAAGCTTCTTACCTTGGTTTTGAAGGTGATAACATCATGGATGAGGCCAAATGCTTCACAACTAAGCACTTGAAAAATCCTAAGGAATACATAAATCCCACCCTTGCTAAAAGGGTTGAGCATTCCTTGGAGCTGGCCTTGCATCTGAGGCTTCCAACGGTAGAAGCAAGGTGGTATATTTACATATATGGAAGTGAGGAAAACATGACACCTGCTTTACTTCAACTAGCTATTTTGAACTACAACATGGTTCAGGGAGTACACCAGAAAGAAATTGGCACTGTTGCAAGGTAAGTTCACTCAATGGACTCGGTAAAATTTGAAAAGGACAAATTTCCATATATTGCGTCCGTCCAAAATGATGAATATAGTTCTCATTGATATTAGTTTTTGCTTAAATCTAACAGTTAGTTCTCTCAGGTGGTGGATGGGTCTTGGTCTACAAAATTTGAGCTTTTTGAGAGACAGGATGATGATGAATTTCTTTTGGTCAATGGCAATTATTTGTGAACCAAAGTTTGGGCATTTCAGAGAAGAACTAACAAAAGTAACCATGCTTTTGACTGTTATTGATGACATGTATGAGACGCATGGATCTTTGGAAGAGCTTGATCTTTTTACAGATGCCGTTGAGAGGTTTGTATAAAATCTATATATTTAGTATTATGAAGTCGTTGGAAATTAATCTATATTGAATAAATTAAGACCTCCAGTTCTGAGCGATTCAAATTTACAGATGGAACGTCAGTGCCATGGAACAACTTCCGCAACATATGAAACTATGCTACATGGCTTTGCTCAATACTAATAACAACATTGGTTATCAGGTCCTAAAAGAGCAGGGCTATGATATCACATCGCACCAGAAAGAAGCAGTATAGTCATAAATTTCCCCCCTTCCTGTTAATTCCGTTGTTTACACTTTACACATTATGCTCAGTTATTTAGTTATTATTATTATTTTGTTTTTGATAGAATATTTTTTATTTTATTGCTGTTCTTTTCATCTATTAATTTTTCAGTGGGTGAAACTCTGTAAAGCTTATTTCATGGAAGCAAAGTGGGTTCAACAAAGGTATACACCAACAACAAAGGAGTATTTTGACAATGGGATACAGTCCATAGCAGTACCTCTCACAATGATCAATTGTTACTTCCTAACTGCCAAGACTATAACAGAAGAAGCGTTAGAACGAGTAGAGCTCATAGATAGTCTTATATACTTACCATCCATGATTCTCCGACTTGGCGATGATTTGATAACTTCAACAGTATGTCACATTCACTTCAACTAATACTTTATTTCTGCATGCATGGATCAAGCGTAATTGTTTACTAAATTGTTTAATCCGTTCTGTGAAGGATGAGCAAAATAGAGGTTCAAAACAGTGCTACATGGATGAACTAGGCGTTTCTGAGGAAGGTGCTCGTGAACATATAAGGCAGTTAATTTGTGATAATTGGAAGAAGATGAACAAAGCTCGGGTTTCACATCATCCTTTCAGTGAGCCTTTTACAAGTGCCACCACAAATCTTTGTCGGATAGCAGAATGCTTCTCGTTGTTATCGCATGGGCAAGTTGATCCAAATGCAAGCTTGGAAAATCTCATGTCAACTATATTTGAACCCATCTCACTCATGTAGTGTTGGTTTCTTTGTACCATTGGAATATAATGGCTGATATCAGATTTTTCTATTTTTTTTGGGAGTGGCGGGTGTTCTAAATATCGAATATATTATACAAAATACTTTGGTTTTTTGTAAACCCCAAAGTAAAGTAGTGGTATTGATTTTCTCACTTTTGTGTAGGTATCTTATTTGAAAATCCTACTTAAAATAAAACTTACTAGTTGCTTTATTGAATTACTAGTCTTGATTTTTTATTGAATTAAAGAGTTCTAAATATGTGGGTAATAAAAAACCTCATGGCAGTCTTGATGTTTTTGAAAATTTTGGGACGTCCGTTTGCATAGATATATATATGTAATAAAGAATTTGATTTTCAAAAACAAAACCTACTTGGAAAGGGTTTTTTCAAAGTAGGGGTGTAAATTTCACACATTATCGCTTTACACTCTCCATTGGAGATGCCCTAATAAAGAAATTACTTTTTGCTGAAATGGGAGCTTTGGAGCAAAGAGCGAGTCTCCTAGTAAGTACTCATCCACCACATATCCACCATCTTTTTTAACTATTGATTAATTCTAGTCAATTAAAATCTAACCAAATATTTATTTTATTCTCTCTACAAATCATTCTACTAAATATTGATGGTGGATAAAATATTGGAAAGAGAATAATTAAAATAATTATTTAGTTAGATTTTGATTAACTAGATTTAATCAATAGTTAAAACGATGGTGGAGAAAACCTACAAGTCACACCTTATTATTTGAATTTAATGGTGGAGGAAACTAATAGCCTTAAAAAAAATTAAAACAACTTTTTGGTATATGTGTCATTTTGGGGGTGCCAACATGTGTACACGGAAATGATATACACAATTCAAAAGCGGACTTGCACATTGCATTAAGTGTGGATTTTTGGTAGATATTACCTCCATACCATGGGTAATATCTCCACAAAAAATCAGCTAAATCGGATGTGTCTAGTCTTGTCAAAATAATGTTAAAATTTTTGGACCTTATAGTGAACTCCACCTTAATTATAGTGAATGGTTATATGAACTCCACCTTAATTATAATGAATGGTTATATGAACTCCACCTTATAGTGACTCCAATTCTAAAAGTGGACTTACAAAACAAATTGAGGGCTAATTTTTTGTGGAGACATACATCACATGATGGAGAACGGCCCCACAAAATATTAGCTCAATTGAATATATTTAACCTTGTCAAAAGTTGTTATGAAAATAAAAAAATCTAAACCGTTGGATAATCAATCTAACATAATGGACTGTTCTGAGTGGCGACCATGATTTGATCTCACGAAAACTAAGTGGTGGCTAAGATTGAATCTCATGTCTTGAGATATGTTTATCTCACATATTTAGTAGGAAATTTTAGACTTTAACTATGGCAGTAATAAAGCGACGTTCTTCTAGGAGATCAACTTCTTTTGCCAAGATGTTGTCATTGACTCCTGATTCAACAATGTCAGAACATGTAGTTGTGATTGTGAGCTCTGATGGTATCACTGCTTTCGTTCCGAAGCAAAGTGTGAAAGGAGACTCAGTTGTGTTGGATCTAGCTGTTGTTCTGTACGCCCATAGAATGTTTTCGAGCTACTCTGGCCATTGGCTTTTCTTGCTCTCCAGCTTCTTTTGGAGGTTTTCTTTGATGGCCTTGTTGGTGGCCTCTCTGCTTAGCCATTGCTTTGTACATATCTAGGTGTAGAAAATGCTTGAGTGATGCGCCATTTTTGTAGAAAATCCTTGACTTGTGTGCTAGCAAATTGTGTTCCGTTGTCCATGACTAGGGTGTGGGGTAAACCAAATCTAGTAATGATATTAGTCCAGATGAAGTTGATTACGTTGACTTCCTTGACCTGGACTAGTGGGATTGCTTCAACCCACTTGTTTAAGTAATCTGTGGCTGCTAGGACGTATTTGAGCCCTGATCTCTTTTGTGAGATGAATGGTCCCATGATGTCTAGCCCCCACATGTGGAACGGCCATGGGCTGGCTATGTTGATCAATTCCCTTGCTGGACTTAGGTGATTGTGGCCAAAAGTTTGACATTGTAGGTATTTAAGAACATACCTTTTTGCCTCAATATGCATGCCTGGCCAATAATACCCTTGGGCGATTGCCTTGTGTGCCAGTGATCTTGCTCCTGCGTGGTTGCCACATTCACCTTTGTAAATTTCGTCGAAAATGAGTTGTCCCTCCCTTGGAGTTATGCATCTTAGGAGGGGTCCTCCTGCTAATTTGCGGAACAGGCTTCCATTAATCACTGTGTATCTTGGGGCTCGGAGTTGGATTGCACGAGCATGCTTTGCTTCTGATGGGATCTCACAATGTAAGATGAACTTGAGGAATGGGCCCATCCAAGATTGATTGATTTCTTCTTCAGATGATGGCTGGAAATCTGTGAGGCTGTTGATGCTTTCTTTATGGTACGCAGGTCGTTCCAGAATGTCAATGTAGACTGTGGTCGGACATGTCTCTTGTGTTTTGGAGGCTAGGAAAGCCAAGCTGTCTGCATGTCTGTTGTCCTCTCGAGGAATATGGTCTAAGGAGAACATTTTGAACGAGTTGATTATGTCATAAACAACTTGAGCATACTTTTCTAGGTTTACTCCGTTCGTGACATAATCTTTGGTGATATGTTTGAAGATTAGCTATGAATCGTTGTAAGATTTAAGCTTTGAGACTTGTAGTTGCTGTGCCATTCGGAGGCCTGTGATCAATGCTTCGTATTCTGCTTCGTTGTTGGACGTTGCGAAATCGATTTTGATTGATTTCTGTAGCTGGGCTCCCTCTGGTGAAGTTAATATAGCCCCCAGTCCACTACCACTGTTATTGCATGCGCCATCTACGTGGAGGTGCCATGTGTCTAGGGTGGCTTGTTGATGGAGTGAAGTGATTGGCTTGGGTTCCCGGTTGATATCTTGACGGAAATCTGCCAAGAAATCAGCAATGACACGGCCTTTGCAAGACGTTCTGGGAACGAACTCGATGTGATGTCCTCCTAGTTCTTCAGCCCATTTGGCCATGGGGGTTGTTTTGTTGTTAGAACTCAATACTGTTTAATGGGTACATCGGTGATGACCTTAATCTTTGTGAGATTAAGTAAGGTTGGAACTTCGAAATGAGTAGAGTAATTAAGGAAAGCATTGCTTTCTCCATTGGAGAATAGTGCTTTCCTG
This sequence comes from Coptis chinensis, assembly GCF_015680905.1. Classification (NCBI taxonomy): domain Eukaryota; kingdom Viridiplantae; phylum Streptophyta; class Magnoliopsida; order Ranunculales; family Ranunculaceae; genus Coptis; species Coptis chinensis. Next base: position 86,901,205 of record NC_141460.1, read on the forward strand.
CACCGCCAACGTCTTCTTTGGTGAAGTAGATCGACTTCTCGATTCCATCATGCTCTTGAAAAGAACCGAAGTTGATTCGCGAAGTCGATTCGTCGCAAAGGTACAACCTAGTGTTGTTTTTCTTTTTCGGCTTGGATAGGATGGGTGGAGTTGATAAATAGGCTTTCAGGTCGGTGAAGGCTTTGTGGCACTCGCCTGTCCGAGTGAAAGTTGCTCCCTTTTTGAGTATTTGCGGGGAATGGTCTACATTTGTCGGATGCTCTTGAGATGAACTTTGTTGAAATGAAAACCATGCCGGATAACTTGTAGATTTGTTGCTTTGTGGTTGGTTCTGACATTTCAAGGAGAAATCCTATCTGTTCTGGATTTGCTTCAATGCGTCTTTGTGAGACGAGGTAACCTAAGAATTTCCCTGAGGCTACTCCAAATACGCATTTGGCTGGGTTGAGCTTCATCTTGTTTTGGTGAAGTCGTTCAAAGGCCTCTTGTAGGTAGGAGATGTGATCATCTGCCTTTTCGCTTTTGACCACCATGTCATCTATGTAGACCTCCATAGTGTCTCCTACCAAGTCTTTGAACATTTTAGTGACAAGTCTTTGGTAGGTCGCTCCTTCGTTCTTCAAACCGAAAGGTAGGACGTTATAACAGAACGTACCTTGCTCGATTATGAAGGACGTCTTTTCCTGATCTTCTTCTGCAAGTGGTATTTGGTTGTACCCACTGTATGCGTCCATGAATGACAAAAGCTCATGGCCGCAAGTTTGATCTACCAATATGTCGATTCTTGGTAGGGGGAAGCTGTCTTTTGGGCAGTGCTTATTGACATTGGTGAAATCTATGCAGAGTCGTACCTGACCGTTCTTCTTTGGATCGGCTACTATGTTGACCAGCTAGGTCGGGTACTCGACTTCTCTGATGAATCCCATATTTTTTAGCTTTTCTATCTCTTTGTTGATGACTTTTTGAAACTTGAGTATTAGCTTCCTAGGTCGTTGTTTGATAGGCTTGATGGTTGGGTCTACATTTAACTTGTGGCAAGCGACCTGATGGTCAATTCCTGGCATATCGATATACGACCAAGCAAAAACATCTTTATTGAGAGATAGAAATTTGACAAGCTGCTCCTTGAGCTCGGGGTCTAAGTTAGCCCCTACATAAACAAATTTTGGGTCATAAGTTGTGCCCAAATTGACTTTTTCTCCAGATTCTATTTGAGCTTGTTTTCTTTTGAGCTTTTCTTATGCCGTTGCTGGAGGGCTGGATGTTTGGGGATCCTGTCTTTTTGGGACGTCCTTGGCCTCGACGACCTGAGGCTTGAGTGAGGTCGTAGTGCTGACCTGATTGCATCGGTGAGCTTCTAGTTGGTTGCTTCTGAGCTCTATGATGCCTCTGGGACCAGGATATCGTAGGATCTGGTGTAGGGTTGATGGAATAGCTTGGATTTTGTGAATCTAACGGCGTCTTAGAATGGCAGTGTAGGACGACCTGACATCGATTACACTGAAGCGTGTTGATGTTTTGACCATGTCCTCTTTTTCGCCAATGGAGACTGGTAGGATTACGTCTCCGATGGCATCTGTACGATCTCCGTTGAACCCATAGAGCGATGTATTGGACTCTATCATCACCGAGTCTAGCAGGTGCATGTCTTTGTACGTTTGATAGAACAGTATGTCGCATGAGCTCCCTGGATCGATGAGGACTCTTTTGATCGTCCAACCGTTGATCTTGACGTGCACTACCAAGGCATCATTGTGAGGTAGGCACACTTTGTCTAGATTTTCTTCTGTGAATGAAATTGGCGTTGTCTTCTTAGGGTCGGTGGGGTTGATCATCTCGGCTTTGTGTGAGAGGTGGTATATTTCTTGGATTGCTCCCACTCTTCTGCGCTTCTCCCGACCTGAGGTTTCGTCGTTTGAGGTGTCTGTAATCATGTTGATTACTTTGTCCTCATCTTGGTCGGAGGAGTATTGTCTCCTGTTGTGCCTTGACCGACCTGGAGACTTATATCGTCGAGTTGATCTGCCTCGCTTACGTTGTTGGCGGTCGTTAATTCTTTGCTGGCTCCCATACGTGGCGTTTGCCATCCAGCTTGTGCCTCAGATCGCTTTCTAGCAAGAACTCTTTTAATTTGTCTTCCTCCACTAGGTCTTAGAGGTAGTGCTTGAGGCTCCAGCAATCATTGGTGTCGTGGTGGTGGAGTTTGTGGAAATGACAGTATGGACGCTCTGGTATGGTTATTACCTTGTTGATGTTTGGTTTGAAGTACGGCGCTGTATAGATCTTCTTCAGGATTTGACTTGGCATCCTGGAGAAGTTGGAGAATTCCCTCTTTGTGTATGAGGGTTTGTTGGCGTTGGATCTCTTGTTGTTGTTGTTGTTGTTGTTTGAATATAACTTGCTTTCCTTGGGGTCTGGCTCGTTGCTAACTGTGAGGACCTCTTTGCCTTTGCGCTTGGCCATCCACTCTTCGTAGTTGATGTATTTGTCGACTCTGTGATATAGGTCGGCTGAGGTGTCTGACTTGTTGCGCATGAGGGACCCTGCTAGGTCGGAATCGTCCAAGAAGGCGTTTGTGAACACAGAAATTGCAAAACCGTCACTGAGTCCTGACTCCAACGAGAGTAGGTCCTTCTTAAAACGTCCTAGGAAGGCTCAGATCATTTCGCCATGAGCTTGCTTGAGCTGAAATAGGGAGTCCAGGTCAGCGCGCTTCTTTCTGTTGTGGACGAACTCTACTACAAACGTCTCAGCAAGGCTGTCAAAGTTGTTGATTGAATCTGGAGGGAGTGTGTAAACCCAGTCTATTGCTTCGTCCTTTAAACTGGCTGGAAAAAGTTTGCACTTCAGGTAGTCGTAGTTAGGATGCCTGTAGAGTGCTAGGATTTGGCTGAAGCGGGCTACGTGCTCACCTGGGCAGGAGGTACCGTCGTACAACGGGAACGTTGGTTGAATGAACTCTGAAGGAGGTTGTTTGTCTCTGATATCTTGGATGAAAGGTGATGTTTTGTACATCTCTAGCATTTTCTGAGCGATCTGGATCGCGCTGGCTCTTTCACTTGACTTCTCTAGTTTTTGCGCGAAGTCTTCTAAACGTTGATTGGTTGTGTTGGCTAAGGTTGCAACAGTGTTGTGCTCCCCGGCTTATGCGGTGCCATTGTTGGTGTTGGAGTTGGCATTCTCTTGCATTGTCTGGTTTTCCTGTTGCAAAGTGATGAAGGCTTCTTGGAGTGTCTTCATCTGGTCTGCCAATGCTTGTAGGTTGGGCTCCATTGTGGTTTTTGCCGGCCCGACCCGTGGGCTTGAGAAAAGAGTGGTTGTTCTTTTCTTAAGGAAACGAACCGGCAGACGACGCCAATGTAGATGTTGGTTATTTTGGGACTACGACCTGATGATTTGTTGGATAGGAAATGGCTACACTCTTCTCGGAATAAGAGTTGCTTACATATCAAGTTCATCGGGGTGAACTTGAATCAAGTCTTACGTAGTTCATCTCTCTCTACTTATAGTTGTGTGTTTGAACCGTTATGGATTGCAGATCCACCTTGTATGCTATCTTGATGATTTGTCATTACTTTGATGTTACAAAGTAAATGACTCCTTGATTGCTGAGTTGACTGAGCTCCAGGATTGCGCTAGTTGATATATTTCAATGAATGATTGTAACTGCTGGGAACGACACGGGTGTTGGGTCGTTGGTAAGATCGATGTTGTGGGACGAGTGAGGGAAGGCGCCCCGCCTTTGTGGACACGTGCTCTGTAGTATAGAACGGAGGGTACTTATAGTTATGGATCGTCCCACACTCCCCACCAATTGCATTTGTTACTCTACCCGCCAACGAAAATGTTGTCCAACATAAGTAGTTCTGAGAGACTCTTGGGACCTGTTTTTGTTACCGGGTCAACAAAGGGGTAAACCATAGTCATAAGTGGTTGAGCTTAGTGTTTTTATTTAACTCAAAGACAAAAAACAATTCAAACAATGAAAAAAAAAAAAAATATATGTGGCTCGATATATAAGTTGGTGAAGGTAAGTAGGCAACTGAAGAGTGTAAATGACTGAAGATTTAGCCACTTCACTTGCAAGGTAAAAGTGTGACAAGGACATTGCACCAACAGAATGTGTAAGAATGATTGGCCTGCAAGGGAATGAAAATGTGTTAGGAATAGTGATGTAGATTTCACCCTCTCTAAGCAAACCTTCTGTTCCTCTCATAAAATTTCTCCCTATTTACTTCCATTCTTCCAATCACTATGAACTACACCCATTTCTTGATATGGGGTGGCTTCAATCCCTCTTTTCACCATTGAAGAAGCTCTGGGTTCGTCTACACTCAACACAAAAACAGAGTATTGTCTCTTTAACTCCCATCTACCTAGCTTACAGTATAGTTTGAATATTTGAAATATGCATGTTTTCTTTAACTTCTCCCTAGCTATAATTAATTGTACCAAGCGAGTAGTAATTTTCCTCCCTTCAATGCATATGTAATTCCCACATTCATGCCCAATGTTGCACTTTATTTTCTTTTTCTTTTCCTTCGTTTTTCAGTTCTGAGTTTCACCTTAGTCTTGTGTAACCCATATGTTCATTGTTTTTTCCCCTGGCTAATATGTTTCTCGATCCGACTCTTTACATTTTTTTCCCTCTTGCTTCAGTTGCATTCTACTTATCTTCTATTACTAGTCAAAAGATCGAAATACTGTAATTCCTCATTAGATTATATTTTTCTTGTCTTTCTCATTGCATTTTGATTTTTGTTTTCACAGGTAGAGGGATATATATCCTATACGAAGATGTCAAGTCCTGCCCTTACGAAGATGTGCACGTACTGTGGTCCATTTTGGTGGAGTCAAACACACATCCCTTGACATCTAAACAATAAGGGATCTTAATCTACTGCTTGCAGAGACAAATGCTAATGGTTTTTGTATCTTGTACATAAGTATTTATTTGAAAATTATAAACATGTAGCCGTAGAACCCTTTTTTTCTTGTTAACTTAGAGACTAGTGTATAAAGGTTCTGTTTGGCTGAATATAGTGAAAGAGCTTTCCTTTCAGCTTGATGATCCATTCTGGTTTCTACAGAAAGAATAACTATTGGTGGTCGTGGATGACATTGTACATTTTGGTTGTTCGGGGTTTCTTAAATCAATGCATATTTTGATGAGAGTGGATGGGACACCCAACATGACTGTGATGTCTTACAGAAAATTTTAAACACTTTCAGTTCTTAAGCAACCTCAGTGATGCTGGCATGCTGCTGCTATAAAAATACATTAATTATATTTCTATATGGCATATATAATGTCGCCAAATGGTTCAGTCACAAACTCACAATGTAACGTGGATGAAAAACATGCAGCATTCGACAGAATTTATGCTCAAGTACATATAGACCCACAATATCATGTCACAGAATGCAGCTTACTGCCAATCAGAACCTTTTGATTCGTTGTTGTACTTGACTTGAACAATCAGGTGTCATGATTCTTATCATTTAATATATGGCCTTCCTGACTCATTCATATAAGGAAGGTGGAAATCGGTACATAGTTTTTTGTTTGGTTATAGTTTCTCAACAGTCAGAATTGTTTTTCCGAATTTTTCTGCTGTAATATGCAATGGTACGTAATCGAAACTCAAGAAGTCGAGACAGTAGAGGTAGTTGATTTACTTAATTGTAAAAGAGGTTGAGATGCATTTTTGCTTGCGAAACACTACCCTAACGTACTAAACAAACACTGCCTGTAGCAAGTGTTGATTGAAATGGTCTCAAGGTCATACATCACCAGAATGATATGATCCTCATTCAGTGAGGGGTTTGTTTTTTCTTGCAAGGGCAGGTTTTATCAGTCTTGTAACTCAAATAAGGAATTGGAAGTTTGGAACCACATAAATTCAAGTTTTCGGATGAATAGGTCCTAAAATGTTCCATTAGGGAATTCCCAAAAAGGAAAAAGACTTCTATAATGACAATGGTCATGAAAAATGGTAAGTAATGAAAGTACTCAAGTAACCACGAAGTACAGCTTACATGACTTTCCACAATCTTAAACTCATCCAGATAGTGTTATCACCGACAATTGGAAGACAGGAAAATAATGAAATGGTTGTGGAGATAGAAAGAATGTGTCGCGGTATTTCAGAACACTATGGACTAGATCAACTTGAAAACTAGATCCTGCAAATATGAGAAAAGAAAAAAAATGAAACTGCAAACACAGATGAAACTTAATTAAGCTAATCGACAATATATTCATAAACAACCGACTTCTCTGTTACCGATCGATCAATCTGATGAAGTCTTTTAGGACTCACAAATGAGAAGTAAAAGTGTTCTCATGTTCAGTCATATGATAATTCCATGGTCACTGTTGGTGGCAGTTGCTGATTAGATCGAGCTCATTGACAACTGACAATGTTATTGACCCAGGGCAATCGTATCACTACTCGTACCAACATCGTCACACTATAACACGCCAGCAATATGGCAATGTATTACACAGAAAATTGTTTGAAGGAAACTCCCACATCAAAAAAGGTGAAAGACCCCCCTCCCTCCTCATCCATAATGCCAAGATGATTTGGAATTTGGGAAAAAGATCTCTGCCTTGAGATATACTGAATGTGGTACCTCAAGTTAAGCATCGTGGGCATGTAGATGGAGTTCTAGCACTTTCTTTTCGAGGGAGGGTCACTTCAAAGTTCAAAGTACCACTCATAACGCACACTTACTAGCTTCAAACCTGACACTAGATCCTCCCCAACCTTGAATAGCCACTATAGTGGAAACACACCACAAAGAATTACATCAACCCTCAGTAGTCCAGCAGCAGTACCCAAAAGGAGTGAACATAACATAGCAACCAAGATTTCGGAGAATAGCGCAGTTTATAGTCTATATGTACAAGATATCGCAAACTAGTCTAATTGTGATGAGAGACCAAAATTACGGCCTTGGGAGACCCAAGTAGGAAACTACTATTGCTACAGTTATTGTCAGACTAGTAGGAAAGGGACAAAAACTTCCATAATTGGCTAAATGTTATTTGAAGATGAAACTCACAAAATCACAATGCCGATGCCACACTGGGAAGCCACTCTTTGAAGTAGGAGTCACACTCTACTTCTGCACGAGACAGAACGCCCAGAGGAGTGACTGTAATCTGAAAGAGCATATGAGTACTGTCAATGATAAGCTGCCACACTTTGATCAAAATGAAGAAAAACCTCATAGCCAAATATTGGAAAATGGACATACATATCCTTCTTGGAGAGCACGGTAGTCTGTGTCGTCCTTGTCAATCTGTGCCCCTTTTACCTGAAAAGGAAGAAAAACACATGATGTTTCAAAACTATTTGAAATTTGTCTATAGGAAATGGAAACTTACATATCCATTAATCGTATATAAAAAATACAAGATAACGAGGTTGATATCATTGAATAAAGTTAGGTATATACCAGAGCATAAGAACCTTAGTTTCCACAATTATCTGGCACACCAATTATTAAAGAAAAATCTCTTCAGAAATGAAACACAAAGAGCTCAGAATTGTAAAAGGGTTGTGTAGGAAAAAAAATTAGTTCCACATATTTACAAAGTGAAGAAGCAAAGACATATATACTATTTTGTCCAAAGACTATTTGGTTTTTCCTAATAAAGACACATACTATATGTGACCTAAGGCAATACCATCTTTGAATGTTTTCAAGCTTGCAGGACAGCAGGAGAATGTACTAGCCTTAACCAGATGCTTCAGGAAAATACTTGTTTGTACTTTTTGTATTTTTAATCAATTCTTCCTTCGCAGTCTTAGACTAAGCACATTACTGATCATAAAAGGGAAAAAGGCTTAAACATCACTCAGATGATTCAATATATCAAGCAGCTCAGATGAGCAAAATGACATAAAGTATTCACAGAGTGACTAACTGACTAACAACTAATATTATTCTGTGTCAGTAAATGCCTAAATGGAACAACATATCAAGGAAAAACTGAAACCAATTAATATAAAGATTGAGGGAGAGTTTTACCACTCTTTTGAATAAGAGAGTCCCATCTGATTTAGTTGAAGCTCCATTTGATTCTATGCCTGTTGAGGAGTCAATCTCCATAGTCATTGTTGATAGCATTTTCCATCCTTCTGTAGTAGAAGTGGCCTGTTTCCACCCCATTTTTATCATACTTGTACCCTGTTTAGTCACCTTATATCCCTAATGGTGCACGAGGAGGAAAAAAAAATAACAATAGGATCAGTAAGTCTCCTGATAAAAACTGATTATGAATCTTGAAGTATAATTACTTCCACTTCTTGATTTAGCTGAATATTATATGGCGTGGAGATATACAACTCATGAATTTTTGAGAATTACCTTATGATTCGCAATGTTCGTTGGTATATCTACATTTAGAAAACATGTTTGAGGATAAGTTTTATTCTTGATCTCCGTCAATACTGCGTTAATGAGAGGCAAGCATGCTTCGGCACAGAGTTTGAAGTCATGGATACTGCTCTTACCTCCAACCCTGAAAGTTAACCTTAGAGTAAGTCATGAGACAGAATAGAAGAAAGTTCATCGATTCATTCTGAAGTAGATAAAAATTGAAAACTTGGGTCCTTTATCTAAGTTCATAACCCAACACTAACAGATTCAGAAAGTCAGGTGCGCATGAACACACACACACAACCTTAAAGTCAATAATCTGAGAGGCTGACCCTAACTTCAGCATTTCTTAATCTCAGTTGCAAAATAACAAGTAAAACAGCACAATGTAAAGTTCTTCTCCCAGTCTCCAGCTGAATTGTTCAAACAGTTCACAAGAGCAAATGAAAGAAACCTGGGGTGCTTGTAAGTACAAGTAAACTAACATAGACACAGACTGAAACACTATTCAAATTCCATAACATGCGCAGGTACTTCAATAATAAAATATCTTGGCATACCAATCATATGATATGGACAAAGAAGGAACACCATTGAAGAAAGCCTCTCGAGCACCCGCAACTGTACCAGAGTAAATACTGCAAATCCAAAATGAAGGAAGGCCATCACTAGTGTAACAAAAACCTATGTCCAGTGACTGGGCGCTTATAAAACTATTTAAAATATACAATATTAACTCAAAGCTAACATGTATCACAAAATTTGTACAAAGGCCATTAGCATGAAAAAGAAGAAAACAGATATTAGTAGCCGATTTGTGGAGTGCGTTGCTGTTGCAACATTTCTTCAATAAAACTAACAGAACTTTCCGTTTCTGTTTCCTCTTCCACACATCATGCGGCTACTAGCCAACACCTTGAATGATGTGTTTCAGAAGTTGAAATATGGATTCAACATCAATCTGGTCACTCGCGATTACCTCTTAGAAAAGTGAGCTTGTGGTATTCTTCTTTTTAACTAGATTTTTTTTTTTTTCATCTCTATAGTTCAAAGATGGCAATTTGCACGTTTGCTCGGCCTTTATGTATCTATCAGTGATGTTCGGTGAGGATCTTCTTAGCCTCCTAGTTCTGCAAAGTTCCCATCAGAGGGGGGCAGTTTGTGGAGCCTGGTGTTGTTTGGGAATCTGGTTGGAGAGGACCAAGAGGGATTTTGGGTGAGAATTGAACTTCAACTTTGAAGGAGATGGTAATATCCAAAAGTTGAATAGGCAGATTTGGATGGGATTGATGGGATGTCATTAAATTTTAGACACACGTGGGATTGTTGTTCCATGTTGCTGTTTATGTTTTTCCCCTTAATTACTAGTCTCCTGGATCAGATTCTATGGTAATATACTTTGATTGGCAAGTAATATATATCTCCTTTACTGATCAGAATGTAAGAAACAAAAGAACAACCATGAAGAAGTGAATAGGCAGTTTACTAACATGTGGTATCCGCAGTTGGTACCCATGTTGATGCCACTGAGTACCTGCAAGCATACACAGAAAATACATATTAACAACGTAAAATATGATTTTTATCTAATTGAACATTTTTAATCAAGTCACGATCTTCCGAATGAAAGAATGTTGGTAACATCGTCTAGGAAAATGAGTTTTGAGAACTACCAGGTCAGGAATTTCAGGAAAGATGGCTTTAGAGATTCCCAAAGCAGTGCAGTCTGCTGGTGTACCTGTGGGAAAGAATGGTCGATCCTAACGTGTTTGATGGAAATATAACAAGAAGAGCTCATTACAGCTCGTCTGCAGAAAACAAAATGCTAATAGCAAGTATCGCAAATGGAAGGACGGGAAATTAAAATGAACACAACAACAAACCAGAAACTGCGAAAGCTGTTGCTCCTTCAATTTCAACTCGATTGGCTGAAATGGTATTTTGCCATGTAATGCTATGACTAACAGCAGATTTTTCCCTGGTGAAAACAGATGGTAACATGAGAATAACCATAACAATGACAACAACTCAAGATAATACAACAATTATACATGACCTATGGTCTACATGCCAGTCTACTAAAATAAAAATACATCGAAAATGAGCTTTACCACGTTATTACCACCACACATTATTTTGTTTATAATATTACTCAATTTCATTGACGTGAATTTAAACATTAAACCTTCGAAACAGAATTCTAATTAAGATGCATCCTGTTATAAAAGTGCAAAACAATAAACACAATACAAAAAAGTAACCGTGACTTACGAATCAGGTGCACAGACTTGAACCTCGTAACAATTAGTAGAAGCAAGAACCTGAACCAAAGTACGTAAACCAGGTGCATCAATACCATCATCATTAGTAATCATAATTCTTGGTTTAGACTCACAACTCCCATTACCATTGATAGTTTCTGCCATTTTTCACAACAGACAAGTGGCAAGAATGGTAGGAAGACTATGAAATATGAGAGAGAACGAAAGAATAATTAATAGTGACACGTTCAACACTAGGAAATATATAGGAGGGAGTTAGGAACGAGTACATGTGACTTGGACTGACTAGTAGATGCCGTTTCTATTGGCCCGTAACTTGGAAGCCTTGAATACCCCTTGGATTCTAACCATTCTATATATCACTGAGTGGTAGAGATTTATTCTTAGCTACCAACACATTATAACACGTGACACATCAGGTTAGAATGAATGAATGGCAATGCAATGATTCGCAATAATGCATGTCTTCTTTTCATAAATAAAGAGGTTGATTGCAGAACCAGAAAATCTGGTCTGGTAAACTTGTCGAGCTATTCGTATCTAAAATTCTAAATACAAGCTAAGTTAACTTAGGACTCGTTTAAAATTTGCTGAGCTTCGACAGCCGAAATATGTGAGGTACAAGTTTTCCCATGGAGTGCTTATTGTAGTTGTAGTATACTAGTACATAATTTTATTTTATTTTATTTGGTGAAATGTAGCAGTATAAGCTTACCAAACCCCTTTGTGTAGTTTTAAGAGAGGTAAGAGAAATCCTGATGTAGTTCAGTCCTCCATAAGGAAATATTCCCATTCTCTTGTTTTATTCATTCGGTACTGTGCTGCATTTGGGATGGTTATTCTGTCACTGTGTGATAATTCTTGTATTCCCTTACGCACAAAGTATGGAGCATGACTGCTCTACGTTTCACACTAACTCATCAGCATTGCAAATTTATTCGTTCACTGGCAATATTCTTATATGCCCATTCTCTTTCTCTTTCAAAAGTACAGAGTTTTGACGGAACTTTTCGTAGCACTCAACAAGAAAGATGCATCACATTTGGACATGTTCTTAGTAAGATCTTTGGGCTTTAGACCAGTAAATTTTGAAATTGGTGACTATGATTGCAGTAGTACGAAGAATTGATAGGGTGGATTTGCTTATTCTGAAAAGAAAAAAAAAATTGTATGTTGAAGGATTAATAGTAATAGTAAAATTTTATTATAGTTAATTAAGAAGAAAGTTGAGAGAGTGAAAATGACCCCGGATTAGTTATATTTCCGTCTCCTCAAACTTTGTTTTTATATAAGAAAATAGTATGTTTATAATATACTAGTAAATGGGCACGTGCGATGCACGTGTCACGAAAATAGAAAATATTATTTTGAGAAGAATGATACACCAATGGTGGTGCTAGTAACCACAAATGGATATAGGTTCACGTCTTCGAAAACACTAATATCATAAATATATAATAGCATCTGATGGTTCAGTTTTAAATTTTACTCTAAACAATCTAATAACTATTAGATGGTGAAACAAATGCAAGAAAGCTATAGAGATGACTGTAGAGAGAACTAAAAGTCATTTGACACTACTCTCTATACATGAAGAAAATTTAACAATTAGAGCAAACAAAATCCAGAAAAAATACGCCCCAGAGAATAACAACTCATTTAGTTACCCATAATGTACTTTAAAGGAAGAAATGTAGATTTTCATACGCACATAAATGTCACTAACAAAATCAAGTAATTGGGGGGCAGAGAGCCCAATTTTCCCAAATATTTTCGCCCTAAGTCCACTTTAATTTTAATTTCCATTAGTGTTTGTCTCCACCATAGCCATGGTCTGCACTTTCGAATAGAAATGGATGATTGCAGCATTTCTTCAACTCAACCACAATGTTTAAGAGTGAAACCTACAAATTCAAAAGGTATAAATGTATATCAAAGTCCAATTGGTAGTAGTAGTAGGAATGGTCTCGTAGTTTAAAAGCTTTGGCGAAGCTCTAGTGTCACAGAGGAGGAATTTCTTATTGACTTTTTCACTCTGTGAATGCTTTCGAACAGAATATTTAAAATTGCAGCAAGATAAAGAGACTCTAAAACTGGGTCACTGGACTTGCTTTCATGCAGAATAATGTATTGATAAAAACAAAAAAATCAAACCTGATTACCATAGACTCCTTTGTTCAAGTCATGGAAGTTACGTTCTAATATCCATTTGTAATATCTATGACAATGTAAAAAAGAAAAACCCAGGTCAGCTCATATTACCAACAGTTACAACTGTTCTTTAAAGATGAAATGAGTGCTAACTGTTTATGAAGAGGTGACATCTCAACCCTAAGAATGCGTTCAATTTTTGGAGGAAGAGACTTCTCCACGTCCTTGATAACTCTTCTAAAATAATATGCAAATTTAAATTTACATGTGAAAATAAAACTATGTAAATTTGCACGGGACTTACGACGAAATTAAAATTGAAAATGTGTCCTTAAGCCGAAATTTTGTCAGCCCGGTTTGGGACTTATGGCGAAATTATTATTGGGCTTTGTCCTTAGGCCGTAATCTTTGTAACAAAATCGACGTGGAACGGTAGTGTCATAATATTTATAACTAAAACAAAAAAGCAGTAACATCATTGATACAAAGTCGAATATATATATATTTGAAGGGAAACAATGACTTTACCGGAAAAAAATTGGCTTTGACCTCGGACCGAATCCCGACATTATTGGGGGCTTTGTAAATGTTCTTCAAGGCTGGCTTTGTGACTTAAAAGTAGTTACCAATGTAAGTCAGATTGAATGCTTCACTGTCGACTGCAACACACCTGTAAATTTCATTCTTTTCAATAAGTTTTTCTCTTTTTCCAAGTGAGTGAGGTTTTTCCATATGACAACAAATTTCATGGATATTTAACTCTGAAATGCATAAAATAGAACTACAAATATAACATACCACCGATACGATTGCATTATTTCAACGGTTCAAATAAGGTTTGTCCAGAAGTAATCCTATCATACGTGAAATACGGTTCTACAATGGAAACGGTTCTACAATGGAAACACAAATCAATCTCAAAAGAATTGAAGAGAGTGCAAATATGCTAAGAAACCTATTGGGCTAATTACCTTGGCAGCTGTTAAATAAATTGAAGGATCAGGCTTCTTTTCCTTAACATCATCACCTATAAAAAGAGATGAACATTGCTCAACAATGTTACTGGCATCATCGTCACTCTTAGGTCCAATAAACATGCATAAAAATATTCTTAAGAGGCACTTCTGCGTTAGCAATTTCATGGACTTGGTAATTCATTCAATAGATATTTTGGTTGTGGACCCTCAAATTACCGCCTCTTCTAGTTCAAATCTCTCCTGGAAAAACAAAAAAATCAAATTTGCAAGCAAGCAAGCACAACTGATAGCGTAAAAGTTTTCTGCAACATATATCTATAGGTCATAAATAAAATTCAATTATATTCTTCTACCAGGCAGCATCCTGAGCACATTACAGAACACAGTATACAATTCAACGAATGAAGAAACCTACCTGCAAGAAAGCAATCAAGACCTTGAAACTGCTCCTACAAAACACACCAAATAGCTGTGCATCAATAACTGAAGAAATAACCACGCAGTATACAGGATAGTTGTGTCATGGTTTTAAACAAAAAATGGATGCAAAGAAATATAGCGGAAAATGATCATATGATAGAATACAATCATGAATGCATGTAATATATAAAAAATCCGTACACCACCACAATCCATAAAACCAATAACACTTTTAGTAGTATTGAGCATTGTAATATATACATAAATTTCTTTGCTCACTGCACAAAATTGATTGTAGTTTCAATGACAATGTCGAACTATACAAACTCACCAAGTGCAAATGGATGCCATCTTCTTTGATAGAAATTTCATAATGATGTCACCGGTCTACTGTTGCACTACTCCCTATAGTAGGAAAAAAAAATCAGACTCCGTAAAAATTGCAAAGACATGATTGGAACAGAAGAGGAAAAATTACTTTTGAGCTAGCCCGCCAATAAGATTGAAATTCAATGAAAAATTACTTAACAATGTTAGAAATGGGGTTTAAACACTCTGAAAATGCGGTTTAGTAAGACGAACTACCAAGCATCAACAAAAACAGGACATCATTTCTTTTGAGTATAATTCAATGATTTTGAGCTAACCCACCAATAAGATTGAAATTCAATGAAAAATTACTTAACAATGTTAGAAATGGGGTTTAAACACTCTGAAAATGCGGTTTAGTAAGACGAACTACCAAGCATCAACAAAAACAGGGTAGCATTTCTTTTGAGTATAATTCAATGATTTACTTAGGTAAAAGATGTGCCATTCGACAGGGAATTAGTGTTGTGCAATAACTACGACTGTAAAATACTTGCAAAGCCTTAAGCTACACAGGCGAAAATCGTCTTAAGCCTTGAAGTGACTTACCCGTGCATATCTATTGACTTACCCGTACATTTCAATACCATAAAGGGTGCTGCTTGCTCTTTTTGAAAGGAATGCATCTAGTTATGTGCTTTAGTCAAGCACCTATGAGGCAGATTACTAAGGATGATTGAGTATTACACAAATTCAAGCTGGAGACATTTATTGTACAATAAAATGGAAATGAATGAAAAAATGTATATTTAGATTGGCTTGAGAATACCTTGAACAGAAAAGCTCATCGGAATGATTGAATTCTATCCAAAGTTTATATTCATTTCCATCTTTGTATCACGTTAACAAACACTAAATTTTAAAAGGAGGATTAATTAAAAATGGTAATATTAAAGAAAATGGTAATATATAAAGAACTTAAAAAATTAAAAAGGACTAACTTACCACTTGATGTCGTCTCTTTCGTGAAGAACCGGTGTGCAATTAATAAATTCTAAACATTTTGAGTATTAAATTCAATTCCAATAGAAATTAAAAATAATATGTGTTGCCTAAATATGAAAACATACAAAGAAGAAGAAGAGAAAAGACAAACCCCGGGCGGATGATCGAGTTCTAGAGAATTATAAGAATGGAAGTCAAAATTTCAGTAGTATATCAATACCATTTCCTGATCCTGTGGATCAGAAGGACTAAAGGACAGATTCCGGATGGCAGATCCTAAGCGTGGCTATCTCAATCTTCAGCAACAGCAATCACTGCAGCTTTCGCGGAAGCCAGAGAAGGATACATATAAGATGCTCCCAGTGAGAGGAAAGGTGTTGAATATCCAAGACTTAGATAACCTGAAATTTAATAGTAGAAAGGATTCACGCTCTTATCATTCTAACAAACAAAAGTTACACAACACAACAATCTGTAAACATCAAAGAAAACAGGGTTATTGAATGACTACCAATAGATTGCCGAGTGGACTATACTTTTAATAGTAATGTATATCGGTACGTTCCGCCACACATCAATAGAAGAGTTTTTATTAATATTAGAAGTATATATGGATTCATGAACCTTGAAAATTGTTCTTTGAGAATGCTTAATTCATGGGTCCATTCAACTATGCAAACAACAAAGCTGGTAGGGAATCCCCTATGTGGCTTCAAATGAATCTGGTGAGACTGATCAATTACTTAACAGCATTAACCCGAGGCAGAGTATTTAAAGTAGAAAAATGAAGATTTAAAAGAATGCAATATTAGGTGAAAAAGTATGGTGAGAGTGATATATAATACAGGCATACAAAAGAAAGAAAATGAGAAGGTTTGGGCCCTACGTTTTTCCTAACCCATGTAAGAAGTCAATTAATCCCGGCTCTACCAAAGAAATTTTCCAAATGCAAGCAACCTCTTCCCATGGTCTCCAACAATAAGCTCATAGTCATACAAAGACGCCCTTTCATCTAGTATCTGCAGGTTTTACATAATTTCATAAAAAAAAGAATGCAAGCATATGTACTCTTGAATAAGCTAGGAGCTAGGTAGGTACCTTATCTAGCAAAGGCATGCTTTCTTTCTGCGCCTTGTGGGTGTGAGAGAAGAAAGTGTAAGCCCTCTCGGGCAGAATCATCTCTAACTAAACCAGATGAAAGAAAAAATTACGTAGTGATCTATCTGTTGATCAAAGTGTAAGTAGAAGGGCAAATGAATGAATTGAAGTATGCACCTTTGGGTGTTTGATGCCCAAAATAAGACCGCATCCTGATAGATCATGTGATAAATGACAGCCAACATCCTGATAAAGAGAGTCGTGATGGATGCGCTTGGTGGATGGCTGGACGATTATGCGTGTGACACCAGTTTTACCCCTTCCTCCGTGTAGAAGGCGAGCACAGTGTGAAGGGGTGAGAGGAGCTCTTCTTTCCCACTTGTTTCGAGACTCACAAAGGATTCCAATAATTCCATTTCCAAACATTGTATCCTCAAAACTATCAAATTTAATTAAAAACATAAATAAGGAAAGCTAATTAGATTAATGGAATGAATCACATATAGAAGAGAAGAAGAATGTAAGAATCTCACCGGATGATATGGGTTTTAATTGGGAATGGAGAAGACGAACGAACGGTTAACTTTTTTTTAATTGTGAACCCACCGAAACGGTGTCTTTGTCTCTGTTTGCCGAAGAAGTTGACCTTTATAGTTATGGGAATATTTTAAAGTAAACAATGAGAAAAATGCATACTAACCTTTAAAATGATTGGCTATTGGTTCAATAGAAATCGTTCTGATGGAGAGCAAGTTAGGAATTATCAAATTTGTAGTTTCGATTTGAAAGTTAATATGGGTATTGGCCAGGAACGAAGAAGACGAGCGGTTTTCTTTTTTTTTTTAATTGCGAACCCGCCGAAACGGTGTATCTGTCTCTGTTTGCCGAAGAAGTTGACATTTATAGTTATGGGAATACTTTAAATGACAAATTTACCCTTTCAATGAAGAACAAAAAATAAGTGGCTGTCTAACTTTCCGGTACTCTTCCAATTAAAAACTTTGTGTTAAAACCGGGAATACGGGAAGTAATTGGGAAATCTGGTATCCGCTTTATATATAAGATAAGATATAGAAAGCCTAAAAAAATTGACCACCCATTTGAGGGTCCCACCTAGCTATCACGCGACTTACAAAAACTCTAACCTCCTCCACCCCCTAAGCTGGAGTATAGAGATCACAAATAGCCAACTAGCTTGACTGAGAGAGAATGAAATGAAGCACGCAAATGGCGGCTTAGTGAGTACATCCACAAGTTGGTCTCGAGCACATGAAAGGAGTAACTATCCTTTTGCTCATAACTAAGTCCACGATGAAGTGATTATCAACCTCCGATCCACATGCTTAGTATGCTCATTAAATACCAAAGTAATTACTCGCAATAAAGATAGCAGCTTGGTTATCACAAAACATCTACATAGGAGAAAGAACAACGATACCCATCTCAGAAAAAGCGAATGAACCCACATCATCTCACAAGTTGTATGAGCCATATATAGCTCTATATTCAACTTCAACACTAGACCTAGCAATAACATTTTGTTTCTTGCTATGTCATGTAACAAGATTCCCACCAACAAAGCTATAATACCCAGAAGTAGAACGACGATCAATACGACTATCAGCCCAGTTAGCATTAGAGTATGTACCCAATAATAGACAGACTGTGATCATCTGTATAGTAGACCTTGACTTGGAGAACCCTTCAAATACCTTAGAACTCAAATAATCAAGGCCCTACACTACTAAAAAGAAGGGGCCCGACATATAAAGTGTTACCAAAAGTTTTACTAAAAGCCACTTGTGTCACTTTTGAAACTAATTCTGAAGTGACCTATAAGCCCCCGACACATAAAATTTTACCAAAAGTGACACAAAAGCCTTGCTAAATGTGTCACTTTTTGTTCATAAAAGTGACACTTAAGAACAGTCTCTTGTGTCACTTTTAAGAAAGAGTGTCACAGTGCTTGTCAAAAGTGACACTAGTTATATCCGTTTTGGACCAAAGTGGGACATAATTTCGTCAAAAGTGACACATTAAGTATACTAGTTGTGTCACTTTTGGACCAGAGTGAGACACAAGTACTTCAAAAGTGACACATTAAGTATATTAGTTGTGTCACTTTTGGACCAGAGTTAAACACAAGTACGTCAAAAGTGACACATTAAATATACTAATTATGTCACTTTTGGACCAGAGTGAAACACAAGTACGTCAAAAGTGACACATTAAATATACTAGTTGTGTCACTTTTTGGACCGAGAGTTTCTGAAGTACATCAAAAGCGACACAAAAGCCCCTTACTTCTTGTGTCACTTTTGAGAATCAACTCCATGTAACTCGTATGAAAAAGAAAGTAATATATAAAAGTGGTCAGTTGTGTCACTTTTAATAGATATTATGTCACTTTTTCCAAAAGCGAGACAAATGAAAATAATTTTTTTTTAAAACTTTTTCTCATTTTTATATTCGATCGTATTTATTTCTCAACCTGCATCCTATACGTCATAACCAAAATCTCATTAACCTGCTTTATGATAGAAACAACATCCACATACATTTATCAAAATATCACAACCAAAATCACTTTACGGAAACAACATCCACTCGAGAAGAAAGAAACAACTAACATTCAAAACAATTAACTTCTATTGATTTCATCGATCAAACTAAGTATTTATCATCTAATTTGACTCCCAACAAAAGAATTCATTCCAATACCAAAAGAATCACAATTCAAAAAAAAAACAAAAAACTACATAGCGCCAATACTATCCTAACAATATCTTAGCTTGTTGTGCGCACTTCCAACACCAAAAAACCTAACTGATATCTATTCATCTGTTAATCGATCCATGCATCTGTATCATATAATAAAGTCGTCATTCCACTATGATTAGTATATAAAATTAAAAAGCAAGTGAATCAAGAAGGGTATACTATACAAGTAAGAAAAAAAATCGATAAAAAAAGTATATATACATAAAGAAAAGGAAAATATGGAAGCGCACTTACCCAAATTAACTACTCAGATAAATTGTTGGATAAAGTCGATGAATTCAAGACGAAGTTCATCTATTTCAGTGGTGTAACTCTTCTTGCTAAAGAACTCTAATACCTGTTCGACGAAAAATATATTATAAATATTATGAAAATAAATAATGCAGGCAATGCATTGCCTACCTTATTTACACATGCACCAATTTATAAACTAGCTAAGACTATATGAAAAATAATACTACTTTACAGTCACTTTTTTTTTTAGTAGTGGACCAGGATCCTCTACTAAATCTCGCATAAAGCGCAATACATAATATCCACATACAATCCCCGCTTTGTTGTTGCGGGCACTATACATAATTAATACTTGCATTAACACATACACAAATTAGAAGATACTTTGTATTGTATTCGAAAGAAACTAAACTTACTGTCACATAGTTCTAATTTGGATTTGGATTCATATTTCTCTTTCCTTTGGACACATTTGATATCTTGATTGCACTGAAAATGCATTTGTTTCATTCTTATTATTTTCAAGATAGAATCAAATATACAATGAAAAATACAATAAATAAAGACTAAACTCACGTGTTTACTAATAATTTAAAAGCTAGTTCGTTACTATCGCTACGACAAAATCTGACGAAGTTACTGCGTTTAACTTCGTCAGTGTAAGTTTGAACGCTTTTACGCTCGCTTAGTCCATTATTATCGTTCCGACAAAATCTGACGAGGTTACCACGTTTAGCTTCGTCAACCTAAGTTTGAACGTTTTTATGCTCGCTTAGCCTAATTTTGCAAAGTTAAGTACGCATTGGAGGCGTTTTTCTCTACATGGGGGCGTCTCATTCTATTTCATTTCAACTACATAAATCTACAACATTGTCAGTTTTCCGCAGGTATGTTATCTGTCACAACAACAATATTCAATAGCAAATCCATACTTTATTGTTATTTTTCATCAAAAGAAGTTTTAGCTCTATGGTATTACATTCACACAATTACCTAATCAATTGTCTATGTCAATTGTCTTATGGTCGTTCGATTAAATCTTCATTTTCTTCTTCGAAATCTGCATTCGCTTCGCTTAGCGCTTTTGGTTAACTATTTTTTCTAAGGCATTGTGCCGATCTTTTTACGAAAAAATTTCTGAGCGAAAATTTTCGTCAGCGTCGTGATTTTTTCTAAGGCATTGTGCCGATCTTTCTACGAAAAATTTTCCGAGCGAAAATTTTCGTTAGTGTCATTATTTTTTTCTAAGGCATTAAGCCGAACTTTCTTAGTGAAACTTTCCGAGGCTCATTATAACCGTCATTTTCTCGTCGGCGGAAAAAATTCACATTACGTTAACTTTTCTCGAGTTTAACACTTTATTCAACTTCTTTCTTTATTATTATTTTTTCTACGGCATTGTGATCTTTCTGTTCGAAACTTTTCGTTAATATCTTTTGCTCGTAATTTCGCCGTTTCAACCTGCGATGCAAATACAAATCTTTTCGTTAGTCTTTCAGACTTAACCAAAGTTTTAAGATAATTGATAAAAAATACTAACATACATATTTAATGCTGTCGACAATCATTGATTCCGCTTAAAGTATTTTTTGAGCTCATCCACGGTGAACGACACTTTTTCTTTAGCCATTGTTTTTCGAATAGT